>NC_133408.1:143944583-144635000 GCF_049350105.2 Macaca mulatta | reverse complement strand
CAGATATTATTATAGATAATGGAAGAGGCGAGGCCTCACTAGAATGTGATATTTGAGTTTAGCTAATAATTATGCCAAGAACATAAGAATGATCCAGACAGAGGAAAGCAAGAGTACAAAGTCCGTAAGGCAGAAACAAATGTAAAATATTCAAAAGAACAACAAAAAAAAAATCAATATGGAAGTAATAGTGGGATAAGAAGAGAATAGTGAGAAGAGATTAGAAAGGAGGGCCTTATGGTCATAAAAAGTTAATATTTTAAGTAACACAGAAAGTCATTGGAAGCTTTTTAAGTGGGAGAATTATATGATCTGGTTTATGCTTCAGAAGAAGTGCAGCAGCTTCTACAGAGAATAAATGACAGAAGGCAAAAGAGAAACATGGAGAGTATTCCACTCCAGTGTTAGTCAAGAGATTACAAAGGCCTGGATTAGGACAACAGTAGAAATGGATATAAGTGTACTGATTCAAAATATACTTTTGGCCAGGCATGGCGGTTCATGCCTGTAACCCCAGCACTTTGTGAGGCAGAGGAGGGCGGATCACCTGAGGTCAGGAGTTCGAGACCAGCCTGGCCAACACGATGAAATCCTGTTAAAAATATAAAAATTAGCTGGGCATGGTAGTGTGCACCTGTAGTCCCATCTACTCTGGAGGCTGAGGCAGGAGAACTGCTTGAACCCAGGAGGCAGAGGTTGCAGTGAACCAATATCGTGCCACTGCACTCCAGCCGGGTGACACAGCAAGACTCCACAAAAATATACTTTGAAGGAGGACACAGTACTGACCAACAAATTAGACGCGGGGGTTAAGGGGAAAGGACCAATCAAGACTGACAGCTTAGGGTTTTCACTTAAGCAACTGGATAGAGATGGAGCCATTTAAAGAAACAGATGATGTGAGGGCAGTGGCTCACACCTGTAATCCCAGCACTTTGGGAGGCCAAGGCAGGCGAAATCACCTGAGGTCGGGAGTTTGAGACCAGCCTGACCAACATGGAGAAACCCTGCCCCTACTAAACATACAAAATTAGCCGGGCATGATGGCGCATGCCTGTAATCCCAGCTACTTGGGAAGCTGAGGCAGGAGAATCGCTTGAACCTGGAAAGCGGAGGTTGCAGTGAGCCAAGATCGCACCATTGCACTTCAGCCCAGACAAGAGTGAAACTCCATCTCAAAAAAAAAAAAAAAAAAAAAGGAAAGAAAGAAAGAAAGAAATAGATGAGGACTGGTGCTGTGATTCATCCCTGTAAATCCAGCACTTTGGGAGGCCGAGGCAGGTGGATCACTTGAGGCCAGGAGTTTGAGACCAGCCTGGCCAACATGGTGAAACCCATCTCGACTAAAAATAAAAAAATTAGCCAGGCTTGGTGGCCGTCTGTAATCTCAGCTACTCGGGAGGCTGAGGCAAAAGGTTCACATGAATCCTGAAGGTGGAGACTGCAGTGAGCCAAGATCATGCCACTGCACTCTAGCCTGGGTGACAGAGCAAGACTGTCTCAAAAAAAAAAAAAAAAAAAAAAAGGAAAAAAAAAGAAAAGAAAAGAAAAAGAAAAAAGAAGTAGATGAGCCTAAAAAACAACAACCAAAAGTAGATTTGGGGGCAGAAGAAGATCAAGAATTCTAAGTGAAGCTGTCAATTTGCATATGCAAGTCTGAAGCTTAGGAAGATTATGACTGGAGATAAAAAATTGAGGGTAACCACACATAGAGATTATATTTAAAGCCAGGTAATAACCTAAAAACCAAGTTTTTTAAAAGAGGGGACTGCAGTTGAATCTTAGACATTTAAAGTGCCTGGGCATAACAGAATAAGTCAGGAAAAAATGAGCAATAGTGGTCAGTTAAGTGTGGTACCCAGAAATTCAAAATTAAACCTTTCTAGTAGGAAGAAAGGGAAGGGATGATTATTTACAACAAATCTGAAAAAATGTATATAAATTATACAAGACTACCAATTAGTTTGACAACACAGAAGGTTATAGTAGTGCTGTGCAACCTGATAATGAGTACAAACAGCTTTCTCAAGGAGTTTTGCTATACAGAGGATTAGAGGAATGAAACAATAAAAAAGGGAAATAATTCTGTTATATTTGTATGTGATAGGAATGATCTAATAGCGAAAATGAAGATGCAAGAGACATGGGATGACTGCAGCCAAGAGGGAAGAATGAAGATTTTGAAAAGGTGAGAAGGGATAAGATCCAGAGGGCAAGTGGAGGAACAGGACTCTAATTTTTTTAAAGCAACATTTTTCTTTTTTCTTTATTTTTTTTTTTGAGATGGAGTTTTGCTTGTCGCCCAGGCTGGAGTGCAGTGGCATGATCTCAGCTCACTGCAACCTCCGTCTCCTGGGTTCAAGCAATTCTCCTGCATCTGCCTCCGAGTAGCTGGGATTACAGGCGCCTGCCACCACACCCAGCTAATTTTTTGTATTTTTAGTACAGACGGGGTTTCGTCATGTTCAGCATGCTGGTCTCGAATTCCTGATCTCAGGTGATCCACCCACCTCAGCCTCCCAAAGTGCTGGGATTACAGGTGTGAGCCACTGCGCCTGTCCATTTTTCTGTTTTATAAGAGAAAAAACAGAATTTGAATATAAATACAAAATTTTAGGTTGAAGTTGTGTCCCCAGGACCCATACAGTAGCTGGCATATAACAAGCCCTCAATAAATATTTACTAATTTAGAGCACTGAATTAGAACTTTTTTTTTTCCTTTTTGAGACAGGGTCTCACTTTGTCACCCAGGCTAGAATGCAGAGGTGCGATCTGGGCTCACTGCAGCCTAGACCTCCCAGGCTCAAGCAATCATCCCACCTCAGCCCAAGTGGCTGGGACTACAGGCACAAGCAACCATACTTGGCTAACTTTGGTATTTTTTTTTTTTTTTGTACAGATGGGATTTCATCATGTTGCCAAGGCCAGTCTTGAATTCTTGGGCTCAAGCAACCGGCCAGCCTCAGCCTCCCAAAGGAATACAGGTGTGAGCCACCACGCCTGGCCAGCACTTATTTCACTTAAAATCTTAACTTCTTATGGCCCCTAGGCCCTACTCCTCTAATCTTTTCTTAATATTCTTTCCTTGGTCTATTATCCCATGTTTGATATTTTTTCCCTGTTCTTTAGGACAATCTAAATTAGTTCCTGCCTTGGACCTTTTGTACTTGGCTGTTTCCTCTACGTAATTACATTTAAAGAAAGTCATACCATTGAAATAGTACTTGCTTAAGCCAATAAAATCAGAGAAAAACTAGTACTCTTCATTAGAATCGGTACATTATCAAGATTTCTTTGCTCTAAACGAGTGGTAGGCAAACTAGAACCACTGGGCCAAATCCAGCCTGCTTCCTGATTCTGTAGACAAAGTGTTATCGGAACACTGTCATGTCCATTCATTTACACACACAGTCTGCTTTCCAGCCACAAGAGCAGAGTTGAGTAGTTACAACAGAAACCATATCATTGCAAGTCTTAAAGATTTACTCTTTGGCCCTTTACAGGAAAGTTCTGCTGACCCTTGTTCTAAATTTAATTCTAAATTCCAAAATAATTAGGGAAGTAAAAGAGGATTTTCAACAACACACACATACTTTTTAATAATCAGGAACCAAATTAAATTTAAAAATGAGAAAATGTATGGAGAAACTGAGCTAGCTATAAAATCTAGTATTAAATGTCACGTTGACCCAGGTTTTTAAAACTCTATCCCCTTAAATAATCAAACTTTAAATATCACAATAGGGATTTTTAAAAAACTCAGCATTTAATCCTTCACTGGGCTGAATAAAATTATCATGAGATTTCCTGGTATTAAAAAATGAGGATTTGGGCCATGCACAGGGGCTCATGCCTATAATCTCAGCACTTTGGGAGGCCAAGGCAGACAGATCGCTTGAGCCCATGAGTTCAAGACTAGCCTGGACAACATGGCGAAACCCTGTCTCTACAAAAAAATACAAAATTAGTCAGGTGTGATGGTGTGCACCTGTAGTCCCAGCTACTCGGGGTGCTGTGGTAGGAGGACTGCTTGAGCCTGGGAGGTGGAGGCTTCAGTGACCCATGACCACACTACTGTACTACAGCCTGTGCAACCTTGAGGTCCTTTATTTGAGCCCCTATCCCACCCCCCCCAAAAAGGGATTTCACACAATTGTCTACCATAGCTGCTGAAACACAGGGTATTTCCATTTCCTTTTCTTTTTCCTAAGAGCACAGTTATTGTCTTGTGCAAGCTCCTTGGGAATGTCTATGGTAGGAGAAGGGTTAAAAGTGCTCTAAGACCTTCACTTCCATTTTAACCAGAGTTGTTTTCCTTTCATCTGTTTTACATATTTTTTTTGCAGAAGTATTTGAAAAGCACAGGTAGTAATAAATTCAACCGATAACTAACAGCACTGGTTTGTGAGAAAAAGCAAGACATGGATCTAAAATAGACCAAGAATATCACCCTAGTTCTGATACCTTACAATCCATGACTTCAGGGAAGTTAGTTAACCCTTCTGAGCCTTTGTTTTCACATCAGTGGGAAGAACATTGAGCTCACAGTATAAAAATAATGCAGTAACAATGTAAAACATTTACCTGGCACAGCAGCACTCAACAAATTGTAATTCACTCCTTCTTCTCTTACTCTTAAGTTGAACAATACAGAATTACTGATATCAGATCAACTCTGACCTATAAAAATGGCATTCATATAGTTCAACTTAATCCTGCAAAAATCAACTGTGCAGAGGAGAGTTACCAGAGGGTAGAAAGACCTCCTTACAAGGGTGGTCCTTGGCTGGCATTTGGGAATTTAGCTGGTAAACAGTTCCCTATATTGATAAGAAACTTTCCTCAAATGATAAGGGTAGCTTACTCTGCCTACACTGTTTATACAAACAATATGGTTTATGTTGTATACCTATTTTCTTTCTGGGAGTCTGGAATTTTGATACATTCTAGGCAGATGCCTACGTGCCATCCCTCAATAAAAACTTTGGGTACTGAGTCTCCAATGAGCTTCCTTGGTAGATAACATTTCACATGTATTGTCACAATTCACTGCTGAAGAAATTAAATGCATCCTATGTGCCTCAATGGGGAGAAGCCTCATGGAATCTTGCATCTGCTTTCCTCTAGGTTTCACTCCATGTACCTTTTCCCTTTACTGATTTCGCTTTGGATTATTCCGCTGTAATAAATCTTAGCCATGAGGTACAACTACATTCTGGATCCTGTGAGTCCTTCCAGCAAATCTTTGAGCCTGGGGATGGTCTTGGGATCACATTTGACACATCAACTTTTAAAATACAACTAACTATTTTAATGGCAATTTTGTTAAACTGTATTGTACATAGTCTTAACTTCTCAGAATATATTACATAAAATTAGATGGCAAGGTAAATTTTGATGTATTTACATGCTATCATAATGTGATACTCTCAAGAGTTAAATTCTATAAACCTACTTTCTCTGACATTAAATGTCCCAAACTGCCAGGGTATTGACTTCTTCTGAGTAGACAAAAACTTTCAGGAATGCAATCTGGCAACATATATCAGTAGCCTTTAAAAAGATCTTGCATTCCATTTGACCTAGTAATTCTAGATCACATTTATTCTAAGTAAATCACTAAAGACATGCACAAAAATTATGCCAGAATGCTGATTTCACTGCAATATTTGGCTCAAACAACTTACATATTCAATAAGAGACTGATTAAAACTTAATTTTGGTACACCTCTAGACTGGAATACCATGAAACCATTCAAACAGGAGTTTGAAGAAAGGAAGAAAAAAAGAAAGCCTTTGCATACTATTAGAATGAGTCTGAATTTAGACTTAAAGGCAACAAGGAACCAGTGACGTAAAAAAACGGGAAAATTAAATGACTTACGTGTTTTTAGAAAAATTATGGTTTATGTGTATTGTTGTCTTAGAGTGAAAAACAGAATGTGTGAATAAAAGGGCTTTTTTGGTGTAAATTTACTAGAGAGGACAAGAGGGAAAGAAGAGAGAATTAGTATATTAGTATAGTACTAATTTTATTAAGTTTGAACTACTCACAGAACATCTAAGTGGTCTAGTAACGCAGAGGGCTATGTGAGTGGAGCTCATGAGAGAATTAGGTAAGGCTGATTTGGAAGTCATGAGCATACAAAAACAGTGAAAGCTATAAAAGTAGATGAAATCTCCAGGACAGTTTACAAAGTAAGGTAGTGCAGATCCCTAGAAAACACAAATACTTCAGAAAAAGAAGAAACATTTAAAAAGGAGATCATGCCATAAAAAGAAAACCAGATGGAAAAAGAGTTGGGCGATTCCTCAAAATGTTAAATGTGGAATTATGTTATGACCTAGCAATTCCACTCCTAGCTATAAAACCAGAAGAATTTAAAACAGGGAGTCAGATACTTGTACACCAACGTTCATAGCAATATTACTGACAATAGCCAAAAGGTAGGAACAACCCAAAGTGTACATCAAAAGATGAATGGATAAGCAAAATACAGTACATCTAAACAATGGACTACTATTCAGCCATAAAAAGGAATGGAATTTTGGTATATGCTATAACATGGTTGAATCCTGAAAACATTATGCTAAGTAAAATAAGCCAGACATAAGAGAATAAGTATTTTATAATTCCACTTATATGAAGTATCTAGAATAGGCAAATAGAGATAGAAACTAGAATAGAGGCTACGAGGTACAAGGAGAAGCGGGAAACGAGGAGTTATTTAATGAATGCAGAGTTTCTATTTGGGATGATAAAGTTCGAAAACAGTAGTGATGGCTGCACAACACTGTGAATGTACTTACTGCCACCGAATTGTTCACTTAAAAATGGTTAACATGATAAACGTTGTATCTATTTTGCCACAACTTAAACATATATATATATATTTTCACTAAAGCCAAAGGTAAAGAGAGTCAACAGTATCAAATTCTGCTGTGAGATCGGGCAATATAAGAAGACCTGAAAACTAGGCATGGGCCTTAATGTGATGGTAGCATGGTCACAGTAATAACTAAATTATACATAGCAGGTGGAAGAATTAATAAAAGGAAGAACACCATAAGGATTTGGACATCTGAATGGACCTACATTTTAGACCGTGCCCAATTACAGGAATTAGAGGCACAGATAAAATTGACAAAGGGTCAAGACTTAATCCAAATGAGTCACTCAGGCCCTACCTTTGACCCCTTCAGGTGATACTGGGAGCCCGGAGAAGGTGAAATGCTGCTCCTAAGCCTTGGTAAGTAAAGCAGGTAGAACAAATAGTGTGGCAAAGCTGGTTTGCATCTGGCTCCAAGGGAGTATCAGGGTGTGGTTTCCTTTCCCTCAGAGATATCGAAGACTGAAAGTAGCATTCTCCTGGCCTAGAATCGGTGATAGTGGATCTTCAGAGGGCAATTCATTGACTCCCCCAACAACACTGTCACAATACTACTGGTAGATCAGCTACTGCGATCTGCCTGGTATGGGACTGAGTGTAGTGGGACTGAATTATTCTTGGAAATAGGGTCACTGCTGCTCCAAACTGATAATCAGGCACTATCCTAGGAGGTATTTGATAGAGCAGATAGTCCAATCTCCAGTTTTACAGACCAGGAGATGACTGATCTAAGTGTCACAAACTCTACATCCAAGTCCTACCTCTACCACTAAAGTCACTATATACCCTTGGGACATGCCACATAACTACTCTGGGGTCTGTGTCCGTATTTGTAAAATAAACTCTGAACTCTTAATTCTAAGTCAACATGGTATTATAATAGCAAAGAAAAAATACCTTAAAGTCCTTAAATTGGTCTAGCATTTTCCCCATCAAACTGCATTGTCCCTACTATCCCTGTGAAATTTACCAGAGTACTATTTATGACTATTGATTATTTACTTAATGAAGCAAACAGCCTATATTACAAAATGGTACTGGATCTTATTTTAGACTAGGGTTACCCAAAGCCTAAATTCTGGTAGTCCTAAATTTATACCACTTTAATTTTCATTACTTCACTAACTTTACAAATATAGAGAACATTTTTGGTCATCACAAGTAGAATTATTTTGTTTTACTTTTTTGAGACAGGGTCTTGCTCTGTTACTAGGCTGAAACACAGTGGTGTGATTATGGCTCACTGCAACCTGGAACTCCTGGGCTCAAGTGATCCTCCCACCTCAGCCTCCCAAGTAGCTGGGACTACAGGCATGCACCACCATGCCAAGCTAATTTTTAAAATTTTTTTATTTTGTAGAGACTGGGTCTCATCGTATTACCCAGGCTGGTCTCAAACTGCTGGGCTCAAGCCTCAGACTCCCAAAGTACTGGAATTATAAGCATAAGCCACTGCACTGAGCTGAATTATTTATGTAATATTTCCATTCTTAAAAATGAAAACAGGCTATTTACAAACGTGTTGTAATTCTAAATTAACGTCAAAAACATTAAAGGAAGAATAACCACTACTCTGTTTGCAATAATCTATTTGATATTGCCACATTTTTCTGGAACCACTTTATAAATTTAAAATCTTATTTGTTTTATACCAAAATGTCCTTATTCATTAAAAAATCATCATAAATTATCATCTAAGCCACATCATATATTATTAGTGCAGAAATTTAAGTAAGTTAGAACTGAAAATCTAAAAAGGGAAAAATGCCAATCATTAAATTGAGAGAGGCATTTAGAGAAAAAGAACAGTTTAGAATGATTGAATAAATAAGCTCTAATTCCTCAGAAATTGGACTTAAAGGATGTTCTTCTTCCCAATTAAAAATCTAATTTCTTCTCTGTATAAACTCTCAAACTGTAAGTGGGTTTTGATGAGAGGCTCGCACCAGCATCTTAGATCCTAGGTAAAACCTCTAATTTTCCCTTTGAGTGTTAAGACCTCCAATAACATACACCTCAATAATATAACCATAGCCAGTGTACGTTATTGAAGGCATAACATGAATAGGTTATACTAATTGTTATATTAATAGGTGTAAAAAATCTCCATGACTTCTCAATATACTCCTTCAGATTTGTGATCAAAATTTGTCCACTTCTTTTCTCTTTCTTACAATCTATTATTTTTAAATATTTGTATTAAAATACATAAGAAATTTAAAAATAAAGAGCAAATGAAGTTTGGTATGACAATTGTCCTCAGTTCATCACATGTGGCATTTCACTTCATTTTACTCCTCTATTAACTAAATGTTACTCTTCTGACCTATGTGGCAGCATGAATCTGGAGCCAAGCAACTCTGGGTTCAAACTAACTTTACTTTTTATTAATTAGGTGGCCACAGGCAAATATGTTAATCTCCTTGAGCTGCATTTCTTATAAAATGAAAATAATACCTGCCTTTTTGTTGGGATGATTAAGATATTTTATACAAAACATCTTGCTCAAAGTAGGGGAGCTGCTTAACACTGTTACAGAACATTATATGAATACAAGGAGCTCTGTATTACAAGCGAAAAAAATATAAGAAAAAATTGTTTATGATTAAGTATGAAACAAATGAAAAATTCAGCATTACCCTAAGAACAGCTGTAAACATGGCTGGGCACGGTGGTTCATGCCTGTAATCCCAGCACTTTGCGGGGCTAAGGTGGGCAGATCGTTTGAGCCCAGGAGTTTCAGGCCAGCCTGGTCAATGTGGTGAAACACTGTTTCTACTAAAAATACAAAAATTAGCCGGGTGTGGTGGCATGCACCTGTAATCCCAGCTACTTAGGAGGCTAAGACATGAGAATCCCTTGAGCCTGGAGGTTGCAGTGAGCCAAGATTGCCCTACTGCACTCCAGCCTGGATGACAGAGCGAGACTCTGTCACAAAACAAACAAACAACAAAAAAAGAACAGTTGTAAACAATGCAAGGACAGTACTTTAAAGCAGGCTTTTGAATACAAAAACAAAGCCATGCTTAAATGAAAGCACCTCCAATTAGTACAAACAAATCAACACTCACTTTAAAAGCAGCAGAAAAAATAGTTTCTTCATAGTGGATTAAGTGTCAAGAAATCATAAGCAAAAATGTTAAGCACTGAGAGAAAAAAGAACAAGTAAAAAGTTTTTGCAAATATTTCATTATATACAAAATATGCTAGAATCTTCAATTATACAAATTCAAACTAAAAATACCTGAGCACCAGCTGAGCGCAGAGGTTCATGCCTGTAATCCCAACACTTTGGGAGGCCAAGGCGAGTGGATCACCAGGTCAGGAGTTCAAGACCAGCCTAGCCAACATGATGAAACACCATCTCTACTAAAAATACATAAATTAGCTGCACGTGGTGACACACGCCTGTAATACAGCTACTCAGGAGGCTGAGGTAGGAGAATTGCTTGAACCCTGGTGGCGGAGGCTGCAGTGAGCCGAGATAGAGCCACTGCGTTCCAGCCTGGGTGACACAGCAAAACTCCACCTGGTTGCTGGGGGTGGGGGGAACCCAAGCACCAACAAACTAATGACTCCTGTCAGCAGGTGGCTCTAGTGACACTGGAAACAATATCAAATACTATAGTAAAATACAGTTGGTAAAAAATGTATCAATTCTCAGAAATTTGGAGTCAAAAAAAGTCATGCCAATACTTCAATAATGAATATCAGTGGTAATACTATTTAAAAGGAAAACAAGGTTAGCAATCATGTTCTCAGTGTTTGAGAAAGGTAACCTTTTTTTTTTTTTTTACTTTAAAAAATGGCTAGGAAAGAAGAAATTTAATATTTTCCACTTACAGCTCTTCCTACTTTCTAGCTCCAGAAGGGTTTCCTTTTTTTTTTTTTTTTTTTTTTTTTTTTGCTTATGTAACCAATTTAAATACTTACTCTGAACCTGCAGCCATTTCCAAGTATGACGTCTCTGCTGTATCAACCCCCAATGGGATCACTATGCTCATGACGTTCGCCTCTGGTAAATTCGATTACTATGGAGTCCTATGCATTGGTATCCAAAACACTGGGGCATGCCAGCCACAGTGCTCATTGCAAACATCTAAGTGCATCCACAAACCCTGTTTAAAAGAAAAGGAAACAAAAAAGCAAGAGTCACTCTATAACAGTAAGTAAAATAACATGAAGAAAACATTCTTTATTAAAATCTCAATATAAATTGAAATTTGCTTAGAGTCTCTCTCATTAACTTTTCTGGAATTGAGTTACGTGATCATGATCAAAAAAAAGTTTCTAAATCACAATCTTTCTGAGGGAATGAATTTAGGATGCCACAAGAAGATTACTAAGGCATATTTAGTAAAGAACCAAAAAGTAATCATTTTAAAGGATAAAATGTAATTTCTTACAGTGCCAGTATGCAAAAATAAGTCTTCTTTGTTCAGTGAGTGATCTAACAATATACTAACAAATACTGAGTACTTACTATGGACTAAGCACCATAATCAGCTTTTTACATGGATGGTCTATTTAATCCTCCTAATTCTAAGGTAGGTACCTCCATTTTACCACTGAGGAAAAGAAAACCAAAACAGGCTAATATTGAAAAGCACTGTGTAATTGTCTATTATTGTGTATTTTCATATTATAATAATTAGTAGTCTGGTAGCTCTCCCCCAGCTACACATGGTTTAAAAAAACTTAATCAAGGTTGCTCCATTTAAGAGATGAAACCAGGATTTGAACCAATTCTACTCTACTGTTTGTATCTGTATGTAAGGGAAACTATGTTATTGGTAATAAATTCAATTACTGTACAGTAGTTGTCATTTTCTGTAACAGGTAAATCTAGGTATACTGTTGAGGGAATTCTCTTTTTCTTCCATTAATACTGTTCAGTTATTAAAGAGTTAATACCCCCTAATTCAATTAGTAGAAAAAACTAAGTTTTTTTTTAAAATTTACAACAGCAACTAAAAGATACTTAGCTTCGACATCAATTTTTCTAATTTAAATTCACTACATAACAGTGGCTATAGGTATGTTTATAAAATATCTACTCAAAGTCTTTTCAAAAATTATACAGGTGAAACTCAGGAACAAAACCAATATAGATAATCCTATAAATTAGAAAACAGCAACAGTCATTATCCTTGTCTCTGTAATGTAATACCTGAAATATTGAAAAGCAGTGTGCAATTGTCTACTATTACATATTTTTATATTATAATAATTTGTAATCTGGTAGCTCTCCTCCAGTTACACATAGTTTAAAAGTTCAAGGCTAGTTTTCTTGGAGAATTCAAACAACTATTAACACGTTATTTACCCACTTTGGTAATATATTCCCCCATAATATATGAACTCAAAATCTGTATAATCTGTGAAACAGGAATTAACCTGGATATTCTCAAATGTTAACTAAATATTATAGGCAGCTATAAGAATTGCTACTTGAAGAAACACTGTTTTTTATGTTAGACTCATAAAAAGTCTTGTATTTTAGGTATATACTATATTTAGTGGTATACTTATTTACCAGAGGCAGACACTGAAAGGAAATCAAGTCATTATTAAAGTCTTTTAAGTAACTGAGTGATACTTCTAATTTAAAATAATCTACTTAGGTATTTATTTACCAGTATGTCCCTTTTTATATAAATATGCCATCCTCAATAAACACCACACTTGAGCTGTTTCAGTAAAGAGCTTGCCACAAACCTCCTTCAGACAATGACTTCTATTTGTGCTATTGCTGCTTGTCTTCCAAACTGCACAGTGCCTGGAACATAACAGCATTCTACAAAGAATTGATGAATGCATTAGAGCACTTCAGATGAAACTGCAGCTCTGGCTTAATTAACTAAACGAACTATCACCCTGTATTTCACCCTGTGAAACCCTGTCTCTATTAAAAATACTATCACCCTGTATAATCAAGTGTCATTAAAAACAACTACATGACATTCCCATAACTGCATTTCCCTAAAAACACAGAAGCTCATCCTCAGGACAAAGAAACATCACATCTGAAACAGAACTGCAGACTCTGAATTTGATTCAATAGGAAAAGCAGATCTCAGTAATTTACTCACAAGAGGTCAGAAGACAAGAGGTCATATGTATTAAGACATTAAGGCAAATATTTCACTATTTTCATTAATATAAAAAATCTTATAATGAGAAAACTCACACTGCTTAAAAATCTTGTTGATATTTAACAAAATGATGAATTCGTTAGGGTCAAGTCACAGCTTTTTCAAAAAGGAAAAGCCAATGTAGTAGGCAGAAAAGATGTGACCTTTAACACAGCGAGCTTAAAAAACAGTCAAAAATAGGCCGGGTGTGCTGGCTCACTCACGCCTGTAATCCCAGCACTTTGGGAGGCCGAGGAGGGCGGATCACGGGTTTAGGAGATTGAGACCATCCTGGCCAACATGGTGAAACCTTGTCTCTATTAAAAATACAAAAATTAGCTGGGGTTGGTGGCATGTGCCTGTAATCCCAGCTACTCGGGAAGCTGAGGTAGGAATAATCGCTTAAAACAGGGAGTCAGAGGCTGTAGTGAGCTGAGATTGCGCCACTGCACTCCAGCCTGGCGACAGAGCAAGACTCTGTCTCAAAAATAAAAATAAAAAGTTACAAATAAAGGGAAAAGGTTTTTAATACAACCTGAACAATTAACACAATGTTTCACATCTTACATGTGAATCAAAAAACTGGTCATCCAGCTGACAAGTAAAATATGTACAAAATACACTGAGAATAAATGGCAGCCATTAAAGAAATAATATAAAAGGAAATACCATGAGATGTCTGGTAAATCTGAGGTCCAAGAAAGAATAAATGTCTTCACAAAACCTGCTTATCCAGAATAGACCTAGAAACCAAGTGAACACAGGAGTTTTGAGCTATTTTAAAATGGCATAAAATTACAGTTACTTCTAACAAACATGGTACCTAAAACCAAAGTGACTCACATAAAGCAGCCAATTCTTAAAAGGATAAATTTATTCTTCCCTTTTTACACAAATGAATGTAAACACAAGTAAAGGCAACAATCAAAGCTAAATACTAAATCAAATTGGAAAAAGAAACACTGGGATACAATATTAAATTTAATATTTAAAAAATTTTAAAAATAACTTCAAAAAATGTTAAATTTTAATATTAAAAACAGATTTAGCAAAGGCAACAATACCAAAACAAAAACAATAAAAACAAACACAACTCTAAAGTAGGAAAAATGAAGTAAAAGGCAAAAAAAAGCAATTAAAGTAGAAAACAGTTTATCAGGAAAACTGGAAGTCTGAAGCTGCCTTTAAGACCATGTTAAAATAAACAGAAAACAGGCTGGGTGCAGTGGCTCACACCTGTAATCCCAGCACTTCCAGCAGCTAAGGCAGGTAGACTACTGAGCCCAGAAGTTCAAGAGCAGCCTGGGCAACACAGTGAGACTTCGTCCCTACAAAAAATACAAAAATTAGCTGGATGTGGTGATGCACACCTGTAGTCCCAGTTACTTGGGAGGCTGAGATGGCAGGATTGTTTGAGCCCAGGAGGTCAAGGCTGCAGTAAGCCATGATTGCACAACTGCACCCCAGCCTGGGTGACAGAGGGAGACCCTGTCTTAAAAAAAACAAAACAAAACAAAACAAAAAAATAACACTTTAAAGATTAATATGATACCCAAAAGGCAGAAAGAATAAAAATATGAGGAAAAACATTTTTCTAAAATTACAAATAAAAGTGCCCAATATAACAATCTCTTTGAGGAAAGAGCCATTAACTATATTTCTGTCCTTTATAAGCACCTGGCACAGTGCTCAATAAATATTTTAAATTAAATTAATGTATATATTTTGGATGTGTATCACTGAGAGACTAAGGAGGTAAATTTTTGGCTTAATTACGAATGGAAATAATTAAAGAAACTTGAAAGAAATTTTGAGGAGACATGTAACTGAGATGGGAATCCAAACAGCCCTTATTATTCATTTAAGATTTAATTTACAGCAGCTGACTAAGGTAAAATGAAAAGAACACTAGTCAGTCAAGATCCATTCCAAGTTACTACCTATGAATGCTTGGGCAAGTCATTTCACTGTTCTGACTTTCAACTATAAATGGAAATTGATTTAGGTTGATGATTTTACAATTACAAGCACATTAACAGATTACTCCAAGTAATCAAAACAACAGAATTTTAGATTCTAAAAAACTGTAAAATACAAATCTGATAACAAAATGAATACGTATTTCTACAACTGAGCTAACATTACTACCAGATAGTGCTCTACAAGCACTTATCTGATACCCAAACTTCCCCAACTATTGGTTATAATAATAATGATAGCAAATTCTGAGTGCTTACAATGCTTAATCTCCACAATAAGCCTACGATATAGGTATATTATCCCCATTTTACAATGAGGTAGAGAAGTTAAATTTGTTCGAAGTTCATAACTAATAGCCAAATCAAGATCTGAACCCTTGTGGTCTGATTCCAGAGCCTACACATCAGTTTGCCTGAAATTAAAAACTGCCAGATGGCCGAGAGCTGTGGCTCACACTTGTAATCCCAGCACTTTGGGAGGCCTAGGAGGGCGGGTCACCTGAGGTAAGGAATTCAAGACCAGCCTGGCCAACATGGTGTAACCCTGTCTCTACTAAAAATACAAAAATAAGCTGGGTGTGGTGAGGCACACTTGTAATCCCAGCTACTTGAGAGGCTGAGGCACCAGAATTGCTTGAACCTAGGAGACAGACGTTGCAGTGAGCCAAGATTGCTCCACTGCACTCCAGTCTGGGTGACAGACTCTGCCTTAAAATAAAAAAAAATAAAAATAAAAATAAAAACTTGCCAGATGACAGGTAAAATAAATAATCTAGAATTTACAATTAAGGAAGAAAAAATTGACAGCTGCCTCTCTCAAAAAGGGAAATTAAATACTTAAGTATCTTACTCCAGAATATCTGGATTGCATTTCCTCTGATCATTAAATGAAACTGCACTAACAAAACTGACCTTGCTCATCCCTCAAACCTGATCTAGTTAACAAACTTACATTTAATCTGCAACAATGCATTAAAACACCACAAACATGGGAAAATACAGTCTCAAAGTCTTAAAATTTGTGTTTATGACCAGGTGCGGTGGTGGCTCACACCTGTAATCCCAGCACTTTGGGAGGCCAAGGTGGGTGAATCATCTGAGGTCAGGAGTTCAAGACCAGCCTGGCCAACATGGTGAAACCCCATCTCTACTAAAAATGCAAAAACTAGCCGGGCGTAGTGGTGCATGCCTGTAGTCCCAGCTACTCAGGAGACTGAGGCAGAAGAATCACTGGAACTGCACAGCTGGGCAACAAGAGCAAAACTCTGTCTCAAAAAAGATAATAATAATAAAGCAAGAAAATAAAATTAAAAGGAACACTACTCAGCAATATAAAGGAACAAACAATACATGCAACAACTTGGGTGAATCCAAGGTAATTATGCTGAGCAGAAAAAAAAAAAAAAAAAAAAAAGCCAATCTTGGCGGGGCACAGTAGCTCACACTTGTAATCTCGGCACTTTGGGAGGCTGATGCAGGTGGATAATTTGAGGTCAGGAGTTCGAGACCAGCCTGGACAAGATGATGAAACCCGTCTCTACTAACAATAAAAAAAAAAAAATTAGGTCGGGCGCGGTGGCTCATGCCAGTAATCCCACCACTGTGGAAGGCTGAGGCAGGTGGATCATGAGGTCAAGAGATCGAGACCATCCTGGCTAACACAGTGAAACCCCATCTCTACTAAAAATACAAAAAAAAAAAAAAAATTAGCCAGGCGTGGTGGCGGGCGCCTGTAGTCCCAGCTACTCGGGAGACTGAGGCAGGAGAATGGCGTGAACCCGGGAAGCGGAGCTTGCAATGAGCTGAGATTGTGCCACTATACTCCAGCCTGGGCGACAGAGCAAGACTCTGTCTCAAAAAAAAAAAAAAAAAAAAAATTAGCCAGGTGTGGGGGTGGGCACCTGTAAGCTCAGCTAATCAGGAGACTGAGGCATGAGAATTGCTTAAACTTGGGAGGAAGAGGTTGCAGTGAACTGAGATTGCACCACTGCACTCCAGACTGGGTGACAAAATGAAAACTCCATCCCAAAAAAGAAAAAAAACAAAAATAGCCAATCTCAGAAAGTTACACACTATTTAACTCCATTTATATAACATTCTTAAAGAAATAAATTATAGAAATGGAGGATAGGTTATTCAGAAGAAAAGGGGTAGAGGGAGGTAGGTACGGTTACATAGGAGAACAATACTAAGGATCCTTGTGGTGGGCCGGGCGCGGTGGCTCACGCCTGTAATCCCAACACTGGAAGGCCGAGGTGGGCGGATCACGAGGTCAGGAGATCGAGACCATCCTGGCTAACATCGTGAAACCCCGTCTCTACTAAAAATACAAAAAATTAGCCAGGCGTGGTGGCGGGCACCTATAGTCCCAGCTACTCGGGAGACTGAGGCAGGAGAATGGCATGAACCCGGGAGAGGAGCTGCAGTAAGCCGAGATCGCGATACTGCACTCAAGCCTGGGAGACAGAGCAAGACTCCATCTCAAGAAAAAAAAAAAAAAGGATCCTTGTGGTGATAAAATTGTTCTATACCTTAACTGTGGTGGTGGGTACAGGTACATTTATGTGATCATAATGTACAGAACTAAATCTAGACAAACAAATGAGTACAAATAAAACTGGGAAGCCTGAATAAAATGAGAAGATTGTATCAGTGTCAATATTCTGGTCTTGGCCAGGTGTGTTGGCTCACGTCTGTAATTCCAGCACTTTGGGAGGCTGAGGCAGAAGGATCACGTAAAGCCAGGAGTTTCAGAACAGCCTGGGCTACATAGTGTGACCCAAACTCTACAAAAATAAAAAAACTAGCTGGGCATGGTGGTGCATCTCTGTAGTCCTAACTATTCAGGAGATTGAGGTACAAGGATCGTCTGAGCCTAGGAGTTTGAAATTACAGCAAGCTATGCTCATACTACTCTCCAACCTGGGCAACAAAGGAGACCCTATCTCTTAAAATAAACACACACACACACTAGTCAGGACACTGTACTACAATTTTACAAGATGTTACCACTGAAGGAAACTGCGTACTATGGTTTGAATAAGATTTGTCCCTGCCAAAACTCATGTTGAAACCTTATTTCCAGTGAAGCAAGGTTGTGACGTGGAGCCTTTAAGAGGTAGGGCCTTGAACAGGAGGTATCTGGATCATGAGGGCCCCGACTCTGTGGGTGGCTTGGTGTTAGTATTGTGGTAGTGAGAGCGTTATCTCTGGCAAGAATGGATTAGTTCTCTGAGGAATAGATTAGTTCCTGAGAGAGTGGGTTGTTAAAATTTTAGCCACAACACCCTTTGAGTTCTGCTTTTTCACACGTGTCCACCTCCCTTTTGATTTTGCTCCATGTTGTGATGCCACCATGCTTCTTGAACTTCCCAGCCTGCAGAGCAATTAACTAAAAAACCCTTTAGGCCAGGTGCAGTAGCTCACACCTGTAATCCCAGCACTTTGGGAGGCTGAGGCAGGTGAATCACGAGGTCAGGAGATCGAGTCCATTCTGGCTAACACAGTGAAATCCCGTCTTTACTAAAAATAAAAAAAATTAGCCAGGTGTGGTGGCAGGCGCCTGTAGTCTCAACTACTCGGGAGGCTGAGGCAAAAGGATGGCATGAACCCAGGAGGTGGAGCTTGCAATCAGCCGAAATCGCATCACTGCACTCCAGCCTGGGCGACAGAGCGAGACTCCGTCTTAAAATAAAAAACAAAAAACAAGCAAAAATACAAAAAACCTTTTATTAATTACCTAGTCTCAGGTATTGTTACATCAACACTAAATGGACTAAGATACTGGGTAAAGATATATAGAATTTCTCTATTATTTCTTACAACCATATGCAAATCTATAATTACCACAAAATTAAAAGTTTAATTTTTTAAAATGACATTAAAATTGTGGCCTTCAAACTCTTTTTGAGCATTGGTAGCAATTTTCCTATACATGAAATATTAACACAGAAATCTAGGCATCCTTTTTGATTGTAACATGAAAAAATAGTTTTAATCTCCTATGCTTTAACCAGTCATTGTTAGTGTCCACTTGAAGTGCTATACCAAGAAAGTCAAATATAAAGGAAGAATGCCACAGAGATGTCTGCCAATGGGTACAGTAGGCATTTGTACTTCATATTTGCTATATCTGTGGTTTAAAAAAATAGCAGGGAATGTCCATGCCTGTACACCCTCTCACCTACAGATTCCTGAAGAATTGTTTGAAAATCAGTAGCTAAACGAAAATACTGACTTAAAATTTGATATGAAAAACTTGTTTCACCGGTATATTCCACTTGTCCAAAGGACATATTGAGTAGAATATTTTTTACTCTTTCAAAAAATAGTGTCAAAGCTTACTGTAATTAAAAATCAAATAACAACAAAATCCTAGGCTGGACATAGTGGCTCACACCTGTTATCCCACATTTTGGGAGGCCAAGGCAGGAGGACTGCTTGAGGCCAGGAGTTTGAGGCCAGCCTGGGCAAAAAACCAAGACTCTGTCTCTACAAAAATTTTTTTAAAAAATTAGCCAGGTGTAGTGGTATGTGCCTGTAATTCCAGCTAATCAGGAGGCTGAGGTGACAGCATCACTTGAGCCCAGGAGTCTGAGGTTACAGTGAACCATGATAACACCACCATACTCCAGCCTGGGGAACAGACCAAGATCCTGTCTCTAAAAACAATAAATAAGTAAAACAAAATAACTTTTTTAAAAAAATCCTGCAAACACTTTTTTTTTTTTGAGATGGAGTCTCGCTCTGTCATCCAGGCTGGAGTACAGTGGTGTGATCTTTAGCCACTGCAACCTCCGCCTCCCAGGTTCGAGCGATTTTCCTGCCTCAGCTTCCCAAGTAGCTGAGACTACAGCGTGCGCCACCACACCCAGCTAATTTTTGTATTTTTAGTAGAGACGGGGTTTCACCATGTTGGCCAGGCTGGTCTCGAACTCCTGACCTCAGGTGATCCACCTGCCTCGACCTCCCAAAGTGCTGGGATTACAGGCTTGAGCCACCGCGCTCAGCCCCATGTATCTTTTATTTACTTAACCTATATAGACCATTAGGCTTGATCACTATTACTTTTTATCTTTTTTTTTTTTTTGAGACAGAGTCTTGCTGCGTCGCCCAGGCTGGAGTACGGAGTGCAATGGTGTGATTACGGCTCACTGTAACCTCTGTCTCCTGGGGTCAAGAGATTATCCTGCCTCAGCCTCCTAAGAAGCTGGGACTACAGGCGCGCCACCACACCCAGATAATTTTTGTATTTTTAGTAGAGACAGGGTTTTATCATGTTGGCCAGGCTGGTCTCAAGCTCCTAACCTCCAGTGATCCACCCACCTCAGCCTCCCAAAGTGCAGGGATTACAGGCATGAGCCACCATGCCTGGCCTTTTTTTTCTTTTTTCTTTTTTTTGAGATAGTTTCACTCTGTCACCCAGGCTGGAGTGCTGTAAGACAATCTCAGCTCACTGCAACCTCTGCCTCCCATGTTCAAGCAATTCTCCTGCCTCAGCCTCCCAATTAGGTGGGATTACAGGTGCCCACCACCATGCCCAGCTAATTTTTGTATTTTTAGTAGAGATGGCATTTCATCATATTGGCCAGGCTAGTTTCGAACTCCTGACCTCAAGTGATCCACCCACCTTGGCCTGCCAAAGTGATGGGATTACAGGCATAAGCCACCATGCCCCACCTTTTTCAGCTATTAAATAACCAAAACAAGAGCATGTTTTTTATTAAAACAATGTTGGCAATTATTTTATTCTGTCATTCTTTCTCCACGCCCCCACCACCCACCCCCAACCCCCAAGACAGAGTTTCCCTCTCATTGCCAAGGCTGGAGTGCAATGGCGCCATCTTTGCTCACTGCAACCTCCACCTCCCGGGATCAAGTGATTGTCCTGCCTCAGCCTCCCAAGTACCTTCATCACAGGCACCTGCCACCATGCCTGGCTAGTTTTTTATATTTTTAGTAGAGACAGGGTTTCACCATGTTGGCCAGGCTGTTTCCGATCTCCTGACCTCAAGTGACCCACCCACCTTGGCCTCCCAAGCTGTTAGGATTACAGGAGTGAGCCACTGCACCTGGCCTATTCTGTCATTCTTTAATCTCAAGTAAAACAGTGTCCTCACTCTCCTTCTATCTCCTTCTAAGCATGCTTTCTATCACTATTTTGAATCCATTTCTTTCATACTAGAAAACCTGAGAATTTTCTTCTTTCCCTCTCTAAAAACAACATGCATCAAATCTAATTAACAGAATTTAAACAAATCTTTCTGATGGTACTGTCCACATTTTATTATCTCAGAGCTGGGCAATGAATACTTCTCTAAGTAGTTTCTTTCCATATACTAACTTGGCTTTTAAATCACTGGTTCCCAAACATAGATCCACAACTGTCACTTTTCATACACCTGGGGATAGGAGTAGAAAATGATAGGTTCCTAGGCCTTACCCTAGAGATTCTCATGTAGTAGGTCTGAGATGTGGCCTGAATGCCTTACCAAAAAACTAAAAGGGCATTCACACCAGTGCTCTATTTTAGAACTGTTGGTTACAACACTGGACAGAATATTATACTTCAAAAGCCACTAGTTTCCTCCTGACTTTGACCTATTCAAAAAAGTGTAGGTCACAGTAATTTCAGTCAAATTCCTAATCTTGACATTTTATCAGGTTACCTTGTTCCATACTAATAATCCAATCTACAACTCCTTTGATTATGCAAGTCTTTTTTGCTATTGTTGGCATAACCTTGCTCAATCCTCTTCAAATTCACTAATTTTCTTTTCCTTTTCTTTCCCATCCAATAAAAATCATATTAGACCTTCAAGAACCAATGCTTCCTTGAAGCCTTCCCAATTTTAGATAGCTTTAAAATATCTAGTAGATCAACCTCCTAAGGGCTGTTTCCTCAGCCGTAAATAACAATTTGACTAGTCTTTATCTCAAAAGACTGCTCCAGCTATAAAACTTGTTCTACACTAATGTCTTCCCTTTTTAACCTCCTAAAGAATGCACTATTTACATTAACTATTGGTTTATATTTTGACACACATTATTTTAGAACAGCTGTTAAATGTATACTTCCACAATTAGATCATCTATTTGACTTCATAGCAAGAACTGAGGTATTTCTACATTACCTCAAAGCCTGTAACTCAGTGGCTAAGATACCCACCTAAATTATTATTGATTAAACCACAATTTCCTTTTTTCTAACATATTCAATCTCTCCTCCTTCCTTTAAATGAACATGAAAAAACAAAACCCGCCACTGACGAATGTTACTAACATAGTTGCCCCCAGGCTCAGTCCTCTCCATTATTAGTCTCCCATCAATCCTGGATTCAATCTTTCATTTGTTTGATTTACTATTCCCACCCAGCTATTGGATGTACATTTATAAAATCTGCCATCACTTCAAAAATCAAGCCTTCAAAGTGAAACTTTCTTTTCCACACATCTTCTTTCATTCTATTTTTTATCACTATCGTCATTCTCTTCTTAATCCTTCTTTCCTTCCAGTCTCCTATTATATCCAGCCACGCAATCTCTTGTGCCTCCTCAGTGTTTAAGACTCATTCTTCCTCAGCCTCCATGGCCCCTACCATCATCTTCATCATCTGAATAATCCAACAATCAACAACCCTTTTGATTTGTCACTATCAACTTCTAAGTAATTTGTCTCTAAAGAATGGAATTCTTAGTATTGTTTAAGTATTTCCCACCTCCCTCAGAGTACAAGTATTCTATTATTTTAAAACCAAATCAAATTCATTCATTCAACATATTTATTGAACATATACTATGTTCTAGATACTGCTCTAGGTGCTTGGGAATGGGCAGTGAACAAAATTATATTGCTCTTCCAACACCTGAAATGACCTATGGCAATCCAATATAATCAAGGGTACCTTTGAGTAGTTGTTTGTTTGTTTTTTGTTTTTTTTTTTTTTTTTTTTTTTGAGACGGAGTCTCGCTCTGTTGCGTAGGCTGGAGTGCAGTGGCCAGATCTCGGCTCACTGCAAGCTCCGCCTCCTGGGTTCATGCCATTCTCCTGCCTCAGCCTCCCGAGTAGCTGGGACTACAGGCGCCCGCCACCTCGCCTGGCTAGTTTTTTTTTTTTTTGTACTTTTTAGTAGAGATGGGGTTTCACCGTGTTCGCCAGGATGGTCTCGATCTCCTGACCTTGTGATCCGCCCGTCTCGGCCTCCCAAAGTGCTGGGATTACAGGCTTGAGCCACCGCGCCCGGCCTGTTTTTTGTTTTTATCCTGGAGTGCAGTGGCACGATCTCAGCTCACTACAACCTCTGCCTCCCAGGTTCAAGCGATTCCCCCACCTCAGCCTCCCAAGTAGCTGAGATTACAGGCGTGCGTCACCACAACTGGCAAATTTTTGTATTTTAGTAGAGACGGGGTTTCCCTATGTTGGCCAGGCTAGTCTTGAACTCCTGACCTCAAGTGATCCACCTACCTCGGCCTCCCAAAGTGCTGGGCTCATAGACATGAGCCACTGTGCCCAGCCTTAGAGTAGTCTTCTTAAGTAGCTGCCTTTGATTAATGATTTATTTATTCTCATTACCTTGTCAAGAATTAGTCCTTTATAAAAGGATCAACAAAAATTTTCAAATGACTTTAATTCAAATTATTGAACAGCCACTCTTTAGCTATGTGACCCTAGGAAATGTCTCAGTCTCAGGCCGTGCGCGGTGGCTCACACTTGTAATCCCAGCACTTTGGGAGGCTGAGGTGGGGGGATCGCTTGAGCTCAAGAGTTAAAAAGAGATCACCCTGAACAACATGGTGAAACCCCGTCTCTACAAAAAAACAAAAAATGAAAATTAGCCAGGTGCGGTGCTGCAGGTGAAGCTGAGCACCTGAGGTAAGCTCAGGAAGCTGAGGTGGGAGAATTGCTTGGGCCTGTTGGAGGTGTTGGCCCTGTTGGGCCTGTTGCTTGGCGGTGGAGGTTGCAGTGAGCTGAAATCATGCCAGGACCCCAGCCTGGGTAAGTGAGACCGTCCCTCAAAAAAAAAAAGCAAGAAAGAGGAAAAAGAAAACAGAAATGTCTCAGTCTCGACTGGGCTGATGGCTCATGCCTATAATTCTAGCACTTTGGGAGGCCGAGGCAGGCGGTTCACTAGAGCCCAGGAGTTCAAGACCAGCATGACGAATGTGGAAAACCCAGTCTTTAAAGAAATTCAAAAACCAGTCGGGCATGGTGGCCCATGCCTGTGGTCCTACCTACTCAGGAGCATGAGGTGAGAGGATGGCTTGAACACAGGAGGCGGAGTTTGCAGTGAGCCAAGATCATACCACTGCACTCCAGTCTGGGCGACAGAGCCAGACTCTGTCTCAAAAAAAAAAAAAAAAGTCTCAGTCCCTCTAGCCCACTCAGGAAAAAATGAGCAAAATATCTGCCTTGTTGTGCAGAGTAAGATATGTAGATACAGTGTAGGTATTTATTTATTAATGTTAGTTGTCTCTTAGAATACACAAAAAATATATTATTCAATCCAATGATAATAATCAATTCCAATCAGAATACTGTTGGCCACTAAGCAAATGGTGAAAGAACAGCAACTCTATCACTGTATTTGAATAGTTATCTTAATATTTCAGATGTATTTAAAATATTTACTATAAAAATCCTAAGACTAAAGTAAGAGTAGGATTAATTCCTAAGTACTTAATAAACCCATAAAATCAGTAAGGGACCAAAATTAATTATAAATATATATATGTAAATACTTTCAAGTTTAAATAGTTTTACGTCTACAGCATTTTCCTGTCTTTTAATTCCAAGACTTACAATATCCCAAGATCAGCTTCCTCCTCTTCATACGGTAAATAGAAAAACAAAAACCTGGAAATGGGAAGACTAGTATAATACAACTAGAGAGTTGAAGCTTAAGGAAAGAAAATGTCTATGCACTTTACACACAAAAAATGAATTATGGAATTAACAGATCCACATATCCAGTAAGAAAAATACTATGCAAACACACATGAGCTTTTAGAGTAGCCTGTCTTGAACTTCAAAAAAAGCACACAATCTCTGAAAAAATTCAGAATACAGGCAAAAATAAAATGTCAAGAATGAGGTTGGTGGATACAATGAGTCCTATAAGGGACCAGTACATTTGCTATGAGACAGACTACACTCACTTTCACCTTCCAGCTTTACTGTTAAGGCTGAGGTGAGAGGACTGCTTGATCCCAGGAGTGAAAGACCAGCATGGGCTGTTTAATGAGACCCTATCTCTACAAAAAAAATTTTGTTTTAAATTAGCCAGACATAGTGGCATGGTGCCTGTAGTCCCAGTTACTTGGGAGGCTGAGGTAGGAGGATCGCTTGAGCCTGGGAGATCAAGGCTGTAGTGAGCCATGACCGTGCCACTGCACTCCAGTCTGGTCGACAGAGCGAGACCCTGTATCAAAAAAAACAAAAAAAAAAAAAAAAAAAGGGGGGGGGGAGCCTTTCTGCAAAGGGATTATATATAAATGAAAAATAACCCACATATAGTGAGCTCATCAGCCACTCATAAAAACCATTTAAGCATGAGGAAATTGCTATGTGTAGCTGGGGATTGAACCAGAATTGCTTTTCCCAAAATCCTTAATAAACTATTTACTTCAGGAGGTAAGAGGTATCAATTTTAAACTTCTGTAAGTGAAATTTTAAGCTATGCCAACATAATCTTCTTTGACCTATAACTTGCACTATCACTCTAGATCAATTTAAATGATAAATACCAGTTTCTCACAATTATTCTCAAAGCAATTACACAATAAAACAGCATTTGTCTTTTGGTACAACCATATCACATCCATGAGATTTGCCAGTTTTAACATACAATTCAAAGATCAAACGGTTGACAGATTAATGTATAGCTAACGATTAATACTAATATGCAGCAACTAGGTTACTGTACACCAATTACAGGCTTACATTTGAAAAAACTACACAATCTGACTCCAGTGATATTAACCAACACAATCATCACTTATTTCCGTTATGAAGCAGTATGTGCAAGATGAACAAAACAAAATTGATAGCTACTATGATGCTTTTACATAGGAAGGCACTCAACTATCTGCCACTAAATTAATCTAGTTTACAGTATTATCAGAGTGCAAAAGTTCCCTAAAAAAGAATTTAAATCTCACAAGACAACAAAGGTCTTTTGATCTTGGTATGTTCTAGAACCACTTGAAATCTGTTATTTCATCTAGCAGAGTCCTATAAATCCCACTGGATAAATCAGAGTCAGATCCTGAAGTCCCATTTTTAGATTTCCAAGACACTAAATGATCAAAAGAGTTACAGTATGTAACTGGATCCATCCCCTTTTGAATTAAAGAAATCTAAATTTACATATACACAAGAGACTAGATGTTTGTGAGTTCATCAAGGTTAATATGGAGAATTACAAAAAATATACCTTAAATACTGTACTTTTAATTTAAAATGTCCTTATCAATTTTTTAGTTTCAAGCCAAAATGTATTCTTTGAGTATAGCTCCCCAGACTAGAATTCTAGTTTCTTGTTCCTACATAAACCAGATCAATAATGCATTGTCTACAGTTTTTTGTTCAACATATTTCAAAATAAGTTACCTAGATTTTTCTGGGGCAATCTGAAAGCAGACTTCCTTCTAGATTTCTATTTTTTCCCTATAATCTTTTAGTCATCATGCCCACACCTAACCTGACTACAATGTTCTTCAGCAATTAATTTGCCTTTATCAAGTTTTCCAAAGCATTTAACTTAGTTTGTTTTTACACAGTTCTCTTTTCACATTCATTTATCATTGGTTTATGTAACATTTAATAGAATAATACAAACACATTACAAGTACAATGGAATTAGCCAATTGGGGAACAAACCTATGACTTCCATGAGCATTCAACTCAAATGGTGGAAGCAACAGAAAGCAGTTTACATTCATTCAACTTACATGGACATTAGTATTTTTAAAAGAAGAATTATTAATCCTGCACACTGGTTAAATGAAGATTAGGGAAACATCTATAGTACCTACATAAAACATTTTAGAAAAAAAAACTATAAATAGTGATCACTTTAGCATATGATAGACCTTATACACAGAAGTCAGAGATTTACTTTTTTCCAGAAACAACTATCACAGAAAAGGCTAGAGAGCTTACTAAGAATTTTACCCCAATTAACTTATTGAATTCCCAAAATCACTCTAGAAAATAGGTTCTATTATTATCTCCATTTTGCAGACCAAGAAACAAAAGCACAAAGAGGTAAAAAACATTGCCCAAGGTAGTACAACCTGATTTGAGAGCAATCAAACCAAAGTGGTATGGTTCTGGAGTCTCTACTCTATACAATACAGCTTCTAAAGAAGTACTGTTTTGAGTTCTTTTAACAAACATATGTTACTTTTACATCTTAAGAATTGGAGGTAAATAAGCCATGTTCCATATGTCATTCCCCAGTGCAAATTTTTCAGTAGCACTCCTCTTAAATATATATGCTTTTATTCTGGCATTCAAGGCTCAACCACAACTTGATCCCAATTTGTACTGCTGTGATTTCAATTAAGCTCCTTATCCAAATAGCCTATAGGTTCTGGAAACCAATGAATCATCTTGAACTGGAATACACAAAAGCAGCAGACAGAGAGTCTGTCACATGACACTGTACAAAGACCAGTATTTGCTTACTTCAGATACTCTGAAAATAGTGGCCTGCCTTTTAAAGAGAAATGTCCAGCATGATTTCTTGGAAAAGTATAAAGCACCAAGAATCAGGACCTAAATTTTAAACCTTGATTAACCACTATCTAACTTTATGACCTTGGGAAAATCATTTAAACTCTCTGGAGCTCAGTCTGCTTATAAAATAAAAGCGGAGAACTGGAATACAAAAATGAGCTGCAGCCAGTACTAAAACCCAAATTCAAGGACCCACTCTAAATATTTGATTATACTGATCTGGAAAGGGGCCCCAAGAATGTTCATTTTAATATAACTGATACATGAGGTCTTTGGGTCACAGTGAGAAAAAAATAACAAAGCGATCTCTTAAGTCAATTCTAAATGTAGATTCTTAACTTCAGTCAATTAAGGTGCTCCTTTACAAGTTCAGGATGGGAGTTCTGGCCTGAAAGAAAATCCTTTCGTTCACCATGGGGCTTGTTTTTGTACCTTTCGCCATACCTTTTGTTTAAACACTGAAATAAGACTTAGTAGTACCACAAACTGAACTTCCATTAATCTGTTAAGACATATTTGCACACAGTCAATTCAAATTATTTTTTAAAGCACCTACCAAATGGTAAGTATCCACTGTATTTCATTAATTTCCACCGTTGTGAAATATGAAAATTTTAAGTTTTAGAGAATATGCACTCTGTAAGTCTCAAAATTTTCTTCTCCTGCTGTCTGAAAATTTCCAAAGAAATTAAATCATCCAAATTCACTACCAACATTTTGCTATCACTGAAAGAAAATACATAAAACTGATGAGTATTATTATAATGTAATAAAAGACTAAGTGTTTTCCTGTTTCTTTCCCTTTTCTTGTTCTTCTTAACCTTAGTATATATTTCTTTAATTACAAAGTTCTAGAAACCATATACCGCTTTGCCCTAGAGTTACAGATGTTTCATGCTCTGCTGTATTACCATCTGTGTATATACCATCTCACCAATCCCCTTTTAAAAAGCATTAATGTGAAATGTATGTGAAAAAGAACCTATCTTAATGTTTTCCAAAAAATATTATTTTACTTTTTAAAAATTGCTTAACGGGGCCAGGCACGGTGGCTCACCCCTGTAATCCCAGCACTTTGGGAGGCCAAGGTGGGTGGATCACGAGGTCAGGAGATCCAGACCATCCTGGCTTACACAGTGAAATTCCGTCTCTACTAAAAATACAAAAAAATCAGCCAGGCCTGGTGGTGGGCGCCTGTGGTCCCAGCTACTAGAGAGGCTGAGGCAGGAGAATGGCGTGAACCCGGGAGGCGGAGCTTGCAGTGGGCGGAGATCGCACCACTGCGCTCCAGCCTGGGCGACAGAGTGAGACTCCGTCTCAAAAAAAAAAAAAAAATTGCTTAACGATCTTTTTTTCTTTTTCTTTTTGAGATGGAGTCTCACTCTTCTCACTGAGGATGGAGTGCAATGGTGCAATCTCAGCTCACTGCAACCTCTTCCTCCCAGGTTCAAACAATTGTCCTGCCCCAGACTCCCAAGTAGCTGGGATTACAGGCACCCGCCACCAAGCCCAGCTAATTTTTTGTATTTTTAGTAGAGATGGGGTAATGGATTTTTTTAATGGAGAAAGGGAGTATCAAAATTGAAAGATGTTTTCGGCCCTTCGAAATTAAGCTGCTGGCATTAGCAAATCATAAACCTAAACAATACAACTGTAACTCATGACTCATTTAGCAATAGTTTTAAAGACTAAATAAGGAACTAGAAGCACATCTTTTTTGTGTGTGTTCTGGATTTCAAATTAGATCAGCATCCAGGAAACTATTTAAATCCCATTTGGGTGGAAAACTGTACAGGAATATTATCCATATAATACTGTCTAACTTATCTATACTTTTCTTCCTTAAAATTTATTTTATTTGTGATTTTAAAAGCAGCCCATATGCCTTACAGAAAAACTGGAAGAGAAAAAACAAGAAAACGAAACTCCCACAATCCCAACTATCCAGAAAGAAATCAGTTAAAAACCCTGGTGTATATGTATATATCCAAGTAAAGAAAAGAAGAAAATTTTTTTAATTAAGCAAAAAAAAAAGAAAAACTTTCATGTATTTACAACCAACAGAGTAAAAACTTTATTCAGGCAAGAATCATCAATAGATGCTAAATCTTGAAGAGGAAAGTTTAATGAGGAAGGGGATATTTATACAATCTCAAAGTATCTCCCCACAAATTAATTAGTAATGTCAAAAAAAACCAGCAACTATACAATAAACTACTCAACACCTTAACCAAGCTATCAAAATGAACATAATAGTAAAGGGCAAACAAACATCATATGCCTCCAGACGATAGAAAAACACATATTACTAAGCCAGTGTTCCAGCCAAAAATGCATAATCTGAATGAAGAAACCTTAAGACAAAGCCAAACTGAGGGGCAATATATAAATAATAAGCCTTCCAATGTCATAAAAGACAAAGATGGAGAAACTGTTCCAGATCAAAAGAGACTTAAGGGACAACAAAACTAAATGCAATCTGTGATCTTGGATTGGCTAATGGTACTGAAAAAAATGCTAATGAAGGACATAACAGGGACAATTGATAAAACTAGAATATAGACTATTTAGTATTATTACATCAATGTTAAATTTCTTGAATTTGACAACTACTCTGGTTACTTAGGAAAACATGCATGTTCTTAGGAAATGCATACTTCAGTAATAACGGCTGTAAAGGGGCCAGTACTACTGGCAATGAAACCCACTCTCAAATGGTTCAAGAAAAATAACAGGTGTATATATAAACAGAATAATAAAGCAAACAGCAAAATATCACAAGTCAGGTGATCTTGGTACAGGGTGTAAGAGAGTTATTTGTACTATTCAAGTAAATTTTCTGTAAATTTTAAATTATTTTTAAGTAAAAACCAAAAATACCTTGGTTTTTTAAGCATTCCTCATCATATGTGTGTGGCAATGTTTTAATTAAAAACTGAATCATCAGTTTGATGTATCAATTATTTAGTTTTGGAAGCCCTCCCAAATACCTTTGAACATCCCTGGAAAAAAGGTGATTGTTTTCAGGAGAATTAAAGCTGTCTCTCTCTTGCTTTACATCTGAGAAACACCACTCTATACACCATAAACACCCACCCCACCACCATCTCTCTAACTAGTCTCAGATAATTAGAAGGGATCAAGATGGTGAATAGTGGCTCTTTGACACCTTGCCAATTCCTGTGAGGCCCATCTGTACTTTCTTCAAATAAATTATGTGAGATTTCCCTATAGCCTTATAACAAATCCTTTATTTAAGCTAGCTAGAGCTGATTTCTGTTCCTTGCATCCAAAAAACTCTAAGACAGCAGGCTTTTAAGAAGGTGAAATAAACTACGGGTTCTCTCAAAGCAGGGACAGTCTTATCTCTCTCTGTATCTGTGGTGCCAGGAAAATAATAGCTACTCAAATTCATCTTTTGTCTGTGCTTCAAAAATATTGTTACAGTGAAGGCTTAATGATGTAAGATGTAATAAGACTGTGTCAAGGCAACCAATTAAGCAGCTTCATTGAAAGAGAAGAAGTAGAGACTTATTTTCTGGGTAAGAGTTACTATGTATCAGACCAACCTCAGACCCCTATTTATGGCTACTGGACCACAGTCCTAACCATTCCAATTAGTCACATCATGAATCTTCCCATCTCAGCCACTTCATTAAAGAGGAAATGGGGTTTTCAAATTCCTGAACGCTTTCTTTAAATGTTATATAAAGCAAGATGATAAGAGGAACTCAAGATTATCTCTCTGTAAACTCAAAAATAGAAACAATTACATATATTAGTCTGTGAAATAAGAAAACAAAAATATTAGAAAAGTGTATCTTTCTCATACACATTCTCCTTACATGTGGAACCTCTGAAAGACCCAAATTATGTTTTCCTCACAGTATCCGAAGTGGTAATGGTTAATTCTTTTCACCATATTCCTCACTTTTTACTAAAACCCACTGACACTAGGCTTCATCTTAGGCCAAACAGTAAAGAGAACAGGAAAACATATTTAATCTTTAAGTTTAAACTTATTCAACTAAAATAAGTTTAAAATAATTTGTAAGTGTAAATTTTTAAGACTTTAAATGGAAATTATTTTAAATACCCTATGAAAACAAAAGTCAAGATAAATGAAAAAATTCAAACATTTTTGGTCTCAGATAAAACATGAGACAACATAATTACACGAACTCTATTTTTTTAGAGATGCAGTTTCGCTCGTCGCCCAGGCTGTGCACTGGCACAATCTCGGCTCACTGTAACCTCCGCCTCCCACGTCCAAGCGATTCTCCTGCCTCAGCCTCCCAAGTAACTGGGATTACAGGCACCCGCCACCAAGCCCAGCTAATTTTTGTAGCAGAGATAGGGTTTCCCTATGTTGGCCAGGCTGGTCTTGAACTCCTGAGCTCAGGTGATCCACCTGCCTCAGCCTCCCAAAGTGCTGGGATTACAAGCGTGAGCCACCATGCCCGGCCAGGTGAACTTTAAAGTTGTAAGTACCGCAAACCAAAACTAACTCAATCCATTATCGTATGCTAGACAGGCATGACCTTAAATGCTGCAACCAAGTTGGCTATTACACCGGTGTGATTACTCAAAATCATCTTTCTCAATACTAAAATTCAGGACCAAGAATTTTTTGTTTTTAATTTACTTTTTTTTGAAAGAGAGTCTCACCCTATCGCCCAGACTGAAGCACAGTGGCAAAATCTTGGCTCACTGCAACCTCTGCCTCCTGAGTTCAAGCAATTCTCCTGCCTTGCCCTCCTGAGTAGGTAAGATTACAGGCACCTGCCACCACGCCCGGCTAATTTTTGTAATTTTTAGTAGAGATGGGGTTTCACCATGTTGGCCAGGCTGGTCTCAAACTCCTGACCTCAAATGATCCGCCTGCCTCGGCCTCCCAAAGTAGTGAAATTACAGGTATGAGCCGCTGTGCCCAGCCTATTTTTAATAATTAATATCTGATACGTCCTAGTCTTCTGAAGGACTGTTTCTTCCTTTGGATTAACTCTAAGCAACCTAAGAGTTGCTAAGAAATTATCTCTCTGTCCAAGTGTTGTAAAAATAAAGCTACATAGATCATTGCTTATCACGTTGACCTGCATGCAGATCCTTTCTAAACCCAGATTTCATGTTTCAAAGTTTTGAAATACAAAATATTTTAATTAAAAATGAACAAGTAGTTTACACATTAATTTACATTACAGGTTAATTATTTACTCATTAAAAGCTATAATGTCTGTTTTAATGGCATCTTAATGCAACACATCAAAAAAGAATTCCTTGTTAACCTGTTGCATTGAAAATGTCCAACATCCCAAAAAGCTTAAATAGTTTTGGTAAATAACCAAATAAGATTTCCAATAAAACTGTAAAATTCACCTAACAATAAAAAAAGTTTTTCTGTCCAAAAATAAAATCCAATTATGAGCTGTTCATGAGGGAAAAAAAGAATTGACTTCATATCAAGTGAAAACATGTTATCTAGTGAAATATAAGACCAACTGCTTTTCCTGACTCTGACTTAAGTAAAAGGCATCCTAGTTACCAATGGTTAATAAAAACTTCTTTTATCCTTAAAGATTTGAATTAAGATCTAATTAACTTAGTCTGGGTCACCTTCATTTGATTTTTAATGTAGCACTTAGCATGGAAGTTCACAATAACAAAAAGCAATTTGCATCATAATATGGTTAATTCCTATCTCTTGCAACTGCTATTAAAAATCTTGCAATTGCTATTAAACAATGAGTATTTTATATAAAGTAAAATACTCATTTTATATTATACAAAATAAAATACTCATATTTATTTTATATAAAGTAAAATACACCTTTTTTATATAAAGTAAAATGTTTAATAGCAATTGCAAAATTTTTAGTTAAATACCATCCACTTCTAATTTAGTGTAGAAAACAACAAATATTATTCCTCCATATTAAGTAAATTTGTAGGTAATACAAAAAATTATCCTGTCAATGTCAAGAAAAAAATAAGGCTCCCCCCAACTTTTGCACATTACAAAACAGGTAGCAAATACGAGCCACTTCAATTTTAAACCCAGCCTAAAAGCCAGTAACATTCATAGAGTAATATTTCAAATAGTATTCCTGTTAATTTGCCAGTCAACACAAAAAGCAATTTTACCATAAAGTAAAAATAATTATATTTTCAATATTAAAAAGTCTCATAAATTATCATGAAATTGGGGGAAAAAAGTCTCACAGAATACAAGTATTTAACATTTATTCTAACACATAACTGGGAACAGTCCCTGATCACCCTACGTATTTGAGATGTAAATGTGTTTGCTTCAACAAAAGATTCACATCCAAGAAATAATTAAGCACCTACCATCTGCTAAAAATAAATCCTTTGGAGATAAAAGTTTTTATACATTATTAAAATATTTTTTAAATAGTAAACATAAAATAGCATCTGTTGAGAAAACTGCATACTAGTATTTCCCAACCAGTTTTGATAGCTCTTCAAAGTTCTGTTGGTTTTATACATTTTAAGCACAGTATGGTTGTACACATTTAAGTCCTAATAGTAGCTTCCAGAAATGCAGAGTTGTTAGGGTTTACATAAAACACACCTTTAAAAATTAAACCACAGGTTTCTTTAGGAGATTGATTAGTGAAAATGAGTACATTATTCTTGGAAATTAAGAAGCCAATTTAAGAATTATTATTTCCCTAAGACCACTAAGGTATATACTAAGGGGAAATTTTTCTCCTATTAATTAGCTTTTCTCTTTACTTCCTCAATAGATTCAAGAAGTCCTAAAGTTTACTGGGGGCATATATGGCAAAGATTTCTCGCTGGAAGCTGTGAGGAAGTCAGACAAGCCAAAATTGTAGGGCAGTTATTAGTCCTACAGAGTTGATGGGAAATGGAGACCTGTCAAGGCTCTACACTTAAACTGGGATCAGAGAGATCCTTTTATTTACACTGACAACGAAAGGATATATGATCAAAATGTAGGCTCTAAAAATAAAACTTACTCTCCAATTACATTACAGTTTTCTACAAATCCACTTAAACAGATAAACAACTAATCCTTCAAACTCAGCTATCCTAGAACAAAGACTATTTGACTAGCTTCCCCCAAGGGACCAAATTCTTTCAAAACTCTCTGGGAACAAAAATTATGCCTAACCTTTTAATAAATTTGCCTAGACAATCCTAACTTAAAACATACATAGTAAATTAACAAAAAACAAACAATTATAGCGTTGTTATTTATAAAGTAACCATTCAAAATAAGGTACAATATTTAAAAAAAAAAAAAAAAAAAAAAGCCAGTCTCATTTTACAGGAACTAAAACATCAAAAATAAAAATAAAAATAAAAACACCCACCACCACCACCAAAAAGAAACAAACAAAACCTAAAGCAATAAAGCAAGCCAATACGAAGAAAGCTAGTAAACTGAAGACAGCTTTTCCTATAATTTCTAACTTGGTATTTTTCATTTGAAGCCAAATAAGTTCAACTGCTTTGTCTGTCTAGACCTGACCAAGGTCTCTACGAAGAAAAACATTGGGCACACTGTTCCCTCCTACGGCCACACAAATCAAATTTATAAAAATACACTGACTTTGTATACTGAATAGTAAGTTTAAAGTACCAAGCTTCTGAACCACAGACCTTAATCATGCACAATCTTCACACAGCAGTGAAGAATCTGGACTGATATACTTGCTCATATCAAAATACAAATGAGTACTGACCTCAAATTCCTATACAAACTCGCCCACTACCCACCAACATTTCACTTTATAATAAAATATTTCAAATATTCTAAGTAAGGTTGTGTGCTCAGTCTTCCATGATGAAGCTCACTGGTATGTAGAAAATCCCTAAGCCAGTTACTTCTCTAATTATTTCGTAGGCTAGAACCTTATCATCAACCTAGTTGATACAGTCACCATATGAAGTAAATGCTGCTCTAAAATATTTACAATGGAATAAAAGAATCATGAAACAGTGTATACTCTCCAACCTTTTTAAGTACTACTAGATTGAAAGGCACTCATCTTTCCGTTGCTTCACAATCAGAATGGTCATTAAATGTCATTAATGGCCCACTCATATCTCACTGCTTAGTTCCACCCAAAAAGATAGAACTCCCACTACGAAAGTGAATTCTAATCTTTCACACTTTAAAAAATAGTTAAATAACACTTGACACCATTTAATTTTCAGTCTCAGTCTGTAAGATTCTGAAAAGAGCATAAAATGGATTCAAGACCCTATTATGGTAATGTTTTTATTTATGGTCTATTAAAACAGACTAAATTCCACAATCCTATAATAGGTAAATGGGCATATTTGAAGAGGAAAAAAAATCAAGAATCGGAGCCTTAAACTTACATAATGATGATAGTATGCTGTAAGACGATTGTTAAAAGGCAGCACGGAGCTTCACTTTACCAAATACACAATCAACTTTGAAAATTCTTAAGGAAAGCTTAAATACATGGGAAAAATGGATGGCAAAATATAATGGCATCTCTACACCCAATGAAGTAACAGGTTTAGGCTTGTTTGTACAGCTCCCTAAAATTTAAGCTGAAACAGCATACAAAAACCAAAATCCACAAAATGGGTCAAGAAGTGGTTGGGAAATGTCTTACTCTAGATTGAAACATTTAATCATACAAAATAGATTGTACTTATACACTTATTAAACATTTTAATCTACTTTGGCATACTGAATAAAACATGGCTGGATTAAACCAAACAAAAACTATTATTGGTACCAAAATAATTTTTTTTAATGTTGAAGCGCACCTATCATCACCACTGAAATTTGCAAGCCTGTTTTTTTTTTTTTTTCAAAAGTGGAGACATTTTATTTGCCTTTCAGGAAAAACGAATCAAATTAATCAACTAAAACACAGCATTGTAATTTGCAGTAAAAAATCAACACATTTTGGTAACTGGCTCGGGTAAGGAAAAAAAAGCCCTGTCTTTTCATGTAAACATAATAAGCCTGTAATATGCTGCAGACAAACGCACTGCATGGGGTGTGGAGGACCCGAGCTGATTAGATTACCACAACATCAGCCTGGGGCCGCCATTTTTAGAATCTGTAAAGGACAAAAGAGGGAAATTTCAGTTTTTACTCCCCATCTCAGAAATTGAAGGAAAAAACAGACTATTTTCCAAATAGGTATTCGTGTCTCCAGCCTAGAGTTGAATGCACCTCACTTAATTCTCTCCAAGGTCTCCAGAACTCCAAACACCTTACCTTATTCACATCTCTAAAAAGGGAACAAAATAGGCAAAACGAGGTTTACTCTAGAACTAACTCTAGCGATTTCTCTTTGACTTTAAATTGTATCATTCTTAAGACAGAGCCCAGCAAGGACGGATCTATACGGAACTAAGGCCAGTAGAAGAGAGCACTCTGGATTGTTTTTTCTCACCCCCACCTCGTTTAGCACAGTGAACCGTTTGTTTCTCATCTGTGTCTGCTGCCACAGAGTCTGTGCCAATCCCTTGGTCAAAATAAGCTTTTCTGAAATGAGCCATATTGTAGATCCTAAGGCTCCGGCACAGTAAAGCACGGCGGTAATGCAAAACGAGTGGGGGAGGAGACTCAGAAGGCTGGGTACTGGGGTGACCACCTCAGGGGCGGGTTCACCCTCTCCAGTAGAGGATGAGGAGCTAGCTGTCTCGCTTTCCCACAAAGAGAGATGCCCAGGGCGTTCTTCTTACCCCCTTCGTATTCATGTGCACATTATACCAGAGACTGTCCATCAAGAAATGGAAGAAGAAAATGGGGCCTATATGGCTTTTCAGCACCTGAACAAGACACGGTTGAGAAAAGGGAGCGGTGGCAGCTCCTGGGACCACTTCGACACAAACCCTACTAACAGTCACAAGCCTCCCTCTTCACTCAAGCGGCCTTAACCCGCTGCCAATGAGGAGTGCGCCCCCTCCCTAACTCCCACTCTCAAGGGGGTTTAACTGCCAGTTTCCCCTTCCCCAATCCTAAAACCCGCCATAATGCTCCATTTCTAGGGTCAGGGAAAAGAAAGGATACATTGGATTTAAGCAAGCAACGTCTTGCGCCGGCAAAGACACCTGAGAGTCAACGTCTACTCCCCAGCTTAAGGATAAAGATGAGAGACCTCCCTCCCCCTTCAAACACAAGTCCCCCAACCCTGCAAGCCCCAGGAACTCCCACGGAGACGACAGGCACTGACCTGTGATGTTCACACACGAGACACCCGAACTCCGTTATGTGCTAGACCCCCAAGGAGTCTCTCCGCACCTCCGCAAACAGGCGACCCCCCGACAGCAGCCACTGCGGACACAGGACCCGGCTCCACACACCCCCTCCCCAAACAGCAGCGCGCAGCCTCTTCACCAGGAACCGAGTAGGGGAGGGGGCACCCAGGCAGTCAACAGGAACGCAGAGGCGACGGCGAGGCTGCTCGGAGTGTCTATGCCCACTCTGTTGCCGCTCCCGAACTCCGGCACGGTCTCCGACTCGGCCCCCTGCGCCCGCTCAGTGTCACTGCCTCTCGCTCTGGGAAAATGGCGGCGACGGCGGCGGCGGCCGCGGCGGCGGCCGCGGCGGCGGCGGCGGCAAGTGCACGGGGCCCGCCCGTCCCGCTCCGCAGGGGCAGAGGGGGAGGGGATGAAGCTGCCCGGCGCCATTTTGCTTGTGGGCTGCAACCCGCCGTTGCCTCTCAGCGGAGGCTCGAAGATAGCAAACTGGAGGCGGTGAGGGGGACGGAGTCTCTGTATTTCTGACAACAGATGCATTCAACAATCCACCGAAGGTTTGAGGAAGTGTCGATGTTCGGTGGGACTGGTTCTTTCCCCCTTTCCCCCAGTGGCCCTCAAATCTGGATATAGGTGAGCTTGGCATGCTAGTATTGGGTGCACGGACAAGGACAGCAGGGCCTGGGAACGAACTCCCTCCCGTCACCCTTCGAAAGCGATACACTTTCTCCTCCTCCCAAACAACCCCAGTCCCGTCTCCCCGTCCCTCTCCCCCTCCTCCCCCAGCCCAGTCTGGCCTCCGGCGCTGGGTGAACCCGGTTGGGGTGTCACTCGACGCCCACTAGGGGCTGAGGAGGCTCCAGTGCGCAGGCTCCGGGCACCGGATAAAAGCGGAGCTGGCGAGTCCCGCGCTGTCTCGATGGAGGAGCAAGAAACGGAAGAGGTCGGGGGGAGAAGCAGCAGGAAAAATGCAGCCACCGTCAACGCCGCCTCCCTGCCACCGTGTTTCGGGGTAAAAAGCTGCCGTTGCCGTCGGTGCAGTTGCCGTCGCTGCCTCCTATACTTCTCTTGGCCTCGGGGAAGGATTTCCCCACCGGTGGGACAATGTGCGGGGAGGGGAGTGGGAATTCCTTTATGTGGCGGTGATTAAACGAGGGAGGGACAGAGAGACAGTGATCTCGAAGAAAAAAGGGGAGACCAAATAATAAAAGGGTTTCCCCACTAAAATGACACGGCGATTCCGGCTCTTGTTTTCGGGGTCTTTCCCCGAAATGGTTTGCGTCTTCTCCTTGCCCCGCAGCGACCCGGAGCGCGGGGGGGAGCGGAGTGGGGAGAGGCAGAGGTGGTCTCGGCAGCCAATCGGCGCCTGATATGTCCTGTCGGGCGCGTCGTGGTTGGCTGGCGATGACCTCATCCTGCAGCAGCGGGTGGGGCCAAAGCTGTAGGGGGAGGCTGTTGCAAAGGTAGAGAGGGAGAAGTGACGATGGCGATCGTTGTTGCCGCGGCCGATGTGGAACCCAAGCAGTGGCGAAGGGAATCGCAAGGCTCTTCCCTGACCATTTTCTCCTGTCCCTGCGCGAGGTGAGGGCCCCGGCTCGGCCTCTGCGAAACTTTGGGGCGCTGGCGCGGAGGAGGAGACAGGATTTCTCCCGTGACTTTTGTAACTGCGTCAGGGCAAGATGGCGCTGGGTCTCCTTGGGGCGCGGGGGGAGAGGCACGTCCACCGCCGCAGCGCATGTGACCGGGCTGCATTCCTGTGGGGTTTGGCTCCGACCCAGGCCGGGGCGGGGGAGGGGACAGGGCTTGGGCGGAGGAGACTGTGGTGCGGTCGGCGTTGGCGGCCCGAAGAGGAAGAGATGACTGTTGGAAAGCGTTCCCCTCCCCCATACGGCAGAACAGCTGCGGCTCCCAGGGGAAAGCCCCCGCAGGACACTCCTCGTGGGGTGTGACGGCTGTTGGTGGAGAAGGTTTGGCGCCCTGTTTTCTTATCTGCCTTTCTCCCCGCAAAGTATACTTATGTAAGGTGGTAGTTCTCTGACGTGGGACTCGGAATCAACTATGAGTCCTTGAGGGTCACTGCGAGGCCTAGTGAGGGGTAAATTAGCTTCTGGGGGTACAACGTCAAGGAGGATCGATTAATTTCTGAGGAAACAGTTTCTCAGATTGAAATAGAAAAGTATTTCCAAAGTTTAGAAACAAATGTAAAGGTGTAAATAACACCCAGGAACACTTCAATTGCTTTTAAACGGCACAAGCAGCCATCTGAATTCAAGGGTCCTTTTCAGACTGTTCCTTCTGTACTTCCTGTTCTTTATTCCAGTTTCCTATCTGTACATCCCTTAAGAATATAGTTTTGTCGGTGGAATTTGCTTTTTTTATTTATTTTTATTTTTTATTTTTGAGACGGAGTCTCGCTCTGTTGTGCCCAGGCTGGAGTGCAGTGGCGCGATCTAGGCTCACTGCAACCTCTGCCTCCCCGGGTTGAAGCGATTCTCCTGCCTCAGCCTCCCAAGTAGCTGGGATTACAGGCGCCCACAACCACACCCGGCTGATTTTTTTATTTTTAGTAGAGACGAGGTTTCACCATATTGGCCAGGCTGGTCTCAAACTGTCGAGATCCTCCCGCCTTAGCTTCCGAAAGTGCTGGGATTATAGGCCTGAGCCACTGCCCCAGGCCTGCTTTTTACTTTTTATTTTTTATTTTTGGCATTAGGCGTTAGTAATACAGAATAAAAGTCGTGTTTTAAACTGTATGAAGTTGTAAGACTTTTCAGTACTTTTAGTGTGTTTTCTTTCTGTTGCCCTTTTGTAGTTTTTAAAAATAAAAGATGCAATTATAAGCAATTCCGGTGAATATTATTCCTTAAGATTCCTGCATCATTATGACATTTGAAGCACTTTTGTAGTAGTAAAAACTATACTTTTAGCTTTTGAAACCTCGATAGGAGAAAATATCCAGCAGTTTGTAAGGGCTATTTTGGCATATTCAGTAAGGTAGAATATGTTTTTTGTTTTTCCCACTTGGCTAAACTATAGTAGTCAAAACTAGCAAAAATTTTTACAGGGCTTCTCCTTTTGGGTGGTGTAGAGGGTGGGGAGTTACTCAACAAACACATTTGCAGCTAAAATCTGGCCTACTTCTTGATGGAGCACTTATGCTTGGTGCTAGGAGAAAATGATTGCTGGACCTGAAAAGAACCTGAGGTCAAGGTTGTGCTATTTCAGATCCTTAAGGCTTAGTTGTAGGCTCTTGGTAGTTTGAAAACAAGATTGGGTTTTTAATTTGTTTGTGTATCTTTACATCCTCACTAGTTTTTGTGGATTTCCTTTTTCAGTTATTAAGCAACTGAATGTGGATGAACTATAAATAATTAGTACAAAGAATGTAATTAGGTCCACTCTGAATAGAAAGCATTAAGAACTCTTGAATGTCTTCAAGGGTTACTTTGTTACGTGTAAGATGTCTCCCCTTCCTTTATAGCAGTTTTTATTCCTGCTTAAAAAAGGAACTAAATATGAAGTCAGTAGATTTTAAGGTAATTTTCAGAATGTTTCTACTTTCACCGTGCCTTAATAAGGAAAAGAGGCCATTTTCCAAGCGAGTGGAAACACCCTTTCCTTGTTTTGTGCCTTTAATCAGAGTGTACCTTCCTTGTTCCTGATTGCCAAATCCACGAACTTCTTGAGCTCTCAATTTTTCTTGACTTTCCCATGGCATTTTAAATACTGTTCATACTTGGAATTACTTTTCTTTGACTGCCTTCATACGTTCGTGTATTATGCCTGGGCAATTTCATTTGGGCCTATTATGTTCCAATACCTCTCCAATTTTCACCTCCATCTTAGCTCTGCCAGCTTCAGAGCTATAGGTAGGCAATGTAAAAGTTTACTGGGGACTGCAGGCTTTCTGAGCTAAATGAAAATACTAAGCTTGGTACTTGTTTCCTCAGAAATTTCTTCCCCTATCCCCTCACAAAGATTATTTGAGTAAATTACACCCCAACCTTCTTTTCCTTATTTTTGTTGAAATCATTGTCTCTTAACTTTGGAACATTGCAATTGCAATAAGCTTACTAGGTTCACATAGCATATCTTCTGATGTGCTACAATTAAAATGCACGCCATCTCAAAAGTACTTTGCCATCTCATACCTTTGTGCTTTTGTCCTACTACCAGGAGTGCATCTTTCTCACTTCTGGATAACACAATTGGAGCCTTTTCTTTGCCTCTTTAAACTCGACAGAATCCCTACTCCCAAGTAAATGTGTCATTCTTTACGTTGATAACCCAGCCTAGTGCTTGACACTTGATAGGCATTCATGTGTACAAGGTTTTTTAGAGATTGATAAGATTAACTGTAGAGTCTATAAACTGTAAATACTGGCTTTTAAACTCTTTTTAAAGAGCTCTTTTGATCAACAATTTGGATAAGATATGGAAGGTTAGGGAGGCTCCAGGCAAGAGAGAAGACTGCTGATGGCCCAGAGATAGTTCTGCCCCAAAAAGGTGGGAAGAAAAAAAAAACTGCGCTGCATATTTTTAAGAAATATATTTTATAGCATTTTTCTTTAATGCCTACTTTTGCTGCAAGCACTGAAGTTTATCCTGCATTTGTATTTCTTATTTGAGAAAGAAATGGCCTTTGGGGTTTGTTTTGTTTTTTGTTCCTTTGTAAGCACACTGCAAAAGTGGCGTTGTCAGCATTGTCTTTTGAGGTATCAAATGTGCTTTCCATCAGCATATATCTTTTATATAGTACCATTCCTAATAAACTAAATTGGTTATCAACCTAATACAAATGGTATTTCGTACAACTTAAGCCTAAACTAAGTTAGATTATATAGAAACTTACTCTTAGAGAATATATCGCCTTAATATTTCTTATCCTGAAAAGAGTATTTTTAAGTGCCCCTCTCAAAGTATATTGGTTAATATTTGTCCCAAATGTAAAACTATATCCTGGTTTTTCCCTTGCAGTTGTTTAGCAAGGAAATGTTTACTTACTAATTTATTTTCTTCCAGACTCTATTCTACCAGTTTAAACTTAGCTGAGTTTTGTTTTTGTTTTTTTGTTTTTGAGACAGAGTCTTGCTTTGCCGCCCAGGCTGGAGTGCAGTGGTGCAATCTTGGCTCACTGCAGCCTCTAGCTCCTGGGTTCAAGCCATTCTCCTGCCTCAGCCCCTGAGTAGCTGGAACTACAGGTGCGCACCACCACGCCCAGCTAATTTTTGTATTTTTAGTGGAGATGGGGTTTCACCATGTTGGCCAGGCTGGTGTCTTGAACTCCTGACCTCAGGATCACCTGCCTCAGCCTTCCAGAGTGCTGGGATTACAGGTGTGAGCCACTGTGCCCAGCCTAAACTTAGCTCAGTTTTAGTGCTACTTCCATTTCTTTATGTATAGTTCAATGTAAGAATAACAGAGTTTGGGATTTTTTTTTTTTTTTTAAATTAGCAAGGTAATGCCACATCAGGTCCTTGGTGACATTAATGAGAAAACAGGGGAATTACTGGAAAGTCTTGATTTAAGGCCAGATGAGAAATCCTTAACTGCTAGTGTGACTTCCCTCCCCACAAAAGAGTGCTCTCATAATACATCGAATTGTTGGATGTTGTTGTATATACTTTATACATAATCTTGCCCACGGTGGCAGAGCATTAACTTTAACATCTGTCTCCCTGACCTCACCAAAGTTCATAATCTTTGCCCTACTTACACTGTCTGAAGGGTGACTTGGCTTTTTTTTTTTTTTTTTTTTTAATTGAGACAGAGTCTTGCTCTGTTGCCCAGGCTGGAGTGCAGTGGTGCGATCTCGGCTCACTGCAACCTCCACCTCTTGGGTTCAAGCGATTCTCCTGCCTCAGCCTCCCCAGTAGCTGGAATTGCAGGCACTTGTCACCACGCCTGGCTAATTTTTGTGTTTTTAATAGAGACAGGGTTTCACCATGTTGGCCAGTCTGGTCTCGAACTTCTGAGCTCAGGTGATCTGCCTGCCTTGGCCTCTCAGAGTGCTGGGATTACAGGCTGATGACTAAACTTTTGAGGTGTGGCACAGGACAGAGAAAGACTTATTTTAAAACATCCTGTCTTCAACCCAGGAGAAGAAGAGACTGGCTTTTAGAGCCCTCAATGTAGCAAGAAGAGCCTGAATCAGTAGGAGTGATAAAGAAGGTATATAAGATACTACAGAAACATCCGTACCGGTTGCCTGGGTGAGTATAAAGAAAAAGAAGGAATTGACTTTCAAGAAAAATAATTGACATTTGATAGTCTTAAGAGACAAAAGTCAAAACAGGGTAGATTCGGTCTTAATGGGAGACAAATTTAGCAAGCAAGCTGAGATCTTAGGTCTACATTTTAGGCCAAGGAAAAGGAACTGAGTGCATTTGTTTTTTAAGGTAGATTATATGCCAGTGCACAACATACTTAACGTAAGTCTGATTAGCTTTATAATAATAATTTTGAAATTATTTTATTTGTAACTATCCTAAGCATTACCTTTTATTGTTAGATTATTATCTAATGCCCACAAATGATAGATAGCATTTGAAAGTAATTGCTGGCAGGGCATCGTGGCTCATGCCTATAATCCCAACACTTTGGGAGGCCATGGTTGATGCATCACATGAGGCCAGGAGTTCAAGACCAGCCTGGCCAACGTGGCAAAACCCTGTCTCTACTAAAAATATGAAATAATTAGCTGGGCGTGGTGGTGCACATCTATAATCCAGCTACTCAGAAGGCTGAAGCATGAGAATCGCTTGAATTGAGGAGGTGGAGGTTGCAGTGAGCTGAGATCACACCATTGCATTCCAACCTGGGGGACAGAGTGAGACACTGTCTTAAAAAAAAAAAAAAATTGCGAGGCCACCCTTGGTAGCCTGTAATCCCAGCACTTTTAGGAGGCCGAGGCAGGAGGATTGCTTGAGGCCAGGAGCTAGAGACTAGGCTGGGCAACATGATGAAACCCCCGTCTCTAAAAATAATTTTTTAAAAAAATTAACCAGGTGTCTGGCACACACCTGTAGTCCCAGTTACTCAGGAGGCTTAGGTGGGAGGATCACCACTTGAGGCCAAGAGATCAAGATCAGCCTGGGTAACATAGCAAGACCCCCACCTCTAGGAAAATAAAATCCCAAGTTTTCAGTTATTCACCCACTTTAGGTTTCCACCTTCCTTAGAAAGTAAAGTAGTATAAATTATTTCTGAAATTTGTGAAAACGATGTACCACATAACCCTCTCAAACCAGGTTGCTTCTACTCCAGTGACTTCATTCCTAAGGGGCAAAGTAACTCGAATGATAGGTGAGCTCATGACATGGTTTAGCTCCATATCAAACTCTGGATTTGGGAAAATTGCTACTGATTTGTTAAACACTTGAATTATTATATGCCAGGTCAGAATTTAGCAACTAAACTCTCAGGAATTTGTAAACCTCCTTTTTAACATAGAGAAGTGAGTCCAGGCTGGGCATGGTGGCGCCTGTAATCCCAGCTTCTCAGGAGGCTGAGGCATGAGAATTGCTTGAACCTGGGAGGTGGAGGTTGCAGTGAGCTGAGATCACACCACTCTACTCCAGCCTGGGCAACAGAGGGAGGCTCTGTCTCAAAAAAAAAAAAAAGTGAATGTACTGTAAAGCCTATTTACACCTCTCCATCACACATAATTGCCTATACATTATGCCCAGTGCCTGGCCCCTATTGGATTTCTGACAAGCTTTAATGTTGTTAGGTTAAGAGAGAACCTGTTCCTCAAGTTTAGTCTTATCTCTAGTATTTAAATTTTTCATGAAGGAAGGCTGTGCTAAGGTGATAACCTCATTCCTGAAGAACACTTACGTTAAATAGGAAATGTTCAATTGGTTTTCCTCATTCTATGAAAAACTCGAAAAGGCAACAAAAATACTCACTATTCCTGGTTCATTTGATAACAATGTTGTGGTAGTCTAGGCATTTCTCCCGTGTCCCAAGCACAACTTATCTGACCACATCTATACAACAGACATTCTGTGGCGAACTCTCTTTGTTTTGTTCCATGCTCCCCTGTATGGCCAGTGAAAGGGCAAATGGAAGTAAAAAGGATAAGAGGACACATTAGATAGCTTTGATTGCTGCATTCTTCTAAAAAAGTTAAATGAGGCCGGGCGCGGTGGCTCAAGCCTGTAATCCCAGCACTTTGGGAGGCCAAGACAGGCAGATCACGAGATCAGGAGATTGAGACCATCCTGGCTAACATGGTGAAATTCCGTCTCTACTAAAAAAAATACAGAAAACTACCCGGGAGAAGTGGCGGGCTTCTGTAGTCCGAGCTACTCGGGAGGCTGAGGCAGGAGAATGGCGTAAACCCGGGAGGTGGAGCTTGCAGTGAGCTGAGATCCGGCCACTGCACTCCAGCCTGGGCGACAGAGCGAGACTCTGTCTCAAAAAAAAAAAAAAAAAAAAGTTAAATGAAAAAGATTTTACAAATGACATCAAAACTCAAGGGTTCGTCTAAAAGTATCTAAGGGTTAACTAGTTCCCTTTCTCCACAAACTCTGCCCATGTAGGTAAGTTTTATTTTTCAGAGGAATAAGAAACATGCAGTTATTTGCATTTATAATATTTTGTGAAAGTTCTGGGTTTTGTTTTTGTTTTTTTTGTTTTGAGACAGAGTCTCACTCTGTTTCCCACCTAGGCTGGACTGCAGTGGCACAATCTCGGCTCACTGCAAGCTCCGCCTCCTGGGTTCACGCCATTCTTCTTTTTCAGCCTCCTGAGTAGCTGGGACTGCAGGCACCTGCCACCACACCTGGCTAATTTTTTGTATTTTTAGTAGAGACAGGGTTTCACCATGTTAGCCAGAATGGTCTCGATCTCTTGACCTGGTGATCTGCCCGCCTTGGCCTCCCAAAGTGCTGGGATTACAAGCTCGAGCCACCGTGCCCAGCCGAAAGTTCTGTATTTTTATGAGCTTCGGGTGGTCTTATATAACCCATAGCATTTGATTACTAAGAATATATCCTCTTGGCCAGGCATGGTAGCTCACGCCTGTAATCCCAGCACTTTGGGAGACCAAGGTGGGCGGATCACGAGGTCAGGAGTTCGAGACCAGCCTGACTAACATGGTGAAACCCTGTCTCTACTAAAAATAGAAAAATTAGCCGGTCGTCGTGACGCACGTCTGTGATTCCAGCTACTCAAGAGGCTGAGGCAGGAGAATCACTTGAACCCAGGAGACAGAGGTCGCAGTGAGCCAAGAAGCGCCACTGCACTCTGGTCTGGGCAACAGGGCGAAACTCCATCTCAAAAGAAAAGAATATATTCTCTTAAAACTCCTTTGCTTTTATGCTAATACCCTTTTCTAGTTGGTTTCTTCAGCTTCTTAAATGTTGAATTTCCCAGTGTTGTGTCCCCACCAATGTTAAGTTATCCATTTTACTAACTGCAATAATCAATTCCCATACCCTTACCTGTCAATGACTCTAGAATTTGTAATCTCTGAACTCAACTGAAATTACTAGATACATTACTTGTCCTATGAAGTGCCTCAAACTAAACAAATTTAAAAGTGTAATCCCAGCACTTTGGGAGGCTGAGGCGGGCAGATCACTTGAGATCAGGAGTTAGAGACCAGTGTGGCCAACATCGCAAAACCCCGTCTCTACTAAAAATACAAAAATGAGCCAGGCATGATGGCACGTGCCTGTAATCCCAGCTGTTTGGGAGGCTGAGGTGAGAGAATTGCTTGAACCTGGGAGGCAGAAGTTGCAGTGAGTCCAGATCATGCCACTGCATTCCAGCCGGGGCAACAGAGCAAAATTCTATCTCAAAACAAAGAAAACTTTTTTTAGATAATGGTTAAAACCATTTTCCAGCGTAATTCATAAAATCAAACATTTTTCCAAAAATGTGTTTCCAGAAAAATGTTTTTAAAACGCTGTTCATTCACCAGAGATTTGAGGGTAAAGTCAAAACACATTGTGACGTGCCAGGTCCTTCATCTGACCCCTGCTTTAACCTCCCAAAGTGTTAGGAACATCATGAACACTGCTTGAAACCAGAATAATCCAAGTTTGAATACCTGGTTTTCCACTCCAAGAAAGACTTTTAGGTAGTTTGCTTTCTGGAACTCAGTTTTATGTTCCATACAATTGGTAAAATATTAACTATATAGTGGTGTTAAGAATTAGATATAAAACCTTTCAGGAACAATTATTGACTTGTAAGCCCAATTTTTTTTGGTCCAGAAAATAACACATTCCCTTTTATTTGTTACATGTGTTCCTATCATGCTGTCATGTTCCTGTTCCTCGTTTCCATTAGCATATGAGATCTTGATAAACACGATGTTTTTCATCTTTGTGGCTAAAGTGCACAGTTCCTGGCATGTAATAGGCATGCAGTTTTGTTGCATAAATAAATAGATAATCTGCTTTGATGCCAAATGCCTGAAAATGTTGCCATAGTATGTGTTTATTACAATAGAAAGGCCGTTGAATATAAAATTTGATGCAAATGGTCTGGTTGATTCTATACCATCATAAGACTTCAGAGGGTTTTCCCACACTTTTCAAAAACATGTGTCTATTATGTTGCAAGCTAGAAGGACTAGTCCCTACTGTATTCATTTATAATCTAGTTTGGGATCAAGCCACATCAGAATATAACCAAATACTGTAAGCATTCAGCCAGATATCCCAGTTCATGGGGTAGTGTGTTTCACAGAAGAAATACAATTTTTGGATTAGGAGGCAGATAGTTGTGGGTTTCATTGGGAAAGGGTGGGGCAGTAGAGTACAACATATTTGCAGTCAGCATGGTTTTGTGTGTAAAAGCATAAAACAGGAACAGAGATAATGTTTTAAGGAAACTAATTTCACTGGGCTTGTGTGACCTAGTACGTTGAGAGATGAGACTGGAAAGGGGGTGGATTGGACCACATAATTTTATTTTTAATTTGGACTCTTTTTTTCTGTGAATCTTAAGCCACGACTTTCTCTATTTTGTTTCTTTTATATTTAAGGAAACAGTCTGAGAGAAATGACTGAGTCGCAGTGTAATAGGGGACAGAGCCAGGCCTGAACCTAAATATTGCTGTTCTACCTCTAAGTTGAAAATAGGACAGTCAGTAAAAGTCTGTTGTATACTGGGTTATAAGATCTCATTTCTAATCTAACTTAGATGGAATCAAGGTTAGAAAAAGTACTTGATTCTTACCACATTTTTTTCTTACTAGTTGTACATAGAAAGAGATTGGCCTGGCACAGTGGCTCACAACTGTAATCCCAGCACTTTGGGAGGTAGAGGTGGGTGGGTCCCTTGAGTCTAGATCAGCCTGGGCAACATCGTGAAACCCTGCCTCTACTAAAAATACAAAAATTAGCTTGATGTGGTGGCATGCTCCTGTAATCCCAGCACTTTAGGAGGCTGAGGCGAGCGGATCTCTTGAACCTGGGAGGCAGAGGTTGTAGTGAGTCGTGATCATGCCACTGCACTTCAACTTGGGCAAAAGGGCAAGACCCTGTCTCCAAAAAAAAGAAATGAAATTAAATTAGGAGCAAGCATGAGTTTTAAGTGTCAGACTTCCTTTCCCAGTACACTTACCTACTACAGACTGCATGATCTTGATGGACTTACTTCACTGAACTATTTCCTTATCTGTAAATTGTTTAATTATCTACAAATGTGTAGCTTGCTACCTGACAGCATTAGATATTGGATAATTGATTGTTATTGCTATTAATAAACATGGACTTAGTTCTTGAAGTTTTAGTTTTATGCTGAGAATCCATGTAACACTGGCAATCTATGTCTATAGCAAAAGCCAGAACTTACCATAAATTTTGCTGTTGCATTAGGAAATACATCTTGATAACTGATACTTATATACTTAATATTGTTATTCTGTTATTTCTTATTCTGGGCCCCAAAAACTTTTATTAAAATACTTCAAATTTTAGGTTAGCATTTTTGTTCATGTTCGGACGTCTTAAATTCGTATACTCATGCAAATTTTTTTTTTTTTTGAGACAAAGTCTCTGTCACCCAGGCTGGAAAAAAATATCTTTATAGTTTTGTGCACATTTGGCAATCAGAAATAATACATTGTTGTACTATGTTTATGGTTTGCTATTTTTATATGATCAAGACATTACTGTTAAAGTGAATACTCTCTGGCCATGTATATAACCATTGCTATTAAGAAAGTTGTGATTGTGACTTGGAAATAGTCATATGGAGACAGTTCTGATTTAATTCCCAGGTAACTTTCATATTGTCACCATTTTGCAGTGTGCATTTCAGAATAATTTTTCATACTAATTTATAGATGTGGGAACACATCCATTAGAAAGCTGAAGCTAATTTTATTCTCAGATAACAATCATTTAATTATAACATTGAATTTTAAGAGGAAAAATATAGTACGCTGTCTTGTCTTTTTCTGCTCTTTCTTTTCCATGTATGGGTAGTTCATGTTTTGCTTTAATAACATTTTTTGCCTGGGCAAATGTCCATATTATACATTCTGATCACTTTACCTCCATCACCCTTGAAATCAAAAAGCAAACATTTGATTTAGTTTCTTTTACGTTGCAAAATGTGTATCGACATCTCTCATCATTTTATCAGCTTTGTTCGTACTTAACATGGTAGTTCTACTTTACGAAAGAAGCCTGTCACTAAAATATAACACTCAAAATTAAAACATAAATTTTCATAAATTTCACAGTGCTTTTTTGCATTTGTTCTAGAAACAGTATCTCACTCTGTGGCCCAGGCTAGAGTTTTCAGTGGCAGGGCAGTCATAGCTCATTGTAACATAGAACTCCTGGGTTCAAGCCATCCTCTACCCTCATCCTCTCCAGGAGCTAGGAAAGGTATGTGCCACCAAGCCTGGCTAATTTTTAAAAGAATTTTTGTAGAGATGGGGTCTTGCTGTGTTGCCCAGGCTGGCCTGAAGCAGTTCTCCTGCCTTGGCCTCCCAAAGTACTGAGATTACAGGCATGAGCCACCACACGAGGCTATCAGAGTGCATTTTTTAAAAAGATAAAAATGTCTAACTCCTGTTTGAGCATGTAAGGTGTCATCAGATATGATGCTGGGTATGTTAGCTTATTCCTTTCGTCTGAAGGTTGTTTTTATGCTATCTTAATGAACCATCAAGGTTCTGAAATCAAACATTTTGAAAATACTTGACTTATGGCCATTTTATATCAAGTGTATATACTTTTATTGTTTGTGTGCTTAAAACTGGTTATTTTCATGAATGTACTTTCTATGGATCACTAAATGTCAGAACCAGCTAAGAATGAAAATGAGTACCATTTATACTTACTGTCAGCTGAACACTTGCATTGTTTTTACCTTTACGGTGTCTCTTACAGAAATTAGTTTTTAGGTTGTGGTTTCGTACATGGCAGAGCAGCTGCCTCCCTGTGATCTATTCAAAGTCAACCCTGGACCCAAGGGATTGTCTGCCCTTGGCGTCTCCATTGCCATCCGTCTCTCTTCCTTCCTCCCTCCCAACACCCCCGGGGGTGTCCTTCCCTGGTCTGCGAATGCCCGCCCTCTCTGGGATTCCGGGGCAAGTGGCAGGTGTCTTGTGTGCCCGCAGCATGTTCAAAAGCGCAAGTCTCCATCCGAGGCCTTTCCAAGCTGGCGATGCTCAGGGACACGATGCCATGCTGGGGATGGCTGAGGTTGCAGGGGCGCCTCCGCTCGGTGTCCCACCTTTCTAGTTCTAGTCTCCTCCCCCAACCCCACTAGTGGCTTGTTCCTGGTCTGGGACGGGGTTGTAAAGTGTGGCAAGTATGGCTGAGGCGTGGTTGTTTGAGGGCATGACCCTGCAGCCACTGTCCCAGGGGTCGGGGTGGCCGTGTGGACTGGGGGTGGCCAAAAGTGGTTCTGGGGTCCAGCCCTCTCCCACTCCGTGGCAGAGTGGGGCGGTGACCGCCGCCCCTGAGCCCTTTTAAAAAAGAAAGAAAAAAATTAGTTTTTAGTGATAGGAGAGACAATCTTTCTGTCAATGAGGAAGTTGAGATAAATTGAGATAACTCAGATATAGGTACTATATTTTCCTTGGTATTATCAAATTTTTTTGATCTTTTTTTCATCAGATTGGATTCATATGAATCAGTTCACTCAAGTGGTTACATTAAGTTATTTTTTGTTTTCAGTATTTTATCCTGTGTCTTGCTCTTATGGGTAATCCTTAACGTAGAGTAGTCACCTAAGTTTCAGTTCCCATTCTTCTCCATCCTCCTTTTTTCCATCCCTATACTCTCCAGACTTCCCTCTGGATCAACTATGCAATTTGTGTATGTTAATATAACAATATATACTCCTTCTGCAAATATTAATAGATGTATGTCAAAGTGTTCTGAATTTGTTATCTTTACCCCTGGGGGCAAGAATTAGTTTTATTTGTAACTGGCAAGTCAAACTTTGGTACTATAGGAAGCCCTCAAGCCTCTGTGACCAGAGGTTAGCATAGGGAAACTGAGACATTTTAAAACGTTTTTCATAATAAGCTATGAAGAAAACTGGCCTTCATTGCACTTTGGTAGTAGACCACTTCCTAATTCATACCTTCAGGTCCAAGTAGCCTTCTCTGAAATTAAAAACAAAACAAAACATATTGAAAAAGTTTGTAGGGTGAAGTTATATGCCATCAAAATGATCATGAGATACAGCTATTTTTGTGTATCTCTACCTTTTTTGACAACCAATCAAATTGAATTTTTTTTTTTTTTGTGGGGGGTGGCCAGTAAAATAGAAACTGTTGGCCAGGTGTAATGGCTTATGTCTGTAAATCCCAGCACTTTGGCGGGGGCCAAGACGGGTGGATCGCTTAGCTTAAGAGTTCAAAACCAGCCTGTGCAACATGGTGAGACCCTGTCTTTACAAAAATACAGAAACTAGCCAGGTGCAGTGGCGTAAGCCTGTAGTCCCAGCCACTCCAGAGGCTGAAGTGGAAGGATTTCTTAAGCGTCAGAGGTCAAGGCTGCAGTGAGTCATGTTCCTGCTATTACACTCCAGCCTGGGTAACAAAGCAAGACCCTTTCTCAAAAAATATATAAATAAATAACTAGAAACTATGAAATTATTTTCAAGGATAAGTAAGGACTAAATTCAGAGTAGTTTAATCAGAGGCCTACATCAAAACATAACATGTATTTTTAAATTAATCTCTTTAAATGCATGGTTAAGTTACCTGTATATGTGCTCAGTAAAATCGGTCATTTCTGGAAAAGAAATGACTATTTGGTTTTCTATGCATAAAATTAAGGTAGAAGTCCTTTTTCTCCTAACAGCCTTGGTCATAGTGGATCCAAAAAAAAAAAAAAAAAATGTCACTTGGGCTATGTCTTACACTTGTTTCTAAAACAATGGAACAAGTCAGATGTTTGTTGAAAACATTTATATTTGCAAATAAAGTTTTTTCTTGCCTTACATTTTGATGAAATAAGTATAATTTGTGTGAAGATTAAAATACTCTAAAACATGAATTGATAAAGCAAAATGAAGGAGCCAGATTTCAAAATCAAGTTGTGGGGTGAGACATGAGGATGGGAAGAAGAGAATTAAGGATTCGTATATGGAGTTTTAATTTAGTTCCTTAAAATTCATAGTGAAAAGAATAAGATTTTGGTGGGGGGGGCGCGGGAGGGGAACAGAGTCTCACTCTGTCTCCTAGGCTGGAGTACAGTGGTGCAATCTCGGCTCACAGCAACCTCATCCTCCCGAGTAGCTGTAACTACAGGTGCCTGCCACCACACCTGGATAATTTTTTATTTTTAGTAGAGACAGGGTTTCACCATGTTGGCCAGGCTGGTCTGGAACTCCTGACCTCAGGTGATCTGCCTGCCTCGGCCTCCCAAAGTGCTGGGATTACAGGCGTGAACCATAGCACCTGGCCAAAATTTGGTACTTTATAACTCAATAATTGCAACCAGACCAGCTAACTTTTTTAAAACTTGGGGCTCTATAATGTTCAGATGAAGGTAAATGTAGGGTATAGACCCTCTTTAGATTGAGGGAGTAGGAGTTTTGACATCACAGGTCATTTGGAGTTAAAGGTATGAAATTTGAAAGTAGTTTGGTTATACATGCCCTTTGGAAACCAGCGTCTTTCTTTTTTGTTTTGTTGGGGTTTTTTTTGAGACAGAGTCTTGCTCTGTCGCCCAGGCTAGAGTGCTGTGGCGCAATCTCGGCTCACTGCAAGCTCTGGTTCCCAGGTTCACACCATTCTCCTGCCTCAGCCTCCCAAGAAGCTGGAACTACAGGCGCCCGCCACCACGCCCAGCTAATTTTTTATATTTTTTAGTAGAGATGGGGTTTCACCATGTTAGCCAGGATGGTCTCAATCTCCTGACCTTGTGATCCACCCGCCTTGGCCTCCCAAAGTGCTGGGATTACAGGCGTGAGCCACCGTGCCCGGCGTGCAAACCAGCCTCTTTCATTAGGGGAATTAGTTTTGGTGGAGGGATTCATTCAGATTGTTAGTATGTATCAAGGGAGTCTTTGTATACCAGAAGGTTTGAACTGGTTGGGAGAAATATTCTTATAAGAACAGGGTAATTATTAATCATAATAATCTTTGTCAAGGTGCCTAAGTAACTCCCTTATATAATAGCAGCCAGTGATTAGATAGATTCATACCAAGCAGGTTAGATTTATTCCTTCTGAATCAAAAAACCCTTTGCTTCATAATCTAGGTCTTGTGTCTCACAGAATCCTTTATAATATAGAATAAATGGTTGAGAGGAAAGACTCACATTGTGTATACCTGAAATTCAAATAGGATAACTTTCTCAAAGTTTTAGGAGAGACCAAATAATGTATGTCCATGTAGCTCTAAGATATGAGTCAACAGAGCAAAATAATTATGAAACTCTTGTGGGGTTTTTGGTAGAGTTTTTATAGAGATCCAGTATATATGAGAAGCAAACTAAAAAGGGTTGCCAAGGGCTTTAGAGCCAATCAAATTCCTGGACTTGGAGGATTTGTTGAATGAATTGAGTGGAAACCAGTATAGTTGCCAGTTTTAAGTTTGCTCAATAGCAGCATTCAATTAGATACTGAGTTTTAAAATAGATTTTTTTTTTTTTTTTTTTTTTGAGACAGAATCTCACTGTGTCACCCAGACTGGAGTGCAGTGGTGCGATCTCGGGTCACTGCAACCTCTGCCTCCGAGTGCAAGCAATTCTTGCCTCAGCCTCCCAAGTAGCTGGGATTATAGGCGCCCGCCACCACGCCCGGCTAATTTTTTATTTTTAGCAACAGCAGGGTTTCACCGTATTGGCCAGGCTGTTCTTTAACTCCTGACCTCAGGTGATCCACCTGCCGCTGCCTCCCAAAGTGCTGGGATTACAGGTGTCAGCCCCCGTGCCCAGCCTAAAATGGATCTTTTAATACCAAATAAGGACATCATCTTATGATTTAAAAATTGTCTTTTTAAAACCTCGCCACATTGTTCTTATTCTCATTTTGCTATACAATAATGAAAAGTTACCCAACATTCATTTTGGAATATTATTTTGGAATCATTCATGTATCTCATCTGTCTGATTTTACCAACATGGAAAGCATAACTCAAAGACAGTCCTTTAATCAGTTTTTTAAATGAAACTACTTTTCTCAGCTGTAAAAAAAAAATTTTATAATAGTCATCAGCATTCTTTTAAATTGTGACAAGTTAGTCTTAGGAGGATACAAAAATGGGCCGGGCGCGGTGGCTCACACCTGTAATCCCAGCACTTTGGGAGGCCGAGGCGGGCGGATCATGAGGTCAGGAGTTCGAGACCATCCTGGCTAACACGGTGAAACCCCGTCTCTACTAAAAATACAAAAAATTAGCTGGGTGTGGTGGCGGGCGCCTGTAGTCCCAGCTACTTGGGATGCTGAGGCAGGAGAATGGTGTGAACCTGGGAGGCGGAGCTTGCAGTGAGCCAAGATCGTGCCACTGCACTCCAGCCTGGGCGACAGAGCGAGACTCCATCTCAAAAACAAAAAAAAAGAAGGATACAAAAATGTATAAAAGGCTCGTGAATTTCTGACGAATTTAAATTAGGATATGTCCACAAACAGCAATTAAATTTGTTTCCAAAGAGTTATTTCAAAGCATCACGTATTACAAAAAAATGGTGAAAATATAGATATAGGTCACAATTTATAGAACTTCTGTATATTGTGTATGTTTCCATAGAAATAGGTAAAGAAAATAAAATAGAATGGTTTCTCTTTGGGTTATAGGCTTACAGATGGATTTTCTACAGCAGGCATATGTTACCAAAAAAATGGGAATGGGCTAATGCTTAGATACTAACTTAAAAATGGGATAAAAACTGAAAACAGTATGGTCTCAGATTATCAGAAGCCTAGGAATCATCTTCATTTCTTTAACACCCATGTTCCTTATGTCCCTAATGTCTGTTCTAACTATAGTTCTTGGCCTGTCTCCCCTCCTTGTCTTTACTCACACTGCCACTACTTTAATTCAGGCCTGGAAAAGTGTACTCAGTCACTCACTCTGAATATTTGCTAATACAAGAGTTTGTGTATAGAACTATGTAGTAACTCTTAGCTTACCCTCGCTTTTAATTTTTCTAATCCATCTGTTAACCCTTCAAAGTGATTTTGTGTATCTGATATTGCTTGAAAGCTTTTAATGGATCCCGTAATCTGCCTCTTGCCTTTTTTTCCAATCAGAAATACCCAGTTGCTGCTGCTTTTGCTTCCAGCCATATTATTACAGTTTGAGCATCCCTAATCTGAAAATCCAAAATCTGCAATGTTCCAAAATTCGAAACTGCCAACATGATGCCACAGGTGGAAAATTCCACACACAACCTTATGTGATAGGTCACAGTCAAAACTTAGTGTCATGCACAGATATTAAAAATATTGCATAAATTTACATCAGGCTGCATGCATAAGGTGAAGCATTTATGAAACATAAATGAATTTATGTTTAGACTTCCATCTCACTCCCAAAATACCTATCTCATATATGTGGAAATATTCCAAAATCCAGAGCACTTTTGGTCTCAAGCATTTCAGATAAGTGATATGCAACCTGTACTGTTATCTCTTCATAAAATTTTGTGAATTTTTGTGAAATTCCGTCTATTTTGTGAATGCAAGTCTATTTTGTGAATGCAAGTGTTTGTGTAGCCTTCTCTGATCTTTTTCCAGTAGGTCTATTATTTTTTGTAATTCCATGTACCCTACCTCTATTATAGTGCTTAACTGCAGTTTATTACCATTATTTATAGACTCTTTACCCACTAGAACAGCAGTCTCCAACCTTTTTGGCACCAGGGACCAGTTTGTGGAAGACAGTTTTTTCCACGGATGGGGTGTGGGGGTGGTGTTGATTTTGGGATAAAACTGTTCCATCTCAGGTCATCGGGCATTAGTTAGATTCATAAGGGGATTCTAAACTCCCCAACACTCTACTTCTTTCTTTTCATTGATATAGATAATATATGTGCATATTTAGGGGTACACGCTCCTTATTCTACTACTGTAAAATAGTAGAATTTATTCCTGCTAACTTTACTTTTGTACCACTTAACCAACTTCTATACCTCCCTCCTTCCCCCACCTCACTTAATATAAGCATCTTTTATTTTTTATTTTTGAGACAAAGTGCCCATCTCAGGTCATCGGGCATTAGTTAGATTCATAAGGAGTTAGCTTCATAGATCCCTCACATGTGAAGGTTCACATTCCTATGAGAGTCTAATGCCACAGCTGATCTGGCAGGAGACAGAGCTTTGGGGGTGGGTAATGCTTGTTCACAGCTCACCTCCTGTTGTGTGGTGGGGTGGGGGAGGGTGTTGGGGACCCCAGAACTAGAATATTAGCCCCTGAAGAGCAGAATATCTAACTTGCATTGTCTCCCTCAGATAAAAGGATTCAGTTTATTGTTAAACGGGTAGTGCCTGCATTAGTACCTAGGACATAGTAAGTGCTTAAGTAACTTTTGAATTAATTGGGTTTGTTCTCTTTGGTATAAGTATAAACCTGCAAAATAGCTCCTAAACCTAGATTGTAAAGAGAAGAAAGGTTAGAGATGCATTTCTATAGTTAATGATGGTTAATGTCCAAGAACGTAGCCATCCTTAGTAAAGAAAAAATAATACCAGGAAAACAGTTGGGCATCTATTCCTCTTAGGTTTCGTCAGGCACAATTATCTTGAAAGACTAGCAATCCCACATGAAACATACCCTGGTACTCATGTGTCCGTTGCAACTGTAAAGGTGCTTTAACTTCAAGGGAACTTTAGAGGAGAGAACTTTCCCACAGTTCACTTTCCTTAACAGTTCAGTGGCCCTGTTTACAGGATGAAAGTTCAGGTAGATTCTCTGGCATCTCATTTCAAAAGAATAGATACTGTCCTGCAAATATGGATGCAGAGACATCAACACTTACCGACCTGCAGCAACATTCATAGGAACTAAACAGATTTGCAGCCCAAAATGGCACTGGTAAAAAATACATGTCAGTCTGCACAGAGATTCTGAATGATTTACAATAAACAATAGATGATGTTAATACCTGTTTTTAAAAAGTTGAGTCCATCAGTCTGCTAACTAATCCCTTCCACAACGCAAGCAAGTTTGTATTCTTTGGAAAGATTTGGCACTAAGTTAAAAGTCACTTCTAAGTTTTGCAACAGTAAATAAGTTGATTTAATCTGTTACATAGATACCAACAGATTTCCAAAGTGGTAGTTGTAGGTACTACATAAAGTATGAGTTTCCCTACTATGGGCATATTAAAATGCTGCAAGTTGGTAGTTCCCAAGCCAGTTTGATCACCATAATCATTTTTGAAACTTACTAAAATACTCTTAGACTTCTTACCCACAGGTCCCGGAAACAAGATGTTAGATATCATCATTCGTAATTTTCTTACAGTGTAGCAATTTTTGAAGAACCATATGCTGCACTATTATAAAAATCTGCATTTTTGACAAACCCCTCATTCCCAGGTATTTAATTTGCAAATGCTGCATTGATAACACTTTGGTATATGGAACGAATTGCTTCTCTAAAATGGAAACTATGGAAAGCAATAGTGCAAAGACATTATATTTTCATTTCTTTTTAGGGGAGTGTTACTGTAATATTAGACATCCAGCCTGAGAAGTTTGAAGGTACTATTGCCATGAGCCATTTCTTCTGTAATTCAAAAGTTATCTTTGAAGTGACTCTGATTACCTGGGAATGAGAAGGCCTCCTTTCTGGGATGCAGGCGTGCATTTAACATAGACTTCAGGACAAATTAAGTTGATGTTTGCTGCAGGTTGCTATGAAAATTTAAATTCCACTGAACTCGCCCTCAATCTTTAGCACTCCTAATGGGTGATATTTAGGATTGGCTCTGGGAACATGTGTTAATTTTTCTTAGTAAAACTTATTTAAAGCTTCAACACTAATACTTCTCTAATTTTGGTATCATGATTCATTCTCAGCTTTAAAAATAAAGTATCTTGGATCAGTTTCCTTTTGTGGTAACTGCAAGCATATACAGTTGACTCTTAACTACTCAGGGGTTGGTCTCTGACCCACCTCCCATGCAGTCAAATTCACATATAACTTTTCACTCCCCAAAAACCAGACCTAACTGCTAATAGCCTACTGTTGACTGTCAGCCTTACCAATAAACATAGTCAATTAACATATATTCTGTATGTTAAATGTATTATATACTGTCTTATTACAATAAAGTAACTAGATAAAATCAAATGGGCTGGGTATGGTGACTCGTGGCTAGTAATCCCTGTACTTTGGGAGGCCAAGGCGGGAGGATCATTTGAGCTCAGGAGTTCAAGACCACCCTGGGCAACAAAGTGAGACCCTGTCTCTACAAACCAGGCATGGTTGTGCATGCCTGTAGTCCTAGCTACTCAGGAGGCTGAGGCAGGAGGATTGCTTGAACCCAGGAGTTTAAGGCTGCAGTGAGCTATGATTGCACCACTGCACTCTAGCCTGGGTGACAGGTTGTGGTCCTGTTGAGTTTGAGACCAGCCTAGCTAACGTGGTGAAACCCCGTTTCTACTAAAAATACATAAAAATTAGCCAGGCATAATGGTTGGCGCCTGTAATCTCAGCTACTTGGGAGGCTGAGGCAGGAGAATTACTTGAACCTGGGAAGCAAAGGTTGCAATTATGAGGAGGAAAAAATATATTTACTGTTCATTAAGTAGGAGTGGATCATAAAGGTGTTCAATCTCGTTGAGTAGGCTGAGGAAGAGGAGAGGGGTCTTTCCTCAGGGGTGGCAGAGGCAGAAGAAAATTTGTGTATAAGTGGACGTGCACATTTTAAACCCATATTGTTCAAGGGTCACCTCTATTTAAAATTTCACATTCAAATAAATTTGACCCTTATTAATTATAATATATAATATCCATAATTCTTAGAATAGTAAATGAATGTTAGATTGTAAAATCATTGGCCTAGAGGAGTTGCCTAAAGATTGAAATAAACCAGCTCCTTGGCTTCTTTATTTTTGTAAATGAAGGGGAGACACAAAGTAAATTTCCAAGTCACCTTGAAGTCAGGCACTTTGAAGCCTAGCTATGAGTAAACTCAGTTACACTGTCTAATACCTATTTTAGCTTTTCTGTTTATGGCATAAACTTTAAGGCCAGTCTTCTTTTAAGAAGTCAAAAGTAGAACCTTTCTAGCAGAAGTGTTTTTCAAACATTAAATCCTAAACAAAAAAGACAAAAAAGTGACCAAATTACAGAACTCTAGGAGTTTGTCTTAGCTACCTACCACTGAAAGAGGATTTTTCTTTTAAAGAAAATTGGAATATTCTGATGAACTAAACTTTTTTTGTCAAACAGGTAAAGTCTTGTTAGCCCGGAAACTATCTCTTCTTAGGAGTGTTTAAGATTTGTTGAGAGGGAGAAGGCTTTATTTCTCACTTTACTTCTTTTTATTGATATAGATAATATTTGTGCATATTTTAGGGGCACATGTGATATTTTCATAATTGTGTAACATGTGTAATGGTCAAATCAGGGTAGTTGGAATAGCTGTCACCTCAAACATTTATCTTTGTGTTGGGAACATTACAAATCTTCTGGCTATTTTGAAATATACAATATGAATTATTAACTATAATTTTCCTATTGTACTGTAAAATAGTAGAACTTACTCCTTCTGACTTTACTTTTGTACCACTTAACCAACTTCTATACATCCCTCCTTCCCCCACCCCACCTAATATAAGCATCTTTTTTTTATTATTATTTTTGAGACAAAGTCTTGCTCTGTCACCCAGGCTGGAATGCACTGGCAAGATCTTGGCTCACTGCAGTCTTTGCCTCCCGATTTCAAGCATTTCTCCTGCCTCAGCTTCCCAAGTAGCTGGGATTACAGGCTTGTGTCACCACACCCGGCTAACTTGTATTTTTAGTAGAGATAGGGTTTCAGTATGTTGGCTAAGCTGATCTTGAACTCCTGACCTCAGGTGATCTGCCCACCTCGGCTTCTCAAAGTGCTGGGATTACAGGCGTGAGCCACCACGCCCAGCCATAAGCATCTTTTCAAAAGGTGGAGGGGGCTATCAACTGTTATTTTAAGCATAGTAAGAGTTCATCCTACTGCTTTTACAATGAATTACTGCAAGATGTTTAGACATTGTGATCTTTTTATTATGGTTACTGTTTTCCCTAAAGGTCAAACCAATAACTTTAGATCCTGAAGTACAACTCAAGAGTAGAAGCATCACTTAATTTAATACTACTAACTTAAAAGAATAGCAGATCTTGCTCAGTGTGGTGGCTCAGGCCTGTAATCCCAGCACTTTGGAATGCTGAGACAGGTGGAGCACCTGAGGTCAGGAGACCAGTGTGGCCAACATGGTAAAACCCTGTCTCTACTAAAAGTGTAAGAATTAGCCGGGTGTGGTGGCACACACCTGTAATCGCAGCTACTCAGGAGGCTGAGGCATGAAAATTGCTTTAATACGGTGGGCAGAGGTTGCAGTGGGCCAAGATTATGCCACTGCACTCCACCCTGGGTGACACAGTAAGACTCTGTCTCAAAAAAAGAAAAAAGAATAGTTGTGTATCTTCAGATACTTAGATGTCATGAGCTGGGACTTTAATGGGCTATTTTTTAAATTTGACATTAAAAATTCAGTCCTAATGCCAGTAAATAATTTTCGTTTAATTCCACATGTGTTTGGTGTATTCATCAAGCACCTTCTGAATGTTATTAGACTTTCTATATAGTTAACCTTGGATATTATATGCTGGTTCGGTAGATGTTTTTGTTTTGTTTTGATTTGGTTTGGTTTTTTTTTACACACGTCTTTTAGCTTGGTTGATGTGCCCTCAGCCTGAAAGATGACAACATGCTTATTAGACAACCAGATTACTTGACACCCTATGTTTGAGGTCCCGGGTTTAGATTGGTTATTAAATAAGCATTCATTAGGTTTTCAATTATTTATAAAAGCTAAATATAAAGAGCCACAAACTATTTCAACAAGTTTATACAGCCAAAGCATATAGATAAATGTATGAAACAATATAGTAAATACATGAGACCAAAAATTCTAGTCTTTCATCACTCTGGAAATAAACAGATGTTTTGTGTGTGATTGTTTCTGAGACTGCAGACAGGTATTTTTTATTATTAACTCCTACCGTGTTCAGTACATTATTCAGAAGATTAGCCAGGAACAGAAAATGTGCAATTTAATTTCCCTTAGGTTCAAGGTATAAGCTAAACAGAGTCTTTCCCTGCACAAGTTGTCAAATTGGCTGTTTCACTGGATAGTAGATGGGGACAGTGGGAATCTTGTTTGTTCATTGATGGGCGGGCGTCATTATTTAGATAATGGGGCATTTGGCTACCTTGAAAGTCATGTTTACTCCCTGTGTTACCCTCACTTCATTGAATTTCTTTACTTTGACTTTTGGAGCTCTGGGCAGAAATCACATATTAGTTTGGAGGACTTTATTGTTTTATTCAAGTTAAAGTATAGGGTTTCCCCAGATTGAAAACCAGAATAGCCCATGACCATTCCCTGTGGGATTCTGTAACTATTAAGGCAAAAGAAAATGCAGTTGCACTTATGAGTATATGGATAAAATAACGTGAAGTGAAAAGGGGAGAGATTTTTTTTAAAGATGTCTATATTTTAACTCCTCCTGACTAGTAAATTCAAGGATACCAGGACAAATGAGGTATAGACTTTAAACCTTCCAACATTCCATTGTGTTAATCATTCTTCCTCATCAAAGAGGCAGTAAGGGATAATTTAGAGTGACTACAGTTACAAATAATGTGCTATGTAAGCACCCAAGAGCAGAGATAAGGGTGGAATTAAGGGTGTTAAAGAAAATACGGCCTCCCTTCTTTGTTTGCCATTCGATTGTTTTTGCTGTCCCTGGAGACTCATATCTCTCTATTCCTAGGACCAGAGTTTACACAAGTGCCAAATACATGAACAAGAACACCCCATTAAAATTCCTGTGAAACATTATACATCTTAAGAAAGCAGATGTGTCTATGGGCTGTCACAAATACCAGTCTTGCTACGTTAAGCAAGTAATTAGTGGAGACATACTATTTAGGATTCGCCTAAAACCCTCCAAGATAGAGGTCCCCAATCCCGGCCCCTGACCAGCCACACCAGCAGGCGGTGAGCAGTAGGCCAGTGAACATCATACCTGAGCTCAGCCTCCTGTCAGATCAGTGGCCACATTAGATTATCATAGGTGTGAGAACCCAATTGTGAACTGCACATGTGTGGGATCTAGGTTGTGCTCTCCTTGTGAGAATCTAACGCCTGATAATCTGAGGTGGAAGAGTCTCATACCGAAACCATCCCTTGCCCTGTCCGTTGAAAAATTGTCTTCCACAAAATGGGTCCCTGGTGCCAAAAAGGTTGGGAACCACTGCTCTAAGGTGTCCAGTGTTGCCTAACCCCTCTCCCTACTATGCACCCATTAGTTTGCTGATTGATTTCTGTTTAAATAGCCACAGTATATTGGGGCCGTTTATTGCATCTTCGGTCAGCTCTTTTCCTCTGGGTCCCTAGAACTGAAGACAATATCCTAAGTTGATTCTGTCTCACAAAACATGAGTAAAATGAGGAATTGGTTAGGTAGGTGGCAAACAGCAAAGATTATTTGGACTTGTAGCTTGCTCCTTAAGTAGACTTTAACCAAGTAAGCTATTTGAGAAACAACCTTAATTTTTTTCAAGTGTTATTTTTAATTCTACAGGAATATTTTCATAAAGTCATAATGTCCATTGTGTTAGCAACTAGAATTACAATGGCAGGTTTTAGGAGATACTTGAAACGTGAGATGTTACATTTAAAACTATAAAATTACCGACGTAAGTATATGATTGTACCCATGTGGCAGTAAACTTAAAACTTCTAGTTTTTCAGGTTTTTTTGTTGTTTGACTTTAAAGAGTTTAAAAGGGGAAAAGGAGAGGAATATGTGAGGGAGACTGGCTTGCAAAGTCTAAAGTATTTATGTGGCCCTATATAGAAAAAGGTTGTGTATTCTGGACAAGAGCAATTAAAGGAAATAGTTTGGACTTAAGACTTCTAAAAATAAATAGTGCTCAAATTGCACTTGGAAGCCAGAGACCTTGCTAGTCATCAAAGGTCCAGTTCAGTCAGTACTTAGAAAAGAGGGAAGCCAGCTTAGCTAAGAGTCAGAATACAAATATTCAGAAACGATTAATAGGCAAATAATTATATATACCATGTCCCAGCCAGTAGATGGAATAATATGCCACCATTAAATTTATATTAACATGTAAAAATATTTGGAGTTTAGGGCTCTTACCCATATCTTAGTGACATAGAAAGAAAAGATAAATCACACGCAACCAGAAAATAGACATGTTGACTTTATTTTAGTACATAATCTGGTAGGATTTTTACATAATCTCACGTACTGGTGCTAGGTAGTTGGTTGTGCCAACTAGAAGTGTCACATAGTTAATATCCTTAAAGAGAAATGGAAGCTAATCAGGTAAGTAAACTGTGAGCTGAGGCCTACGTCAGGCTTGCTATTCAAAGAGAGTAAAGTAATTGGATAAATGTTAATGCCTCCTTGTTGGGAAAACAGTCTTCAAAAATGGCACCAAGTTACAGTTCTAATGCAATGGAGTCACTAATTACTATGAATACTTTTTTTACTTGGCGGATTACTAATAAAGGCAACTGGATACAATAAATGTAAAGATTTTCTTTTAAAACGACAGACTCTTCAGTGAGGCATAAACATTTTATAGAACAATTATCAAAGCTATATTGGACTTAAATATTGGTCATGAATGTATGCACACCCCATAGGTAGCTGCCCTCCTTGGGCAGCTTTTGACTCCTATGCCAAAATTTAAAATAAAGCGTGTTTAATCACATTCCCCAAAAGGAGAACTTCATGAGGCACTAATGAGTAATGTTTATTTTATGAATGATTTTACAGAAGAAATTACAGAGGACGTTTAAATTGCAAAAGTACTCCCTTTTTTTCCCCCCAACAAAATCCTTTGCAGTTATCACCTAAGCTTTTTGGTTGTGTGATTTAAGAGAAAAAAAAAAAGACCTACCTTAACAATTTAAGTAGGCAGTATTGTTTCTCCTCAGCTTTTGTTTCTCACTGTCAGCTGCCTAGTCTTTGTAATTCTTCTTATGCAGAACAACTTAGCATTTGAAGCCACTATCACAAAAAAAAAAGAAGAAAAGAAAACAAATATAGCAGTTGAGGGCAGTATACAAGCTTAGCAAGTATATTCTGATACTTGCTTAGGAAGTAGGAAATGTGATCAGATTCTGTTCTTTACCATATGACACTGATTTGCAAGGTCCCACTGGGTACAGGACTACTGGTAAAAAGAACCCTGTAACTTCGTGTCACAGAGGGACACAGCCATATATATAAAACAGCATCTGCCTTAAATCTTTGGGGAACATCTTACTATATTTAACCGGCTAATTTTACTAGGTATTCAGGAAAGTGTGACTACAGTTCAGGGTCTTTGTTTTTTCTTTTAAGACAAGGTCTCGTTTTGTTGCTCAGGCTGGAGTACAGTGGCATGATAAAGGCTCATTGCAGCCTCAACATCCCTGGGCTCCAGCGATTCTTCCACCTTGGCTACCCAAAACTGGGATTATGGGTGTGAGCCACCACACCTGGCCTCTTATATCTTGATTAGGGTCCTGTCTGTCTGGGCCTGCAGAGGTTTAATTTGCTTAATCCCAGCACTTTTCCCTCAACATGGAGGTCCTTAGTCAACATTAACCAAGGTAATAAAGAGTTGAAAGTTTTAATCATAAGTAGGTGGAGGAGCATTTAAACTGGTTTAATAAACTTGAAATACGAATACGTTAAATATTCAAATAACAAAGCACTTGTGAAACAGGTTTTTCTATGGAAAGACAATTTTCCATCCAGCACATTTCATTTGGCTGGATTCCTTTTTTTTTTTTTTTTTTGTAATAAATAGAACTTTGAAAATTCCAAATCAAATTTGCACTTTTGCATAAAAGGTTCACTTGGTGACTCTCATGCCTCCATAAGTATCTTCCATCTGATTCTACACAACCTATTGCCTTCAGTGTATCCTGGGACCAGCCAAAGAGATGATTCCAACCAGTGGAATCATCATTAAACCAGTGGTTCTTAAAATATGGACATTGAGTCAATCTGCCTCAGAATTACTGTAGATTCTGGACAATGTACCAAGTCAACATCAAATCAGTCCTACATTTTGAAAAGGTAACTGTAATGAAAAGATGTTTTGAGATGCTGAAATTGCAGTGAAGACAGTGTTCCCACCTTTTTTAAATGGTGTAATGTTAGCCTCATTTATGTATGGAGCAGATTAGTATTTTAATTTTTAAAAGCCTTTTAGGAATGCAGATGTTAACATGAACAGTGATAAAGGGGGGCATATTTGAGCAATGATTTTTAAAGAGCTTTGAATTTACAGTGCAATCCTAGCAAGAGAGGGAGAAAAGAACATCTATTTTGAGCTGCAGACATAATTGCACCACAGCCGAGATTTCATAGTCCCCGTCCTCTCTATTCCTGTTGAATTACATGATTAAAGGTAACTATATATATATATGAAGATGTTTAATTGTTGGAGGTAGGAGAATTTGTGGGGGGGGGGGCTGAGAATTCACCTGGCCAGTGAGTTAAAAATGAGAAAAGGATTAGCAATTATCAAAATTTCTAAGTAGTTAAGTATCTGCATGGTGGGTTCAGTATAAACAAACATGGTACTCTCAAATGACTGTTGATGGGCTATTACATTAGCATCCTGTGAACCCTAGTCATAGCTGGAAAGGAGTCTTTAGAGAAATGGAAAAACCAGGTTCTTTGTGCAGAAGGAATATATCTTTTAAACACCCCCAAAGTATAGATTAAGACGTGATTGATGAAAAGTCTCCATTTTCTGATGATGATTTTATGAAACCAAAGTATAACTAAGAACCAACCATCTGAGCGCCAGTAGAGAGTGGAAAATAGGGAAAGGCAACATCTCAGTATGATTTCTGGAGTGAGCAGTCGTTCTTACTGGCTAGGACCATAAGCTTCATTTGTTAAAAGTTCCCAGAAATTAAGCCTGAATGAGCTTAGAGCTTAATAAGAGTTACTTCCAGAGATGCTTCTTTCTTCCCTCAAATATACAGATTAACTATTTTTGTGCCGTGGGCCTTTTGACAGCCCCAAAAAGCCCGTGGATCCCATCTCAATGTTTTACATGTGTATTACATAATGCTCACACATTCTAAATTTTATCTACGGACTCCTAGTTAGAAATCCCTTGTAAGGGGTGTTAGAGTTCTGAGAGAAGGCTGGTAAGTAATGAGGCTGGTAACTTATTTCAGCACCCTGTTCAGGACGGGAATATGTTGTGTTTCAGTTATTCTAGTTTCCAGCTCAATTGGTGTTGGAGAAACTAGCTCACTTATAAGTGACTCGGATGAAAACCCACGGGGAGGCATGTTTCTTTAGTAAGAAACCCTGAGAGCCCCCTTTGAAGTCAATCTGACTAATTAAGAGAAAGAGGTTATATGTATCTGTTTTACCTTCTGTGGATGTGATATATTATTGGCATCTCGTTCTGCACAGTCCAAATAAGGTAGACAAGATAATGATTGGTATATAACCATGGATACCGAAGATCCACTGCAAGGCCTGCCGATCACTTTACACAGAAGGAGCCCCTTCCCTGAGGTTTGCTTTCTCGGGGTGTGGTGGTACTTTGCCCTAGTAAACTACCAAGCAAGTCCGAACGTAAGCTCCTCCTCTGGAAGAGCGAGTTGTGGGCGGCTGCGCTGCGGGGGCAAACTCGCCGCATGCCCGCTGGCCAGAGCGAGTCGGGGCCTGGCGTTAGGGCATCCAGACTGGCGGGCATGGTACAGGGCGTATCCCTAGCCGCCTTCTGCGTCATATGGGGCGCCGCCCTCCAGCCTAGGAGAGACGGCCGCTAGGAGGGACAGAGGGGCCTTATCTGCCCGGGTCTTAATACCCCGGGCGGGGTCGGAAAGCGGGTTACAGAAGAGCGCCCAGTAAACTGCAGGGATGCGACTCGTCTCCAGGGACCGGAAACCCCCAGGGCCGCGCTAACCGGCAACAAACCATAATCCGATCCTGTCTTCGGGATCAGAAGAGAGGACAGCTGGCCCGCGCGCAAGCTCAGTCCCTCCTCCGCAGCCTACAGGAGGAGCCTCAGAAACGCACTTCCGCCGCGCGGGCCTACCTCCACGCAGGGCGCTTTCTAGGCCAGCTCACTTCCGCCCAGCGCTTTCTGCGGCTGGGGGAGTCGGGGCTTTCCTTTTCTCCTATTCTTGCCCTTGCTCTTGACTGCCCGTTTCCGTTTAACCCTTTTCTCCTCTCTTGGCCTCCAAAAAAGCAGTCGGCTGCCACTCTCGACTTTTTTGCCTGGGACACCGTCAGCTCACACTCCAAGCCCAGCGCAGCGGCCATCTTCGGTAAATCCTGACAGCAGCCCGCATGTCCATTGTCCTGTGTTCCCAGAGGGAAGAACCACTCATTTTTCGTGATCAAGCTAGGGGAGGCAATAATGGCCCTGCTGTAGGACTGGCTTATTTGAATTCCAACTTTTCTGCCACCTTACCCAGCTGTATCCAGATTTTGAAAGTTAATCTATCCGAGCTGCTTTATTAGGTTGATGAGATGATGCATGCAAAGCGCTTAGAACAGTACTAGGCATTAAGTATCCGACATAAAGGTTAAGTAAAAGTAAGGAAAAGCTATGGAGATGTATTGAGTATCTCTTTGCCCAATGACATATTAGTCGTGTTAAATATTGAAAGTGCCTTTGATTCTCTGTGCCCGTGGGAGAAGGCATGGGAATGGCCTTTTCCCACCTGTAATCAGAGCAGCTGTTTGAGAACTCCTCAATATGTTTGCCATCTCTCAAGCAGCCTTTCGGGCTGCTAATTCCTAAGAAGTTTTCGCTTTTATTCAAATTGGCTCATTCCTTTTTGCAAGGTTTTGTACTGAATGAGTATTCTCTTAAGGATGGTGGACAAGCAAAGGTTTGGTAGCATCACAATTTTAATTTCACAGGGAAAATGGATATGAAACATCTTCCCAAGTACATCTTAGGCTGCCACTTGACAGCAAGCCATAATGCTCCCCAACTCTTGGGCCCTACACCCCTTCTCCCCCACCCCCGTTTTAATTCGTCATTGCTCATGGACAGCTGGTTTGGGGACCAGGTGCAGATGATGGGAGGTGTCTTTAAAAAACAGCAAGTGAGAAATGCTAGTTCTGTTGTTTTAAGTTGCACTGATGACCGTGGTAGTTATGTGTGCTGGTGATAATTTATAAGGCGATGATAACGAATTAAGCATACAAAAGATTATTATCTTCCACAGGGAAAAAACTGCAAACTTGTGACACCATTTATGATCCGCTTAGTCTTGAGATACTGAGTAATAGAACTTTCTCCTTCCAGGCTGAATTGTGAACTTGGGTTTGGTTTCTTTCTGCAATCCCTACAGGGCCATAAATTCTTGGCCCTTCAGACTGTTTCTCGTTGGCCCGTAACAGACTCAGTGATACCATCAGTAACCACAATTCACAGTGGAGTCAAATTATCTTATTCCCACACCAGTTGGAGAACTGGAGATTCCTTAGAACTTTAACTGTCATGTTTTCAAAGTTGACATGGAAAATTTTACATGAAGCTTAAAAATACAACTAATCTGTGGTGATAGAGATGAGAAGAGTTAAGCTCTAAAATTAGAAGAGCAGTTCGTTTTGAGGCAGCACTGATTGGGAGGGAGCATGGAGTATATAACTATACATTTCTATATAATGTAAAAATTTATAGGTTTAAGATTTATGCATTTTATGTAAATTATACTACAATAAAATGAAAATGAAAGAAGACAGATCATATATAGTTCAATCAAATATTGTGTACAAAGTAATTTCTGTTAAACATATTTTTATGTGTATATGTACCTTTTACATGTATATGTTAAGGATATGCATTAAAATGGTAATAACTTCCTCTGCCTATTGGGATAATGGAGAGTTTTGTTACTTTTTGTCTTTTTTTAAAAAAAAAAACATGTTCTGCAATGATAATGTATTGCTTTTGTAATTATGAAAAACAAAAGTTATTTTGTAAATCTTTGTTACTGATAAGAGATGGGTATTCTATTAACTACTCAATTCTCATGTAGGAAAACAAAATACATAATGTGTATTTGATAAATCGAGAAACAGAAGCATTACTTAGAAATCTGAGTTACCTCTAAAATAATGACTGGCATTTGAAGTTGAGGATGGGTCTTGAGTTCCTTTGATTTTAAGCTCTTGGATATGAGGGTTGGGTGAGTTCCTTTTTCTCTTTCAAAATATATGTATGTTTAACTTTGCTAAATAAAAGTTAAAAGATACAGTGTATCTCAGTGCAATTTTTTAAAATTTATTTTCATCCAGGCTACCCTTTCCCTTTGTCATTCAGCAGGCAGAACAAGGAAAAATTAAACTTCTAACTGAAAGGTACTTTGAATAGCAATCAATATGAAGTTACAGACAAAATATAAATATTGCTCAATATAAAATGAGGTGTTTTTTTAATTGAGGGGACAGAAATACAGCTCAGTTATCATAAATTGCATCATATTCTTTGGGAGGGCCTTTTTGGCTTGCATCCATTACCAATTATATATCTTTTACCACTGTGGGAACTGTATTATCAAAACAGTTAAAGCTTGTGTATTTAGCGCCCTCTAGTGCATTATCTTAAAATAACATAGCATAGCTGATAATACTCCAAGCAGCTAGAAGAAATGTAAATCTCAGTGCACCTCCCCTCTTTGCATCTACATGTTATTTCCTAGCCATGAGACATTAGGCTGTGACCTTACAGTAGTTCTTTAATCTATAGGCTTCAATTTTCTCATCTGTAAAATGAGAACGATAAAAAATACTAAATAGGGTTCTGAGAACTGAATGGTCTATGCTTGTGACATGAACGCCTGGCACATAGTAGAAGCTCGATTAGTGCTAGCTGCTCTTACATATAAATAGATCGAGTCAGTACTAATATGATTAAAGACAAGTAATCTTGACTCAGATGTCAGAATCTGCTAGTAGGAAAGTGGAAAACGTTAAAGAGGAACCAAAAAGTAAAGAATGAAGGCCTAGGTTTGCTACTCATCTTTAGTTCCCTTTTGCTGAGTCAATTGATGCCAATTATGAAGTCTAGGAACATGTTAAATTCCTTTGCATCCTTCACAGTGCATATAATTGCACACTGACAACAAATATTTATATTTATGTTCAAGCTAAATGGTTAGAAAACAAGATGAAGAATGATAGAAAATAATACTTCAGTATAAAAATTTGTATTTGGATTTGACTTTCTGTTGTTTGAGGCAGAAGCCTTGAAGGCCATTTTTTTGGATTGTAGCTTCGAAACAGACTGTGGACAAGATTTGTGTTACCCGTGTGCAAATGAGCAGCATAATTATACTATGTTTCATATATTCACTATATGACTTTTGTGACTCATTACTGACAATGAGAATAGTAGGTTATAGAATCCTGCTCTCATCCATTCTCACCCATTTTCAGCATTGCATAGTCTGTACAGCTAAAATTTACTTCCTCAGACACATTCCAAGAGATACCTTCTCTCCACATAGTCTACATGACCATCTATAGTTCTTTTCCTGCACTGACAGACATAGACTTTGGTACTTAATACCAGTACTTCTTGGGCTCTCCAAGAACCCAGTTGCTTGAGGAAAGCATTGGGTGCTTCTCACCCCAAGTCCCCGGAATCTTTGGTTGGGCCTGTATATAATAAATGTCACCATTGCTTATTTTTCTTGTGTGCTTTATATTAGACATGTCACAGTGTTGTCTCCCCTTCCATTGCCTCAGTGTTAAACCAGACCAATTTTCTCATGAGAGGTACATGATACAGGTAACCATGTATTGTGCCTCTATTAATGCTTATACCCTATGCTAAGCATTTTACATACATTAATTCTTTCACAACCACATTCAGTAACAGAGTATTCCCACTTTCCCGAGGGGAGAATTTTCCTAGTTCATACAGGTACGTGGCAGAGCCAGACTTCCAACCCAAGTCTGTCTCTAGAACCTGTGGCTTCAACACTGCATCAGAAACTCCAAAGGGAAAATTTTGAGTTGTGTGTCTCCAGAAATTCCTGCAAGGAATATCGTGAAGCTCCCTTCAGGCACTAAGCCATAAGTTCTGAGGCTTCCTCCTTTTCAAGAAAACCCACCTACCTAGCCCTGATAATTATTAGAACTGTGATGACTCACATTAACTTGGCACCTCACAGTTTTCAAAGGTTGGCCCATTGGGTATCTCATTTTATTTTCCAGAAAACTTTTTGCATTCATCATCAACTGAGCCTCCAAGCTGGTGAAGCAAGTTCTTTTCTGGCAGAAGATTGCAGCTCCTATTATTTACCCCCCAGGGGATAAACTGCAAATCCCAGGCCTTACAGCTGGGAACACAGAGCTGGCTGTGCAAGCATATAAAAAACCTTGAGGCCGGGCGCAGTGGCTCAAGCCTGTAATCTCAGCACTTTGGGAGGCCGAGAAGGGCGGATCACGAGGTCAGGAGATGGAGACCATCCTGGCTAACACGGTGAAACCCCGTCTCTACTAAAAAAATACAAAAAACTAGCCGGGGGAGGTGGCGGGCGCCTGTAGTCCCAGCTACTCAGGAGGCAGAGGCAGGAGAATGGCGTAAACCCGGGAGGCGGAACTTACAGTGAGCCGAGATCCGGCCACTGCACTCCAGCCTGGGCAACAGAGCGAGACTCCGTCTCAAAAAAAAAAAAAAAAAAAAAAAACCTTGACAAAGGAGGGGGTTCCACACTGGCTATCCTGATTACAGTGCATTGGGCAAGGAGCTCTCCCACCGGAAGCTGTATCACAGAACCAAAGGCACTGCCTTGGCGGGCAAAACCACATTCAGCAGTCCTTCAATCAGCCACGGCCTTGCCTGCCCGTGTGCTTATTTACTTACACTACGCATGTGGTCTCTTACAGTTGCTTTTCCTCTCCTTAACTCTCTCTTCTTACCCCAGCCCCTACCCCCAACTCCCTCTTGTCCTTAAAAGCTACTAAAAATAGAAAAAATTAGCCGGGCGCAGGGGCGGGCGCCTGTAGTCCCAGCTACTCGGGAGGCTGAGGCAGGAGAATGGCGTGAACCCGGGAGGTGGAGCTTGCAGTGAGCCGAGATTGCGCCACTGCACTCCAGCCTGGGAGACAGAGCGAGACTCCGTCTCAAAAAAAAAAAAGCTTCTTCCTGGTTTACACCTTAACCTCTTTATAGGATCCTAGTAAATGCCAAGGCTTGTGGAGGTGGAAGATTATAAATCAAAGCCACAGACACAGACATGGGGGAGGAGCCACCCAGGGGGTGGAAGGGCCACAACTTGAAAACAAATGAGCCTCTTTCATCCCAGTGGGATTTTTGTGTTTTAAGGTCTGCAGTTCCGGTGGGGCACTAAATCAGAAGCTATGGTTTCTGAGACTTACAGGAAGAACTATAACTAGAGAGTTGTCCATTTGTGTTTCCTGAGTTTCAGCAAAACTTGGGGGCCTAGAGAAGTCCTGTTATTTAAAAAAAGTGTCGTTTCTCCGTTAGCAAAATAGGTTTCACATTTTAAAAGTAGCTTAAAGCACAGCATCAACCATTCTTTCGTCCACAATTGAGACGTTCCATTAAATGATAGAAGGGGTCAGCTTTGAGAGATCTGACTAAATATCATTTAAGAAAAATTTGTCAGTTCGCAATTATCTGTGCTAGTGGAGGAGATCCAGGGACAGAATTCCACTGGGACTCTAAATCACTGTTCATTTGCATTTGGCATTATGAGGCATTTTAGTAATGAACACTTTAATATGGGTGTGCCTGCAGTTCTGGAAATTTACAACTGTTTATAGCAAATAACAAAGCTACTCAGTGAAGATGCTGACAGGGCTGGAATGCTGTCAAATGACTTTTCCAGCCTCTGGACCAACTGTTTACTGAGGCCTGGAAACAAAATAGGCTTTGGCTTCAGACAGGAAGGTTTAAATCCTTAGACTCACATATCAAGTAGTTTAGAAAAAAAAAATCCTGGCCGGGTGCGGTGGCTCAAGCCTATAATCGCAGCACTTTGGGAGGCCGAGACGGGCGGATCACGAGGTCAGGAGATCGAGACCATCCTGGCTAATACGGTGAAACCCCGTCTCTACTAAAAATACAAAAAACTAGCTGGGCGAGGTGGCGGGCGCCTGTGGTCCCAGCTACTCGGGAGGCTGAGGCAGGAGAATGGCGGGAACCCGGGAGGCGGAGCTTGCAGTGAGCTGAGGTCCGGCCACTGCACTCCAACCCGGGCGACAGAGCGAGACTCCGTCTCAAAAAAAAAAAAAAAAAAAAAAGAAAAAAAAAATCCTGATGCTGCTGTGTGATTTTTCAGATTCCTCATTTGAAAAATGGGAAAAAGAAGTAATATCAAGTACCTTGGCCATGGTATCAGAGAATGACCTCAGAAGTTGTGAGGGAATTCTCAGACAAAACTTTGAAATATAATGCAGGATTCAATCAGGTATTATTTTAATCTTTAAGTAGTCTAGATGGGTTGCAAACTTCCATGAATAGAGGAGAGCTGCTAAGTACTTGGGTTAAGAGGGCTGGAGGCCAACTCCTGTATAAATTGTGACATTCTGTCTATATAGTATAAAGGGAGCTCAGCATGACCCAAGAAGGTCACAGACCAGAATCACTGGCTGAAACCTCTGGCCAGTGACCAACCTCAACTCAAAAGGTAAGTACATTTTGTGTTCCTAAGAATCCAGAAAGTTCGAAATTCCTATTAAAAAGTTGCTGCTGGTCACGCACAGTGCCTCACACCTATAATCCCATCTCTACAAAAAATACAAAGAAGCCAGGCATAGTGATGGGCACCTGTAGTCCCAGCTACTGGGGAGGCTGAGGCAGGAGGATTGCTTGATCCCAGGAGGCAGAGGTTACAGTGAGCCAAGATTGTGCCACTGCACTCCAGCGTGGGTGACAGAGCAAGACCCTGTCTTTTAAAAAAAAAAAAAAAGAAAAGGAAAAAAAAAGTTACTGCTTGCTAGAAGACTTGAGACCTTCCCATAGCCACATGAATGGGTATGGAGGTGAATTCGCCCCCAGGAGAGCCTTCAGATGAAAAGGTGGAAACCTAGTACCTTGACTACAGCCTTGTGAGAGAACCTAAATTATAAGCACCTAGCTAAGCTGTACCCCAGATTCCTGACCCAAAGAAACTGTGAGATAATAAATGTTTGTTGTTTAAAGCTGCTTTTTAAAAAAGAAGTTTCTGCCCTATGGTTTATCCACAGTCAGCTTATTCTGTGTGTTAATACGTGAACCATTATAATTCTCAATAATACATTTGATTTTGCACTAAGTGGCAGATGTGGCCTTGAGTTCTCCACAGTGCCCAAGAAGCCAGATGGCAAGAAGGCTCATTTAGGCAGCCCTCCTACACAAAACTCTGCACCACATGCACAAATTCTGAATTGTGTCTGTAGGAGGAGGGGGTGGTTAGAATCGGGCAGAAAGAGTCAGAAACCAAGTGCCCAAGCATTCATGATCTGCTGAAAATACCAAGTGAATTTCTGCAGTTTCCTTACCATCCATATTATATAACATGCCCTGGATTAAGGACTCATTCTTGATCACTGAGGTAGAATTGGGTCCTTGTGCCCATAAACAAAAGAAAGCTTGGCTAATGCAGTTGTACATTCTTTCCAAAGAACACATTTGTTTTCCATTAGGAAGTCAGAGCACTGTTCTGCTAAATGTTTAGATCTGGTATTACTTAGGATAGGAGTTAAACAACTGTAACAAACTGATGCCAAAATTGAGTAGCAGTTCAGTAATGTCAGGGGCCTGGTTTCCTTCTCTTGGTGCTGCCACCCTCGATACATGGCTTCCATTTCACTGCTTAAGATAGCTGCTTCAGCTCCCATCCTCACATCTGTGTTCCAGCAGAAAGGGAGAAGATGAAGACACTCTCCTCCTTTTTAAGGTTAACAATCTGGGCCAGGCACGGTTGTTCATGCCTATAATCCCAGCACTTTGGGAGGCTGAGGTGGGCAGATCACTTGAGTTCAGTAGTTTGAGAGCAGCCTGGGCAACAGGGTAAAACCTTGTCTCTACAAAAATAACCCAGGTATGGTGGTATGTGCCTGTAGTCCCAGCTACATGGGGGGCTAAGGCAGTAGAATTGCTTGAGCCCAGGAGACTGAGGCTGCAGTGAGCCATGTTCTTGTCACCGTACTCCAGCCTGGGTGACAAAGTGAGACCCTGTCTCCAAAAAAAATCTGGATGTTGTATACATCACTTATACTCCCATCTATGACCATATCTGGCTGCAAGGGAGGCTGGGAAACTGGGTGACTGTGTATCCAGCTAAAAATTCCATTATATAAGAAGAAAAGTACAGATTGGAAGATAAGCAATTTCTGCCAGGATTCCCTTCCTGTGGCTTACCCCTCCAAACATACCTGATTAATATTCAAATTGCTGGGCTAAAAGCCTGTTTAATTCCCTATGTAAAGAACACGTTGAAAACTAGAGGCTTGTCCAGGCACGGTGGCTTATGCCCGCCTTTACTAAAAATACAAAAATTAGCTGGACACGGTGGTGGGCACCTGTAATCCCAGCTACTCAGAAGAATTGCTTGAACCTGGGAGGTGGAGGTTGCAGTGAGCCGAGATTGTGCCCCTGCACTCCAGCCTGGGTGACAGAGCAAGACCCTGTCTCAAAAAAAGAAAAAAAGAAGAAGAAAGAAAAAACTAGAGGCTGTTTTGCACCCTCTATTATTTTTGGATAGCACAGGTAGTACATGTTTATTCTTGGGGGAAAAACAGAAAATACAAATCGGTAAGAACTTAAGAATTAACATCATGAGACTCTATACCCAGTGATAATAATGGTAGGATTTCGATGTCTTTCCTGATAGACTTTCCTAAAACTAATGTAGACATGTGTAACACACAATCTCATGGTGCTGATTGACATTATATAATGTCAGTCACCACCATCATGATGGTGATGATGATAAATGGCCAGTACTATTGTGTATGTCAGGTGGGGAGAGGATTTTACACCTAACCTGTCATACAACTGAAAGAAAATAGAAATTGGGAGAATTGGATTTCACTTTTACCTCTTCACTGACCAACTGACCCTGTGTCACCCTGAATCAGTAACCTAAAATCTTTTTTTTTTTTTCTTAAAGACAGTCTTGCTCTGACCTAGGCTGGAGTGCAGTGGCGCGATCTCAGTTCACTGCAACCTCTGCCTCCCGGGTTCAAGCAATTCTGCCTCAGCCTCCCAAGTTGCTGGGATTACAGGCACCTGCCACCACTCCCGGCTAATTTTTTTATATTTTTAGTAGAGACAAGGTTTCACCATGTTGGCCAGGCTGGTCTCGAACTCCTGACCTTAAGTGATCCACCCACCTCAGTCTCCCAAATTGTTGGGATTACAGGCGTGAGCCACTGCACCTGACCCCGCCCAAAATCTTTTTTTTTTTTTTTTTTTTTTTTTGAGACGGAGTCTCGCTCTGTCACCAAGCTGGAGTACAGTGGCTGGATCTCGGCTCACTGCAACCTCCACCTCCCGGGTTCAATCAATTCTGCCTCAGCCTCCTCAGTAGCTGGGACTACAGATGCGCACTGCCACTCCCAGCTAATTTTTTTCTATTTTTAGTAGAGACAGGGTTTCACCATGTTGGCCAGGATGGTCTTGATCTCCTGACTTTGTGATCTGCCCGCCTCGGCCTCCCAAACTTAAAATCTTAATGTTTCCATTTCTCCATCTGTAAAATGGAAATTAGTTACATTTGATTTTTCTGATCCCCAAGGTAGTTGTGAAAATCAATTATTCCCGCCTGTATTCCTTTAAGTACTCTTCGATGCCCACTATGTGTCAGGTATTGAGAACAAAACACACATGCTCCCTGTCCCCATGGAATGGAACTTAATGAGTGAGGCGTAGCAACATGTTTTGAAAAAAATCAGCTGGGATACATAGGTGAAGGGTTACTGTCGAGGAGTGGCCACTAAGTATCCATAGCGTTCCTCGGTCCTTCACACTCTCCTTGATACCTCTTTCCCAAGGTCAAAGTTGGGGAAAAGGTGAGAGATAAAGAGGTCACATGAGTGACTATGGCCCAGCCTGGTCAAGCTGCCATTTTACACTCCACCCACTCCCCAACTCAGTCAGCCCTAACTCTACTACACGAATCCAGATTTTCTCCTCTATGTGCCCCACCCTCTGACAGGGAAGTAGGAAAACAGATTTGTAGAAGTTGGTAACAGCTAATGTCAGAAGGCAAACTTCCATTTCTAGATCCAAGAAAAACTTCCTGTTTTGTTAAGACACTTCTTAGGAGCGGAAACTGGCTCACTCAAATGAAAACCACAATGAATAATTTTACTGATTTGTACCATATGTTTAGCAAGCCTGAAATCCCAAGAGGAGGTTGGTGAATAAAGAGAAATCATCAGAAAAGGACTGTCAGATACCAACCCCCAACCAGCCAGGGCTTTTCCCCACATCACCACTCCCTGAAAGAACAGCAACAACTGAGGGAGTGGAAACACATTTGGGACACATGATGCAAAGGTGACCTTGTGGCTCACGTAAGGGCTGTGTGACTAGGTCATCGTCCTTTCTCCAGATGGAGTTTCCCTTTCTACAAAAAGATCTAGAAAAGCAGCTGTACTAGCATAGACAGTGCTGCAGTAACAAATTAGCTCTGGAGTCTTGGCTTAACACAGTAAAAGTTTATTTCATGTTTTCATTACATGACACATACAGGTTGGTGGTGGAGTGGGAAGTGGAGATGGGAATTCTGCTTAAGAACCCTGGTTGATAGAGGCTCTGGCATTTGCAGCTGTATCACTGGAGCCTTGGGCCATCACCATCTTGGCCGCAGAGGGAGAGAATGCATAGAGAATTCACATGTGTCCTATACTTCAGCCTGGAAGGTACACATATCGCCTCTGTCTCAGTAGTTGGACAGAACAAACTACAGATGAACTGGGATAGATGGGGAAGCCTATGGATGTTTGATCAGCAATAAATGCCTCTGCCACACAGCCTTTTAATGCTATGTGCATGTTACTACGTGTTATGGCAGCCCAGAATTCCAGACAGATCTTTTGAATCCTCATCTGCTGGGATGTCGCATCTAAGATTCTTATTTATTTCCTGAGCACCTAATAGGCAGTTCTCAGGTCAAAAATAGCACACCAGTGGGTTCTGCATAATGAGTTTACCTCTAGAGTTTTCCCTCTCCCCGCCCCTCCCCTCCCTTCCCCTCCTCTCCTCTCCTTTTTCTTTCAATGGGGTCTTGTTCTGTTGTCCAGGCTGGAGTGCAGTGGCACAAACACAGCTCACTGCAGCCTCAATTCCTGGGCTCAGGCAATACTCCTGCCTCAGCCTCCCATGTAGCTCAGATCACAGGTGTGTGCCACCATGCTAATTTTTTTAAAATTTTTTGTGTTTTGTATAGACAGGGGCTCACTTTGTTGCTCAGGCTGGTCTCAAACTCCTGGGCCCAAGCGATCCCCCTGCCTAAGCCTCCCAAACTGCTAGGATTACAGGCATGAGCCACCATGCCCAGCCTTTTCCTTTTTAATTTAATTTTTTACCTAATTAGCTAGTCCACAGGAATTAGCAGCTCAGCATGGCCTCACAATATGTTGTTGGAGGACTGACATAGCTTGGTGTCCCTGGGAGCATGGATTAGTCAGTCATTGGAATTCAAAGCCGAGTTTTTAAAAAGTATGGAATTTTAAGCTGTTCACATTTAATTGCACAAAAATGACAACATAAAACTGAAGGGTTGTTCTCTGAAGGATTATTGACCATAATTGTTCAAAATGTATTATGATTCAAGCCTCCTCTTGCAGTTGACTCATGTTTGACTTTTGTCCAGTGTTTCTATGCCCAGGGATGGTGCTCTGTATTCATCACCATTATCAATTAAATATACATACAGTCCGTACACATAGGCTGCAGTTCTCTTGAATGAAGTTGTATGCCCTTGCCGAGTAGAGTGGGAGGAGTCTCTTTTTTCTTTTTCTTGCCTTTTTTTTTTTTTTTTTTTTTTTTTGGAGACAGGGTCTCACTTTTTCACTCAGGCTGGAGTGCAGTGGTGTGAACATGGCTTACTGCAGGCTCAACCTCCTGGACTCAAACAATTCTCCTGTCTCAGCACCCCTCAAGTAGCTGGGACTACAGGCATGCGCCAGCATGCCCAGCTGATATTTGCATTTTTTGTAGTAATAGGGTTTCACCATGTTGCCTAGGCTGGTCTCTACCTCCTGAGCTCAAGTGATCTGCCTGCATTGGCCTCCCAAAGTGCTGGGATTACAGGCATGAGCCACTGTGCACTGGTGGGGGCAGTCACTTTCTAAGCAATAGCTTATTCAGGTCTGAGTTTCTCTGCCTTCCCCTCTTGCTCCTTGCTTTGGGGACATTTTGTCATTCACCAAAAAGGCAGGAGAGAGCAAAGCAAATACAGGTCAATTCAAAGCAGACTTACTTCACAGGGTGGTTCTCAGTTATTCTGTTTAACTTGGCCTGCTGTGGAGCTGTTTGGGGACACATAGAGTTCTGCAGCCAGGAGGCCCTTTCCAGAACCTGATTTCCCCTTGGAATGACACATTATCCTCCCTTCAAATGTAGCAATTGTAAATTCCTGCCCAGGGAGCAGCAATTGCTTTGAATTACACACTGTTTGAATAGACCAGTATGGGATTAACAAGGCCTTATTGTTCTGCAGTCCTTTATTGAAACTTGCTATAGTAATTTCTGGTGAAATTATATTCGCCTGCCTATCATTTGACTATGCAAAGGAACACTTTTTCCACACTCTAATTGGTCCTTTCTAGTTGTATGTAATAAAAATCTCTTTTTACTGTATTATCAACCCTGAGCAGGAAGAAATAATACTATCAGGTTTTTTCAGTTCACCCTTTTCTCTCTCTTTCCCTCCCTTTGACATCTCTACTATGATTCCATGACTTGGAAGTTTTTTAGATTTGTGGTGCCCAGAATATTACTTTATGACTGTTATATACATATAGAAATGCACACACTGTACCCACACAATCTAGGATTATCTCCTTGATAATATGCTATTTTTAAAATAAACTTCAGGAGCACAGAATTAAATCAGTAATAATCCCTGTTTCAGGACACATTCTCATCATTGGTCTGGAAGTACTGTTTTAAACATGTTTTTAAACAGTCTAGGCAAACAATTTACATCTACTCTTCAATTAGAAAAAAAAAAATTTCTAGCCCAGGCATGGTGGCTTGCGCCTATAGTGCTAGTACTTTGGGAGGCCAGAGTGGGTGGATCGCTTCAAGCTCAGGAGTTCAAGACCAGCCTGGACAACATGGCAAAACCCCATTTCTACTAAAAATAGAAAAATTAGCCGGGCATGGTGGTACACACCCATAATCCCAGCTACTCAGCAGGCTGAAGCAGCAGAATGGCTTGAACCTGGGAGGCAGAGGTTGCAGTGAGACAAGATCGCACCACTGCACTCCAGCCTGGCGACAGAGTGAGATTTCATCTCAAAAAAAAAATAAAAATTCTTACTTTTCAATCATCTGCAAATAGAATTTGGTAACCAAGAATGAATCTACCAATATTTACTTCCTAACTAAGCTGTTTCTGAAAAAAATCAAAAGGGAATCTCTTTATAATGACAAAGTCTAAAGGCAGACTAATAAAAATGCTGAGATCAAGATGTTTAGGTCAGGCACAGTGGCTCAGGCCTGTAATCCCAGCACTTTGGGAGGCCTAAGCAGGAGGATCACTTGAGCCCAGAAGTTCAAGACCAGCCTGAGCAACATAGTGAGACCTAGGTCTCTACAAAAAATACAAAAATTAGCCAGGCATGGTGGCATACCCGCAGTCCTAGCTACCTGGAACGTTGAGGTGGGAGGATCGCTTGAGTTCAGGAGGTCAAGGCTGCAGTGAACAGTGATGGCGGCACTTGTACTCCAGCCTGTGTGACAAAATGAAACTCTATCTCAAAAAAAAAAAGTTTACCAGACTTTAAGTAGTTTATTTTGGTGGACATTATTTGTCCATAAAATAGACCTTTATAAAACCTCGGATTTGAAACCAATAAATTAGAGCTGTAATGTAGTCTTTTCTAGGTGGTTTTAGGTCAGTTAAATATAATAGAAATCATGAAGGCAGAAAGCCAATTTGAAGCCAAAATAACTATTGAGAACATTCTGTATTTCATTAATAAGTAATGAAATTAAATCTATTAACTGCTAAAATACATATTCTACTTATTTACATAAAACTTTAGGTCTATATAACTATCATGCTTCCAAAAATAACAGCCTGGCCAGGCACAGTGGCTTACGCCTGTAATCCCAACACTTTGGGAGGCCAAGAAGGGCGGATCACCTGAGGTCAGGAGTTCGAGACTAGCCTGACCAACATAGTGAAACCCTGTCTCTACTAAAAATACAAAAATTAGCCAGATGTGGTGGTATGTGCCTGTAGTCTTAGCTACTTGGGAGGCTGAAGCAGGAGAATCGCTTGAACCTGGGAGGTGGAGGTTGCAGTGAACTGAGGTCATGCCACTGCACTCCAGCCTGGGCAACAGAATGACTCCACCTCAAAAACAAATAGCCCAACAGCACAATACTTTTAAAACATGTTTTGATGAAATCCACAAAGGAATAATCTTTATCCCCTTGTCCCTAAACCATCTTCTCAAATTTTGTGCCTGAATTGAAATTTTTGTGCCAGGAGAGAGTTAGAAGATAATACAGATGGCCAGGCGCGGTGGTTCATGCCTGTAATCCCAGCACTTTGAGAGGCCAAGGCGGGTGGATCACAAGGTCAGGAGTTCAAGACCAGCCTGACCAACATGGTAAAACCCTGTCTCTACTAAAAATACAAAAATTAGCCAGGGGTAGTAGCGCTTGCTTGTAATCCAGCTACTCAGGAGACTGAGGCAGGAGAATCATTTGAACCCATGAGGCAGAGGTTGCAATGAGCCGAGATCGTGCCATTGCATTCCAGCCTGAGCGAGAGAGCGAGACTCCGTCTCAAAAAAAAAAAGAAAAGAAAAGAAAAAAAAGAAAATAATACAGATATAATAAAGCAGATATAGTTTATACTGCAATATATAGTAAATATAGTTTATACTGTAAGAAGCATGACAGGTTTTTTTTTTTTTTTTAATTATTGGATGATGACCATGAACTAAAAAAAACCCAAAAACTCAAAAACCCAAAGCCTAGAACCTGCACTGAAAGGTTTTAATCTATAAAGATGAAAGTCAGGTTCCCCCATTTCCATTTTCCAAACCAGAAACTTTTTTTTTTTTTTTTTTTTTTTTTTTTTAGACAGGGTCTTGCTCTGTGACCAGGCTGGAGTACAGTGGTACAATCACTGCAACCTCAAACTCCTGAGCTCAAGTGATCCTCCCACCTCAGCCTCTTGAGTAGCTGGGACTACAGGCACGCAAAACCATTCCCGGCTCCAGAGATTTCTTTGAAACTTTCTGTTAGAAAAAAATGAAAAGAAATGGCCATTGCTTGCCGTGCATGGTGGCTCATGCCTGTAATCCCAGCACTTTGGGAGGCTGAGGTGGGCAGATTACTGGAAGTCTGGAGTTTGAGACCAGCCTGGCCAAAATGGTGAAACCGCATCTCTACTACAAATAAAAAATAGCCGGGCGCGGTGGCTCAAGCCTGTAATCCCAGCACTTTGGGAGGCTGAGGCGGGCGGATCACAAGGTCAGGAGATCGAGACCATCCTGGCTGACACAGTGAAACCCCATCTCTACTAAAAAATACAAAAAACTAGCCAGGCGAGGTGGCGGGCGCCTGTAGTCCCAGCTACTCGGGAGGCTGAGGCAGGAGAATGGCGTAAACCCAGGAGGCGGAGCTTGCAGTGAGCTGAGATCCGGCCACTGCACCCCAGCCTGGGCGACAGAGCGAGACTCCGTCTAAAAAAAAAAATAAAATAAATAAAAATAAAAAATAAAAAATAATTAGCCGGGAATGGTGGCGTGTGCCTGCAGTCCCAGCTACTCGGGAGGCTGAGACAGGAGAATCACTTGAACCCAGGAGGTGGAGGTTGCACTGAGCCGAGATCGCCACTGCACTCCAGCCTGGTGACATAGCGAGATTCCCATCTCAAAAACAAACAAACAAAAAAAAGATCTTGTTAGTAAGGAGATAGAGTTAATTCCTCTGGGAACTTGTTTCAGACTTGGGTAGATGAAATCCTATAGCACAAAACTGAAGTGGAGGAGTGCTTTATGTAGGCAGTTGGCTCGCAGGCAACATAAACAGAAAAGCTCAATAAATTCAAACAAAGTTGAAGCCAAAATCATGTAGTGATTTATAAGGGAGCAGTAGATATTATGAACTATGCCCTAAAGAGATGTTAAAGTAAATCAAAATCTTATGAACAGGTAAAAAAATTCCTATGAAATTTAGAAAAACTGCTATCCATCTCAGATAGTGATTTTTTTTCCTTAAACGATTAGTGAATGACTACAAACAAATGCATAAAAAAAGAAAAAAATGACAGGAAATTTGAAATACAAACTTCCAGGCTTCTGGTAACACAATTTATACCAGGGGTCAAATATTCAGGGTTGCTTCTAAATTAAAAGAAAGAAACAAACAAAAAAATCCCATTTGAGCCCAAAACATTTCATATTTGGTAAACTATTTGGGGAAACTCCACAAAATGTGCAAGCCAAGTCATTTTATTTACTCTTACACTCCAACCTTTCCATTTCATTTTGCTTCAGCAGTTGTTATAAAACTGAGTAGACAGTCAGGCCAGGCACGGTGGCTCACACCTGTAATCACAGCATTCTGGGAGGCCGAGGCGGGTGGATCATGAGGTCAGGAGATCGAGACCATCCTGGCCAACATGGTGAAACCCCATCTCTACTAAAAATACAAAAAATTAGCTGGGCACCTGCAATCTCAGCTACTCAGGAGGCTGAGGCAGAAGAATTGCTTGAACCCGGGAGGCAGAGCTTACGATGAGCCAAGATCTCGCCATATTGCACTCCAGCCTGGGCAACCGGAGCGAAACTCCGTCTCCAAAAAAAACAAAAACCAAAAAACTGAGCAGACAACTGGGGCAAACCTGGGAGCTCTCTTCTAATAACAAATTACAGGTTTGTCCTAGGCAGATAAGAAAAGTCCTTTTCTTCCAAGTACAGGCTCTTGCCACTGTTAAGGAGTGGTCACCATACTGCTTACTCCTTACTCCTGCACTGACCATTCTCACTTCCCTGGGCACCAGAGTATCACATTGCTAGGAGCTTTGGTCTGGCACAGGGCAGTTTGCACTCTGATTGGATGGGTGGGTGCAAGAGAGGAATAACCCGGCTAGAGTCACTGGTGACCATGACTGCTCTAGAAAGAACTTTGGAAGGCTCAGCCCCACCGGCCCTGCCAGCCCTAGCAGGCTGGTAATTATCTCCCGGGCTACAACAGAGCTCTGAGAGTTCGAGGTCTACTTCATCACAGCCTTTTCTCCCCTTCCTTCCTCTATTTGACAGTCCACTTTGCAGTGACTTAGTTCATCAGGATGCCCTTGTGCCTCAGTTTCCCTTATTAGGACTGGACCCAGCCTATCAGCTGAGATTCAATCACCCTGTCTTCCTCTTTGCCAATATACTTTCCTCTCCAGCCTTCCTCAGTCCCTACTGGCTGGGGCTCTGCTTGGATTAAGTCAATTGCTCAAGAGCCATGACTCCTTCCTGACTTTGGTCTACTATCCTGACTCTCTCACAGTCATTCCAGCTGCTTACTCTGCCCCCTGAAGATACTGATAATCAACTGAACCAGATCCTAGCTTGCCTTATCTACTCAGCCCACCTGGTTACCTTTCCCAGAGCCAGTCTAGCCAGCCAGGTTAGTTCCCCGCTTGCTCTCACCCACCCACACAATCCTGGATCCTCCTCCTTCCCATTAGCTGGTGCTGCTCGAATATTCACGTTGATAGCAGTAATTAATGGCAGTTAAGAGCTCAGTCTGTCTCAGGAACTGTCTTAAGTATATCACTACTTAAATTCATTTAATTATGACCACAACACTTGTAGAAACTGAGGCTGCGAGAGGTTGACTTGCTCAAGATCACGCAAAGAGTAAATAGCACAGCTTTAAGCTGAACCTAGACTAGATCTTGCTGATGCCAGGTAAATACTCTTAACCACTGGCCAAGGGTTCTCAAGGTTCCTTTGCCCCTTCATCTGTCCCACACATGGTATGTTTGTCAAAGGGACTGTGCAGATTTCAGCTATGTTGCCTCCCTACAGGCCTTGGGTCTGGGCCCAGCCTTTGGACACCATTCATTAGAAAACTGGTCTTCTCTGGCAGGGGCATGGTGGTTCATGCCTGTAATCCCAGCACTTTCAGGGGCTGGCCGAGGTGGGCAGATCACCGGAGATCGGAAGTTCGAGACCAGCCTGGCCAAAGTGGTGAAACCCCATCTCTACTAAAAATAAAAAATAATTAGCTGGGCATGGTGGCAGGAGCCTGTACTCCCAGTTACTTGGGAGGGTGAGGCAGAAGAATTGCTTGAACCCAGAAGGCAGAGGTTGCAGTGAGCTGAGATTGCACCATTACACTCCAGCCTGGGCGACAAGAGTGAGACTCCGTCTCAAGAAAAAAGAAAAAAAAAGAAAACTGGTCGTCTCTGCCTCTCCTATTTATGCTTCTACTACTTCATCTGGCTTCACTGTCAGTAGAAATGGCTGACAATATCAAAGTTTATACCTCAGTGCAGACCTCTGTCAGCTCACTGAGATGTCTACAGGTTACCCCGAGATCTAGGGAGCCCCACGTCACAGGGTTCTGGCTCAAGCCTTTTATTTTACTATTGAGACCTAAAGCTCAGAGAAGTGAAGTGACTTGTCCTGTGTCACACAGCTAGTTAATGGCAGAGCCAAGATTGAGGTTTCATGGCTTCCAAGCCACCTTGAGTAGATTGGAACCATGGAAGCCCACATTTCACAGCAGGCCTTTTGAAGACAAGCTAGGTATTTTAACCTTTGACTTTTGCCTCTGTGTTTTAATCTGTGACATGGAGCAGCAAAGGAGGCCTAACTAAAAGGATGACACATGTTGCTGATAAGGGGCAAATTGTTGGAGGAATTGCTACTACCACCCATCTTTGGTAAGGACCAGGACTTTCTGAGTTCATTTACCAGTCTAGAAGCCAGGAAGATATTCACAGATATATTCACATAATTGTGATCTAATTGACACCACAAGACAAAAGCAAATTCATGACAAGAATAGCAACTTTAGTTTAGTTTTTTTGCTGTTTTTTTTTTTTTTTTTTTTCTTTTTTTTTGAAACGGAGTCTCGCTCTGACACCCAGGCTGGAGTGCAGCAGCGCGACCTCGGCTCACTGCAACCTCCACCTCCTGGATTCAAGCAATTCTCCTGTCTCAGCCCCCTAACTAGCTGGCATTACAGGCGCACAACACCATGCCTGGCTAATTTTTTTGTATGTTTTTAGTAGAGATGTTGGCCAGGCTGGTCTTGAACTCCTGACTTAAGGTGATCTCAGCTCACTGCAACCTCCACCTCCCGGGTTCAAGCAATTCTCCTGCCTCAGCCTCCTGAGTAGCTGGGACTACAGGTGTGCACCACTGTACCCAGCTAATTTTTGCTTTTTTTTGTTTTTTCAGAGATGGGGTTTCACCATGTTGGCCAGGCTGGTCTCGAACTCCTGACCTCATGATCCGCCCTCCTTGGCCTCCCAAAGTGCTGGGATTACAGGCATGAGCCACCATGCCCGGCCTGGAAGAATGTGCTTTATTTCCATTTTACAGGTAAGGAAATTGAGCCCTAGAGAGGTTAAGTAATTTGCCCAAGATCACACAGCTAGGAAGAGGCAGAACCAGGATCTGGAGGAAGCTGTTTACCTCTAGGGTCTACAGCTCCTAACTACTGCATGAGTCTGACTTAATGGCAAATGGGGAATGGAAGTTTTTGAAGATGCCCAGAAAGACACAGGGTCTGAAACTTTGTCTAGGAAGAAGAGTGAGGATCAGTTATCACTGGCATCCATGTTCCTAGGTTCACGGCTTATCTACCCACTGACAGGAGGTCATGTATGAACTCAGTGGCCTACAGTAAGCTTTTCAGGGCTTGTCACTTTGCTCTAGGAAACTGTTATCCAGCCCCACGTGGTTCCTGGATCATTCCGAAGTGCTTTAGAGTCACTTTAATCCTTGAGTTTAAAGTTTAAAGCAGATAAGGTATACAGAAACATAGAAAAGGAAACAAAGAAAACTAACAGAATAAAGTTTGGCAGTTTTCAAATCTTGTTACACAATTCCTTGCTTGGGAAGAAATGCTCAAAAATCAACAAAAGGAGGACAAAAACAGGAAGTTAAAAAGCATTTTTATGTTTTAAGAAATTTACTGCCAGACTAAGAGTATTTCTGCCAAAAATAACATGCTTCTTTCCTACAACCTACACAATCTGGGGTTTGCTGAGAATTTGCTCAGATTTTGAGGGGTGAGACCGTAATTTCCCACCATGTTCATTTTCTTTTTTTTTTTTTTTTTTTTTTTTTTTTTTTTTGAGACGGAGTCTCGCTCCGTCGCCCAGGCTGGAGTGCAGTGGCGCGATCTCGGCTCACTGCAAGCTCCGCCTCCCGGGTTCACGCCATTCTCCTGCCTCAGCCTCCCGAGTAGCTGGGACTACAGGCGCCCACAACCGCGCCCGGCTAATTTTTTGTATTTTTAGTAGAGACGGGGTTTCACCGTGGTCTCGATCTCCTGACCTTGTGATCCGCCCGCCTCGGCCTCCCAAAGTGCTGGGATTACAGGCGTGAGCCACCGCGCCCGGCCATGTTCATTTTCAAAAAGAATGTCCCAGACATGAAAACACACACACACACACACACACACACACACACACACACATGCTCCAGTGGAAGCAGTGGTCCTACAGTTCCTACTGTGAATGAAGTATCCCACAAAGATTTGGCCCAGAGATTGGCATCTGAAATGGAGTCCCTTTCAGTGCACTCATTGCAAATCTCTATCTGAAGGTCTGTAAGGAACGTGGCTGTGCTGCAGCCAAGCAGGCATAAAGCAGCAGGCATAGGTCGAGGTAAACAGCCTAAATGACTCAGTGAGATTGGGGCGCAAGCGCACAGTCCCATGTCTTATATAATCATAGCCATGTAGACATAACACAGAGAAGCTCACCACCTGGCTCTCAGCCACTATTGTCTATGTAGTGTATAAATGTAACACTGATCTTGTAAAGGGGCTGCTGTATAAAGCCATGTCTCACTTACATGCTGTCTCTCAGGTGTTCTTTCAGCTCCCTGCCCCACGTGCACCCACTCCCCTCAGCCCACAGCTGGGGCCAGAGCCTGACCCTGAGCATGACAAGGTTTTTGTCCTGTGGGCTGGCGATGCGAAAGAACACAAGATCATGAACATGTGGGAAGGACCTGGGACTGGGAGCTAAACAAACTGGACTCAAATTCTGGATTCACCAATTCCTAGCAGTGTGATCTCTCTGAGCATCTGTTTCCTCATCTGTGAAATGAGAAGCAAAATACCATCCTGCAGGATTGTCAGCGAGGCATTGTATATATATCACTCAGCACAGTCTGAAAGTAGTAGCTTAAGCCACTCTACTTGGGAGAACACTGGATAGCTCCAAGTGACTGACAGCTAGGAACACAGAGTGAGAAAAATCAAGACAGAGGGGTAAGCCAAGGGGTAAGAGAAGAGACCGAAGCATCATAAGGAAAGAGAAGAGGAGACAGAGGAAAAGCAGGGAGGAAGGACTTGCTCCTTTTTGTTCTCTAAGATAGATTTGGCAAAGACAAAAGACTCAAGGGGAAAATGAGACATTATTTTGCACCATCCAGGAGCAAGATTTTTCAAATACTCAAGCTTCTCTCTTCCAGATATTAAAGGCATAAGAAAGAGGTTATATTATCACTCCTGAATGCTAGAATACTATTTTTAAAACATTGATTTTGATTTTTTCTTCTAGATTTTTTTCCTTCTATTCCATCTCCCCATTTGAAGAGACAAACCTTTCTTCGCTCCTATCTGAGAGATGGGTCTTACAAGCAGAAAGCACTGTTTTTCAGTTTCAAAAGCCTGGGCCAGTGGTTCTCAAAGTATGGTCTCCAGACCACGTCAGCATCACCTGGATACTTTTCAGAAAGGCAAATTCTTGGGCCCTACGCCAGACCTACTGAATCAGCACCTCTGGGGGTTGGGCTCCACGTTCTGTGTTTTAACAAGCCCTCCAGGTGACTCAGATGTAGGCTGCAGTTTGAAAACCACTGGTCTAGATCCTTAGTGAACTGGAGAGAAAAAATTGGTAAAAGATTTAGGAGAAAACATCAGGAATAACAGCAAAGCTGCTTACCTAGGTTAGAAAAATATTCTCTAGGCTGAGGGATGAGGGGAGATATAAGGGAAGTGATAAGACAGAGAGGTGGTGGGGACAGGAGGAGAGGGCTGGAACTGAGTGCCAGCCTACGTTTGAGTAAGCCCCTTTGCCTATGCCAGACCATTGTGTTAGTTGCCTTCTGGTAGGTGTCTAGTGAGGACTTATGCCTGACAGCAAGCAACAGCCAGGACATTGTCTATTGGCTAACAGTCAGAGCAAAATGTTGGGTTTGTGTCCTCCCTCTTCCATATGAACAGTCCTTCCTTACAACATCCTGGAATGCTCATTAACTCTTGAGAAGGTGGGTAAGGCCCTGCACCCCTAGTGACCTGATGGTTTAAGGAAGGGAGAATAAGCCCTGCCCTTGATCTTGGTGGGGATGAACAGAGCCAACACAAGATTACCCCTGAACCAATGCAAGATAACACTCACCCCATTATAATTACTACTTGTGTTGGAAATTGGCACTCAGCATTTATTCCAGTCTCCTCCTTTCTGTAACAGTTGAAAGCTTAGAGAGGCTAGAAAGCTTAACTGCATTTCCCAGACTCACTTGAAGTTGTGGATGTGCAGCTCACCAATTGCGTTGCAGAAGGCAGAAGGAAGGCAGAGGCTGTTGGCCATCTTTTCTTGGCTTGCTTGGTCAAGCTTCATGTTGGTGGCAGCAGTGGTGGCTCTTCATTCCAACTTCCACATTTCTGGAGTGCAGCAACTTCAGTGTGTTCATGAGCTCAATAGCTCCAGTGACAGCCTCCTGACCCTCCAGCCCACTAATCTGGGCCAAAGTTGTGGCTCCTGGAGGGAGGGAAATGAGGGTCTGTTCTGTGGCATTCAGGTAGACATTCCAGAAGGCTCCAGCCTATATGCTTGTTCCTTCAGTACTTCCAACTATTTCATGAGCACCAACTTCCCAGTATTAATTCCTTCTGTGCTTAAAAAACCCAGTCTGAGGCTGGGCACAGTGGCTCACACCTGTAATCCCAGTACTTTGGGAGGCCGAGGTGGGTGGATCACCTGAGGTCAGGAGTTCGAGACCAGACTGGCCAACATGACAAAACCCCGTCTCTACTAAAAATACAAAAAAAAATTAGCTGGGTGTGGTAGCGGGCACCTGTAATTCCAGCTACTCGGGAGGCTGAGGCAGGAGAATGGCTTGAACCCAGAAGGCAGAGGTTGCAGTGAGCCAAGATTGCGCCACTGCACTCCAGCCTGGGTGACAGAGCAAGACTCCGTCTCAAAAAAAAAAAAAAAAAAAAGGTTCCTATTTCTTACACTAAGGATATACTATTCCAAAAAAAAAAAAAATCTGCCTTGAAATTTAACTGGAGTGACAGGATGGTTGCACAGAAATGCTTATGATTTCAGAAAATCAGGCCATATGCCAAGGAGCAGTCCATGCAGTCCATGTGTCAGAGGCTCAGAGGTAAAAGTGCTCACCACCCTGGCCTGGGTTAGGCTTTGGGGCAAGGTAGAACTTGAAGGAAATGTTTTCAAAGAGCAAGCAATGTGCTTTCTGGCTAGTTTTCCTGTTTCAGTTGACTTTGGCCTGGCCTTGCTCCCTGCTTCCTCTTTTCTGCCTCCATACCATTTCTTGTGTAACTCTGCTTACAGGGAACTCCCATCCCTGTCTCTTAAGAACCAAGCAGACCCCTTTTTCTTTTCCTCTTTTATCAGCCTGACTCTTGTTTCAGAATACATGTCTCTGTATATTTCAAAGTAGTTTACAGTTTTCAGTAAGCATGACCATGTTGGCGTTACTTATTTCAGAATGTGAGCCCCTGTTGACTGGCAAGCATTATCCCATGTCCATGAGGACTCTCAACAATTGCTAAGTTATTTGTTAGGGGAGCTTCAAGGGCCAGCTTCCACTGTCTGAAGGAGCTTCAAGAAGCTGAATGTGGCAATGTCTGCTGTCCCTATCCAAAATCTATTTGATTAGTTCTGTCCACACAGAGCAGAAATTTGAGATGATCCCTTCTGGGCCTGGAGAACCAGCCTGAGACTAAACCTCCCTGGAAGAAGGAGGTTTAGTCTTTGTGTGTGAGACAGAGTCTTGTTCTGTCACCCAGGCTGGAGTGTAGTGGTGTGATCTCAGCTCACAGCAACCTCTGTGTTCTGGGTTCAAGCGATTCTCCTGCCTCAGTCTCTTGAGTAGCTGGGATTATAGGCGCCCGCCACCATGCCCTGCTAATTTTTGTATTTTTAGTAGAGATGGGGTTTTGGCATGTTGGCCAGGTTGGTCTCGAACTCCTGACCTCAGGTGATCCGCCTGCCTCGGCCTCCCAAAGTGTTGGAATTACAGGCAAGAACCACCGTGCCTGGCTGGAAGAAGCATTTTTTAATTTTCATTATTTTATTTATTTATTTATTTTTATTTATTTTTTGAGATGGAGTCTCGCTCTGTTGCCCAGGCTGGAGTGCAGTGGCGTGATCTAGGCTCACTGCAAGCTCCACCTCCTGGGTTCATGCCATTCTCCTGCCTCAGCCTCCCCAGTAGCTGGGACTACAGGCGCCCGCCACCACTCCCAGCTAATTTTTCATATTTTTAGTAGAGACCGGGTTTCACTATGTTGGTCAGGCTGGTCTCAAACTCTTGACCTCGTGATCCGCCTGCCTCAGCCTCCCAAAGTGCTGGGATTACAGGTGTGAGCCACAACGCCCAGCCGCATGTGTCTTTATAGTAGAATGATTTAAAATCCTTTGGGTATATACCCAGTAGTGGGATTGCTGGGTCAAATGGTATTTCTGGTTATCTAGATCCTTGAGGAATCGCCACATGGTCTTTCACAATGGTTGAACTAATTTACACTCCCACCAACAGTGTAAAAGCGTTCCTATTTCTCCACATCCTTTTCAGCACCTGTTGTTTCCTGACTTTTTAATGATCTCCATCCTAATTGGCGTGAGATGGTACCTCATTGTGGTTTTGATTTGCATTTCTCTGATGACCAGTGATGATGAGCTTTTTTTCATATGTGCTCTGGAATTGTAGCAAACCCATATTTCTCCAAAGCTACAACGGCCATGAGCATACTTAGAAGTGTGAGTTCCCAGTACCCCTTATCTAGTTGAAGGCGTTGTGAGGGTTTCTCACAGGACTCTCTTTACTAAGTCACTGCATTAAAGCCTCAGCTCCTACCCGGAAAGCGCCTGTCCCTGTATTACTGTCTCCTTTTGGTGAGGTCAGAGCTGCACTTATAATCTGTTCCAACGGCTAATCCTGGAGAAAGAGAAATACTGCTTATATTAGCAGGGCTCCCAGAGAAACAGAACCAAAAGGATGTGTGTATATATACATATACAAATATTTATCTTAAGGAATTGGCTGATGTGATTGTGAAGGCTTGGCAAGTTTGAAGTCTTACCAGGGAGGCCTCAGGAAAGCACTGCAGCTCAAGTCCAAAGGCAGCCTGCCAGTGAACCCTGAAGAACTGATGTTGCAGACAAAGTCCAAAGGCGGCCTGCTGCAGAAGTCCCTCTTCGGGTGTGGGTTGGGGAGTGGGTGCGTGTCAGCCTTTTGTTCTATTCAGGCCTTCAATCAATTGGATGGGGCCAGAATAATGTTTAACCAAGTACCTGGGCATTGTGGCCCAGCCAAGTTAACAAATAAGATTTTATTTAAATTTTTTTTTTTGCCAAAGTCTCACTCTGTCACCCAGGCTGGAGTACAGTGGCATGATCTCGGCTCACTGCAACCCCCACCTCCTGGGTTCAAGCGATTCTCCTGCCTTAGCCTCCCGAGTAGCTGGGACTACAGGCATGTGCCACCAGGCCCGGCTAACTTTTGTATTTTTAGTAGAGACGGGGTTTCATCATGTTGGCTAGGCTGATCTCAAATTCCTGACCTCAAGTGATGCCCCTACCTCGGCCTCCCAAAGTACTGGGATTACAGGCGTGAGCCACCATGCCTGGCCAATATTTTATTTTATTTTATTTTTATTTTTATTTTATTTTTTGAGATGGACTCTCACTTTGTTGCCCAGGCTGGAGTACGGTGGCACAATCTTGGCTCACTGCAACCTCCACCTCCCAGGCTCAAGCAATTCTTGTGCCTCAGCCTCCCTCAAGTTGACAGATAAAATTAACCATCACAGGGCCCTTGTTACTAAGTGACATGGGAGAAATGTCTTGTGTTCTGGTGCTCTTCAGCCTCACCCTGCCTCTGCCACAGTCACTTCATTACAGGTTCCCCCTGAGTCTCTCTTCTCCCAACTCTAGGGACCTGATATGGCTTCCCTTGGGGTCATGTATGAAATGGTAGGATGGAAGAGGGGCGCTAGGCTGGAAGTTAGTTAGAGGAATGCTGGCCTCAAAATCTGCTCTTCTTACTAATTTCCAGCCTGTATCTTTGGGCCAAGCCAGAGAACTCTCTTTTCCTTCAGGGTTACTTCCACCACGACTTTCCACCCACAGCTCGCGGAAGACGTTTTCCCAGGCTTCACCAACATCTTCTTCCTGGAGTCTAAGTTCCGCTAACCGCTGTCCTTCCAGCTGGCCAGCCCCAGCAGCCCCTAGCACACGTCCAAAGCCTCCTGAATCCACATGTGTGGTTGAGTTGAGCCATGGTGACATTAGTCATATTTTTTGTTGATTGAAAACAAGGGTAAGCTGTAACCAAGGCCTCACTGTGGTTTTCGACTTAACTGTTGCTCACTAACTATAACAAGAAGGCTATAAAAAGGACCAAAATAGAAACTGTGTATATAGTAAGAGTAGAAGGCTGGGAGACCAGAGTCTTTCTCTTCAGTAATACAAAGTGGTTTGTCTCCTTCCGTGGAAAGAAGCCATGTACACATCCTCCTCAATGTCGCCTGAGTAATTCCTGACTTTTTTCTTTTAAATAACAGTTTTATTGAGATATAATTCATGTTCCATACAATTCATCCATTTAAAATGCACAATTCAATGGTTTTTACCATTTGGTTTCACAAAATTGTGCAACCATCAGCACAAACAACTTCAGAACATTTTAATCACCCCCAAAAGAAACCTCATCCCCAAAAGCTGTCGTTCCCATTTCCGCCCAAACTCCCCAGGCCCTAGCCAACCACTAATCTGCTTTCTGTCTCTGTGGATTTACCTATTTTGGATATTTTATATAAGTGGAATCATACAATACATGGCTCTGGGTGCACCTGTAATCTCAACACTTTGGGATGCCAAGGTGGGAGGATCACTTGAGGTCAGAAGTTCAAGACCAGCCTGAGCAACATAGCAAGACCTCCCCCAAAATACATAGTTCTGACTGATTTTTATAAAGGTGAAATAAGTTTAGATTTTGTCATGATAGCAAGATAACCAAACCAAGCACTCACTTCCCAAGGATGCTGGTCACATTGCTCATCTTAATGGAATAAGCAGAAAAGCAGCTAAGCAGTAACAAAGAAATACTGGTTGCATGTAAATTTGACTTACAATCAAAGGAGGTCCTAAGAGGAGTGTGGCGGCCAAGGCATTTGGAATCACATGGAGAGCCTGTTGAACAGTTCAGTCTAGCAACCCAGGTGGCAAATTTTCTGGAGTCCAGTTGTATCTTTTAAGGTATGTTTCTTAGGGAATTCTCTTATACCTTGCAATTTTCTTCCAAAGGGAGATATGATAAGTATGAAATAGACATTTTGTTTGTTTCCATATCTTGGTTGATTAAGAGAAGGGTGTAGAATGTGTAAAATCAAACATGCACTTTAGGGGGATCACAACATCAGAGCCTGAACCAAGGACCAAGAGTCTAAATCTTGCTATCCTACAATATGGTGTACTTGGTAAATTATTAGCAAGAAAGTGCCAAAAATTAAATGAAGTGCCTTGAAATGGCAAGACAAGCTAGCTATTTAAAACAAAAAACTAATTAGCCAGCTTTCAAATTGCTTTTATCTGGATGCTGGGTTATGGTTTTGCTTTCTCAAAGTTTGAGAATTATAAAATGTTGCTTTAAAAGAAATGTAACATGGCTAGGCACGGTGGCTCATGCCTATAATCCTGGCACTTTGGGAGGCTGAGGTGGGGAGATCACTTGAGTCCTGGAGTGACAGGGAAACGTGGTGAAAACCCATTTCTACCAAAAATACAAAAATGCCAAAAGAAAAAAAAAATTAGCTGGGCATGGTGGTGTGCACCTGTAATCCCAGCTACTCAGGAGAATGCGTTGGGAGAATCACCTGAGCCCAGGAAATCAAGGCTGCAGTGAACCATGATGGCACCACTGTACTCCAGCCAGGGCAACAGAGTAACACCCTGTCTCAAAAAAAAAAAAAAAAAAAAAAAAAAGGTAACATAAGAACTGAAGGATCCTTTGGTGAGTATATGAGGACCTGCATGTCTGACAAAGCTCACTACAGGCCAGCCCATTGGAAAAAGGTACTGCCGATAAGCAAACTTGAGCTTGAGGAGAAAGAATGACTGAGTTTATGTAATAGCAATGACTGAAGTGAGAGAGAAAAGGGAGGAAAAGGGTGGAGAATGTCCCTGAGAGTGGCTTGTTCCAAGCCACTGCTTGGAAGTTATATCCTCTCTCAATAAAGTACTCCAATTAGAGTCCCGTGAGAAAATGCCATATTACTTTCTGGGATAGCCGCATGCTTGGTCAAAGAGGAATGAAGAAAACAAATCCTTCGGTTTATCTAGTCAATTAAACTAGTAGGGCTGCTGGGTGCAGTGGTACATGCCTGTAATCCTAGTGCACTGGGAGGCTGAGGCAGTAGGATTACTTGAGCCCAGGAGTTCCAGGATACAGTAAGCTAAGATCGTCCACTGCACTGCCTGGGTGACAGGTGAGAATTTGTCTCTAGAAAAAATAAAAATAAAAATTGGCTGGATGTGGTGGCTTATGCCTGTAATCCCAGCATTTTGGGATGCCAAGGTGGGTGGATCACTTGAGGTCAGGAGTTCAAGACCAGCCTGGCCAACATGGTGAAACCCTATCTCTACTAAAAATACAAAAATTAGCCGGCTTTGGTGGTGTGTACCTGTAATCCCAGCTACTTGGGGGGCTGAGGCACGAGAATCGCTTGAACCCAGGAGGCAGAGGTTGCAATGAGCCGAGATCGCACCATTGCACTCTAGCCTGGATGAGACAGAGACTCCGTCTCAAAAGAAAAAATAAATAAATAAAATAACAATAAATAAGCAGATGAATATAGATTCTAATAGAGGAAAAAATTAGATCATGGTAATCACTGTACATACCACCTTACACTGTTTTATAATCTCTCACTTGTGATAGCCTTATCTCCTCATCTGCATTTCAATTTTTTTTTTTTTTGAGACAGAGTCTCACTCTGTTGCCCAGGCTGGAGTACAGTGGAGGGATCTCAGCTCATTGCAACCTCCCCATCCTGGGTTCAAGTGATTCTCCTGCCTCAGCCTCCCAAGTGGCTAGGATTACAGGCACTTGCCACCATGCCTGGCTAATTTTTGTATTTTTTTGTAGAGACGGGGTTTCACCATATTGGCCAAGCTGGTCTTGAACTCCTGACCTCAAGTGATCCACCTGCCTCGGCCCCCCAAAATGCTGGGATTGCAGGTGTGATAGCCACTGTGCCCAGCCTGCATCTGCATTTTAATCTGGAAGATATGATTGTACATTTTTCTTTCCTGCTATTCCCCATGGCACCTAGAATACAGGGTCAGAGGGCACTCACCCACTGCTGGCTGGTGGGTTGAAGCAAGGAAGCTACACAGAGCAGCGAACAGGCAGGCAGAGAACAGACAAGGGGCAAAAAGAAAATTTCCAACAAATTTCAAAACCAACTTGCAGCTTATCAATACTTGATTGTAGCACCTTGATATCTATTCTTAGGCCCAGAAACTTTTTAGAAATTAATACCATGAAAGTGTTACACATTTTCATGAACTAAAGCAATGTCACAGTTTTATAGGGAGTTTATATTCTAAGAAACCATTTGTGTAATTCTTTGAACATCTAGAAATTTTCTTTTTATTGGGTGGATGCAAAGGTGTTAAATGAGGTTGAATATATTGGCCAGAAAAGGAAATATTTCAGTCCTTTGTTGAAGAAGAATTTTCTCATACTGGAAAGAAAAAAAAAAAAAGAAGAAACTTCAAAAACTTCATGATGCTTTCTGAAGTACTTCAGCCAAAGAAAATAATGCAGGTATCAAGTTGGATTAGCTCAGATGACTACAAAATGGTGAGTACATTCAGATATGGGAGATTATGATAAATAGAGGGATGAGTATCTGCCCAAAAGAGAAGCTGGATGCTGGGGCCCAGAGTGAGGAGGCTTTGAACCACGAAAGCAAAAGAAATACAAGATAAACCCAAAATCAAAATTGGAAAGTGGAAATTAGAGGATCTTGTGAAATGTTTGATTATTTGAAGTCCCTCCCCTCCCTGCTGCAATGTCCTGGCCAGCAATTCCTCAATGACTCTCATCTTGAGATGCTCAAGAGAATAACAAGGGACTGGGCACAGTGGCATGTGCCTGTAGTCCCAGCTACTTGGGAGTAGGTGGGAGGATGGCTCCAGCCCAGGAGTTAGAGGCTGTAGTGCACTGAATAGCCACTGCACTCCAGTCTGGACAACAGAGCAGGAGTGTTATGTTGAAACTGGAAAAAAAAAAAAAAAAAAGTGCCTGGGCTCGGTGGCTCACACCTGTAATCCCAGCACTTTGGGAGGCTGCCACAGGCAGAATTCAAGACCAACCAGGGCAACATAGTGAGACCTCGTCTCTACAAAAAATACAAAAATTAGCCAGGTGTGGTAGTCCCAGCTACTAGGGTGGCCGAGGTTGGAGGATCACCTGAGCCCGAAAGGTCAAGGCTGCAGTGAGCCATGATTGTTCCACTGCACTCCAACCTGGGTGATGGGGTGAGATCCTGCCAAAAAAAAAAAAAAAGAGAGAGAGAGAGAGAATGACCAGGGAACTATTTAAAAAGTCAGCTGTCAGATGCCAGGGCTCAGCTCAAACCTACTGAATCTGGGACACATTTTCTAGTATTGACATTTTTTAAACAACACACCAGATGGGGTGGCATGGTGGCTCGTGCCTGTAATCCCACCACTTTGGGAGGCCAAGGTGGGTGGATCACCTGAGGTCAGGAGTTCAAGACCAGCCTGGCCAACATGGTGAAACCTCGTCTCTACTAAAAACACAAAAATTAGCCAGGTGTGATGGCAGGCACCTGTAATCCCAGCTACTTGGGAGGCTGAAGCAGAAGAATCGCTTGAACCCGGGAGGCAGAGGTTGCAGTGAGCCGAGATTATGCCATTGCACTCCAGTCTGGGTGACAAGAGCAAGACTCTGTCTCAAAAAAAGAAAAAAATAAAAAAAGCACACCAAGTGATTCTGATGCAGTTGGGGGTCTCTGGATCATTGCTTTCAGTAATGCTAAAGTAGACAATTGTTATGGACTGAATCGTGTCCCCCTAAAATCCATATGTTGAATCCCTAACCCCAATGTGACTGTATTTGGAAATGGAGCCTTTGGGAGATAATTTGGTTTTAATGAGGTCATGGTGAGGGAGTCGTGGTATTGGAATTAGTCCCCTTATAAGAGGAAGAGAGATCAGTGCTCTTAGTGGAGAGAGCTCCACTAAGAGAGAATACAGCAAGAAGGTGGTGTCTGCAAGCCAGAAAGAGACTCCATACCCAGAACCAAATCACTGGGCTCTTTGATCTTGGACTTCCCAGCCTCCAGAACTGTAAGAAATAAATGTCTGTTGTTTAAGCCACCCAGTCTACGGTATTTTGTTATGAAAGTCCAAGTTGATGAATACAACCAGCCATTAGGTAGATATATAAAGTCGGCTGGGGGCGGTGGCTCACGACTGTAATCCCAGCACTTTGGGAGGCCAAGGTGGGCAGATCACCTGAGGTCAGGAGTTCGAGACCAGCCTCAACATGGAGAAACCCCGTCTCTACTAAAAATACAAAATTAGCCAGGCGTGGTGGTGCATGCCTATAATCCCAGCTACTCAGGAGGCTGAGGCAGGAGAATTGTTTGAACCTGGGAGGTGGAGGTTGCAGTGAGCCGAGATCGTGCCATTGTACCACTCCAGCCTGGGCAACAAAAGTGAAACTCCGTCTCAAAAAAAAAAAAAAAAGAGTCATCCCCACTCTATAATGCCTGGGAAAGCAGCAGCCATCACAACACAGAGTTTTTCAAGTAGCTTAAGGTCATATTCTGTACACAAGTTCAAACTATATCATGCTAGCCTCTGGGAGGCTCAGGTGTAGATACTGAGGAGAGTGTCTAAGTCATTGTTGGGTAGGAATGGATTTTGCAAAAATAAACTCTTCATTGAAACTTTGTCCTAGGCAGACTCCCTATTTCTTTTTGTGGCACTTAACATCTTTTTCTCCTTATGATTCATCTGTGTACATGCTTTCTTCACCACTGACCATGGGCTTCAAGAAGGCAGCACCATGACTGATCCATTTCTGTAGCCTGGGAATTTAACATTAAGCACTCTTTTTTTTGAGACGGAGTCTTGCTCTGTCACCCAAGCTGGAGTGCTGTGGTGCGATCTTGGCTCACTGCAACCTCCGACTTCCTGGTTCAAGTCATTCACCTGCCTCAGCCTCCCAAGTAGCTGGGATTACAGGCATGTGCCACCACACCCAGATAATTTTTGTATTTTTAGTAGAGACGGGGTTTCACTGTGTTGGCCAGGATGGTCTCGAACTCCTGATCTCGTCATCTGCCTGCCTCGGCCTCCCAAAGCGTTGGGATTACAGGCGTGAGCCACTGCGTCTGGCCTACACTAAGCACTCTTAAAGAGATAGGGACTCTTAAAAAACAAAACAAAACAAAAAAACGTAACCACAATAACATTCTCAAACCTAAAATAATAAACCATAAATATGAACAGACATCCAGTCAGTATTCAGATTTTCTCAACTGTCTCATGAAGAGTATTTTTGTTTTTGTTTTCTGAATCAGGATCCAAATAAAGCCCACACGCTGAATTTGCATTTGTATGATATGGCTCTCATCTCTTTAATCTAAAAATTCCCTTTCTTTTTCCATCTTGCAACCTTGTTGTTGTTATAAAAGCCAGATCATTTGTCCTGTAGAGATTTCCACATTTTAGATTTTTTTGATTTTCTTCTGACTTTTCTGTGGTATCAGATTCCCTTAACATGTTCCCAAATAAGGTCCTTTTTTGGGAGGGAGCAAAAGAGTTGCTGCACTGCTTACCATTGTTGCATAACGAATTATCCAAAAACTCAGTAGCTTAAGCAACTTTTAGATTTTGCTCATAATCTTATGGGTCAGGAATTTGGGAAGGGAATCCGGGACACTTCATGGTGTCTGGGACCTTAGTTGGGGCTAAAACTCAAACTGTACACACACTAATGTCAATATTACAACTACAACATAGAATGCAGTTTCAGATTTCTTTGACGTTTGTGACAGGCTGAGCTGTGTCTCCTCCCTGCCCTTGCTGCCCCCTGCCAAATTAATACATTGAAGTATCTCAGAATGGGACTGTATTTGGAGATAGGATCTTCAAAGAGGTAATGAAGGTTAAATGAGTTCTCTATGGTAGGCTCTAATTCAATATGACTACTGTCTTTTTTTTTTTTTTTTTTTTTTTGAGATGGAGTCTTGCTCTGTTGCTCATTTCAACCTCTACCTCCTGGGTTCAAGCAATTCTCCTGCCTCAGCCTCCTGAGTATCTGGGACTACAGATACGCACCACCATGCCTGGCTAATGTTTGTATTTTTAGTAGAGACAGGGTTTCACCATGTTGGGCAGGATGATCTCAATCTCTTGAACTTGTGATCCACCCACCTCGCCCTCCCAAAGTGCTGGGATTCCAGGTGTGAGCTGACTAGTGTCTTTATAAGAGATGAGGACACAGACATGCACAGAGGGAAGACCATATGAAGACACAGGGAGAAGGTAGTCATCTACATACTGAGGAGATGGGTATCAGAAGAAATCAATACTGCCCACAGCTTGACCTTGGACACCTAACGTCTGGAACCGTGCAGAAGCCAATTTCTGTTGTTTAAGCCACCAAGTGTGTGGTGCTTCTTATGGCAGCCCCAGCAAACTAATATACTGTTTCTATTCATCTTTAGGCTATATTACAGTAGATATAGTCAGCTTACTGTATTTTAAAGTTACTTAAAATAATTCCTCTCTATAAAATTAAATCACTAATTCAATACACAGTTACATTTATTTGTTTCAATTGCATTCAGTTTTTAGGAATTTATTTTTTGCCCCTATCTTTATTACAATTTATTTTTATTTTTATTTTTATTTGAGACAGGGTCTCACTCTGTTGCCCAGGCTGGAGTGCAATGGAGCCACCTCTGCAACCTCTGCCTCCTGGCCTCACTTCAGCTTCCCAAGTAGCTGGGAGTACAGGCGCCTGCCACTATACCCAGTTAAATTTTTTATCTTTTGTAGAGACGGAGTTTCACCATCTTGCCCAGGCTGGTCTTGAGCTCCCGGGCTCAAGCAATCCACCCGCCTCGGCCTCCCAAAGTATTGAGATTATAGGCGTGAGCCACTGTGCCTGGTCCATCTTTATTAAATTTTGTTTTATAATTATGTAAAACATATCCAGCCAGGCACAGTGGCTCTTGCCTGTAATCCCAGCACTTTGGGAGGCCGAGGCAGGTGGATCATGAGGTCAGGAAATTGAGACCATCCTGCCTAACATGGTGAAACCCCGTCTCTACTAAAAATACAAAAAATTAGCCAGGCGTGGTGGCACGCACCTGTAGTCCCAGCTACTCGGGAGGCTGAGGCAGGAGAATTGGTTGAACCGGGGAGGCAGAGGTTGCAGTGAGCTGAGATTGTGCCAATGTACTCCAGCCTGGGTGACAGAGCAAGACTCTCAAAAAACAAACAAACAAACATATCCATGGTTCCAATGTTAAACCTACAAAATGAGGCACATTCAGGGAAGACAAGTCTAGCTTCCATTTTTCTCCCTCCTACTCTCTTCCCCCATCTCCTAGATAACTATTTTTACTGGGGTTTGACTTATAACCACTTTTTAAATATATATATATTTATTTTTTGAGACAGAGTCTCACTCTGTCACCCACCACGATCTCAGCTCACTGCAACCTCCACCTCCCAGGTTCGAGAGATTCTCGTGCCTCAGCCTCCCAAGTAGCTGGGATTACAGGTGCCCAACACCAAGCCTGGCTAATTTTTGTATTTTTAGTAGAGATGGGGTCTTGCCATGTTGGCCAGGCTGGTCTTGAACTCCTGACATCAGGTGATCCGCCCACCTCAGGCTCCCAAAGTGCTGGGATTACAGGCATGAGCTACCATGCCTGGCCTCCAGTTTTTTTAAAAAGGTATATACATATATGTAGTTGTATTTCTCCTTCTTAGATAGCATACTCTATACACCGTTCTGCACTTTGGTTTTTTCACTTAATATACACCATAGGTCATATTAATACACGGAACTACTCATTCCTTTTTAAGCTGTACAATATACCTTGTGTAGATGTCCTCTATGTCCTCTATAGGTTGACATTTGCATTTTTTCTAATCTTTTGCTATTACATAAAGTGTGCATGTAGTGTTCTTGCATGTCTGAGACTTTAGGATGAAATCTGATTAATCTGCCAGGGTCTACATCTATCCCTGTCTCAAAGTCGGCTATTTCTATAACTTATCCTGATTGTTAAGGTATTACATTTTTAATTTTTCCTTATCTCACTTTGCAGGAGAAATAGAGTATGAATAACTCGAGCTCCCATATTCAAAATAACAGGCATCGAGGGGCTTTTGAAGAAAAAAAAAAAAGCAACAATCGACATTTCTGTGGGTTACTATTCAGCAACCTGTGGTCCACCTCCAACCTCCACCAAGAAGGCCAGTCAACGATTATACAAATACCTCTAGTTTCGTATTCCATAGATTTGCCCTACCTAGATCTACAAAAGAAGTGAGACTACAGCTCCTTAGGCAGCATCTTACCATTGCTGTGAGTTGAGGCACCTGCTCCATTCACTTACGTATTCAACAAATATTTTATAAATGTGTACTATGTACCACATGTTGTGCCAGGTGCTGAAGACGAAGCAGTGGGTGAGACAAAACCAGTATCCATCCTCCTGGAGCTTAGACAGTGGCTCTTAGCTTCTGTGATTGGCTGAAGCCGCCATTTTTGTTCAACACATGAAAGAGCACTTAGATATTCTTTCCCAAAGACCTCACAGCCTCAAAAATACCAAAATACCACCATCTTCCCAAGGTGAACACTAGACTGTGAGTTTCTCCTCATTTTATGGAAAGTGATGGGAAAAGGCCCAGATGATTTTGCAATACTCCTGGTGCTTCATTCTCAGGGGCAAAATTGGGCATAAAACCTAGTATCTAGATTGTGTCTCCAAAGGAAGCAATTGCTCTAATTCTGATAACCAGCCTTTCCTTTACATGCCTTTTTTTTTTTTTTTTTTTCCTGAGACAGGGTCTTGCTCTGTCGCCCAGGCTGGAGTGCAGTGGCATGATCTCGGCTCACTGCAAGCTCCCCCTCCTGGGTTTAAGCGATTCTCATGCCTCACCCTCCAGAGTAGCTGGAATTACAGGTACACACCACCATACCCAGCTAATTTTTGTATTTTTGGTAGAGACAGGGTTTCATCATGTTTGCCAGCCTGGCTTCAAACTCCTGGCCTCAAGCAATCCACTCACCTTGGTCTCCCGAAGTGCTGGGATTACAAGCGTAAGCCTCCGTGCCCAGCCAACATGCCTCTTCCGAATAAATCATGTTTCATGATTGTAAATTTTGCATTTATTTTCTGCTGGACTCCCAAGTTCTTTTATAACAAACAATAGTCACCATTTATTAAATATTAACTAGGTTCCACTAAGGCATCCAGGCTAAGCCCTTTACACTAAATCATGTAGTCTTCCCAATTATAAGTACCATCATGATAGCCATTGTATAGAGGAGAACACTGAGGCTTAGAGAGGGTCAGTAAAATTCCCGAGGTCACACATCTAATAAGAGCAGACATGATTAGAGAAGTCACATCAATGGAGGTACAGAAGTCTCTGGCATGGTGAATAAGCTATAGCTCAAGTATTAATAGTAATCACTAACTTCTTTTTTCTTTTTTCTTTTTTTTTGAGACAGAGTCTCTGTTGCCCGGGTTGGAGTGCAGTGGCACAATCTCGGCTCACTGCAACCTCCACCCCCCAGGTTCAAGTGATTCTCCTGCCTCAGCCTCCAGAGAAACTGGGATTACAGTGCCCACCACCATGCCTAATTTTTGTATTTTTAGTAGAGATGGGATTTTGCTATGTTGGTCAGGCTGGTCTCAAACTTCTGACCTCAGGTGATCCTCCCACATTGGCCTCCCAAAGTGCTGGCATTACAGGCGTGAGCCATTGTGCCCAGCCCGTAATCACTAACTTCTATTGAGCATTTACTATTGCGCCAGGTACTAAGTGCTTTACATGTATTTATTAGGAGGGAAAAAGGTTCTTCCTCATCCCTTATGTTTCCTTCCATGTGGAAGAAGCTTCTCTGGCATGAGATTTCTGACCTGTCTCCCTGCTCTTTGACTCACTCCTGCCCAGGAGGACGGTGGTGGTGGCAAAGAGGGTGGTACAGGAAGAGGAGCAACTTCTCAATGGTGAGCCTGGGGAGGAACTGGAGATGCATAGCTCAGCCCATCTCTGTCCTCTTGGCAGCCATCCTCCTCCAGAGCATGCTTTGGGCTCTGCTCTCCCAGGCTCCACTGTTTACAGGGACAGTTTCCAACTGGGAGGCATGCCTGAGCCTGCGTGGGTACCCTGCCTAATTCTGGTATTCACTCACCCACAAATGTAAACTACGGACTCCTATATAAAATGTATCAGTGATAAAGTTGATATTTTGATCCCATTTGCTTTTTTTTTTTTTTTTTTTTTTTTGTGATGGAGTCTTGCTCTGTTACCCAGGCTGGAGTGCAGTGGGGCGATCTCGGTTCACTGCAAGCTCTGCTTCCTGGGTTTAAGCGATTCTACTGCCTCAGCCTTCCAAGCAGCTGGGATTACAGGTGTGCAGCACCACACCCAGCTAATTTTTGTATTTTCAGTAGAGACAGGGTTTCTCCATGTTGTCCAGGCTGGTCTTGAATTCCTGACCCCAAGTGATCTGCCTGCCTTGGCCTCCCAAAGTGCTGGGATTACAGGAGTGAGCCACTGCTCCCGGCCAATCCCATTTGTTTTTATTACTCCTTGCCCAGCTCTTAATTACTCAGAACTTGGGAAGGGAAGAGAGGTTTCCTCTATTATGTTCTCTTGGATCTCCAAACTATTAACTCATTTAATCCTAACAAAAATTCCGTTAGAGGACAGGGAGCAATGGCTCATGCCTGTATTCCTAGCACTTTGAGAGGTGTAGTTTGGAGGATCTCTTGAGGCCAGGAATTCGAGACCATCCTGGGGAACATAGTGAGTGAGACCCTGTCTCTACTAAAAATACAGAAAATTAGAAAAAAGAATTCCATTAGAAAAGTACTCTTATTATCCTCTCAGCTGAGGAAACTGAGCATTTGGCCTTTTGGTTGAAATACAAATATTTGCTCTCAGTCCAGGATCAGATGAAATTAAAGCATATAAGAGTGTTTGCAAACTGTTAAAGCTATGTATACAGAAGGCAATGAGGGTGGTGGTTCTGGCTTTGACAGCCACTGGCAGTAGGACTCTGAGCAAGTGCTTTCCGGACTTTAGTTCCTTTATCAGGAAAGCGAGGGGTCAGACAGGCTGATCTGTGCAGATCTTTCCTGTTCTAACGCCTGTGACCACGAATCAGTGATGACTAGCCATTGACTGTTTTCTCCTGGCTTCCTCTGCGTCATTGAGGACTTTTGGATGCTGACTTTTCCCGACTGAGCTAGGCCCAGTCCCTGGGGAACACACGCCACCTGAAACTCCCCCTCATTGAATGGGCTGGGCTCAGTCATCTGAGGTTTGCTGCTTGGTTGCCTTTGGTTGCTGCAGCAACATAACACACGCCCACACTTCCGTTTCTGAGAGTGCCATGAAGGCTGATCTCCTCCTGTCGGCCACAGGGGCTCCCCCAGGCCCTGCCGCCGGCTCGCAGTATTTCCTGGCTTCTTCACAAGGCCACACGAGGGGAGGGGAAAAGAAACCCACTAGTCATTCCCAGGGAGTTGTGGGAGTTGAATTGAATACTTTCACAGAAAAAAAAAAGCAGCACATCTCCATCAGGTCAGCATTAAGGGTCTAAAATCTCAAGAGATTCAGACTCAATATTAAGAGACTGATTTGGCCAGGTGCAGTGGCTCATACCTGTAATCCCAACACGTTGGGAGGCTGAGGTGGGCAGATCACCTGAGGTCAGGAGTTTGAGACCAGCCTGGGCAACATGGTGAAACACCGTCTCTGCTAAAATTAGTCGGGTGTGGTGGCAGGCACCTGTGATCCCAGCTACTTGGGAGGCTGAGGCAGGAGAATCGCTAGAACCTGGGAGGTGGAGGTTACAGTGAGCCAAGATTGTGCCACTGTACTCCAGCCTGGGTGACAGAGTGAGACTCTGTCTCAAAAAAAAAGAGAGACCGATTTAGAACAGTGTTTGTGAACAGGATTTCTGCTTGCTGACACTGTTGGAAGAGCCTGTGTTTTTGAAATGATTGACATCATGAAATCTAGTTTGGTCACCAGGATATGGGGTTGACAAAGACCTTGTGGCAGGCCTTTACTATAAGTTTCATCTAATTCTGAAATTCAGTGGTTTTGCACCGGAAGCGAGCAAAATAACAAAGAACAGAAAGTGGAAAAAACATTCTGCCCTAGTGGAAACTATCTTTTGCCCACCTGCATTCCTGCAAAATAGCAGTCAAATTAGCCCAGATACCTACCTTCGAGGGGGTCCCCAGATGGTGTATCTCCCAAAGGGATTTTGTTGATGAGTTTGATGCCCCAGTTATTCAGAAGAGAGTTCTAAAGGCATTGTTAGGGGAACCTGAGGTTGTTTCTCTCTGCCTCCATAACAAAATAGCTCACTCTTTTGCACACCTGAATAAAGAAACTACACTGGGATCCGGAAATAAGGGCAGAGCCAGGGCAAATTCTGAACCAATGCAAGAAAACCTTTAAATGCAATTGCCAGGATAGCTCTCCCATTGAGAGGAACAGGATGTGTGCTGGCTTTAGCCAAGAGGAATGGGCGAGATAAGATGAGCACAGGTTTTGAACACGCAAAAGGGTGAGGCGACCAGAGGGAAAAGGCGAGCAGCCAGAATAAGAGGACTCCTCTGTCCTTCTGACCCTTGCCCTCACAGGACCTGCTCCCACCAGCAACCAGCTGACACTTCCTCACTTAGGTGGGGGACTGAGGCTGTGGCCCTTGATGGCATTGTTCCCAGAATGGAAAATGTGGGTGTTGGCAACCATATCAAAGGCCTCTGATTGTTTAGAAACCTTTACGGCTCTGATCACCAGACCGCAAAGCCCAAGGGCCGTTCAAGGCCTGTGGAAACTTTGGAACAATAGACTTGGCCCCCTGCCTATCTGTTTTCGTGGCTTTCTGAAAGAGGTAGACGGAATCTCCAGCTACTCTATGCTCCAGCCCAATCATCAAACTATCAATCTTCTTCAAGCCATTTCTCACAAGCCAGCACTGGTTAGAGATCGGAGCTGAGATGAGTGCACTCTGCTCTTTAGAAACTGAGACTAGATTGAGATGAAGGAGGTACCAGATCAGCATACAAAGTCCAATGGGTGCCAAAAACTCAGTAACCATGATAAACAAAAAAGGCAATCATTTAAAAAATAAAATTAATACAAAATTATCCATGATGAACAAAATATCAAAAATTTTAAAAGAACTGCACTAAAGTATGTATCTTGTTTACTGAGTTTTTTAGCAGTCCCTTAAATTTTGCACCCATGGGCCCAGCATGGTGGCTCACACCTGTAATCCCAGCACTTTGGGAGGCCGAGGTGGGTGGATCACCTGAGGTCAGGAGTTCAGGACCAGCCTGGCCAACACGGTGAAACCTGTCTCTGCTAAAAATACAAATATCAGCCGGCTGTGGTGGCACGCACCTGTAATCCCAGCTACTCGGGAGGCTGAGGCAGGAGAATCGGCTTGAACCTGGGAGGCAGAGGTTGCAGTGAGCTGAGATGGCGCCACTGCACTCCAGCCTGGGCGACAGAGTAAGACTCCATCTCAAAAAATAAATAAATAAATAAAAATTTTGCACCCACGTTGAATGCCTCCTATGCCTCACTCTAGTCCCTGCTCTGCTGTGAAACGGTGTGCTGTTGACAGGCACTCGGAAATATGAAACATGGAATTGCCCATTTTGATTATCAGGAGGTAAGGGTCCTCCAGGATGTGTGGAATGTGTTGCCCAGATAACCCAGGCCATGTTGCTTTTTTGTCTTTCTTTTTTAGAGACAGTGTATCACTCTGTTGCCCAGGCTGTAGTGCAGTGGGACAGTCATAGCTTGCTGCATTACTTCAACTCAAACAATCCTGCTGCCTCAGCCTTCTAAATAGCTGGGACTACAGGTGCAAGCCACCAGGTAATTTTCTAATTTTTTTTTTTTTTTTAAGATGGAATCTCACTCTGTCACTTAGGCTGGAGTGCAGTGGCATGGTCTCGGCTCACTGCAACCTCCACTCCTGGGTTCAAGCGATTCTCCTGCCTCAGCGTCCCGAGTAGCTGGGATGACAGGCATGCGCCACCATACCCGGCTACTTTTATATTTTTAGTAGAGATGGGGTTTCTCCATGTTGGTCAGGCTGGTCTCGAACTCTTGACCTCAGGTGATCTGCCCGCCTCGGCCTCCCAAAGTGCTGAGATTACAGGTGTAAGCCACTACTCCTGGCCTCTAATTTTTTATAGAGATGGGGTCTCACTATGTTCTCCAGGCTGGTCTCAAACTCTTGGCCTTAAGTGATCCTCCTATCTTGGCTTCCCAAAGGGTTGGGATTACAGGCATGAGGCACTGTGCCTGGCCACATGTTTCTTAAGACCTAGGTGTTGAAGTTATAGGCTCCAGATACCTAACAATTATGCCAGGGAATACAACTGGAAAGCTGCCTAGAAGAGCTGCAGTCCAGGCTACCCGAACCTTCCACACGCAGCTGGCGCAAGCATCTGGGGGAGGCGGTTGCCTGCTTGGTATCATCTGAAAAGGATTGGAAAGGTTCCTTTCTCTAGGGTCTCTTCTAGGCATGCCATCGGTAGAGTTGTCAATCCTTTGGCTCTTGTAATCGTCTTGGTTTTAAAGAAACTTCCATTAAAATAACATAACTATCTCTGTGGTTATTATTGGCAGAGATCTTAGCAGAGTCTTACTTATTCATTCATTCAACAAACATTGAGCACCACATACCAGGAATGCCCAGTCTAATGAGAGTGGCAAGGTGGAGGTCAGGGCAGGATGGCAGAAGGACTCATTCGACTCTGATCTCCTTCCGCCTGGGACTGCAACTGAGGAAGAGCAAGATTCAGAGCAGGTGCCTACCTGGGATCACAAGAAAGAGGTGCAGGAAGAGACAGGGAGAGCCCTCAAAACACTTCTCACTCCTTTCAGATGTGCCTGGGCTATGCAGGGCTAGAGGAAGCAGCCAGCCATGGGCTTTGATTCATGGAGGTCTTGTTGTACAACTCTGGGGGCGGGGGCGCCATTCTCACAGAATACAATGTACCACTCAGGCATTGCACAGGATTGGGAAAGTTCTGTCTTGGGGAAGTGAAGACTATCAGTAAGGTGGCAGGGGAGGGGAGCTTTCCCCTGAGGATATGCAGCTGTGCATCTGGGGGTTCTGTGGGTGGGATCCTGCCCCTAGAGGGTTGGGGAGAGGGGCCCAGATGGACCCCAACTCTTTGCTCTCTGCCGACATGAAGGGAGTTTGTTAGCCTTTGTGGCCCTGGCCCAGATCCAGGCTTTCCGGTGGCAGAGGGGCTGTGACCCTAATGAGGCAGCCTCCTTGGGAGAGATAAGCCATTCTGTTCACTCTCCCTTTGATGCTTTCCAGGGGAGCTGGCCTGAGAGCTAATCATTGATTCAGCAGCTTGAGAAATGAGAGAGAGGTGAGGCCAGGAATGTTTCTGGATCCTCTGAAAGCACTCTATCTTTTAAAACAATTAACAAACATGTATGTAGAATTTTTATGTACATTAGCCTATTTCTTTTTCATTACAACACTTGTTAGGAAAAGCTCTATTATTCCCGAGGTAATTAAGTACCAAGAGGTGACAGAACTTCCAGATAATGGAGTCAGTAAACAGAACATTTATGTTGTGAACACTACATCTGTGCCTCCTTCACTGGGCAGCTCAGGTCTGAGCACAGAACCAAAGGCTCCCATGCTTTTATCGAGACACCTGGAATCATTCTTTCCCCCTCACCCTCCCTGCTCCTCACACATACCACCACAAGTACTTCCACCTAAAAAATATATGTCAAACCTCATCTTTTTCTTTTTATCTCACTGCTACACCCTATTCCAAGCCACCCTCATTGCTCACCACCTTACAGATTTCTCTGCTGCTACTTTTGCATTCCCTTGGTTTTCTCTTTTTATCAGCTGTGTGACCTTGGGCAAGTTTCTTAACCTCTAAGGACTGAGTGCTGTCTGTAAAATATAAATAAGAATAACATCACCCTGCAGGTTGCACTAAGAGTTCAGATGCTGTGCCTGGAATAGGGCCACCCAAAAGGGTCTAGGATAAACCACTGTGACTTAAGAATTGTTTTGAGCTGAAGGCATTTGAGTTTCTAAAATCCCTTATCTGCCTGAAAACAGAGCCTCCCCAAAGAACTCAACTGTTGTAAATCGCCTCCCCTAATCTTTGCTAGGCAAAGAAGAAGGTTGGCACCATACCCAAGCAGACATTTGTCACAAAAGTATCATATCTTCCATCGATGTTGCTAAGGGCCCATGTATCTTTCCAAAGAGTAATTTGTTTTCCCTAAGTGCTGTCCCTCACCCACTTTCTAAGAAGTCATTTGTTCTCTCAAAAGTGTCCATCTGCCTCTCCCCATCCCATTAGATGGTAATATATAAGCCCCAAAATTCTATTGGCCTCTTTGAGTCACAGTTCTTTGTGAACTCCTTTGCATAAGTAAGTAATTAAATATGTATTTTTTCCTCTTGGTAATCTGTCTTTTGTCAGTTTGCTTGTTTGTTTGTTTATTTATTTATTTATTTATTTATTTATTTATTTTTGAGACAGGATCTTGCTCTGTCACCCAAGCTGGAGTGCAGTGGCATGATCACTGCTCACTGCAGCCTCAACTTCCTGGGCTCAAGCAATCCTCCCACCACCACCATGCCAATTGTTTTTTTTTTTTTCTTCAGCTAATTGTGTGCGTGTGTGTGTATAGATGGGATCTTACCATGTTGCACAGACTGGTCTTGAACTCCTGAGCTCAAGCAATCCTCCTGCCTCAGCCTCACAAAGTGCTGGGATTATAGGCATGAGCCGTCACACCCAGCTTCTCAGTTTACTTTGCAGGCTCCCAATAAAGTTAAGTGGGTTGAGGGAAAGTTTTTGCTCCCTGACTTTTCCAAGAGAAGTATAAATGTCAGACATGTAACTTAAAGTTTAAAACGTTCTAGTGGCTACTATATTATAAGAGGTAAAAAGAAAAGTAAAATTAATTTTAATAATATAACCTAACACAATATAAATAGTATCCATTTAACATGTAATCAATATTTCTAAAATATTAATGAGAATTTGCAGCACTATTCACAATAGCAATACATGGAATCAACCTAAATGCCCATCAATGATAGACCAGATAAAGAAAATGTGATATATAGATCCCATGGAATACTATGCAGCCACACAAAAAATAACAAGATCATGTCTCTTGCGGGAACATGGATGGAGCTGGAGGCCATAATCCTTAGGAAACTAATGCAGGAACAGAAAACCAAATACCGAATATTCTCACTTATAAGTGGGAGCTAAATGATGAGAACTCATGGACACAAAGAAGGGAACAACAGACAATGGTGCCTACTTGAGAGTGAAGGGTGGGAGAAGGGAAAGGAGCAGAAAAAAATAACTATTGGGTCCTGGGATTAATACCTGGGTGACAAAATAATCTGTACAACAAATCCCCATGACACGGGTTTACCTATATAACAAACCTGCACACGTACCTCCAAACCTAAAATAAAAGCTAAAAATCATTAATGATATTTTTATATCCTTTTTTCATACTAAGTCTTCAAATTTCAGTGTGTATTTTTACATTTACTACATAACTCAATTTGGACTAGCCACATTCAAGTATCCAATAACCACATGTGGCCAGTGGTTACCGTACTAGGCAGCACAGCCTTAGAGCAAGGCCTGGCTCAGAGTGTTCCCTGTTACCGTGGCAGTTACTGTTACATGGACGCTAGGCCCCTTGGCCCTGCCTTAGTTTTCTGTCTGCTCATGGGGAACCCTGACACTGTTAGCTAATCCAATTCTATCAAACAAATCCCAATAGAATTAGCATGTCTCGTGGGGCTCCAGGGGGCAGGTGGACATAATTTGAGTAAGGAGGGTTCAGGAAATGCTCCTTTGAGTCAGGAGGAAGAGGATTTTCACATCACTGGTCCCTCCTGCTGAGGAGGTAGCAGGCACCAGGAGTTTCAGTGGAAAGCAGTAACTAGAGAGGCGTTTCCAGGGCAGAGCTTGGCTATGCTGTCACGTTTGATGATGTCCTTCCATGTCTCTTTAAAAGAGTCTGGCTGGAAGCACCTGGGGCCTGGAAGAATGGTCTGCCCTTCAGCAGTTTCCTGCCCCTGTCTCCATGCCACCCTCCCCTGCCCAAATGCAGAAACAAAACACTGCCTTCAAAGGCCTGTGTCAGGCGGACCAACTACTGACCCACGCCCTGTGTGGCTGACCAGCCACTTCCGCTCAGCTGAGCATGAGCTCATTGGAGCCGTAAGTGCCTCTGTTCTTTTGCTCAGGGCATCTCGGAGCCTTACCTCTGCCCTCCCAGGATGTGCGGCCTCAGCCCTGAGATGGGGTTCACTTTGGAGGCCCTCTGGCTTCTCAGGACTCCAGCTGTGTAGTGTGCTGTGGCTGCCTTACCAAAGCACCACAAACTAGGTGGCTTAGAATAACAGAAGTATATTGTCTTTATAGCTCTGGAGGCTAGAAGTCTGAAAGTCACATCTTTGGCAGGGCTGATTCCTTCTGAGATCTGTGAGGAAGCATCTGTTGGAGACCTCTCCCTAGGTTCTGGTAGCCTCCCGCACTCCTTAGCTTGTAGACAACCTTCCTTTTATGTCTTTACATCATCGTTTCTCCATCCATGTCTGTCTCTGTCCAAATGTTCCCTTTTTATAAAAACATCAGTCAAATTGGATTACAGATGGGATTCAGAGAAAAACTTTGGTTGCTTCTCATTTTAACCTAATTACCTTGGTAAAGATCCCATCTCCAAATAAGGTATGTCAGGGCTCAGAAAACAACACCCCGAAATGAAGGCCTCAGAAGCAACCAATTCCAGGTGGAGGTTGTAGTGAGCCGCGATTGCACCACTGTACTCCAGCCTGGGCGAAAGAATGAGACCCTGTCTCAAAAAAAAAAAAAAAAAGGGAGAAAATGAAAGAAATTATCTGACCTACCTTGCTTGATTATAGTCATAAGACCCCCATTCCAGGGAGGGTCCTGCCCCACACCCAGAAGGAAGGAATGCTGGCTTGGAGAGGCCAAGAGGAATCTAGACAGACAGGCCTTGCTGAGTTTCCCCCCTCAGTCTATTAGCATTAGATCCCCTTTATGTCCAATCATATTTCTACACTGCTGACCATACTTCATTAATCTAAGCATAAAAATGGACAATTTCCCCTGCATCTTTGGGTCTTCATTCTGATGACTCCTGTGCATACATGTTAAATAAATGTGTATTTCTTTTCTGCAGTTAACCTGCCTTTCAATGAGTTGAGTTTTCAGCGAAACTTGAGAGGGCAAAAGGAAACTTTCTCCTTGGCCTCTAGAGGTCATATGCTGAGGTACTAGGGGTTAAGACTTTAACATAGAATTTTGCTGGGGACATAATTCAACCTATGACAACAGTCTAGCCTCCTTCTGCAAGGGAAAGTGTCTGCTCTCTCATGCCTGGGAATCCAGGAGGTGAGTGAATTTCTGAGGCTTCTGGGCCAGTATTTGATAGAAATAATTGCTTAGTGGAGCTCACATAAATTCAGAATTTCCTGGAGCTGCAGGTAGTACAGCGACCAACAAAAAACTCAAACTTTGTGTTCTAGGAATTGTAATCCAAAAGGACTTTTCTTTTCTTTTGAGATGGAGTCTCGCTCTGTCGCCCAGGCTGGAGTGCAGTAGCGCAATCTTGGCTCACTGCAATCTCTGCCTCCTGGGTTCAGGCAATCCTCTGCCTCAGCCTCTCGAGTAGCTGGGATTACAGGCACCTGCCACCACACGTGGCTAATTTTTGTATTTTTAGTAGAGGTGGGGTTTCACCGTCTTGGCCAGGGTGGTCTTAAACTCCTGACCTCATGATCCACCCGTCTTGGCCTCCCAAAGTTCTGGGATTACAGGTGTGAGCCACCACGCCTGGCTCCAGTAGAACTTTAACCAGATAATAAAATACAGGGCAGTGAAAGGTACAAAGAACAAAGCTATAGACAAGAAAGTGCTTTCTTGTGGTTGCAAGATAAGTAACAGATGTATGGAGATTTGCTTTGAATAGTCCTTCTGATTCCAAAAGTAAAGATGAGAATGGCTGGGCATTCCAGGGCTAGAATTCCAGGGACAGGTGGGCATTCCAGGGAAGACTAAATCACTTGCATGTTTGGGAGGTGGACAGAAGCAGCTAGGGTGAGAAAAGGGTAGGAAAGCAGGACACAGCCAAGTGGTGTGATGGCTTTTTCCTGCCAGGCCAAAGAAGTGGCCTTTATTTGATAGGCAAAGAGGATCCCTTTGAGAGTTTTCTAGTAGGAGGGCAACAAGGCAAATCATTTGTTAAGGACATGAATCCCATTGGTCAGAATGGGCTAGGAGGAATTAAGGAGAAGGTGGGTGGGAAAGTGTAAACAGGAGGCTCAATTCAATTGTGAGAGGTAAAGTCAAGACAGTTCAATTGTGAGAGGTAAAGGCCTCAGTTAGGGTAGTTGCCATGGAAATAGAAAGGGAGGAACTGGATTGTGGGAAAGTGTTTGAAAAGAAAGAACCCAAGGCCAGGTGCGGTGGCTCACGCCTGTAATCCCAGCACTTTGGGAGGCCGAGGTGGGCGGATAACTTGAGGTCAGGAGTTCAAGACCAGACTGGCCAACATGGTGAAACCTCATCTCTACTAAAAATACAAAAATTAGCTGGGCGTGGTGGCGTGTGCCTGTAGTCCCAGCTACTCGGGAGGCTGAGCCATAAGAATCACTTGAACTGGGGAGGAGGAGGTTGCAGTGAGTCGAGATTGTGCCACCACACTCCAGCCCGGGCAAAAGAGCAAGACCATCTGTCCAAAAAAAAAAAAAAAAAAAAAGAAAAAGAAAAATCGCACAGAACTTGACAATGAAATAGATGTTTAGGAATGAGGGAAAAAGAAAGATGGTTTCGGGTTTCCCAGTCTGGGCAGTTTGGAGAGGGTGGGTACCATTAAGAGAATGAGGCAGGCAAGTCAGGGGCGTGGCTGCTGGAACACTCCCTGTGGAGGAGAGAGGCTGTCAGTCAGTCCCTTCAATTGCCGAACGCAGGAGTGACCTCTCCCCTTGCCCCTTGTTTCTTTTTCCCTTGGAAGCTGTATAACTTAAATTAAATGCATTTAATCATTTAAAGGCACAGTGTAGTCTCAACGGTGTTCTTGGTGTCACAATGAGGAAATGAGAAAAGGGAAGGGTCTTAAAGTTATATCCCTTTCATGAAACTGAGGAGGAGGAGGTCATGGGAAGTGTGTAGTAATATACATCTGCAACTTCATTTCAGTCTAGTGCTGGTCAACACCCCCAGGACACCTTTGACACTGGACCCAGTGTCAAATGGGGCAAAATACATACTTGTATTCAGTTCATAGGTCCTGGTATTTCTCCCTTTGAAATGCGGAAGATACAACTTTTGCCTCCTTATGAAAGCTTTTCCTATCCTATGTGGAGAGACTCTGGAGCACACCTGTGTGAATGTGTGTGTCTATGTATGTATATGCATGTATTTGTATGCATATGTGTTTATGCGTGTATGTGTATGCGTGTATGTATGTATGTGTATGTGTGTATGTGTATATTTGTATGTATGCATGTGTATGCATATGTATGCATGTGTATGTGTATGTGTGTATGTATGTATGTGTCTGTGTATATGTGTATGCATGTGTGTATGTGTATGCATGTGTATGTATGAATGTGAATGTATGTGTGTATGCATGTGTATGTGTATGTATATGTGTGCATGTATGTGTGTGCATGTGTATGTATATGTGTGAATGTGTATGTGTGTGTGCATGTGTGTATGTGTGCGTATGTGTATATGCATGCATGTGTGTATGTGTATGTATGTGTGTATATGTGTGTCTGTATATGCATGTATATATGTGTGCATGTATGCATGTGTGTATGTGTATGTGTGTGTGTTCATCTATTTGGATCTCTTCTCATCTCTTCCTTCCCAACCCTGCCTCAGCCCACTCTCACTGCAGGAGTGTTTTAACTTCCTGCAAGCCAGTTTGAGGGCCCCTTGTCTAATCCACCAGGACACTAATGGGTGTGTGTTTTGTGTGTGTGTCTGTGTGTGGTGCCAACACTGTTAACTGGGAAGTCACCTTCAACTAATAAAGTACATGATGCTGGAAACAAGATCTAGCTGAAGCCACTTGTTCTGCCTCAATTGTGGTCTGTTGTCTCTGAGGGCTAAGAGGGGGAAGCCCAAGTACGAGATGATGTTGTGGTCCCTATAACACGTTTACGGACAGGGCTGACACAGGAACACATCCGGAAACTTTCTGAGGTTGAGTCTAAGGGAACATAATAGATGGAAATGCAGAGTAGTCAGGTTGGAGTGAGCTGGTGGGTGAGTGAGATGGTGGGTGAGTGGGTGGGGATAATGGGGAGAGGACTATTGAACAGGCTGGGATATCATCTCTTTTAGTCTCAGTCTGTTCCTTCATAAAATAATTTAAAATCCCTCACAAACAATCTAAACACATAACAGTAGGGGACTGACTGACTCCCACCTTTTAAATACACGATGTAATATACTGCAGCCATTAAGAAGGGTGCGGCGGAAGTGGATATATGACATGGAACAATGTCTATGATCTATTGTTGTTGTTTTGTTTTTAGAGACAGGGTCTCACTCTGTCACCCAGGCTGGAGTGCAGTGACACAATCGTGGCACTCCTGGGCTCAAGTGATCCTCCCATCTTAGCCTCTCGAGTAGCTGGAACGACAGGCCTAAGTCATTGTGCTTGGTTTCAAGATCTTTTGTTGTGCAGATGTACAGTATCATCTCGTTTTCTTCGTGTGTGAAAAGCATATGATTTCTAAATGTTGAAAGTGGCTCCTAGTTATAGGTGACTTTTCTGTCTTTTTATTTTCTATTTTTTTCTTCAGTGAAAATATATTACTTGTAAATTTTTTCAAAGGATAAAATTCTTTAATAATAACATATGCCCTTGGAACTATTTCTTTGATGTTTAATTGGAGAGAGGAATTAGACGAAGAATACTCTTGACTGCCAAAGTCAGAGCCTGGGTCCCACCCCCGCCCCACCCCTGCGCTCCCTCCACTGCTTTCCATCTCAAAGCTCCCGTCAGCGGGATTGCCCTTCTGATCCCTGCTGGGAAGGATGTGGGAGATATGATAAGCATCGCTGCCTTCATTAGGAGAGGGGCCTAGGGGGCCTTAGGCAGGCTGAGTGACTGGCTCTGAAATCCCTGGTTAATCAGTCCTGTAGGAGGTAGGAACTGGCCTTCCTTTCTCTCTCCTTCTGTTTTCCAGCTGCCGGCTGCTCCTCTAATGAATAGGTTTTCTTCTGGTTTCAGTCCCATGACTTTGCTTTCCAAGTGCTATTGTACCCAGGCCAGCTGGTTAGCAGGACTGGTTTTTAGGGTTATAGAGTCTTCAGGTCACACAGGGGTTAAGTGCCATGGGAAAGGCCCAAGCAAAGTTAGAAGGTCACCAGGAAATCAGGGGGCAGGGCAAGTGTGAAAAAGGAGGTGGGCCTCCCTGCACGCACAGTCTGGGCGAGTGTCCACTAAGTTGGCAGAGCATTGTTAGGGACTTGCCTGTAGGGTTCCTACAACAAAACTCTCAGGGCCTGGGTGGGAGCCACGAGAGTGTCCGGGTGTTCCAGCAGACAGCGATGCAGACTTTTGCCATGGTTTTCAAAGGTTAAAGTGGGTCATGCCCCACTTCTCAGTACTACTGTGCCCTCCGAGGGGTACAACGATGCCAGTAAGGGGTCCTCTTGAGTTCCCATAATTCCTGCAATGAGGAGCTCAGAACCATTGTGCAGCTTTAGAAAACTGTTTGCCTTGGGAGGCCGAGGTGGGCAGATCACAGGGTCAGGAGTTCAAGATCAGCCTGACCAACATAGTGAAACCCCATCTCTACTAAAAATACAAAAATTAGCTGGGCGTGGTGGTGTGTGCCTGTAATTCCAGCTACTCAGGAGGCTGAGGCATGAAAATTGCTTGAACCTGGGAAGCGGAGGTTGCAGTGTGAGCCAAGATTGTGCCACTGCACTCCAGCCTGGGTGCAGGGCGAGACTCTGTCTCAAAAAAAAAAAAAAAAAAAAAAAAAAAGAAAAGAAAAGAAAAGAAAACTGTTTGCCTTCAGGACTCTTTGTCGTTTGTTTTTATTGGGACCTGGGACCTGTCTCAGTATAGGGAGAGTTTTTTTTTTTGAGACAAAGCCTCACTCTGTTGCCCAGGTTGGAGTATAGTGGTGCAATCTCTGCTCACTACAACCTCTGTCTCCTAGGTTCAAGCGATCCTCCTGCCTCAGCCTCCCCAGTAGCTGGGATTACAGGCATGTCCCACCAAACCTGGCTAATTTTTGTATTTTTAGTAGAGACAGGGTTTCACCATGTTGGCCAGGCTTGTCTTGAACTCCTGGCCTCAAGTGATCCACCCGCCTTGGCCTCCCAACGTGCTGGGATTACAAGCGTGAGCTACTGCACCCGGCCGGTGTGGGGAGCTCTTACCTGGAGAAAAGGAGAGGCCTGAGAACACCCAGCCTTCCGGGCACTCTGGGGCTGTAGCCTCTCAACTCTTCTTGGCTGCTCTTCTGAGGCTAAAGGAATTCTCACATACCAATTTCAGGGGGAAAATAGGGAGCTGGAAAATAGGGAGCAGTGGTTAAGAACTCTACCTCTTTCTAGCTACTCTGAGCCACAGTTTCTTTATAGGTAAAAGGAAATACTCATAGTGTATTTTTCCAGGTTGCTGTGAGATAATGTAGCATAAGGAATTGAGAGGGCAGTGCTGGGAACATACCAAACAGGGATGAACTCGAAAAACATGTAACAACCAGTAAGGGCAGAGAAGCTCCTTCTTTGCAGATTGGAGGTCAAGATTATGCTGGAGCACGTTCTGGAGAACACTTCAGTGCCAGCATTAACCCATTAGCAGCTGGGCTGTGGGGAGTTTCCAGAGAGGCATTGGGTGAGGAAGAGGGGTGATGCTATTTATAATCAACTATGAAGTTATTTAAATATTTTAATAATCAACTATGGCTGCATACTATGTAAATAGTAACTGTAGTTCTAAGTAGTAGTAAATATTAATTAATTAGTATAAAGATTAGCTATAGGGCTTTTATAGCTAGATTCCCTCTTCCCCAACACACACACATATACCTCCATTCTTACTTTATTTGTTTATTTTATTTATTTTTGAGACAGAGTCTCACTCTGTTGCCCAGGCTGGAGTGCAATGGTGCGATCTCTGTTTACTTCAACCTCTGCCACCCAGGTTCAAGCGATTCTTCTGCCTCAGCCTCCCCAGTAGTTTGGATTACAGGCACACATTACCACACCCAGCTAATTTTTTGTATTTTTAGTAGAGATGGGGTTTCACCATGTTGGCCAGGCTGGTCTTGAACTCCTGACCTCCTGTGATCCACCTGTCTTGGCGTTCCAAAGTGCTGGAATTACAGGTGTGAGCCACTGCGTCGGGCCTTCATTCTTAACTTTAAAGACAGAAAAACTAGCAAGCACTTAGGAAAGGTACAGGACCAACATGGGTCAGACTTGGATTCCAGCTGTTCAGATGTGCAGTATTCTGGAGCCCAGAAACATGTGTGCACCACCAGCCAGGGGGCAACTGCTTTCAGACAAGCAAAGCTCTGTTCTCAAGGCCCAGAGTTGGGTGGGCCTTCTTGTCATGCTCCACCCAATGTGGATTCTGCAAGTTACCAGACTGGAGTTTCAGGGAGGCATCACTGGTTGGGGGTATGGAAAAACACCCCTGCACTTGCATGGCAAATCAAAAGGAATTCTGTATAAGTTTACTGGGTGCTCTGATCTGAATGTTGGTGTCTCCCTAAAATTTCAATATGTTCCAATATGTTGGAAGCTAATACCCGATGTGATAGTATTACAGGTGGGCCTTCTGGGAAGTGATTAAGTCATGAGGGATCTGCCCACAGGAATGCGATTAATCCATTTATAAAAGAAGTTGGGGGGAGTGCCCTTCCACACCTTCCACCACGTGATGAAGTGACACAAGGCACCACTGGTGAAGCAGACAGCAGCCCTCACCAGACATCAACTTTGCTGGAGCCCTGATCTTGGACTTGCCAGCTCCAGAATTGTGAAAAATAACTTTCTGTTGTTTATACATTGCCCAATCTAAGGTATTTTGTTATAGCAGCCCGAACTGAATAAGACACTTGGGCTGCCTTAACAAAGAACCACCAACTGTGTGGCTTAAACAACAGAAATTTATTTTCTCACTATTGCAGAGGCTAGAAGTTTAAGATCAAGGTGTCAGCAGGGTTGGTTTCTTCTGAGATCCATGAGGAAGGATCCATTCCAGGCCTCCCTCCTTGGCTGTTTTCTCCCTGTGTCTTCACATCACCTTCCCCCATATGTGTGTTTGTGTCCAAATTTTTTCTTCTCCTTCTCCTTCTCTTTTTTCCAGACAGTCTCGCTCTGTCGCCCAGCCTGGAAAGCAGTGGCACAATCTCAGCTCACTGCAACCTCTGCCTCTCGGGTTCAAGCGATTCTCCTGACTCAGTCTCCCAAGTAGCTAGGATTACAGGCATCTGCCACCATGCCCAGCTAATTTTTGTATTTTTAGTAGAGATGGGGTTTCACCATGTTGGCCAGGCTGGTCTCGAACTCCCAACCTCAGGTGATCCACCCACCTCAGCCTCCCAAAGCACTGGGATTACAGGCATGAGCCACTGAGCCCTGCCCAGCCCCAGTAACCTCATTTTAACTTAATTACCACTTTGCAGATCCCCATCCCCAAATATGGTTACATTTTGAGATAGTGAGGGTTAGGACTTCAATATATGAATTTATGGGGAGACACAGTTTAGCCCATAACAAGTTCATTCTGTCCACCCTGGTGTGGCCAGCGTAGCTTGTAGGCTTCCTTTCCGGCACATGTGGGTATATGTTCCTCTGAGCTTTCCCTCAATGTCCTCTTTTTCTAACTTATTGTTATGAAAATATTTAAACATTTAGTAGAATACATACCTATCCATGTATCCACCCTCACCTAAATTCAATACTGGCTAATATTTGTCAAGTATCATTTATTTATACCTGCACATGTAGGAGACCAGAATATGCTTCCTGTAAATATGAAGGATTGTTGAGCTGAAGACAATTAAGAAGGAGATGGAGAAAGCTCTCTGCCCTCCCTCTATTTGCCTAAAAGTAGGACATAGATTTCCAGAGACAAAAGATATCCTGGCCTCCTCTTCTACCAGGGAGAACAAAGGTTAACTACTAATGACAGCATTGGACCATTTGGGCCTGGAGGTGATACTGGAGGAAATCTACACCAAGCAGCTCTCCTAACCAACCTTTATCTGCCAATTATTTGCCTTCCCACAAGTTGCCACCCCTAGAGACCCAAAGACTATTTATTATGCTTTTGGCTTCCACCAACGCATGGGACAGAGCTGTTTCGGGATGGGACCTGGGTTAGGTTAATTCTAGCTTCTTCTGGGCTGCTGGTTGGAAGTGGCTTCTCAGCACCCCAGCGGCCAGTGGCACCTGGCAGTCTGTGGTGCAGCAGCAACACCAGCTGGTCGCGAAGGCTTTCTCCAGCGTGGCCCGCCTACAGCCCGCTCCTGCTCTACCTTGGCAGTAGGAAAGTGTTGGCATCCCCAGACGACAGGCTCAACAAGAACTCAAGTGCTCATTCAATAAAATATACACAGTTGAAGAGAAAGTCTGTAATTTGAGTATGTGTGTGGGCAGAACAGTTTCCTACCCCAGCATCCTTGATTATTTGTGCTAATGGGGCAGGGGCTGGGGAGGGGGAGTCTGGGACCCCAGTGTGACCCCCAGACTATTTACACATGGAGAGGCTCTATCTGGCTTCGGGGAACTGTGAGGTCGAGAGATGATAACTTAGGGTTCCTCCCTGGGCATCAGGGAATCCCTGAAATTCTGTGCACATGTTTTTAGGTGTGTCGATATATCTCTTCCTAGGGAGAGAGGCCCTAATTACTGTCAGATTTTTGAAGGAGACCCTGACCCCTAAAGGTGAAAAATCATTACTCTGTGACTAATCCAGACAAAGTTCTGTTGCTTTAATATTAACTTTAGCTCATTTAAAATAAGTTTACCTTTCCTAAGAGATTTCTGTTCAATTGGCTTGGGATTTGGCTAGGTGGTGGGAAAATGTTAAGTAGAGTGAAAAATGTATCACTGATTAACCAGTGGAAATTTATTACAGCAGTTAAGAGCCCTGGGTCTGGAGCAAAACTGCTGAGGTTTGAGGCCCCGTTTTGCTGCTCACTACCTACATGATGTTGGGCAAGTTATTTAAGCTCTCAGAGTTTCAGTTTCTTCCTCTGCAGAATGGGGATGAAAGTAGAATACTAGCCGGGCGCGGTGGCTCACGACTGTAATCCCAGCACTTTGGGAGGCGGAGGCGGGTGGATCACGAGGTCAGGAGATCCAGACCGTCCTGGCTAACACGGTGAAACCCCGTCTCTACTAAAAATACAAAAAAAAAAAAATTAGCCGGACGTGGTGGCGGGCGCCTGTAGTCCCAGCTACTCAGGAGACTGAGGCAGGAGAACGGCGTGAACCCGGGAGGCGGAGCTTGCAGTGAGCCGAGATTGCACCACTGCACTCCAGCCTGGGGGACAGAGTGAGACTCTGTCTCAAAAAAAAAAAAAAAAAAAAAAAAAAAAAAAAAAAAAGAAAGAATACTATAATACTATCTCACGGCATTTTTTGAGGATGAAATGAGCTAACAGTCTTCAGCCCTACATTAGGTGAGTCATTCTTATTTGTTCTATTATTTCTTTATCTATCTATCTATCTATCTATCTATCTATCTATCTATCTATCTATCTAGCTTGAGACAGAGTCTTGCTCTGTTGCCCAGGCTGGAATACAGTGGTGCAATCTCGGCTCACTACAACCTCTGCCTCCCGGGTTCAAGTGATTCTCCTGCCTCAGCCTCCCTAGTAGCTGGGATTACAGGCGTGGGTTACCACGCCCAGCTAATTTTTGTATTTTTTGTAGAGACAGGCACGCTTGATTATTTGTCCCAGCTGGTCTCGAACTCCTGCCCTCTCGAACTCCTGATCTGGCCACCTCTGCCTCCCAAAGTGCTGGGATTACAGGTGTGAGCCACCGCATCTGGCCTATTTCCTATTTAACAAGGTGGAATTATTTCTGGTGGCAGTGCCTTTGTGGCAGGAAGATATTAAGGCTGTGTCCCCTACATCAGAGTAGGCTGGGTTCTCCCATCTCTCTGAGATTCCTTTCTCCTCCCAGGCCATCTAAAGCCAGCTTGGTCTTAAGGCTGATTCAAGAACTACTTTTTCAATATCTCCCAGCACATTCCACATTCCAACCCAGTTTATCCCTCTCTTCTCAATAGCCTATAACCCCCACGTAAACAAATACCCACACGTATTATGTATATTAGAAATGGGCTGGGCGCGGTGGCTCATTCCTGTAATCCCAGCACTTTGGGAGGCTGAGGCGAGTGGATCATGAGGTCAGGAGTTCCAGATCAGCCCAGCCAACATGGTGAAACCCTGCCTCTACTAAAAATACATAAATTAGCTGGGCGTGGTGGCAGCGCCTGTAATCCCAGCTACTCGGGAGGCTGTGGCAGAAGAACTGCTTGAACCTGGGAGGCAGAGGTTGAAGTGAGCCGAGATCGGGCCATTGCACTCCAGCTTTAGATCACAGGGCAAGACTCCATCTCGGAAAAAAAAAAAAGAAATGGAGTGCTCTTCCTATATCAGGTACTCTGTGTGTGTGTGCATACTTCTATATATAAAACCTCATTTGGTCCTTACAGCAACTCTGTGAGGCATACCTCATACTTTATTAGCCCAATTTTACAGATGGGGAAATTGAGGCACAGATAGGTAAGTGATTATACCTCAATCCATAAAGCTAGTAAATAGTAAATCTGAGATTAAGACCCGCATATTTGAAGCCAATTCACCTTGCTGTTATTTAGTCATTTACTTCCTTGCAACTTCACTTACAGCGTAAGATATTCCCCTTCCTTCCTTCCTTCCTTCCTTCCTCCCTCCCTCCCTCCCTCCCTCCCTTCCTCCCTTCCTCCCTCCCTCCCTTCCTTCCTTTTTTAATTGAAACAGGGTCTCACTTGTTGCCCAGGCTGCAGTGCAGTGGCAAGATCATAGCTCACTGCAGCCTTGAACTTCTGAGTTCAAGCGATCCTCTTGCCTCAGCCTCCTGAGTATCTAGGACTACAGGCATGCACCACCATGCCAGCATAATTTTTTAATTTTTTGTACAGATGAGGTCTCACTGTGTTGCCCAGGATGGTCTCAAACTCATGACCTCAAGTGATCCTCCTGCGTTGGCCTCCCAAAGCATTGGGATTACAGGCATAAGCCATTGTGCTTGGCCAGTATTTTGGTTTTCATATTATGTTAAAAAGTCTATAAATTCCTTTAAGACAGAGATGATTTCTTAGACTATTTTTTTTTTTTTTGAGACTGAGTTTCACTTTTGTTGTCCAGGCTGGAGTACAATGGCACAATCTTGGCTCACTGCACAACCTCTGGCTCCCGGGTTCAAGCGATTCTCCTTCCTCAGCCTCCCAAGTAGCTGGGATTACAGGTGTGTGCCACCATGCCGGGCTAAGTTTTGTATTTTTTTTTTTTTTTTTTTGAGATGGAGTCTCGCTCTGCTGCCCAGGCTGGAGTGCGGTGGCCGGATCTCAGCTCACTGCAAGCTCCGCCTCCCGGGTTCACGCCATTCTCCTGCCTCAGCCTCCCGTGTGGCTAGGACTACAGGTGCCCCCCACCATGCCTGGCTAATTTTTGTATTTTTAGTAGAGACGGGGTTTCACCGTGTTAGTCAGGATGGTCTCGATCTCCTGACCTCGTGATCCGCCCATCTCAGCCTCCCAAAGTGCTGGGATTACAGGTGTGAGCCACCGCGCCCGGCCTAATTTTTGTATTTTTAGTAGAGACGGTTTCACCATGTTGGTCAGACTGGTCTCTAACTCCTGACCTCAGGTGATCCACCTGCCTCAGCCCCACAAAGTGCTGGGATTACAGGTGTGAGCCACTGTACCTGGCCCTTCTTAGACTATTTTTCATTCCTCATAGAACCTAGAACAATATCTGGGACATAATGGGAATCCAATAAATATTTGTCTATGAATTGTTGAGTGATTATATGTAGATGGGAAGCAACTAAAATATGTCCACTGTGTTTGTTTAATAATGTAACTATGTTCTTGAACTATAAGCAGATTTTTTGGTCTACCATTTCTGCATAACAAGATTTAAACGTACATGTTACTATTAATACTACACTCTTTCTAATGTGTCTATAGAAAGAATAAAAGTATAGGTGAAGTTGGTTGTACAATTATTATTATCACCACAGCAAGTTGTGCTTGCTCTGAGGGAATTCGTCACTCTGGTTTTAAAATGTTGAGAAGGGTCTGGGCGTAGTGGCTCACGCCTGTAATCACAGCACTTTGGGAGGCTGAGGCAGTGGATCATCTGAGGTCAGGAGTTCGAGACCATTCTGGCCAACATAGTGAAACCCCGTCTCTACTAAAAATACAAAAATTAGCCAGGTGTGGTGTTGGGCACCTGTAATCCCAGATACTTGGGAGGTTGAGGCAGGAGAATCACTTGAATCCAAGGTGGGGAGGTTGCAGTGAGCTGAGATTGTGCCACTTCACTCCAGCCTGGGCGAAAGAGTGAGACTCCATCTCTAAAATAAAATAAAATATAGATAAAATTAAAAATTAAAATGTTGAGATGGAAGAAGAGGAATATTCTCTGTTCTAACTTCTTTCCTTTGATCCTCACTCAGCCTTAAGAGTAAGTTTATCATTCCCATTCTTATGAGGAAACTGAGGCTCAGAGAAGCCATGCTATTCACCCAGGTATTGGTGGAATCAGGATTTAAAGGCAGTGTGCTTGTCTCCAAAGCCCCAACTCTTTCTACTAGCAGATAATCATAATTTTAAATTCAATACTCTATTAGTTATCCATTGCTATGTAACAAATGACCCCTAAAGGTATCGGTTTATTGATAACATTAAATGTAAACATTAAACAATAAACATTTATTCTGAAAGTCAGGGAATCTGGGACCAGCTTAGCTGGGTAGTTCTGATGCAATCTTTCATGAAGTTGTAGCCAGGCTGTTCACTGGGGTTGCAGTCATCTCAAGGCTTGACCGGGGCTGGAAAATCTGTGTATAAACTCACTCAAATGGTTGTTGGAAGGCCTCAGTTCGTTGCTGGCTGTTGGCTAGGGTGTCAGTTCCTTGCTTTGCAGGCCTTTCCATGGGCTGCCTGCATGTCCTCACAACATGGTGACTGGCTTCCCCTGTGAGTGATGAGAGAGCCCATGACGGAAGTCATAGTATTTTAAAACGAAATATTGGAAGTAATACACCATTTTCTGCCTTATGCTGTTGGTCACGTAGACCGACTTTGACAGAGGGTGGGAGGAGATTACACTAGGGTGTGAATACCAAGAGGTAAAGATCGCTGGGGCCACCTTGTGGAGGTTGGCTACAAGTACTTGGGCCAATTTTAGGGTCAACTGGATAAGGTCCAAATAGTAGCAACTAACAGTGCCAAGTGCACTGGCCATTTTGCAGGTATTCTTGGGCTTATTCTTTGGGGGCATATGAAGCCCACTGATGTCTCCCCTGGGCTGTGAATGTGGTTGGTACTGTTGGGCCTAATAGAATATTTCCATAAAGTCTGCTCTGAAGCTGCAGCCCTGAGTATTGAAGGAGCAGAGAATCCAATGCTTCTATATTTACTTTTCTTTGAAGAACTTGTACATATTTATAAGGAGACCTGGAACTTGAACTTCCAGCTTCTGTAACTGTAGATAAGGCAATGCGACCTATGGCAGGAAGAGCAGGTTGGGGATCAAGGACTTCGATACTGGAGTCAGAATCTCTACTCTACCATTTACTAAGAGTGTGACTTTGGAAAGTTATTTCACTTCTCTGAGCTTTCATTTCCTTTACTGTAAAATAGTAATAGCATATGGTTTCTTTTGGGGGTGAGGATTAACTGAGATAAAGCACAATGTGGCAAATTGGGTTTTCCAAAGTTGGCTACACCAATATGTAGCTACATATCACATCCTACATGCTCTTCCTACGCCGTGTCATGAGAGGTGGGGTGTATGTCTCCTTCCTTTCTAAGGAATTTACACAGATCTTTGTAACTGCATCAAGTGACGGAACATGGCCAAAGTGATGCTGAATGATTTCCAGGGTGAGGTCATAAAAGGCAATACGTTTTTCACTGGTTCTGTCTTGGAATGCTTGTCCCACCCAACCCCCTTTTCTTCCCTCTGTTTTGAGACAGAGTTTTGCTCTGTTGCCGGGGCTGGAGTGCAATGGTGAAATCAGGGCTCATGGTAGCCTCAACCTCCTGGTCTCAAGCAATCTCTCCCACCTCAGCCTCCTGAGTATCTGGGACTACAGGTGTGTGCCACCACATCTGGATAATTTTTAAATTTTCTGTAGAGACAGGGTCTCACTACGTTGCCCAGGCTGGTCTCAAACTCCTGGGCTAAAGTGATTCTCCCGCCTTGACCTTCCAAAGCCCTGGGATTATAGACATGAGCTACTGCACCCTGCTGATGCTTGCCTTTTGATCCCAGCTGCCATGTCGTGAGGAAGCCCAGGCCACATAGTGAGACCAGGTGTGGGTGATCCTGCTGGCCCTTAGTCAACAGCCAGTATGAACTGTTAGGCATGTACATGAAGAAGCCATTAGCCTATTCCAGCCTTCAGGTTTTTCGGTTGAAGTTCCAGACATTCTGGAGGAGATTAGCCATCCCTACTGTGCTCTGTTTGAATTCCTGGCCTACAGAAAATGTGACAGATAGTAAGATTGTTGTTGTTTTACAGCATAGTGTTTGGAAGTGACTTGTTATGTAGCAATAAATAAGTAATAAATTTTGGGTTATACATTTTTTAAAAATGCATGCCTCACTGTAAGATATATTCAAAACACTAGGCCAAAACTTTGTTTTTTCACAAGATGACTGTTTCCTGGGAGGGTTTTGGGGAAGGGACATTTTGATTTTGTTTTTCCCTGGCTGCTTTTACACATAAGATTACTTACTCTGAGTATAATGTATGTAAGAACAGACTTTTCATTCTCTATCTGCGGAGCTGTCTCATGGATTTCCAGTCCATTGCTGGGGATTAAGCCACAGCTGTTTCTGGATTTGGCTTATCTTTTGGTTCACTGGTTCATTTGAGTTGTTTTTCAGCATTAATCAATAGGCATCAAAGTTGTTCACATTCATTCCTTGCTCTGCACACAAATATAATTAGGATCATGTCTACTTTTTTGACATTTTCCTTCTTTTAAAAGTATAACCTTGATTACCAGACCAAGGCAGCTATAGGGGAAAATTAGAGCCCAGGTTGGAGTCAAAGGGCAATTGTTGCACCAGTCCTGCAGGTTTTCCAGGATCCCAGAGCGTTGCCTCTTCCTCCTTCCTCTAAAGGTGCCTGCGTATGTATGTGTGTTGGTGTGTGTGTGTGTGTGTGTTTGTGTGTGTGTGTGTGTGTGGTGGGGTGGCAGAGGGAAGATGGGGCAGCTTGGAAGCCCTCCTTTGAGTTCCTGGTGCCTCCTGGCCACTATCCATGTCCTCTGGAGGTGGTCCTGGGCTGCCCAGCAAGCATTTGGATGTAATGAGGGTGAAGGCAGTGGGAAAGAGGAGCATGTGGTCAGGGCTCTGGCCTGCCTGTGCTTTTAAAAGAAAATTGTGGTAAAATACACAGAACACGAAATTTACCATTTTAATTATTTTCAAGTGTACAATTTATATTCACATTGTGGTTGTTGAGGTTTTTTTTCTCTTTTGTACAATACATCATGACCCTCAACACATTGTTATCATTGCTATATTCATAGCTAGAGTTTTTCATTATTCCAAACTGAAAGTCTGTGTCTGTTCAACATGAACTCCCCTTTCCTGCATTCCTCCAGCCTCTGGTCACTTCTATTCTACTTTTTGTCTCTATGAATTGACTATTCTAGGTACTTCATATAAGTGGAATCATACAATATTTGTCCTTTTGTGTCTAATTTATTCACTTAGTATAATGTTTCCAAGGTTCATCCACATGTGGCATGTATCAGAATTTCATTCCTTTTTAAGACTGAATTTTGTTCATTAGGATGGCCTAAGGAAAAAAAGAAGACTGAATAATATTCCCTGGTATGTATATTTCTCATTTTGTTTATCCATTCCTCCATCAGTAGACATTTGGGTTGTTTCTACCTTTTGGCTATCATAATACTGTTATGAACATTGACATATATTTATCTGTTTGAGTTCGACTCCTTTATACCCAGAAATGCAATTGCTGGATCATATGGTGATTCTAGCATCCAGAGTCCTGATCTTGGTCTTCACTGTGTCTAAGGATCTATTTTCCAGTGGAATGAGACCAGGAGCTTCCCTGCTATCTCAGCATCCCAAGGGGCTATGCAAATTAGGCTCACTGTGCTCTGGTTGTGTTTTATTGAACATTTACTTTGTGCTAGCCTCTATGCTAAGTATAGTGTCTCTTAAATTACTCTATGAGTAGGTCTGATTATTACCCATATTTTGCAGATTAGAAAACTGAGGCATGGAGATGTTACATAACTAGCCTAAGGGCACAAAGATTGCAAGTGCTGAGCTAGGATTTGGACCCAGAGAGCATCATGCTAGTTCCCATGCATTTAACCTTTATACAATTCTGCCTTTCCAAACAGATTGGCCATTAAATTCATCATCCAGGATTGTATTTGTTTAGGAGAAATGAACTGCTTTAATTATGGTAAAAATCAAAGATGTAAATAAAAAAGCTAATATAAGAAGCCCACTAGTCTCTGTGGTTTAATAGGATACTAGTGGGCGCTCTCTTTTATGTGTGTGTGTGTGTGTGTGTGTATTTATATATATATGTTGTTTGTTTTTGAGACAGGTTCTCACTGTGTCATCCAAGTTAGAGTGCAGTGGGGTAAAACACGGCTCACTGCAGTCTCGATCTCTTGGCTCAAGCTATCCTCCTGCCTCAGCCTCCTGTTTATCTGGGACCACAGGTGCGCACTATACCTGGTTAATTTTTTAATTTTTATTTTGTAGAGATGAGGTCTCACTATATTGCCCAGGCTGGTCTTGAACTCCTGGGCTCAAACAGTCCTCCCACTTTGGCCTCCCAAAGTGCTGGGATTACAAGTGTGAGCCACCATGCTTGGGCTGTCTTTCATATTTATGATAAAATTTTTTTCTTAGTCTGTAAGGTATATGAGGGAACTTTGTTGTGTATAGGAACTAGTTTTCTCTCTATATTTGCAAATATAAATGCTCTATTTAAGATGTGGCACTCGCTGGGCACGGTGGCTCACGCCTGTAATCCCAGCACTTTGGGAAGTCGAGGCAGTCAGACCATGAGCTCAGGAGTTTGAGATAAGCCTGGCCCACATAGTGAAACTCTGTCTTGACTAAAAAATATAAAAAATTAGCCTGGCATGGTGGCGGGTGCCGGTAATCCCAGCTACTTGGGAGGCTGAGGCAGGAGAATCACTTGAACCCAGGAGGTGGAGGTTGAAGTGAGCTGAGATCGCACTACTGAACTCCAGTCTGGCGACACAGCGAGACTCCATCTCAAAAAAAAAAAAAAAAAAAAAAAAAAAAAAAAAAAAAAAAAAAAAATTGATGTGGCTGTACATTGCTCTTAAGGGTAACCTTGTGGATCCATATAAATTTAGCATGTTGAAACTGTCAGTGAAATGTATCACTAGATGGCAGTGCAAACCAAGTTTTAAAAACTCCAACTGCTTTTTAAAACTGTAAAGTAAGTTAAACCGTAGGAAAGCAGCTGCATTTTTGACATGATCAGGGCAACTGTATTTAATTCAGAATTGATTTTAATCACCTAGAAGAGAATTCACAATCTTTGTTAAGGCAGGAGGCCTGACAAGTGTAAAGGCTTTTACAAGGAAAGCTGCTCCTAAAATGTAAAAAACTATTGCTTTGGAGGAAGCCAGAGTTTCAAGTAAATGTTTTGACTTGAGAAACTTTGCATCAGCAAGATAGCATCACATCTACACACTTACGTTTTGAATTATTTCAGTTTTCCAGCCTGGTTTGGCTAAGAATCAGCCTTTACTCCATAATCACAAATGTACCAACCAATTTTGTCCTCAGGTGAAGTTCCATTCAGTTAATGCCAGAGAGAAATCCAGTGCTTAAATAATGTGGGAAGTTAGGATTGACCCACAGGTTGGTTTGACATCTGAGGCCCTGAACTTACTGACTTGTGGTTGGGCTAATGAAACAGATCTCACCCATTAGAAGAGGATTCCCAGCTTTTTCTTTGAGAAAGGAGGTAGCAGGTAGTACGGGGTGAGGTAAACGCATTTCCTTATCTTGGTTCACGAGGATTTGGCTCTCATCTGATGAATTTTAATATTCTAACTTGTATCCTGACTAGGTGAGAGAATTAATGTTTCATTTCAGAGGAAGCTGTACACTTGCGCCTGGATGCCAAATTCTCTCAAAAGGGAAAACTGACTTAGAAATGGATTTTTCTTTTTTTCCTCCAGCTGACTTAGGTAAGTAATTAGTCTTCTGGAAGGATTACAGGGAAGCAGCATCGAAGAAATGGAATCCAGCTAATTCCTCCAATAAACTGAAGTTTTCAGAACATGACTTGTGAAAAGTAAACATAAGCTGACATCTTTTCACACTGAACAGCAAGAGCCGAAGTGTATCCAAAAGCCATTGTCAAAGCAAGGAGTGAGAACAGCTGGGGTTAAGACCTTATGAAGGGCATCACTGAGCCTCTTTGGGCCTCAGATTCCTCATTTGTAAAATGGGCATAATAATACCTCACAGGGTAGTTGTGAGAGCAAATGAGATAATGGACATGAAGGCACCTGTACACTCCACGGTTCATCAGAATATTGACTATTAGTGCTTTCATCATGGGACTCCATCCAAACCCCTGCTTTCCCTCCCCCCAGTAAGTGGTTGCCCTCCACCCACCCCCAATCTTCTAATAATGTAGACTGGAAACCCAAGCATCATCTTTGTCCTCCTTTTCATCCCCTACCCCAATTGGTCTTCATCCACAGTCTCTTTTTTTTTCTTTCTTTTTTGAGACAGAGTCTCACTCTGTCACAGAGGCTGGAGTGCAGTGGCGTGATCTTGGCTTACTGCAACCTCCACCTCCTGGGTTCAAGCGATTCTCCTGCCTCAGCCTCCCGAGTAGCTGGGACTACAGGCGCCCGCCACCACGCCCAGCTACTTTTTCTATTTTTAGTAGAGATGAGGTTTCACCATGTTGGCCAGGCTTCTGACCTCAAATTCCTGACCCGGTTTTGCTCCTGACGAGGCTCCTGGTCTCGAACTCCTGACCTCATGATCCGCCTGCCTCGGCCTCCCAAAGTGCTGGGATTACAGGCGTGAGCCACCGTGCATGGCCCATCCCTCAGTCTCTATTTCCATAACTGGAAGAATCTCCTAAGTAGGCTCTAATCTAGCCTTGCATGACTCCATCCTGCTCACTATTAAAGAAATAATCCTCTTAAAAAATCACACTTGGATTATTCTTTTCCCTCGTTCAGAAACTTTCAATGGTTTCCCATTGCCTGCAGAATAAAGTCCAAAGTTCAAAGTAGCTGGAATGAAAAACCATTAACAATCTGGCCTCCCTACCTAAATAACATCAATGAGAGGGCCACACAGAAATCAGACATGTGGAAATCAAAACATGTTTAACCGCTGATAAATGCTATACTAGAGGATAGGTTATGTGGCCAAAAGAGTTTGCCGACAATTTCTGCTTCCCATTTTCCCAGTCTAGACCTTCGGGCACAGTCCGCCTGAGGCTTGTCTTCCTCTCCGTGGTCATTTAAAGTTGACCCTACTCATCCTTTTTCCCCACTGCAGGCTTCCTGAGGGTTCCTGCAGTCCTTGGCATCTGTCTCACTCACCTGTCTCTTCGTATGTTCTGCCATAATGTTTAGCTTCCTTCTTGAGAGCATGGCCTCTTCATAGAAGTCAGAAACTCCTGGCCCACTGGCTAAACCTGATCTCTAGAGGTTTTCCTGACTCTCACAACATTGGTCTGCACTGTGTTTGACAGTGCATCAACTTACCTGACAATTCATATTCTATTTTTTTTTTTTTTTTAGAGGTAGAGTCTAACTCTGTCACCCAGTCTGGAGTGCAGTGGTGAGATCATAGCTCACTGCAGCCTTGACCTCATGGGCTCAAAAAATCCACCTGTTGAGATTACAGATGCTCACCACCATGACTGGCTAATATAAATTTTTTTGTAGAGAGAGGGTCTCACTATATTGTCCAGGCTGGTCTCAAATTCCTGGCCTCAACCAATCCTCCCACCTCAGTCTCCCAAAGTGCTGGGATTATAGGCATGATCCACTGTGTCCGGCCTGTATTCTAAAAAAATACTGCTGAGAAACTTGGAAAGCTAGCAGCCTTGGTTTCTTAGGTTTGACTTGCAACAATTGACTTCTAGTAAATATTGCCTATATTGCTTTCTCCACCACCTCAACATAAACTTTTTCCCAATTCACTGCTTATATTCCTGCTATTTCATGAAGATTGCTCTTGTTAATGTCACCAATAGCCTCCACAATTGCCAACTCCAGTAGTTTGTCTCTGCTTTTTTCTTACTTGCCCTTTCGGCAGCATTTGCCACTTAATGATGCTTTTCTTTTTTAGACAGGATTTTACTCTGTGACCCAGGCTGGAGTGCAGAGGTGCAATCTTGGCTCACTGAAACCTCCGCCTCCTGGGTTCAAGCGATCCTCCCACCTCAGCCTCCCGAGTAGCTGGGACTACAGGCACGGGCCACCATGCCTGGCTAATTTTTGTATTTTTAGTAGAGACGAGGTTTTGTCATGTTGGCCAGGCTGGTCTTGAACTCCTGACCTCAGGTGATCTGCCCGCCTCGGCCTCCCAAAGTGCTGGGATTACAGGTGTGAGCCACTGCTCCCAGCTATGAATTGAATTTCTAACAAGCAACTTAAACTTCACAAAAAAGAAGTTTTGGAGTTTTATCTCCCAACCCCCTGCTTCTTCTCCTCTTCTTCCTTTCTCAGTAAATAGCACCACTATCTACTCTCAGAGCAAAAAATACCTAGTAGCTCTCTCTCCTCACCTTCCACATTCAATCCCTCAACAAGTCTTAGGTTCCAAAAACACACTTCTCTGTAGCAGATGCCATGATGTACTACCCAAGCCCTTTCCAGGACTGCAGGACTTATTCCCACAGCTGCTGGGCATGTGGCCACCTCACAGCCCTCTGCCTTCTCTGCAAATTGCCCTCAGCTGCAGAGAGCCTCCTTACCCAAGATCACATCCCTTCCTGCTTGCATATAAAGGTCCACTTCCTCAGTAACCCAAAACAACTCTGGAAGGCCACCCCAGCACATCCCAGTGCTGCCTGTGGGGTCAGCTAAGGCCCTCATGGACACTGCCTCAGAGCCCAGCATCTTCTCCTGCCCACACTGTGTCCTTCCCTTCCCTTCTGGAAAACCAATCTGCAATATTACCCCAAGTGTACCTGCCTCTTTCCATCTGCCTGTTACGATTTTGGTTAAGCCACCACCTACGTCTCACCTTGATTGCCGCATTGCCTTTCCACCTACTCTCACCTTGATTGCCGCGTTGCCTTTCCCCGTCTCCTTGCTGTTGCTCTTCATTTGACCATTCTTTTCCCTCACGACTGTCAACTATTGATACTGTTTCGCTGTCTCCCCACCCAAATCTCATTTTGAATTGTAACTCCTGCAATTCCCACGTATCGTGGGAGGAACCCGGTGGGAGGTGATTGAATTATGGGGGCGGGTCTTTCCTGCGCTGTTCTCGTGATAGTAAATGAGTCTCACGAGATCTGATGGTTTTAAAAAAACAAGAGTTCCCCTGCATGAGTTCTGTCTTTGCCTGCTGCCATTCATGCAAAATGTGACTTGCTCCTTCTTGCCTTCTGCCATGATTGTGAGGCCTCCCTAGCCATGTGGAACTGTGAGTGCAATTAAACCTTTTTCTTTTGTAAACTGCCCGTCTCGGGTATGTCTTTATCAGCAGTGTGAAAACGGACTAATACAGCTATGTTTTATTTTTTATTTTTTTTAGACATAGAGTCTTGCTCAGTCCATCCTCAGCTGGAGTACAGTGGCACAATCATAGCTCACTGCAGCTTCAAACTCCTGGGCTGAAGCAATCTTCCCACCTCAGCCTCCCGAGTAGCTGGGATTACAGGCATGCGTTATCATGCCAGGTTGATTTTTATTTTTTATTTTTGTCAAGATGGGGGTCTGGGTCTTGATATGTTGCCCAGGCTGGTCTTGAACTCCTGGCTTCAAGCGATCCTTTTGCCTTGGCCTCCCGAAGTACTGGGTAACAGGTGTGAGCCACTGCACCCAACCCTAGTTATCTTTTTAAGATATTCTGTTTATTTTATCTTATTCATTAGATTATATTTGATACAAAAAATGTAACATATATACAATTTAAGAAGTGTAAAACAAATGAGCCTATGAACGGTCCACTCCAGCTCTGGAACTGTTGACACAGCCTGTGTGCATTCCCCTGATTGTAACCCCTCCCTACTCTCCAGAAGTAACCACAATCCTGTATTTTTGTGTGTGTGTGTGCTATTCCTATACTTATATCTTTATAATTGTAGCATATATGTATTTGTTGCTAAACGATGTACTGTTTACATCGTTTGGAGATGTACACCTGGAGCCATAGTATATTTTCTGCAACTTGTTTTTTTTTCCCCATTCAACATTGTGTTTCTGATCTAATCATTTATATCGATATTTGTAACTGAGGTTCATTCATTTCCATTCTTACAGAGGTATTAAATTAGTTAATTAAAAATATTGAAAATTGTAAGTAATTTATCCTTGTTGATGAGCATTTTCCTTTTTTTCCTTACATTTTTAGCAATCTGTTAGACGCAGGTTTTCCATTTTTGTACATGTTTTTTGGTGCTTATGTGCAAGAATTTCTCCAGCATATATACCTAGGAATAAAATTGATTAATTTAGTGCATGCAAATGTTCAATTGTAGAAGATAACGCCAAATTGTTTTTCCTTTTCTCTTTTTTTTGGACAGAGTCTCACTCTCACTCTGTTACCCAGGCTGGAGTGCAATGGCACAATCTCAGCTCACTGCAACCTCTGCCTCCCGGGTTCAAGCAATACTTGTGCCTCAGCCTCTGGAGTAGCTGGGATTACAGGCTCACTGCAAGCTCCACCTCCCGGGCTCACGCCATTCTCTTGCCTCAGCCTCCTGAGTAGCTGGGACTACAGGCACCCGCCACCATGCCCGGCTAATTTTTTGTATTTTTAGTAGAGACGGAGTTTCACCGTGTTAGCCAGGAGGGTCTCGATCTCCTGACCTCGTGATCTGCCCGCCTCGGTCTCCCAAAGGGATTACAGGCGTGAGCCACCACGCCTGGCTGGGAACCCGAATCTTTTATAATGAGCAATGAGCCAGCCTGAAATTTGTCCCAAACAGAGACATTATCTTTATTACTGAACAGTAAATAGCGCTACTCTTTGCTCTGAAGGGAGATTTTTTCAGAATGTCTTCAATACAAATAACCTTGAAAAGATAGACTGGAATAAGCCTTCTGTTTGAAAGATGGGCAAAAACACAAGAGGTTCATGTGAAATTGTCTCCCAATAATGATCACATGTTCCAGCACAATTTATTAACTAGCACATCTTTTTCCAACTAATCTTCTTCCTTTTTTTTTTCAGACAGAGTCTCACTCTTTCACCCAGGCGGGAGTGCAGTGGTGCGGTCTTGGCTCACTGCAACCTCCGCTTCCGGAGCTCAAGCAATTCTTGTGCCTCAGCCTCTCAAGTAGCTGGGATTACAGTCATGCACCACAATGCCTGGCTAATTTTTTTGTATTGCTGTAGAGACAGAGTTTTGCCATGTTGGCCAGTCTGGTCTCAAACTCCTGGCTTCAAGTGATCTACCTGCCTCAGCCTCCCAAAGTGCTGGGATTACAGGTGTGAGCCATTGCACCTGGCCTCTTTTGACCGTTATCTCACCTCAGCACTTTAAATATATCATGCTTTTGTATTTGCTATTTATTGTTTGTTCAGAAATTAATCCTTTGTAGGTGGTACAAAGGATCAGCACGAGGTTCCCGGCCCCAATTAATCTATCATGTCATTTCTTATATCAATTTTTCCAAAAGATGTATTGAAATACTTCTGGGCTTTCTGTTTCATTGATTTATTTGTCTATCTTAATTATTATAGTTTTATAATCAATATCTGGTTGAGCAAGTCTTTCTACCTTGTTCTTTTTTCAGGAGTATTATGGCTATTTTTAATAACTTGTGTCTCCATAAAAATTTTAGAATCAACTAAAGTTAAGTTCCTCAAAAAGCCTGATGAAATTTTGGTGGGCATTCCACTGATCGTATAGGGAGAATCAATATCTTAATAATGTTGAGTTTACTTATTTGTGAATATGGTATATCTATATTTTCAAAGGTCTTTTAAAATAAAGTTGTATAATTATCTTCATAAAGATCCTATGCACATTATGTCAGACATTTCTGGGTATAACGATTTTTTCTGCTGTTGTTAATAATTTTTTTTGAAATTATGTTTTCTAACTTCTTATTGCTGTGATATAAAAATGCCACTTTTATATATTGATCTTAAATCTAGCCATCTTATTAATTCCTTATAGATTGTAATACTTTTTACCTGTGGTTTGGGTTTATTTTTTGTAAGGGCAATTATAATCTTCAAATAGTTTTGTCTTTTATTTTTCAAATTCTTATGTTTTTTACTTCTTTTTCTTGTTTTACTGTGCTAGCTAAGATAATACAATGTTGATAGAAGTACTGATGGAGTATTTGTCTTGCTCCTTATTTTTAACGCAGTGTTTTGTGTCATCATTACAAGTATAAGTATAGACATTTGGTAGAAGTTGTTTTCTTTTCTTTTTCTGTCTTTGTTTTTTTTGAGCTGGAGTTTCGCTCTTGTCACCCAGGCTGGAGTGCAATGGCACGATCTCGGGTCACTGCAACCTCCGCCTCCCAGGTTCAAGTTATTCTCCTACCTCAGCCTCCCGAGTAGCTGGGATTACAGGCACCTGCCACCACGCCCAGCTTATTTTTGTATTTTTAGTAGAGACAGGGCCTCGCCATATTGGCCAGGCTGGTCTTGAACTCCTGACCTCAGGTGATCCACCTGCCTCAGCCTCCCAAAGTGCCGGGATTACAGGCATGAGCCACTGCGCCCGGCCCTTTTTTTTTCTTTTCCTTTTTTTTTTTTTTTTGAGACAAGAGTCTCACTCTGTCACCCAGGCTGGACTGCAGTGGCACAATTTCGGCTCACTGCAACCTCCACTTCCTGGGTTCAAGCAGTTCAAATCTTGTGCCCGAGCGTCCTGAGTAGCTGTGACCACAGCTGTGTACCACCACACACTGCTCATTTTTGTATTTTTAGTAGGGACGGGGTTTTGCTATTTTGCTCATGCTGGTCTCAAACTCCTGGCCTCAAGTGATCTACCTGCCTTGGCCTCCCAAAGTGCTGGGATTACAAGCCTGAGCCACTGCACCTGGCAATGTTTGGTAGAAATTGTTTCTTCGGGTTGGGCATGGTGGCTCATGCCTGTAATCCCAGCACTTTGGGAGGCTGAGGCGGGCAGATCACCTGAGGTCAGGAGTTCGAGACCAGCCTGGCCAACATGGCAAAACCCCCGTCTCTACTAAAAATGCAAAAAAATTAGCCTGGTGTGGTGGCAGGTGCCTGTAATCCGAGTTACTTAGGAGGCTGAGGCAGGAGAATCATCGCTTGAACCGGGGAAGCAGAGGTTGCAGTGAGCCAAGATCACGCCACAGCACTCCATCCTGGGCAACAAGAGCGAGACTGCATCTGAAAAAAAAAAAAATTGTTTCTTAGGTAAAGTATAATTTTCCATATTTTAAATTTTGTAATAGTAAAAAATAAAATCATAGATGAGTTTTAAGTTTATGTTTATGAATGATTTTTCCGCATTTATCAGATAATCGTATGTTTTTTTTTCTCTTTCGGTTTATTAATGTGGTGACTTACATAAATATATTTTAAAATGCTCTTTTTATTAGGATACAGGGTTTTCTGTAGTTTTCCTTTTTCAAACCATCCTTGTCTGCTTATGTTACTATCCTAAAAAGTGAGTTGTGGAAGCATTGTTTCTTTCTATGCTCTGGACAGTTTTGTATTAGATTTAAATAATCAATTCATTGAAATTTGACAGTTGTTTTCTTTGTGAGAGATTAGCCATTTAAAAAAAATTGAGATACCATATATATAAAGCACACAGATTTTCACAGAATAGAAGAAATATTAAAACAAGATTTGATATGTGGCATTTTTATTATTTATCATAAGGTATGGCAATTTTGTATGCTACTAAATTAAGCTTAATTGAATTGTTCAAACCTTTTCTCTGTTTGTTAAATATTTTTGCTTTCTTGACCTGTCAATAATTTGCAAGAGATACATTAAAATCTCCCATCATGACAGTGGATTTATCTTTCTCCTTGTGATTCTTTCATTTTTGCTTTGTATATTTTGAAGCTATCTTATTAAATACAAAACAGCTTAGAATTTTAATATTTTCTGGGTGAGTTGAAACTTTCATTTTTTTGGAGGGACTGTTTTGTTCCCTAAAAATGTTTAAAGAAGTTTTTGGATCTGCTATTAATATAGCTTTCATTTGATTAGTATTTCCAAGGTGTATCTTTTTCTGTTTTTTTATTTTCAATTTTTTTTGGTCCTTGTGTTTTAAGTATCTCTTGTAAACAGTTTATAGATGGAATTTAAAAAATCCAGTCTTACAATTTCTCTTTTAAACGACAACTTTAATCTACTTCTATTGATTGTGTTATCTAGTTTGGATTTCTTTTGCCTTACATTATGCTTTCTAGTTGTTTTACTTTTTCGATGCTTTTTTTCCCTTTTTTTGTGGGGGCCTTCTTTTTTATTTTTGACTTAGTGTTTTTTCCTTTGTTTTCTTATTCCACCCCCAAAATAGTTTTGAAACTATGTCCTCTATTGTTTACTTTAAAATCTTATCATTTATATTAAACTTTTTTTTTTTTAAAGACAGAGTTTTGCTCTTGTTGCCCAGGCTGGAGTGCAGTGGTGCGATCTCGGCTCACTGCAACCTCCGCCTCCCAGGTTCAAGCGATTCTTCTGCCTCAGCCTCCAGCCTCAGCATGTGCCACCACGCCCAGCTGATTTTGTATTTTTAGTAGAGACGGGCTTTCTCCATGTTGGTCAGGCTGGTCTCAAACTCCTGACCTCAGGTGATCTGCCCACCTCAGCCTCCCAAAGTGCTGGGATTACAAGCACAAGCCACCATGACCGGCTATATTAAACTTTCTAAAGCAGCATAGACAGTAGTTAAGTGCATGGATTTTAGAGTCATATTACCTGGTGAACCCAGCTCTTTGCTTATTAGTTGTGTGACTTTGGGTAAGTTATTTAACCCCTCTGTGCCATAGTTTCTTCATCTGTAAGCTTGGGATAATGGTAGTTCTAACTCATGAAGATTAAGTGAGTTAATACATATACTTGGCACATTATAAGCAATCCATTGCTAGGTATTATTATTATTCTTTGTAGAGCTGGGTCTCCCTTTTTTGCCCAGGCTGGCCTTGAACTCCTGGGCTCAAGTGAGCCTCCCACCTCAGCCACCCAAAGTGCTGGGATTACAGGCATGGGCCACCACACCCGGACCTATAATTATTATTAAAGTGAATCTTTATCTTAACTCTCCTTCCAATTAACACACATTCCTTAAACTCTAATAATCTCATCCCAATTTATATGCTACTATTATTCAGTATTTTAGTTTTCTTTTTTTTGAATTCTAAAAATTAGATGTTGTATTTTGTACAATGTTTGTTTACATTTGCTCACATACGTACCAAATTCTTCATTCTCTATTCCTTTTTGCATCTCCAGCCTTACTTCCTGGCTAATTTTTAGAAATTCCCTCTGTGTCGGTGTGTTGTTGGTAAACCCCCTTAGGTTTTGTTTATCTGAAAATGATTGTATTTTACCTCTGGTCTTAAAAAATAGCTTTGCTGAAACACAATTTTATTTTGATAGTTTTGTGGCTTTTTATTGAGATGGAGTCTTGCCTGTTGCCCAGGCTGGAGTGCAGTGGCACAATCTCAGCTCACTGCAACCTCCGCCTCCCGGGTTCAAGGGAATCTCCTGCCTCAACCTCCTGAGTAGTCTGGATTACAGACACCACTACGCCCAGCTAATTTTTGTATTTTTAGTAGAGATGGGTTTCACCATATTGGCCAGGCTGGTCTCGAACTCCTGATCTGAAGTGATCCGCCCGTCTCGGCCTCCCAGAGTTCTGGGATTACAGGTATGAGCCGCTGTACTTGGTCTATTTTGAGTTATTTTACCTCAGCACTTTAAATAAATCATGCTAATGTATCTGGTATTTATTGTTAGTCCAGAAATTATTCCTTTGTAGGTGGTACAAAGGATCAGCACGGGAGTTTTGACCTGCTCCATTTCCGACCTGGGGTGGTTCACCCCTCCTTAGGCAACCTGGCGGTCCCCTGCTCCAGGGAGGTCACCCTCTTGATTCTGAATTTAGCGTGGACACCTCATGGGCACCGTGCGCTGCAGCCCAGAGCTCCTGGGCTCAAGCCATCTCCTGCCTCAGTCTCCAAGTAGCCAGGACCACAGGCATGCGCCCTGAGGTATGCTGTTTCTCTTTGGTTGTTGTTATGGTAGTTCCTCTGTCTTTTCCCTGTATTTTTACTGACATGTCTTACTTTATGTTTATCTTGCTTGATATCTATTGTGCTTCCTATATGTGTGGATTCATATCTTTTATCATTTTTGAAAAATTTTCAGACATTTTCTATTCAAATATTGCCTTTCCCTTATTCTCTCTATTTCTCCTGTTGGAACTCTGTTTAGATGTCTGTGTCTTCCCTGTTGTTTAACCTCTTTGTCATTTTCTAACCCCTTGGCTTTTTGTATTGTATTCTGTGTAATTTCTTTAGATCTTATCTACTAGTTCACAGCTCCTTTCTTCAGTTATACCCGTTTGTAATTTACACATTGTACTTTAAATTTCAATGATTATAATTTTAATTTCTAAGACTTTAAAATTTTCCTTCTAATCTATCTGGTTATATCTAATGTACTCTTTATTGTATTCATTGTTTTAGACGCTGTCTTTATTTCCTTAACATGTAAAACATGATTACTTTATATTGTGTATCTGGTAATTCCACTATCTAAAATCTGTGGCGTAATAAATCGGCTGTTAGTTGTATCTGCTGATTATTGCTTAGGGTTTATTTGTATATTTAGTAATTTTAAAATTGCAATTGCATACTTTGTTGAGCTTAATTGGTGAGAGTTATGTTAGAGATGCTTTCCTCTAGACAACATATGCTTGTTTCTGCCTGGTATCCGGGGCCCTGAAAAGCTCTTTAATTTCTTGGTTTGGGGTTTCTTTGACCATATGGAGAGTAAGGCTGAGTTCCATACTTGATGGGGGCAGGTATCTGATAAATTTCAAGGGGTCATTATTATTTTTCCATCTAGAGCCAGTGTGGAGATAGTGTTCTTGATAGATTTCTTTTGCTAGCATGAGAATTTTTCCTAGGCCGCTCTTGCCTAGGATGTAGCCATCTTCAAGCATCCTGCTTTAGGATGTGAATGTCAAATTTAACTCACCTACTTCCAGTGGCCCACGGCTTAATCTTCCATTCCCTACTTTGTTATACAGATTTACCTTCAGGCAAGCCCAGCTTTTGCCTTTGCTTACATTTCACACTTAGTTTTCAGCTCACTCCACTTCTTTTTTGAAATGCTTTTGGAATTTCTTTTACTTTCTTGTAATCTAAGCTGTGTGTTAAAAATAAACTTATTGTAATTTATCTAAGATTTAATAGTATGGCATAAGAAAGGCTTTTTAGAGGCTGGGCTCAATGGCTCACGCCTGTAATCCCAGCACTATGGGAGGCCGAGGTGGGTGGATAACAAAGTCAGGAGTTCAAGACCAGCCTGGCCAACATGGTGAACCCCTGTCTCTACTAAAAATACAAAAATTAGCTGGGCATGGTGGTGCGGAGGTTGCAGTTAGCCAAGATTGCCCCACTGCACTCCATCTAGCCTGGGTGACAGAGCAAGACTCCCTCTTAAAAAAAACAACAAAACAAAACAAAACAAAACAAAAAAAGAAAGGCTTTTTAGAGTATCTAGTTTATACTGCTAGATGCAGAAACCAAAAGTAATCTTTTAGAAATGTGAAATAGTTTACATCACTCTTCTGCTTAAGATCCTTCAGTGGCTTTTTCTCACACTTAAAATGTACAAACAATCTTGGCCTACAAAGCCCAGAGCTGGTCCCTAGCTTAGCCCACGTGGCTCCCCACTCTGCCACCTTGCCATTCCCAGTCTGGCATGCCTTCTGCTTTTTTCACATTTGGCTTTTAAACGTTTGTTCAGGTCTCACTCTAAATGCCACCTTTTCATGGAGGCCTTACCTGATTCCTCTCTCCATTTCTCTATCAATCACCCTGTTATAATTCTCTTTAGGGCACTTGTTATTAGCTGATATTTTCCTGTCTATTGTGTGTCTTCCCCTACTAGAACATAAGACCTATGAAAGGCAAGCAGGGTTTTGTGTGATTCACCACTATCTTCTCAGAGTTTAGAACAGTTCTTGGCACATAGTAGGAACTCAATATATATTTGTTAAATCATTAGAGCTGAGCGTTGACTACTTATTCCCTTGAGACAGGACCTAGGCTCTTCAGTGCTCCATAGTTCCCACTACTTCCTTTTAAAAATTTATTTAAAAAATTATTATTATTTTTTTATTTTCGGAGAAAGGATCTCACTATATTGCCTAGGCTGGTCTCAAACTCCTGGACTCAAGTGATCCATCCACCTCGGCCTCCCAAAGTGCTGGGATTATAGGCCACTGTGCCAGGCCAGTTCCCACTATGCCTATTATCTCCCCAGCTGAGCTTGCTTTGTGAATTTATTGGCCCTTGTATGCATTTGAATTTTCAGTCCCTGTGCACAAATGTCACTCTAATTGTCTTCGGGATCTTCAGAGCAGACACTTTGTTTTATGTCTCTTTTCTTCCTTCAGTGTCTTGCATATACTAGGAGGGGAAGGAATGAACATTCATTGAATATCCCCTACCTACCTGTCAAGCACAACAACACTATAGTTTAATTGACATCCTTACAACAATGCTATGGAGCTGAGTGATATTATTTATATCTCTTTTACCAATGAGGACACTGAGGCTTAGTGTTGTTCAGAGTCATATAGTAAACCAAGGATCAGGGATTGGAACCCATCCAGACAACATATACCCAGTATGAAGTGTTGTTGCTTCATATACCCAGTATGAAGAGTTGCTCATGTGCGAGGAACCGTTGATTGTTTTCAATTTGCAAAGGGGAGATTGGGCAATTGGATATTGCAGGTCAAGTTTTACTTGAGTAGTCCAGCTGTTTATTTAGTTATCAATTTCATTCCACTGAGTGTATGGAGAATTAGCTGGAGATATTCCTAAATTTGGCTAGGAGAGGCTTTGGAGATGTTAACCATGCCTTCTACATGAGAGTCCTGCTGTTGACAGATATGGAATCCAGCAGCAGGGAGATTTTCTGAGATAGTTACTTCAATGGAACCATCAGCTGTCACCGGATCACTGGACAAAGACAGAAACTGAATACACCAAATATGTACCACACCACCAAAAATTCTTTTAAGTAACAAAATCTTATTTTTATTTTTATTTTTTTACAGAAATTCAGATATTCCAACAAATTTCTTTACATTTCCTGGACCTTAAAAAAATTACACACAACTTTTGGACACAATACAACAGAACAGAATGAGAAAGGGAGTCACTTTTTTTGTTTTTTTTTTAAAAAGATAAAAACCTACTTCTTATATTTAATATTTAGTGATTTACATGTGTATTACCTATATACAAATGGTACATCGTCAATGACCCATCTTCAGAGCACTGTGGTATGCTAAATTACACTTAGGTTTTATGGCAAAAACTTTTTAAAAACATTCGCATGTGGATAGGAAGTACTTTCTTAGTTTTGTTTACACCACTGTTAGTGATGTAGGACTCCTGATGGAATTTGTAGTTTGCATGGATTAGAGAAAGCCAATACCTTTTGTTTTTATTGTAGATAAAGTAGACAGGTACCTCCCTTCAAATAAAATATGAATTATTGAAAAGTTGTGTGTAATTAAATGTAGTAAGTAGGGTGTTATGGTTGCAGTAGGGAGCTAATACTTAAAGCAACAAATAATCCTCAGAATGATTAATACTTTAGTTGTAGATACTAAGTATTCCCTTAATTTGGTTCTTTAGAAAAGCCACATCTCTGTGAATTGGGTTTTACTCCTTTGAGTATACCTGTTATATGCTTTTAGCCATTTGAAACATAATGCCATTTATGTTTCATGCCATTTATGGTGAAAAGATGGCCTGCACCAGAAACATTTGGCTAAAATAGGAATGTGGTCCTAACAGAGAGAGGGTAAGAGAAGTGAACCCTGATCTGTATCACTTCTTGTGTTATCCTCCATCTGATGTTTTAGCGATATATACTGATTTGTTCTTAATTTTGAATATATGAATAAAAGCATTCTACATGTCAATGTTTTCTGCTCAGGAATAGAACATGGTTTGGCTTCTACTAAGTACGCTTCCACAAGTACATTTTAGCTTGTGGTCATTCTCAGGTAATGGGCGATTTCAATATTAAATATTTCTTTGTTGTTGGATATTGGTGGGATATGTGGTGAGGGTGGTGACAGGGGAAGGCTGGGAGCAAATGGTTGCTGAAGTCAACTGGTTAGTTGTTAACTCCTTCCAGATGTCAGCCAACTAAAATGAATCTGAGTATTTTTGAAACCAACATTAGTAAACAAAAAGGTAACTTATTCCTACCGAGGTTTTTTCAGCCTGTATAAGTATATAGTCATTTATTTCTAAGGCTATTAAATTATTATTTATTTTGTTAGTACCACTTACTATTATTTAGAAATATCTTTAATGGAATGAGTTTTAAAAAATAAAAATGAGTGCCCATCAGTAAGGGAAATAGAAGATATGAATTTCTGATAACATGTATGGCAAAGAAATAGGAAAAAAATAGGAGATATTTTAGATACTTATTTATAAAGTATATTAAATTCCTATGCATGTTCTAGGGAGAATTAGAAAAAATGTATTTATTTGATAGTAGCCTATAATATTACATGTGAGCATCCAAGGTGAAAATGAACTTTTTCTATATTTTTCAGAGTTCCTTGATGCTGTTTCCTGAAAGATAGGGAAGTCTATGTTGCTTGGGAACCTATGATGTAAAGATGTACTTCCTGTAATATACAGCTTGATGGAGTAATAGTATATGGCATAAACGCTCTCTCAGTAATGACTTGTATGGACAGATTAAACAATACAGACTTGGCAAAAAGTTTGAAGCATTACGTCTCTTAATAACTGAGTGGTTGTAACTGATTACACAGTGAAGTAAATGAATAGTAGAGATGAAGAATCAAAGGTCACAGCTCCTATGAAAACATTCAGAGTCATTTTCTAAGATGCTTCCTCAGTAAATGACACTTGATCAGCCTCTTGGCTATTGAGATAGGAATAATTTAGAACTAACTGCCTTTTTAAAAATTCTGTTGAAAGGTTAAAGCTTTTTGTTTTCAGTTTGATTTAAAAAGGACAGTTTACAAACCTCAGTACGTATATATTTTACATGTTAACTCTAGAGCATTTATATTCCTCTTCCTGTAATATATTCCTGAATATGATTTTTCATGAATGTTTTCTGATCTCATCCAATGACAGTTTCCAATGAGCTGGTGTTTAATCCGTGATCACATCTCTTTCCAGAAAATCACTCCCATCTCTGCTGATCTAGATTTAGAAAGTGCGTTGACAAGTGAATGTTCCACTCTTGTTCATATTCATCTCTATACTCTGATCTCTCTCAGGCGTATTCCTTCTTGATGTTGATGTACAAAAGCTGTTATTCGATTTGTTTAGCTGTTATTTGATTTGTTTTGTGCTCATTCTAGAGAATATTGGCTTAGCAGAACTGCGGAAATGGGAAGGAAGAGAAAGAAAAAGGGTAGGGGGAGAGAAAAAAATACATCATTTTCTGTCTGCAAGATTTTTGTGCATAATATTTGTCATGGAAAAACTATACCAATGAATGGTTCAAATGCATTTTGCATTTGTTACCAAACAATACTGAAAAGTTTAAGATTTCTGTTCCATTCAACCCACAGTACAGTCTTCCCAGCAAGAAGAACATGCGTATTCCCTCCATCTGGGTCAAGATTAACAGGCTGCTTTGAAGGAGCAAGGAAAAATGTGGACAGTTCCCGAGACACTGACTTTCCTTCTCAGCATGGAAAAATGTGTCACTTGAGTGTTTTCCTTTTCTTTCCAAGTTTTACTTATTTTGAACTCAATATTATAGCAGCTACAAAAGAAATTATTATAAAGGTTAATCACCCACAATTCAATCACTTTGACACAACTTTTCCTCCTATATTTCTTTCCATTCCTTATCAAAATGTGCAATTATTTTATACAATTGTAATTACAGTATAGATGACACTTTAAATATTTTAACATTACATTAAAGACAATTTTCTACATTTTCACTGTCCATATCATCAGTATAAGTTTCTTTTATTATTTATTTACTTAATTTATAATATAGAGACAGGGTTTCGCCATGTTGCCCAGGCTGATCTCAAACTCCTGTGCTAAAGTGATCCACCTTCCCCAGCCTCCCAGAGTATTGGGATGACAGGTGTGAGCTACTGTGCCCCACCAGCAGCATGACTTTTCAATGGCCGTGTAATATTCTGCTTCATTCTCATTCCTTCCCATTCTATGCTCAATATTCCATTCGCAACTGTTTCACTATTGTCAGACATATAGGTAGGTTTCTGATTTATTATTATAAATATGAATATCTTTTATATAAAGATCTATTTATATTTTATTTTATTTTATTTATTTATTTATTTTGAGACGGAGTCTCTCTCTGTCGCCCAGGCTGGAGTGCAGTGGCCAGATCTCAGCTCTCTGCAAGCTCCGCCTCCCGAGTTCACGTCATTCTCCTGCCTCAGCCTCCCGAGTAGCTGGGACTACATTAGCTGGGACTACAGGCGCCCGCCACCTCGCCCGGCTAGTTTTTTGTATTTTTTAGTAGAGACAGGGTTTCACCGTGTTAGCCAGGATGGTCTCGATCTCCTGACCTCGTGATCTGCCCGTCTCGGCCTCCCAAAGTGCTGGGGTTACAGGCGTGAGCCACCGCGCCCGGCCTATTTATATTTTAAAATGTTTCTTGACTGGGCGTTATGGCTCACACTTGTAATCCCAGCATTTTGGGAAGCTGAGATGGGAGGATCTTTTGAGCTCAGGAGTTTGAAATCAGCTTGTAGTCATCATAGAGAAACCCCATGTCTACAAAACATACAAAAATTAGCCGAGTGTGGTGGTGCGCCTGTAGTCCCAGCTACTCAAGGGGCTGACGTGGGAGGATCGCTTGAGCCTGGGAGGTCGAGGTTGTGGTGAGCCACAGTGCAGATTGCGCCACTGCACTCCAGCCTGGGTGACAGAGTGTAGATCGCGCCACTGGACTCCAGCCTGGGTGACAGAGTAAGACCCTCCCTGTCACACAAAAAATTTTGTTTCTTTTGGATGAATTCTCAGGGGATAATTACTTTTCCTTTTCTCCAACAGATTAGGGACTGATCCTGTATCAACACAACTAGACCTCATACAGTATGATTAACCCTATTCTTTGAATGATTTTCATAGATTTTTGTCACTGTGAACTAGGGCTTAAGGGTATCTTACATATCAGGAAGTTGGGTAAATACACCTAGCTGGTCACGGTGTGGCATATTTGGGCCAAAAGGAAACAGCCTGTTAGGCTTTGCATCACAGAGCACTTTATTTATTTACTTTTAGTTTCATTTACTTTTGAGATGGAGTCTCACTGTGTCACCTAGGCCAGAGTGCAGTGGAATGATCTTGGTTCCCTGCAACCTCTGCCTCCCAGGTTCAAGCGATTCTCCTGCCTCAGCCTCCTGAGTAGCTGGGATTACAGGCATATGCCACCACACCTGGCTGATTTTTGTATTTTTGGTAAAGACAGGGTTTTACCATGTTGGCCAGGCTGGTCTCGAACTCCTGACCTCAAGTGGTCCACCCGCCTCGACCTACCAAAGTGCTGGGATTACAGGCATGAGCCACTGTGCCCAGCCGAGGTTTTGCATCACAAAGCACTTCAAAACACACAATAAGATATGGTTTCTGAATGTGTGCTAGAGAATCCTCTGGATCATTCTGTTGTTGCTTTTGGTATGTTCCCCCTTGTTTTTCAACACACTTAAAAAAATCGTATTCACATTATGATCTTAATGAACTTCTCTCAGCAAGAGAACTCATGGTTACTTTGATGTACCCAGACTACACAGAGGATAATTGAAATATGATCATGTCATAATGATGATTAGTCTATAATGATTATCTGAGATTGAGTCATGCTGGCAGAAGCCCTACGGAAAGGAATACTTTCTTTAGATATTATTAAAAGCAAGACAACCACTGTGGAAAGCAGTTTGGAAATTTCTCCAAGAACTTAAAACAGAACTATCATTCATCCCAGCAATCCCATTAGTGGATATATGCCCAAAGGAAAATAAATCCTTCTACCAAAAAGACACATGCACTCATATGTTTGTTGTAGCACTATTAATAATAGCAAAGACATGGGATCAACCTAGGTGCCCATCAGTAGTGGACTGGATAAAGAAAATGTGGTACATATACACCATGGAATACTATGTGGCCATTAAAAAAATTGGCTGGGCACTGTGGCTCACACCTGTAATCCCAGCACTTTGGGAGGCCAAGGTGGGCGAATCATCTGAGGTCAGGAGTTTGAAACCAGCCTGGTCAACATGGCGAAAACCCATCTCTACTAAAAATACAAAAATTAGCTAGGCATGGTGGCAGGCACCTATAGTTCCAGCTACTAAGGAGGCTGAGGCAGGAGAATCACTTGAACCCGGGAGGCAGAGGTTGCAGTGAGCCGAGATCACACCACTGCACTCCAGCCTGGGTGACAGAGCAAGACTCTGTCTCCAAAAAAAAAAGTATAAGTAGAGGGATGAACAGGGAGACCACAGAGGGCCATCTATGTGTGTGGGGCAGGGGAAAAGGGGGGCAGGAGGGTAGTCCTCATTTTCTTGATGTTCTCAAGTAAGTACGTGCCTAATTTCATAATAGAAAATCCTGCTTTGGTGTGAATCATTTGTTGGCATCCATGAACCAGAGACTCTCTGTTTCTCTCTCCTTAGTGCTAAGCTGCTTTGTTTGACTTCATGACATCACAGGATGAAGGAAAAGTATGAGATTGCCAAAAAGGAAGTACATATATCTAAGGCTGCATCCCAGGCAGGGTGAGACCTGTTCTCAGTGGGCTGGGAAGGGAGCAGTGAGTTTTGAAAGGGCTTTAGATCAGACCCCAGGGCAGTGACACCCATACCTGCGGGAAGAAGCAGGGAAAAGGAAGCCTCCGGCAGGGTAAACGTCTCTCTGGGAAGATCCTGAGCTCTCTTACAGGAAGGGAACATCTGTGGCCAGTTTCACAAAACTTTCTCCTTCATCATCTTGGCCCACAGCCTGGGGCCTCACCAGAACAGGTCATTCATTAACAACCTCTCTTGAATCTGCTCTGGTCTTAGGTCACCTGTGGCCTTCATACGGCCAAATCCCTCATTAGATCCCTTGCTGTAATCTAACTTTTTTTTTTTTTTTTTTGAGACGGAGTCTCGCTCTGTCACCCAGGCTGGAGTACAGTGGCATAATCTTGGCTCACTGCAACTTCTGCCTCCCAGGTTCAAGCGATTCTCCTGCCTCAGCTTCCCAAGTAGCTGGGATTACAGGTGCATGCCATCAAGCCCAGCTAATTTTTTATTTTTAATAGAGATGGGGTTTCACCATGTTGGCCAGGCTGGTCCTGAACTCCTGAGCTCAGGTGATCTGCCCACCTCAGCCTCCCAAAGTGCTGGGATAACAGGAGTGAGCCACTGCGCCCAGCCTAATCTCACTATTGATTAGTCAGTCCTTCATTCCTAAAGCTCTCTTGTTCTTCTCCCTCCTCCTCCTCCTCCTCTTCCTTCTCTTCCTCTTCTTCTTTTTGAGACAGGGTCTTGCTCTGTGACTCAGGCTTCTTGACTATAGTGGCATGATCATAGCTCACTGCAGCCTCTACCACCTCCAGGCTCAAATGATCCTCCCGCCTCAGCTTCCCACATAACTGGGACCACAGGCACGTGTAACCATGCCCAGGTAATTTTAAATTTTTTTTGTAGAGATGGGGTCTCGTTATGTTGCCCAGGCTGGTCTCAAACTCCTGGACTCAAGTGATCCTCCCACCTTGGCCTCCTGAAGTGTTGGGATTACAAGCATGAGCCACTGCACCTGGCCATTAAAGGTTTCTTCTTTGTTGAGTATTGTCAACCCTGGGACTGTGTACTTCTGACCCACAGTATCTGTGGTGGGCAGGGAGCTGAGAGTAAGTGGGAAAATGAAAGTGTGAAGCCAGTGAGCCAGGCCTGGAATAGGGAGAGGCAAGTGAGTGCCTAGGGTATAAAATTTAAGGAGCTCACTTGCAGGGTCATGCAAGTGTGAGGTGAGTGCTTCTTTAAAACTTGCAGGGCCAGTCGCGGTGGCTCATGCTTGTAATCCCAGCACTTTGGGAGCCTAAGGTGGCAGGATCGCTTGACCCAGGTGTTCAAGACAGCCTTGGCAACATAAGGAGATGCCATTTCTACAAAAAATGAAAAATTAGCCAGGTATGATGGTGCACACCGGTGGTCCCAGCTACTTGGGAGGTTTAGGTGGGAGGATCGTTTGAGACCAGGAGGTCGAGGCTGCACTACTGCATTCCAGACTGGTGACAGAGCGAGACCCTCTCTCAAAAATCAAACAAACAAACAAAAAAAAACAAAAAAGCTTGCCCCCTAGGTACCTAGCTTGCCTCACCCTAATCCCAGCCTTGCCCATGAGTGCACGCTGCTCATCAGAAGGCCTGCTGGGCATGTTTGCTTCGATTTGAGTTACTTAGACACTGCCATCAGAGCATTTTCTTTCTTCCTACCGCATGACACCACCATGCAACAGAAACCCCAGGGCATGCATAAGTTCTGCAGACTCTTAGGCTGAATAATAATAACCAGTGGTGATCAGAATACAACCACTTCCCACAGAGTCTCAGGAAAACACTTTGTTGGGGGAGTAAAATTAGAATGTTATTACAACTACTTAGATAGTATGCACAAAGAAGAGTTCTCCACCTGAAGGCTTGGCAAGGGCTAGCTCTTCAAACAGATTTGTGAAAAGAGTAAGTGGAAGGAAATGAAAGTCAGAATTTTCCTCTCCAGATGTGGCCATCACTTCTTCAGTCTTAAGACCGTGAGATGCCAGGACAATTTGCAGAACTTGGTGGAAGCATCAGTGTGGTGTAATTGCCGCTTCGTGAAACATTCTGCTCTTTTAAAAACTTTGCTAACATTTCCCATGCACCGTGGATGTTGCCTATCAGGGGAGGTAATTTAAAAGATGTCACATTCTCTCGGGTTTGTACAGAGCAGGAATGAATAAATAAGTCATTCAATGCTGCTTTGGATCTTTGTTCAGTCAGGTTTGTCCTTGTAACATGTCATGGGCTCGGAGTTGCCCATGTTACATTTCCAAAGGGCTCTTTGCAAATCCTTTTCAAAGCTGTCATTTGAATCACTGCTTATGAGCGCAGCATTTATAATGGCCCCATTGTCCAGGCTATCTAAATGCTACTTGGCTGAATTTTCTATGTGTTTACAGATGTTGAAATGTCTCCTGTGGTTGCTTTCTGCTCGTTGTTCCTATCTGACCTTTTTAATTAGGGTCTGGAGCCCCCACAGTCAGGAGAGCTAGAAAATAGGCACTGAGTGAGAAAAATCTTTGGAGGGAGCAGTCAGGCTTTGGGCAGAATGGCTAGCTGAATCTTTGTTGTAAAAATGAGTAAAGGAGGAATTCCAGGCCAATTTTTTTCTCATTGTTGGAACAAGCTTTGTCGTTTTCCCCAACTCTATTGTTTCAAACAGCACCTACTTCTTTTTTTTTTTTTTGAGACGGAGTCTTGCTCTGTCGCCCAGGCTGGAGTGCAGTGAGGTGATCTCGGCTCACTGCAAGCTCCGCCTCCCGGGTTCACGCCATTCTCCTGCCTCAGCCTGCGAGTAGCTGGGACTACAGGCGCCCGCCACCTCGCCCGGCTAATTTTTTGCAATTTTAGTAGAGACGGGGTTTCACCGTGTTAGCCGGGATGGTCTCGATCTCCTGACCTCGTGATCGCCCGCCTCGGCCTCCCAAAGTGCTGGGATTACAGGCGTGAGCCACCGCGCCCGGCCTCGGCACCTACTTCTAACAGGGACTTCTGATACTCTTCATCTCTGAGAGGTGGAGTACAGTCTCCCAGAAAGAATATCTCATCATCAGTGTCCTCAGGTGCTCTCTGCATCATGCGCCCCACAGTGTGTGTGGCCGATTAAAGATGACTGCAGATTCTTTGACATTCCTCCATGGAGAGGTGGGGTCTATGCTCCCTTTCCCTTGAATCTGGGCTTTAAGAGTCCTGGCACTTTCTTTCCTTCTTTCTGGTAAAAAAAAAAAAAAGCCAACATAACACTTACTATCTTAGCAGTTTTTAAGTGTACAGTTCAGTAGTGTTAAATATATTTACCTTGTTGTAAAACAGGTCTCCAGAACTTTTTCATTTTGCAAAACTAAAATGTTATACCTGTTGAACAGCTCCCCACTCCCCACTTCCCTCTTTTTTTTTTTTTTTTTTGAGACAGAGTCTAGCTTTGTCACCCAGGCTGGAGTACAGTGTTGCAATCCAATCTCTGCTCACTACAACCTCTGCCTCCCAGGCTCAAGCAATCCTCACACCTTAGCCTCCCGAGTAGCTGGGAGTACAGACATGAGCCACCATGCCCAGCTAATTTTTGTATTTTTTGTAGAGATGGGGTTTCACATGTTGCCCAGGCTGGTCTTGAACTCCTGGGCTCAAGTGATCCACCCACTTCATCTTTCCACAGTCCTGGGATTACAGGCCACAGTGTGGCCACTTTTCCTTTTTCTAGCCCCCAGTAACTACTATTTTACTTTCTGATTCTATGAATTTGGCTATTTTAGGTACCTCATACTAGTGGAATAATATAGTATATAGCTTGTTGTGACTAGCTTATTTCACTTTGCCTAATGTCCTCAAGGTTCACTCATGTAGCATTTGACAGAATTTCCTTCTTTTTATGGCTAAATAATATTCCATTGTGTGTATGTCTGTATCACATTTTTTTTATCCATTCATCCATTGATGGATACTGGGTTGCTTCTACCTCTTGGCTATTGTGAATAATGGTGTAGTCAACATGGGTATGCAAATATCTTTGAGATTCTGTTTTCAGTTCTTTTGGATATACAGTATACCTGGAAGTGGGACTACTGCATTATACGGTAGTTCTATTTTTAATTATTTCAGGAACCCCCCCATACTATTTTCCATAGAGGTTGTACCATCTTACAATCCCACCAGCAGTGCACAAGGGTTTCAATTTCCTCATATTTCACCAGTACTTGTAATTTTCTGTTTAGGTTTTTTTTTTTTTTTTTTTTTTTTTTTTTTTTTTTTTTTTTTTGAGACAGAGTTTTGCTCTTATTGCCCAGGATGGAGTGCAACGGCATGATCTTGGCTCACCGCAACCTCCACCTCCCAGGTTCAAGTGATTCTCCTGCCTCAGCCTCCCGAGTAGCTGGGATTACAGGCATGCACCACCACACCCGGCTAATTTTGTATTTTTAGTAGAGATGGGGTTTCTCCATGTTGGTCAGGCTGGTCTCGAACTCCCGACCTCAGGTGATCCACCCACCTCGGCCTCCCAAAGTGCTGGGGTTACAGGTGTGAACCACTGCACTCAGTCTTCTGTTTTTTTTGTTTTTTGTTTTTGTCTTGTTTTTAAATAGGACCCATTCTAAGGGGTGTGAGGTGATATCTCATTGTGGTTTTGACATGCATTTCTTTGATAATTAGTGATGTTGAGGATCTTTTGAATGCTAGCAGTTTCTGATTCCCCTAGTGGAGTGACCCCATGGAGAGGCCTTGGTAATATTATACATGGAGGGGGAGAGGAGCCCAGCTGAGCTCAGCTTTCCAGCCATCCCTGCTAAGGGGCCTGCATGTGAGTGAGCCATCTTGGACCCTCCAGATCACCCAGCCACCAGCTGAATGCCACCAAGTTACTCCAGTTGATGGTACATGGAGCAGAAGAATTGCCCAGCTGAAGTCTCCCCAGATTCCTGATCCACACAATTGTGAAATATAATAAAAATTGTTGTTTTAATCCATTAAGTTTCTGGATAATTTGTTTTGCAGTAATAGGTAACTGACCAGTGGACAAATGTCCTTTCTTTGACAGTGGTTTAGATTTGCTGTATTAAATATACTGTAATGACATGTATGGTTGGACAGTTGATATAATGCTCACAGGTCAGAAAGAGAGCCACCATCATTGACTCATTGTTTTCTTCCTGACATGCAACTTCTAGAGGAGCAATAACTGAACCTCTAACCTCTACTTTCTGGTCTACACATATTCTCTGGGCAATCATTGGTATGTCCTTCAAGTGGTCTAACTGCTGGGGGTTCGGATCTGTACTGAACATAAATGCATGTTCACACTCTACTTTTGGGCTGAATGAAGGTGTAAGACCAACTTTGGTTGTTAACTGATCAAAATTAGTTTTATAGATTCTTATAGCTTTGTAGATAAATTTGTTGTGGTTGTTTGTAATTGGCCAGTGGATTGGTGAAGACTTGGGTCTTTACTTGGATGCCACCCTCCCACTCATCAGTCCACCCTCTCTGACCCTGTACTGCATATGATGCTGGAAGACAGCTGGACAGGAGGCTACACCCCAGCTACCAGCCCTAAATATATTCTCTAATGCTTTCTTATGCTAACCAAAAGGACTACACTAGTATAATACTTCCTTCTCAGACTTTTAATTTAGTTTGCAGCTAAATTTTTAGTTGCTCACAGCCAAGCTTTCTAAACAGGCTATGCATGTGACTCTGTCTGCTTGGTGGCACCTATAGTGTCACCGACATGTGCTGAGGAAGGAGATAGGGATGGGGGAGAAAGAAAAGAAAGACAAAAGTGTTGTCATCTTTGACTCTTTCAGGACCAGTGACTGGGTTTTTGAACAGAAAGCAAGATGCAAAGTAGAAATAACTTACTCCCAAAGACTCTCACCACCCTCTTTGTCATAGCTCATTTTGGTTTCTTTCTATCATATTACCATTTATTTGCTTCATAGTGCTACTTATGATCCATAATTATCTCATGTATTTTTGTTTTCTGTTCTTCTCCCACGCCAGAATGTGAGTTCCATGCCATCAAAACCTCCTCTGTATTGCTCACTGCTGCACCCCCAGCTCCTAGCTAAGTGCTTGATTTATGTCAGGCGATCATTAAACACTAGCTGAACAAATAGAAGAGATATGAAATAAAATAATATCTTTGGTCGGGCATAGTGGCTCACACCTGTAATCCCAGCACTTTGGGAGGCCATGGCGGTGGATCATTTGAGGCCAGGAGCTTGAGACCCGCCTGGCCAACACGGTGAAACCCTGTGTCTACTAAAAATACAAAAATTAGCTGGGTGTGATAGTGCATGCCTATAATCCCAGCTACTAGGGAGGCTGAGGCAGGAGAATTGCTTGAACCCGGAGGGCAGAAGTTGCAGTGAACTAAGATCTCACCACTGCATTCCAGCTTGGGAGACAGAGTGAGATGCCATCAAAAAAACCAAAAAGTATCTTCATCTTCTCACCAATAATAATCCACTAGGTCAGTGCTTCTCAAACTTCAATATGCATAAGATTCATCTGTGTATCTTGTTAAAAATGCAGATTTTGATTCAGTAGGTCTTCTGGGGTAGAGCCTGAGTACATGCATTTCTTTATTTTTTCTTTCTTTCTTTTTTTTGAAACAGTGTCTTGCTCTGTTTCCCAGGCTGGAGTGCAATGGCATGATCTCGCCTCACTACAGTCTCAACCTCCCGGCTCAAGCGATCCTCCTACCTCCGCCTCCAGAGTAGCTAGTACTACAAGCATGCATCATGAGGCCCGGCTAATTTTGCTTGCTTTTTGTAGAGATGAGATCTCATTACATTGCCCAGGCTGGTCTTGATTCTGACTCTTGGGCTCAAGCAATCCACCTGCCTCAGTCTACCAAAGTGCTAGGATCACAGGCGTGAGCCGCCATACCTGATAAGAACTTACATTTCTAACCATCTCCTGGGTGACGCTGATGCTGCTGGCCAGGTTCCATGCTTTCAGAAGCAAGACATTGGACCAAGCCCCCTGAGGCAGATTGTCCTATTCACCTTTGTATTCCCAGCCTAATAAGGTGCTTGGTGTATAACAGGTACTCAAAAATTGTTTGTTAAATGAATGGATAAAACTACAAGGTGGTGGCTCACACTGTAATCCCAGCACTTTGGGAGGCTGAGGCATGTGGATGACTTGAGGTTAGGAGTTCGAGACCAGTCTGGGCAACATGGTAAAACCTTGTGTCTATGAAAAATACAAAAATTATCCAGGTGTGGTGGTGTGCACCTGCAATCCCAGTTACTTGAGAGGCTGAGGCATGAGAATTGCTTGAACCCAGGAGGTGGAGGTTGCAGTGAGCCGAGATCGTGCCACTGCACTCCAGCCTGGGAAACAGAGTGAGATTCTGTCTCAAAAACAAACAAACAAATGAACATGAACAACCAAACAAACAAACACTAAATGAAGCACAGGAATATATGAAAAACCTAGCAAAGCAAATCTCAAGTGACTGGTAGAGACAGTAAGTGACCTGCAATCTCAATGTGGACTTTTGGGGGCTTTTGAGTTTTTTCACCTGCATTAAGGAGTGGGGCAGAGGGAGCAGAGGTGGGAAAGGGCTTTCTCATCCTAAGCCCACAGATGGAAGAGATTTCATCACTTGGTTGCAATAATAAATTTTTTCCAGTATGAATATGTAGAGAGGCATCTAGGAAATGGGTGAAGAAGGTACCATTTGCGACAGTCCTTGTATATTTTCTTTCCTTTCTTCTCCTAGATTTTTCTTCTTTTTTAAAAACTATTTTATCTTATTTTTATTTTTTTGAGACAGGGTCTCACTCTGTCACTCAGGCTGAACTGCAGCGGTACAATCACCGCTCACTGCAGAGTTGACCCGGGCTGAAGTGATCCTTCCATCTCAGCCTCCTGAGTAGCTGGGATTACAGGTGTGCACCACCACGCCTGGCTAATTTTTTTAAATTTTTCGTAGACGGGGTTTCACCATGTTGCCCAGGCTGATCTTGAACTCCTGGGCTCTAGCAATCTGCCCACCTTGGCCTCCCAAAGTGCTGGGATTAAAGGCATGAGCCACTGCACATAGCCAGGTTCTTCTTAATATCTTCTGCCTTAACCTTTATATTTTCTGCCTTTCTTGTTGGCTCTCTTGTTCTCTCTTTCTGTCTCCTCCTATCTCCCTTTGGATCTGACATACTGATTTCAACACTGGAGAGATGGAGGATAATTACTAAAATTGTTCTTCTAGCTACTTATGCAGATCTTTGCTGAGAAGGGGTAGAAAATGGCCTAAGATTCAGGCCTTGATAATTCTGTGCTATTTCTGTATGCAGTGGACAATTAGACTTCGACACAAGGCACAACACTTTCTCATGTGTTTTTTTCTTTGGAAAGTAAGTATTTCACAAGAAGGGATTTCAATTAATTCATGAACATCTCTTTCTCTTTTTCTTTCACTCCTCCTCCTTAAGGAACATTGTGAAATACATTAAAAGCAAGAAAACAGGCACAATTACTTGGTAGGCCTTACCCAGGCACATTGAAAATAGAATGTTGCTGCTGATTTATACATCCTAATAATATTCACTGTCCAGTTTTGGCATGAAGTCATTCCATATTTTACATAGGTTGAAGGGCTTTTACTATTGAAGCCCAAAAGACAGGTCCATGGCAGAGTGAGAGTGTAGCATCTTTAACTCTTAGTGCATTTGATGAGAACTAATAAATTGGCACCCACACGCGGCGGTGGCTCGTGCCTGTAATCCCAGCACTTTGGAGGCCAAGGCAGGCGAATCACCTGAGGTCAGGAGTTTGTAACCAGCGTGGCCAACATGGTAAAACCCTGTCTTTACTAAAAATACAAAAATTAGCCAGACATGGTGGCAGGTGCCTGTGATCCCAGCTACTTGGGAGGCTGAGGCAGGAGAATCACTTGAACCTGGGAGGTGGAGGTTGCAGTTAGGTGAGATTGCACCACTGCACTCCAACCTGGGTGACAGAGTAAGACTCCATCTTAAAAAAAAAAAAAAAAGGGAACCAATAAATTAATAAATTGGGTGGTGATCCCAAAGTGCTGTCCCTACTTTAGTGACTGACATGCACTTTCCTGAAAAGTGCTGTCTTTTGAAATACTTTGAAAGTGTTGGCTTTTCAAAATAATAAATTCATCTCTGTTCATTGTCATTGAATATTGAGCTTCATAAATGTTCCTTTAAGCTTCCTCTCCTTCCTGTGTGGGAAAGGCTACCATCTTTGTATCATTTCCCCATTTCTTGATTCTGTCCTTACTTCCCTTCCTGCCAGAGGTACTCTCTCTCAACGAGGTCTGTTCCACAGGCATTCTTTCTCCAAACATCATCTTGAAAGTCAATTGGCCTTCCTTGATAATCTGTTTCCTGATTTTCTCTGTGGCATGTAGTTCAATGGTTAAATGTGTGTGTTCAGGAGTCATTCTCCCTGGCTTTCAACCCTAATTCCACAACATACCGGCTGGGTAACTCTAGAGAAGATCTTTTACATATCTGTGCTTCAATTTCCCCATTCAAAAGACTGGGGAACTTCCTTTCCTATATATATATATTTCATATATATATATATAAAATACATATATATTAGAGATGGGGTCTCACTCTGTCACCAAGGCTGGAATGCAGTGGCAAAATCACAGCTTACTGCAGCCTTGACTTTCTGGGCTCAAGCCATCTTCCCACCTCAGCCCCTTAAGTAGCTGGGACTAGAGGCGCGTACCACCATGCCTGGCTAATTTTTGCATTTTTGTAGAGACAGGGTTTTGTTGTCAAGGCTCGTCTCGAACTCCTGGGCTCAAGCGATCCACCTGCCTCAGCCTCCTGAAGTGCTGAGATTATAGGTGTGAGCCATTGTGCCTGGCCAATAATTTTTTTTTTTTTTTTTTTTAGAGACAGTATCTCATTCTGTCACCGAGGCTGGAGTGCAGTGTCAAGATGACAGCCCACTGCAGCCTCAAACTCCTGGGCTCAAGCAGTTTTCCCACCTCAGCCTCCCAGAGTGCTGGGATTATAGGCACGAACCACCATGCCTGGCCCTTTCCAGCTTCGTGGCCCATAAATGTCTTTCTGAAGGAACCGGAAGTCATATCTTTGAAATGTAAACATCAGAGATTGTGCCCCTATCTCCCAGTTTCTGAGTGAGGGCAGGAGCCTAACTTTGGTAGGTGCCTTGCTTCCAGTTGTAAAACTACCTGACATAAAGACAAGAGAAGTTTATTTTCCCTTTGTATAAAACCAATTAACTAACAGATAATCACCCTCAAATACCAGGTGAATTTAGGATGCACTGTGTGTAATAAATGGTGCTGCCAAGTCCTCTTACTTGAACTTGCAATCTCAATGTGGACTTTGTATGTCTTGAGAACTTGTATGTAATGGATGGTACTGGCTGTATAAAAGGGTGACATTTCAGCTGGGCGCAGTGGCTCACACTTGTAATCTTAGCACTTTGGGAGGCTGAGGCATGTGCATCACCTGAGGTCAGGAGTTCGAGACCAGCCTGGCCAACTGGTGAAACCCTGTTTCTAATAACAAATACAAAAATTAGCTGGGTGTGGTGGTGGGTGCCTGTAATCCCAGCTACTAGGGAGGCTGAGGCAGGAGAATCGCTTGAGCCTGGGAGGCGGAGGTTGCAGTGAGCTGAGACTGACTGTGCCATGGCACTCCAGCCTGGGTAACAGAGCGAGACTCTGTATCAAAAAAAGAAAAAAGGTGAGATTTCTTTCTGTCAGCAATCTCTTAGCAAATTGCCTGTGATGTGCAACCCATTCTGGTTTAATTCTTATTCAGTAATAAACCTTTTCTTTCTCTACTACCTTTACGGAAACGTTTTCTGGGTTGGGAGAGGATGTTGTTATTAATTATATTACCTGAACAATGTATATTGATATATCTGTGTTTGTGCATATAATTGCTTTATTTAATGCTTTATTTAATCCTCTTTTAGCACAGAATTTACAATAGAAAAGGATTGTCTTTTGCAAATTTCTCAGAAAGCACTAGAATCAGTGTTTTAAATAAGTAGATTACTAACAATTATCTATAAAAACCCAACTGATGTTCCCCTTTCTTCTAACTACTCTGTAAGTTTCAGTGATATTATGGTAAGGTACAGCTCTTTAAAAGCCTCCAGGAAGCTGTGAGGCTTTTGTTTCTCAGCATGTGAACCTATGGTCTTAGTGAATCTTTAGCAGGCAGAGAGTTCAGGATCATGAAGTTTTACATGCCTTTATTACCACAAATTTAATAGTCCTGGTCCTAATTATGCTTGTGGGTGTTTATTGTAATGAAATAAGACATTTGAGTATGATGTATGCTTCCTCTCTAGATCAAAGGGAAGCAGACTGCAGAGTCCAGAAGGCAATTTATAACCAAGATCTAATGGACACACACACATAAGCACACACACCCATGGCCCTGTGAGAGAAGTAACCAAGAATTAAGGCATTTAGTAGCTGTGCATACATCATCGGCTGGCTGTCACTGGTGAGCCACAAATGACGTAGCAGTCATGGAAAGCCAGAGACTGCTAAATAGAATTTTAGAATTTGGGGCTTTCTAAAATGCAGAAATGAACAGATTGTTCTTCAGCTTAAAACTTTTTTTTTTTTTTTTTGAGATGGAGTCTCACTCTGTCGCCCAGGCTGGAGTGCAGTGGTGCAATCTTGGCTCATTGCAATCTCTGCCTACCGTGTTTAACTTATTCTCCTGCCTCAGCCTCTCAAATAGCTGGGATTACAGGTGTGTGCCACCACGCCCAGCAAATTTTTGTATTTTTAGTAGAGAAGGGGTTTCACCATATTGGCCAGGCTGGTCTAGAACTCCTGACCTCAAGTGATCCACCTGCCTTGGCCTCCCAAAGTACTAGGATTACAGGCATGAGCCACCAAGCCCAGCCCAGCTTAAAACTTTTTAGCAGTGATACCTTCTACTGAATATGCATGACTGCCTGGCACAGCTAATGAGGCCTCCAGTGGCCTCTCCCTGCTCCAGCCCCTCCTCTGGGGTTCCCCACCTCAGACTGCGCTCCAGCCCCCTGGATGTGTTCTACCTCTGGGCCTTTGCTGCTTCTGCTGGAAAAGCCCTTTCTCCAGTTTTCTAACTGGTGAACACCTGTTCATGTTTCACATTTCATCTTAGGTTGCTTCCCTGGGAGGCATTTCCTGAACTGTTCTTATCTTTTTTGGGGTCTCTGTTTTGCCCCAGTCATCCCTTAATGGAGCTCACCTTTCGGACAGTGAACTTCTCAAGTGCAAGGGCCACTTCACTCATCCAAGTGGTAACTGGACCTGACCCTGCTTAGCTTCTGAGATCAGACAAGATTGGGCATGTTCAGGTGGGTATAGATGCAGACCATGGGCATTTTCGAGAAGCCACTGCGTCCCTAGCACCCAGAGGACAGCCTGGCACATAGTTGCTGCTCAACAACCCCTGGAGTTTACTGAAAGGAGCCTTAGGCTGTGGAATGAATTCTGTCTCCCAAAGTGTAAATATGGAAGCCCTAACCCGCAATGTGACTGTATTTGGAGATAGCGCCTTTAAGAGGACAATTAAGATAAAATGAGATCTTCATGGTGGGGCCCTAATCCAATATGACGGATGTCTTTATAGGAGGAAGAAATACCAGGTGCGCATGCCCAGAGAAAAAGTCCTGTGAGAACACAGCAAGAAGATGGCCATCTACAAGCCAAGGAGAGGGGCCTCAGGAGAAATCGAACCTGTCACACCTTGATCTTGGATTTCCAGCCTTCAGAACTGTGAGAAAGTAAATTTCTGTGTTCGAGCTACCAGGTCTGTGGGATTTTGTTACGGCAGCCCTAGCAGACTAAGACAGGCATCAATGATTCCAATGTTTTCATTTTTTTTCAGGTAAGCAGCCCCAAGCCCAGAGAGATGCAGCAATTTGCCCAAAGTCACATAGCAAGTTAGCTGAAGAGTTGGGATTAGAATCCAGCTCTTGTGACTTCTCTCTTTTTACTGTTTTTCCAGTTTCCCTTCCCAACCTACCCACTGAAAAGCTTTTTGAGTGACGGTTTTAGAAATCCCAGTTCTGTATACAAAGCAGAATTGAGCACAGCTGCTCCAATGAAGGGCTCAGAACTCCCAGGCTTTTCTCTCTCCCCTGCCCCTTTTCCCTGTTGCACCTCTGCAGCGCCCTGAGGATTGACGGAATCTAGTTTGAAAGCTACTGCTCTACCCCACTGCCTCCTGAATGCAATGTCACAAATCTTCCCAACTTGCCATTTCTCTCACACTGACATAAAGCATTAGAAACCTGTTGTGAAGTAGGAAAGCTAACTGGGTCAGTAGCTGATAAGATAAGCTGACCTAGGGGATAGATGATTAGGATTTCGGAGAAGGAAAAGTTACCCAATTGATTAGACTCTGTCCTGGGGCGATGATACTGAAGATTTCTACAGATGCAGCAGAAACATCTGGAAACCAGGTGTGTCCCAGCTCTGGTCTGGGACCCATTTCATAAACTGGCAAATATCCAGAATATACACATGGCTTATTCTGAGGTGTACTGAAGTTTCAATGAAGCTACTTTGGTAATGACTAGGAGAAGAAAATCCTGTGGCTGGACTTTGTTAATGCTGTATGGCCAAGGACAGTGTTTCTCTAATTACGGCCTGTGTACCTCCTTGGATCTCGATCACCTGTATATTTGGGAATATGCAGGTTCCAGGGTCCCACCTGAAACTACAGAATCTGTATTGAGATCCCAGGTGATTCTCATGTACACTCAAATTTAAGATTATTAGCACCTGGACTTTGGAATCAGCCAGATAAACTTTTGGATACTGGGTTGGCTACTTTCTAGATGTGGCCAAGTCATTTTACTTGCCGTGCTTTTGCTTTTCTTGTCTGTAAAGTGGACATGATACCTATTTTACAAGGTGATTTTGAGTAACAAGGTCAGCATTAAACACTTATCCTCTTTAGGGAGAGACAGAGGAGATGAAACAGAGTAGAATTGAGAAAAAGCAGTTTCTTAGACCCCGCTGTGAAGTTTTTCTTATTTCAACAAATAATAAAATAACAAATTCATACACTTTCTTAGTGCTTGTTTGGACTTAAGCATTTAAAAATAACTTGAGAGTTTTATAGGCACCAAGGATGACATCTGAGTGCTGGAAATACTTGATCTTTGACCTGTTGTGAAGTGGGAAAGCTAACTGGGTCAGTAGCTGATAAGATAAGCTGGAGTGAAGGTGGAGTGAAGGTGCCAGCAGACTGAACCCTGGGAGACTGTCCTCTGTTTTATGAATGTGGTCATGCTCTGAGTCAAATGATGTCCCTGGTAAGAACATCTCCCAGAAAAGCTTAGAAATCAGCTGTGATCCTTTTTCCCTGCAAGACCCTTGACTTGGATGTTCAGGGTTCTCTACAATGATACTGGCTACCTTTACTGAGTACTACTTCTCAGCCAGGCATTGTGCTAAGTGCTTTATGTGCATTATGCTGTGCAATCCTGCAAATACCCTGACGGGGCAGGTAATATTATTAATGCCATTTTGCCAATGACAAAAGTAACTTACTGATTAGGACTCTGAGTAGTATCCATACCACTGTAAGGATGACAAAGAGCAAAGGCAGATTAGGTCTGGCTCTGATGTTTGTTGGGTGTTTTACTTAGATTTAACCCCCAGACAAGTCTGAGTCTTGATAGGGTCTTGCCTATTACTCTACTTCTTTCTCTGCTGTGCACAGATGGAGACTGGCATCTCAATTAATACCAGGTTGTGTGCTTAAAGTCCAATGAATAGCATTTGTTTTTGAGATGGGGTCTCATTCTATCACCTGGGCTGGAGTACAGTGGTGCAATCTCGGCTCACTGCAACCTCCGCCTCCCATGTTCAAGCAATTCTCCCACCTCAGCCTCCCGAATCAGCTGTGATCCTTGTTCTCTGCAAGACCCTTGACTTGGATGTTAAGGGTTCTCTATAATGATACTAGCTACCTTTACTGAGTATTACTTGTCAGCCAGGCATTGTGCTAAGTGCTTTATATGCATTATGCTGTGCAATCCTGCAAATACCCTGACAGGGCAGGTAATATTATTAATGCCATTTTACAGGGGTGTGCCACCATGCCTGGCTAATTTTTGCATTTTTAGTAGAGATGGGGTGTCACCATGTTGGCTAGGCTGGTCTCGAACTCCTGACCTCAGGTGATCTACCTGCCTTGGCCTGCCAAAGTGCTGGGATTACAGGCATGAGCCACTGCACTGAGCCCAATGAATAGCATTTAATAAACGTTTGTAAATGCTCTGAATGTACTATGAGCACATTCATTTGTACTATGAGTACAAAGTTGTACACATAGATTATTTATCATAGCAAAAAATGGAAAGTAACCTTGGTTACTTCTACATAGTTATTTAATTTATTTTTTTTATTTTTTTTTTATTTGGAGCCTTGCTCTGTCACCCAGGCTGGAGTACAGTGGCGTGATCTTGGCTCACTGCAACCTCTGCCTCCTAGCCGCCTAGGTCCAAGCGATTCTCCTGCTTCAGCCTCCTAAGTAGCTGGGACTACAGGTACATACCATCATGCCCCACTAATTTTTGTATTTTTGATAGAGATGAAGTTTCACCATTTTGGCCAGGCTGGTTTTGAACTCCTTACCTCAAGTGATCCGCTCACGTCTGCCTCCCAAAGTGCTGGGATTACAGGTGTCAGCCACCGTGCCAGGCCAATTTTTTTTTTTTTTTTTTTTTTAAAGAGACAGAGTCTTGCCTTGTCATCCAAGTTGGAGTAGAGTGGTATGATCACAGCTTATTGCAGCCTCAAACTCTTGGGCTCAAGTGATCCTCCAGCCTCAGCCTCAGCCTCCCAAGTAGCTATGGCTACAGGTGCATACAATCATATGCCTGGCTAATTAAAAACATTCTTTTTTTCTGTAGAGATGGTTTCTCCCTATGTTGTCCAGGCTTGTCTCGAAATCCTGGCCTCAAGTAATGCCCCTACCTCAGCACGGGATTACAAGCATGAGCCACTGTGCCCAGCTTATATAGCCATTTAAAATGAGTGTATAGATCTATAATAAATGAATAACATATATACCACAATAAAAGAATAAAGCAGGGTATGAAGTAGCATGATTAATGGAATCTCATTTTTGAAAATCAAGTATGTTTGTGTTTATATGTGCATAGAAAAAATATGGAAGGATCTACCCCATAATGTTAGTTGGGCTCTGAATGGTAGATTTAGGATGTTTTTTTCTTTCTGAAATGGAGTCTCTGTCAACCAGGCTGGAGTGCAATGGCACTGTCTTGGCTCACTGCAACCTCTGCCTCCTGGGTTCAAGCGATTCTCTTGCCTCAGTCTCTGGAATAGCTGGGATTACAGGGGCCCACCACCACACCTGGCTAATTTTTATATTTTCAGTAGAGATGGGGTTTCACCATGTTGGCCAGGCTGGTCTCGAACTGCTGACCTCATGATCTGCCTGCCTCAGCCTCCCAAAGTGCTGGGATTACAGGTGTGAGTCACCGTGCCCTTCGATTTAGGATGTTTTTTGACTCTGAAAAAGAAAAATTGTCTGATTTTTCTTTTTCTGTTTTTATTTTTACAGTGAGCTGAACATGCATCATTTTTATAACTGGGACAAATGTGCCACTATTAGTTTGAAAATTAAATGCCTTGGAAATAAAAAGCTAAACATTCTACCATCTTCCATGTTATTGTGCCTTTGTATTTGCTTCTCTAAGAGAGTGATTAGGAGATGCTCTGAAGACTCTCAGGAGACCAAAAGGAGAGCTATTCTAAACATTCCTTTTAGCACCTTCACATACACTCAGTGCACTCCTCAATAGATCACCCAATGCATTCTTGTTGAATGAATGAATGAGCATTGAAAAGAAAATCTGTGATCAATATGCAAAGTATTGCAAAAGAAGAACACTTTCATAAGGATGAGAAGTCATAACAATAGAAAATAATAACTTCCAATGTCTTTTTATTAGATTCCTGGTAGCTGGATTCATTTGTTTTCAAAGTGATTCACTGAGTCTACTGAGATCCTAGAACAAGGTTGGGGCTGTTTAAGTCACTCTAAAGGCTCCCTCCAGACATTCCTGTCAGCCTGTCTACACCACATTTCTTTCGTTATTCTCATTGCCTTTGGTGGCTGTCACAGATAGGAGGGCCAAATCATGCTCCCAGCAGCACATACCGTTTCTGCTTTGTCCATCTCTTGCTCACTATAATAGGACACTCTTCTTCCACAGATAGAACAGATTTCTGGTTCTTAGAAAGGCTTCCCAACCTCTGCCCAGGCCTTGATTTTATTTGTGATTCAGAGAATGGCTCTTGGCCAACACAAGAGAATGCCAGTTCAGGGACGACTGTGGTTTGAATGCCCCTCCAGAACTCATGTTGAAATCTGATTGCATTGTAATAGTATTAACAGTGGGGCCTTTAAGAGGTGCTTAGGTCATGGGGGCTCATGAATGGATTAACGCTGTTATCATTGGGAGTGGGGTCCCAATAAAGGGATACAATTTGGCCTGATTTCCTGTCTCGCCCATGATAAAGGGATGATACTCAGCCTGATTTCCTGTCTCGCATGCCTGCTTGCCCTTCCGCCATGTTACGATGCAGCAAGAAGGCCCTCACCAGAAGCAGCCCCTCAGCCTGGGACTTGCCAGCTTCCAGAACCGTAAGAAATACATTTACGGGAGTCTCTCTGAATCTGCTGTGATTGTGGGGGCTGTCTGAAAAAGAAAATTCAAACAAAACATTTTTTAAATGGTATTCTGTTATAGCAACACAAAACAGAGTAAGAAACCATTCAAAACAGACCCTTACTTTGGCAACTAGATGTCTCTGATATGAAAGTTGGGGGTAAGGCACCCAGATCTGCAGAAAGGCTCAATAGATTTGTTCTCATAGATGCAACAGTTGTGTCATAATGGTAGAAACAGAGATTCTCTACTATGGGAGATTTAAAAAAAATGAAACCTTCAGTGACCACCTACTCTGTGGCAGGCACAAGGTTGGGGAGCTGGGGCACTGCTGATGGGTTTCATGGTGCTGTGGTTCTGTCTATTCTCATCAGCCTGTGAGGCAGGAAAGTACTGGCAGCACCTCACAGGCCTTGTCCTCTTCATAGCCCCCTCCCAGGAGCCACATCAGTCTCGATTTCAGGTGAAAAAACAAATGAACAAAGCACAAAGATGGTCCTCACTGGCCACCTGAGCTTAGCATGTTATCTGCAGAAGAACCTGGCTTCCTCGCCATTTCTCCCATGGTCTCTGGCCTGAAATATTTTCTTCTTATTAGCGGTTGATCTCAGCGCTGGGCAATGAGACCTTCACCAGGCCAGTGTTCAGAATCCACTGAGTAGACTGAGCGGGAGGGACTGACAATCAGTTCTAAAGGGACAAACACACAGCCAATTTAGCTGCTTAGTTCCAGACCCTGCATGTCAACAGTAAGCTAGGAGCTCTGAGGCAAGTCTACTGCTCAAGGCAGCAACTGGGTATTTTCCCCTGAGCTCCATGGGGCGTTGTAATGCAGGGGAGGAAGGAAGGAGATGGAGCAAAGATTAAGATGCACAGGACTAGTAGGGCCTCCCGTCTGCTCTGCAGGCATAGAGCAGGAGAATCTCCCAACCACTTGTTTTTTTAGAGACAGATTTCACTTTGTTGCCCAGGTGAGTGAAGTGGCACAATCATAGCTCACTGCAGCCTTAAAATCCTGGGCTCAAGGGACTCTCCTGACTCAGCCTCCTGAGTAGCTAGACTGTAAGTGAGTGCCACCAAGCCTGGCTAATTTTTTATTTTTATTTTTTGTAGGGAAGAGGATCTCACTATGTAGCCCAGGCTAGTCTCAAACTCCTGGCCTCAAGTAATCCTCCTGCCTCGATCTCCCAAACTTCTGGGATTACTGGCACAAGCCACCAAGTCTGCCAGCTGTTTCCTCATCCTAAGAACAGAATGAGAAGAGGAGAGAAGGAAAGATCTCTAGGAACTATAATTAGGACTGTTCTTTAATTAAGAAAAACTGATCGAACATGTATAATTTTGAGATGGTATAGTATAGCAGGCAGAGTGTAGCAGCTCGAACTTGAAAATTTCTGCTTCATCAAGGTAAGAAGTATATTGATTTTAAATATTTCCATTAATCCACTGAAATTCCTCATATTTCCAAGATTTCAGTTCTCACTGAAATCTTTCCAGAGCTCTCCTGTTAAACTTCGTTCATATAAAGATGATTTTAAGAGAGAATATCCATTCTTAGCAAATGCTCTTCGGAAAAGCCAATACTTTCCTTGTTTTTGTTTTTGAGACAGAGTCTTGCTCTGTCACCCAGGCTGGAGTGCAGTGGTGTCATCTTGGCTCACTGCAACCTCTGCCTCCCAGGTTCAAGCGATTCTCCCACCTCAGCCTCCTGAGTAGCCGGGACTACAGGCTTGTGACACCATGGCTGGCTGATTTTTATATTTTTAGTAGAGATGGAGTTTCACCTTGTTGGCCAGGCTGGTTTTGAACTCCTGACCTCAAGTGATCCACCAGCCTTGGCCTTCCAAAGTCCTGGGAGTACAGGCGTGAGCCACCACGCTCGGCCTGGAAAAGCCAATGCTTGATTTTTAAGAAGTCAGACCCTACAAGTGATCTTGTAATGAAGAGTCACCCTGCTTCATCCCTTCTCATACCTGGTCTTACTCCCTGGAGACAAGCTCTTTTAATAGTTTCCAGTTTTATTGCAGTAGTTACTTCAGTAGTCTAAATCCTATGTTAACATTTGCTTAATTATGAATTTATCAATTTTAGACAATATATGTTGAGTCTTCTCTAGAAAAGTGAAGCTTCATCTCCGTTCCTTCTCACCTCCTTTCTCTCCCAATTTTGATTTTAAATAATGCCTTTATGAGTTTAAATAATAGGTATACCTTTACTTCTTTTTCTCCTTCTCTTTCTGTCTTTGGTCAGATTCAACTCATCTCCACTTGATGTGAAGCTATCATGTAACTGTTCTTTTCCTTCCACCTTTCTAACTGCTGACTTTCTGGTGTAAGTTTGACTTTTCAAAAGTCAGTATGGGGATTTTCAGTGGATTCATTAATGGAAACAATTTCGATAGAAATCTCCCCTCTTCCTTCTTCTGGAAAACTTAGTCTCTTCCCAAATATCCAAGTGGCTTAAGATTTCTGCCTTCTACAGCCTACACATGATTGTCCATGCATTGTTGACACTTGTGACAATGACTCCATTGTGGAGGTATAATGTATCTACTTACAAGGAAATCTTCCTCACTGACTTTGAGCATGCCTCAAGGACAAGAACCAGGCATTACATCTCTGAATCCCTATGACCTAGCAGAATGCCTGGCACATAGTAGGACTTCAAGATCTCTTTGCTGTGGAATGTATATCTGTATTATATATCTCTTTTTAAAAGACAGGGTCTCTGTCACCCTGGCAGGAGTACAGTGGCATGATCATAGCTCACTGCAACCTCTAACTCCTGGGTTCAAGAAACCCTCCTGCCTCAGCCTCCTGGGTAGCTGGAGCTACAGGCATGTGCCATCATACCTGGCAATTTAATTTTTTTTTTCTTTTTGTAGAGATTGGTTCTTGCTATATTGTCCAGGCTGGTTTCAAACTCCTGGACTCAAGTGATCCTCCTGCCTCAGCCTCCCAAAGCACTGGGATTACAGGTGTGAACCACCATGGCTGGCCTCTATGACATATATTTACATAATTAGAATGTTTATTGTTTGAAGGGGTAAGATGTCTTAAAAATGTGTCCAAACATGAAAACAAATTAATGCTGTGTTTCTAATATTGTGGTCCCCTGAGTGAGCATGTATGTATGTGTACATGTATGTGAGGTTCTTGATTCTGGAAAAAGTAGACAGAGTGGCTCTGTGAAGAAGGATCAGCCCACAGCAGATGCAGTGCCAGCTTCCAGAATGAAAGGCAGAGCTGCTTTCTCCAGTCAGGCACACAAGATCTGCTTCTCTTTGTAACTTGTTCTGACTCTCAAGCTGTTGAGAGTTTTCACAAATAAAACCCCAAAACAACTCTGAAAGTCCTACCAGTAGATCTAGTCCACTCAATCTGAACCGAGATGACCTGCTTCTAAACATATTTCCAAGATTTCAGCTCTCATTGAAATCTTTTCAGCATTCTTCCATGAAGTTTTGTTCATATAAAGATGACTTCATAAGAGAACGTCCATTCTTAGAAAATGCTCTTTGCAAAAGCCAGTACTTGTAGAAGAGACTGTCGTTTCTCTGCCACTTTCCCCTTAGGCTTTACCATTTTAGTGCCTACTGGGCCAGTTGCCAGCCTCTGCGTGTTTTTGCTGGAGGACTTTCTCTGACCAGCAGAGTCCTCTCGGCTTACCCATGGGACAGACTGGAAATGCCAGGGAATCAACATCCCTTACCTCTAGCAGTCCTCAGTCAATGACTGATGAGAATTGATTTATAAATATCACTTCCCTTGCCCCTGGATTCTCAGAAATCCCCAGTGGGATTGCACTCCAGTTACCCAAGTAATGACTTGTTTGCTAATACTCCCTTTATTGACCACCTTCCTCTCTCCGTCTCAGTTTTTCATCGCCTACCAGTGTTTTCTGGGATCTCTACATACAAAAACCACCTGCACTTAAATCCCGTTTCAGCATCTATCTATGGGGGAACCCAAGCTAGGGTGATATTCTTATACAGTAAGTTAGACAGTCATTTTTCCTTCCCTTCAATTATTTCCTGCAAGGGAATCATTTAGCCTTCTGATATTCACCGTGGAGCTAATGCTGATGTGCCCCTGGTGGAAGTCAGTGCCCATCTTTGTGGGAAACATTTGTAGGGGAATGGCTGCCAGTATAACAAGCTTTGGCATGAAAGGAGAAAATACTCTGGATTTCTTTCGGTTCAGACATGGGAAGCAAGTCACAAAGCAGATCTCCCCAAATCCACAGTTAAATGTTCAGAGCAAGTGAGCCACTTTGTGAAGCCACATTAGTCTTCGTTTCCGTTGACCCAGGGAGGACTTAAAGAGTTTTAACGTGATTTCTGGAATGTGCTTAATTTTCAGAGAGAGCAGCTTAGCCCATGGGAGACTCCATTAATATAATTTTGCAATAGAAAAGTTTCCTATTGCCTAATCTCATTAGCTGTGTTTTATGTACAGTAAATGGGTAAAAGCTGAGTTTGTAATTTGGTAAATTGAATGTATAATTTTTGAGGACTTAGAATGTGGAATAAAGAAGAATTTACTTAATATGTAAAAAGAGGCTGGGCACAGTGGCTCACGCCTGTAATCCCAGTACGTTGGGAGGCCAGGGTGGGCAGATCACCCGAGGTCAGGAGTTTGAGACCAGCCTGGCCAACGTGGCAAAACTCTGTCTCTACTAAACATAAAAAAATTAGCCGGGTGTGGTGACTTGCACCTGTAGTCCCAGCTACTCGGGAGGCTGAGGCAGGAGAATCGCTTGAACCCAGGAGGCAGAAGTTGCGGTGAGTCGAGATTGCACTACTGCACTCCAGCCTGGTGACAGAGCGAGACTTTGTCTCAAAACAAAAACAAAAACACCAAATTCCTAATAAGACCTTGGATGGGGCTTTGAGCCACCAGTTAGTGGCCATCCTTACCTACATTAGTACTTTTTCTTCATTTCCTTCCATTCATTCACTCATTCATTTGGTCATTCATTCAACAAATACAAATTGAGCACATATGATATGTCAGGCACTATTCTAGGTGTGGGGATACAGTGGCAGACAAAGGAGAGTAAGTCCCAGCTTTCATAAACCTTACAGTGAAATGTGAATATAGACAATAAACAAATATGTGTAATAAATACATCAGGTGGCTTTGAGTGCTATGAACAAAAATAAATTGGGGTAAGAAGCCAGCTGTTATTTTAGAGCAGGTGGTCAGGGAAACTTTCCCTGAAGGAATGAGGAAACAAAATATCCAGGGGGTATCCACCTTCTAGGTGGAGGCTTCAGCAAAAGCAGAGGCAGGAGGAACAGCAAGGAAGCCAGGGCAGCTGGCAATGGGAGATGGGCCATCAGGGTGAACTAGGCAATATAGGACTCTTGGGCAATGGTGAGGCTTTTTGAATTTATTTTCAATGCAATGGGACATGATTGAAGGGTGGGGAGGAGGGGAAGTGGGTGATAAGAATTACATTGTAAGACTCACTGTGGCTGTGAGTGACAAGAAGACTGTAAGGGGTAAGAGTTGAAACAGGACAGTTAGGAGGCGATGACATGGTCTGGATGAGAAGCAGTGGTGGCTTGGACCATGCTGGGAGTGGTTGAAGTGGTGAGGTGGGATCAGATTCAAGATGCATTTTTAAGGCAGAGTCAGTAGGATTTGGTGATAGGTTACATGAGGAATGTGTGTGTGTGTCTGTGAGAGAGAAAACTCAAGATGAATCCCAAGTTTTGAGTCCATTTGGGTGAGTGGGGTCCTATTTACTGCGATGGGGAACAAGGTAAACTTTTTTTGGAGGAAAATCAGAGAGCCGCAATAGGCCATTAGACAAAGACCTGGAATTCAAGGGAGAGGCTGGAACTGGAGAATCATATTTGGGAGCCATCTGCTGTACAGATGATATTGCAGGGACTGTAGAAAGAGAAGGAGGAAAGGCCGAGGACTGGCCCTGTACCATACCCACCCTTGGAGGGAGGAGAAATGGTTTGGGAGCCCCAAAGAGGGGCAAGGGGGCTACTACCCCTCCTTCATCAACTGGGCAGCTTCATATTGAAAAATTACCTAAATAGCAAATAAAATCAAAGTCTCAGTTGTGACTCTGGGGTAGAGTGGGAATATCAGTGACTGGGTCTGTTTTCCAGCAGTCCACGCTGCACCTACATAAACCTTCAGCACTGAGTGCTACGAGGATGGGGATATTTGAGAGGGTTCTCCTTCCTCTCCTCTTCCCTCTCCCCTGCCTGCTGACCTTCCTTTCTTCTATCCTTTCCTGAGTTGCCCATTCCTCCTCTTTCACCTTCCACTCCACTTCTTCTCTCCACCAACTGGCGTAGTTGGGGCTGAATTTCACGTGGTTCTAGGCTAGGAGGACTGGGCTATTAAGTTATGGAAACCCTCATTTCCAGGTGCAGACAAAGGCTCCCCCTGAGCCTTGGGTCAGAGGTAAGGTTGTTTTCTTCAAATACTCATCCCACACATTTAACCAATTTGAAATTCATCAAGGCTTGCAAAATGTCAGAATGCAAATTCTCCTGAAAGGGGAGTTTATTTGTTCTTCGCAATTCAGTGTGCATTACTTTAATCAGATAATCAGCCAATTTCCCTCCTAACGGTTGAGTTCAGGCTGCACTATATTCTATTAAAAAAAAAAAATCTTACTACGATTATATCAGAAATCTTCAAGCTTTATCACGTGTAAAACTCACTTAGGAAATTCACTGAAATGCAGATTCCTAGGTTCTAGTCCCAGATATTCCAACTTGGTAGGTCCGGATGATTCTGATGCAGGTGGCTGGCTGGTGAACCACGCTGGGAAATACCGAGACAGGGGATTGGACAGAACTCGGGGGCAGGGGAGCGGTCAGAGGGCATATCTGAGGAGGACATGCTTGGCAAGCTGCCAAAACGAAGGCCTTTGAACTAAACAGAGAACGAGGTGGAAGCGAGTCTCCGGTTGTCCCTGAGGAAGGAAAGAGGAAGCGGGAAGAGAGCCCAGAATAGAAGGGAATGGAAGCAGATGCCTTCTCCTTTATGTTGTTAGTACCTGAATTCACCCTACAACTCCAGGCTTCTGGCGTGTACCGAGGACTTCGGCACTTCCCACGCATCAGGCACGGTATAGGTATTAAGCACTTTCCAGCTCATTGAATTCTTACCACCTCTTATTATCTCTGGGGATTATAGAGGCTGTAAAGTTTTACGAGGCAGGGCTAGACCCGGAAGCCTTGTCTGTGGGATTCCAAATCCACACGTTCCAAAACCACCGTGTTGCACTGCTGAATCTGCACCATCATCAGGGTATGGGGGCTCAAAGGAACTGTGCTCAGGAGTGAATTTCAATGGCTCAGAGGCCCACGCTGTTCTCGGGGATGGGCTGCTTTGGTGCCCCCTGGTGGCTGCTAACCTGGTGTGCGGCGTCAAGGCAAGAAGAAGCAATGAACTCAGTCCTAGCTCCCCAGCAGGGAAATAATGGAAGATTCTTAAAATATCACAATTCCCACCTGATCAGACAAGAAAACCCTTTTCTCCCATTATCTGAGCAATTTCAGGAAACTCCCTTTAGTGTTACGTCTCTCAGCTTCTGCCTCAGTGACACGTTACATACTAATTTCTAAATTACAAGCCACTGCCTTATAACCTGATCGCAACTGCACACACCTCACCTTCCCTCCAACCATACAGGCTCAGAGAACCGGCTTCATTTTCATTAAATAGTAAGGAAAAGCTCCCCGGGGTTCTGTACTCTACTAGGCCTGCTTTTATTTTTAACAGCCTGTCTGCCAATGCACTAGTGGGCTAAAAATAGACTTACTTATAATACAATTCATCATGCACTCAGCTGCCAGGAGGAAGCTTAATTTAAGCTTCATCCAAGATGAAATACCTTTAAGAAACACATTATTTCATGTAACTATTCATATCAATTTTTAAGAGTCCTCCAATATGAACTCTTTGAAACATACTTTGGAAATGAGAGAACGTTAGAATGCTGTGAAAAGAGATCTCGGCAAAACTATCTTGCCATAGTCTTGGCCAAGGTTAGAAAATGCTTTGGGAGCTCTTTTCCTTAACTCCAAACTCCTTTAGTTTCTCTTTGCTTTTTCTCTTAATTCTAGCTCTTTGTTTCAACTTGATCTGAATAAATTGGATCATCATAGAATTGCCAGATTTAGCAAATAAAAATACAGAATGCCTAAATTTCAGATAAACATTGACAGTTTTTTAGCATGAGTATGTCTCAAACATTGCGTGGTTTGCTCAGGACTTTTCTGGTTTTAGCACTGAAAAGTTCTACGTGCGGGAATGCCTTCAGTCCCCGGCAAATGAGGCAGCCAGTCACCTTAACTACAATACAAATCATACCTCGCCCCCATCTTTGGGATTTATTTCCCACTGAGAAGTCTTGTGGGAGAGAAACTTTTAAAAATAACAGCTTTATTGAGACATAATTCACATATCATAAAATACGTCTTAAAAGTATACAATTCGGTGATTTTAGTATATCTATAGAGTTGTACAACTATCACCACTATCTAATTTTAGAATATTTTCATCACCATGAAAACCCCATACCTACTCTCAGTCACTCACCATTCTCCACTCCCCTCAGGCCCTGGATACCACTAAGCTACTTTCTGTCTGTATGGATGTTTCTATTCTGGACATTTCATATAAATGAAATGTGGTACAGGCCAGGTGCGGTGGCTCACACCTGTAATCCCAACACTTTGGGAGGCTGAGGTGGGCAGATCACCTGAGGTCAGGAGTTTGAGACTAGCGTGGCCAACATGATGAAACCTTGTCTCTACTAAAAATACAAAAATTAGCTGGGTGTGGTGGCGTGTGCCTGTAATCTCAGCTACTTGGGAGGCTGAGGCAGGAGAATCACTGGAACCCAGGAGGTGGAGGCTGCAGTGAGCCAAGATTATGCCACTACACTCCAGTCTGGGTGACAGAGCAAGACTCCATCTCTAAATAAAAAAATAAATGAAATGTGGTGCTTAGTGGTTGGATTCTTTCAGTTAGCATAATGTTTTCAAGGTTCATCCATATTGTAGCATGTGTCAGTACTTCATCCCTTTTTATTGCCAAATAGTATTCCACTGTATGGATATATAGGCACACCTTGGAGATATTGAGGGTTTGGTTCCAGACCAGTGCAATAAAGTGAATATAACAATAAAGAGAGAAGTTTTGGTTTCCCAGTGCAAAAGCTATGTTTATAGCATCCTGTAGACTGGTAAGTGGGCCATAGCATTATGTCTAAAAATATACTTACTTAATTTAAAAATAAATTAACGAACAAATTTTTGCTGGTGAACATGGAGGTGTCCTGCCTCCATGTTCATGGCTGCTGACTGATGAGGGCGGTGGCTGCTGAAGACTGAGGTGCCTGTGGAATTTCTAAAATAAGACCACAAGGAAGTTTCCTTTCATGGAAGATTTTTCTGTAGCATGTAATACTGTTTGATAGCATTTTAGGCATAGTATGACTTCTTTCAAAATGGAAGTGCATCTTCTCAAACCCTGCTGCTGTTTTATCTACTAAGTTTATGTAAAATTTGAAATACTTTGTTGTCACTTCAACGATGTTCACAGCAACTTCAGCAGGAGTAGATTTCATCTCAAGAAATCACTTTCTCGGCTGGGCGAGGTGGCTCAAGCCTGTAATCCCAGCACTTTGGGAGGCCGAGACAGGCGGATCACGAGGTCAGGAGATCGAGACCATCCTGGCTAACACGGTGAAACCCCGTCTCTACTAAAAAATACAAAAAACTAGCCGGGCGAGGTGCCGGGCGCCTGTAGTCCCAGCTACTCGGGAGGCTGAGGCAGGAGAATGGCGTGAACCCGGGGGTGGAGCTTGCAGTGAGCTGAGATCTGGCCACTGCACTCCAGCCTGGGCAACAGAGCGAGACTCCGTCTCAAAAAAAAAAAAAAAAAAAAAAAAAAAAGAAATCACTTTCTTTGTTCATTTGTAAGAAGCAACTCTTCATGTATTCAAATTTTACCATGAGATGGCAGCAATTCAGTCCCATCTTCAGGCTGCACTTCTAATTCTAGTTCTCTTGCTATTTCCACCACATCTGCATTTCTTCCTCCAAGGAAGTCTTGAAATCAAGTCAAGACTCAAAGTCATCCATGAAGGTTGGAGTCAACTTCTTCCAAACTCTTGTTAATGTTGATATTTTTATAACTTCTATTAACTTTTAATTTTTATTAACTTCTATGAATCACAAAATTTCTTAATGGCATCTAGATTGAAGAATACTTTCCAGAAGGTTTTCAATTCACATTCCTGAGATCCATTAGGGGAAACACTATGGCAGCAATAGCCTTACTAAAAGTATTTTTCTTTTTTTTGAGACAGAGTCTCACTCTGTTGCCCAGGCTGGAGTGCAGTGGCGCGATCTCGGCTCACTGCAAGCTCCGCCTCCTGGGTTCACGCCATTCTCCTGCCTCAGCTTCCTGAGTAGCTGGGACAACAGGCACCTGCCACCATGCCCGGCTAATTTTTTGTATTTTTAGTAGAGATGGGGTTTCACTGTGTTAGCCAGGATGGTCTCGATCTCCTGACCTTGTGAATCACCTGCCTCGGACTCCCAAAGTGCTGGGATTACGGGCGTGAGCCACCACGCCCAGCCACGAAAAGTATTTCTTAAATAATAAGACTTGAAAGTAGAAATTACTCCTTGATCTATGGGCTGCAGAATGGACATTGGATTAGCAGTCATGAAAACAACATTATTATTATTTTTTTATATACCTCCATTACAGCTCTTGGGTGACCAGCTGCATTGTCAATTAACGGTAATATTTTGAAAGAAAACTTTTTTTGAAAGGAACCCCCCCTTTTTTTCTCAGCAGTAGGCCTCAACAGTGGGCTTAAAATATTAAGTAAACTATGCTGTAAACAGATGTGCTGTCACCCAGGCTTTGTTGTTCCATTTCTAGAGCTCAGGCAGAGTAGATTTAGAATAATTTGTAAGGACCCTAGGATTTTCAGAATGATAAATGAGCACTGGCTTCAACTTAGTCCCCAGCTGTATTAGCCCCGGTATTAGTCCGTTTGTGTTGCTATAAAGGAGTGACTGAGGCTGGGTAATTTATACAGAAAGAGGTTATTTGGCTCATGGTTCTGCAGGCTGTACAAGCATGGCAGCAGCATCTCCTCCTGATGAGGCCCCAGGAGGCTTCCGATTTTGGTGGAAGGCAAAGGGGGAACCAGTGTATCACATGGTGAGAGAGAGGGAGGGAGGAAGTGCCACACTCCTTTAAACAACCAGATCTCCTGTGAACTTAGAGCAAGAACTCACTCATTGTCATGAGGAGGGCACCAGGCCATTCATGAGGGACTCACCCCCATGACTCAAACACCTCCCACTAAGGCCTCACCTCTAACACTGGGAATCATATTTCAACATGAGATTTAGAGGGGACAGATATCCAAACCATATCAGCCCCTAAAAAGCCTGTCTTTTGATGCCTTTTTTTTTTTTTTTTTAAAGAGCCAGAGGTCTCACTATGTTGCCCAGGCTGGCCTCCAATTCCTGGGCTAAAGCCATCCTCCTGACTCAGCCACCTGAGTAGCTTGGGTTACTGTCACCATCACACCTGGCTCTGTGAAGCTTCAAAGCCAGGGACTGACTTCTCTCTAGCTATGAAAGTCCTACATGGCATTTTCTTCCAATATCAGGCTGTTCTGTCTGCACTGAAAATCTGTTATTTAGTGTAGCCATCTAGCTTCATCAATATTAGCTAGATCTTCTGGATAACTTGCCATGGTTTCTTCATCAGCATTTGCTGCTTCATTTTGCAATTTTTTGTTTTCTTTTAGAGACAGAGTCTTGCTCTGTCACATACAGTTGACTGCGGCCTTGATCTCCTGGGCTTAAGTAATCCTCCTACCTCAGCCTGCTGAGTAGCTAGGACTACAAGTGTGTGCCACCATACCCAACTAATTTTTTAAAATTTTATTTTGTGGAGATGGGATCTTGCCATATTGCCTAGGCTGGTCTCGAACTCCTAGCCTCAAGTGATCCTCCTGCCTTAGACTCTCAAAGCACTGGGATTACAGGCATGAGATATTACCCCCAGCCCACCTTAATTTTTTTTTTTTTTTTGAAACAGAGTCTTGCTCTGTTGCCCAGGCTAGAGTGCAGTGGTGCAATCTCGACTCACTGCAACCCTTGCCTCCCAGGCTCAAGCAATCCTCCCACCTCAGCCTCCTGAGGAGCTGGTACTACAGGTGTGTGCCACCGTGCCCAGCTAACATTTGCATATTTTGTAGATATGGGGGTCTCACTATGTTGCCCAGGCTGGTCTCGAATTCCTGGATTCCAGGGATCTGCCCACCTCAGCCTCCCAAAGTGCTGGGATTACAGGTGTGAGCCACCATGGCCAGCCCCCACCTTGCACTTTTATGTCACAGAGATGGCTTCCTTCCTTAAACTTCATGAACCGACTCTGCTTGCTTCAAACTTTTCTTCTACAACTTCCTCACCTCTCCCAGCCTTCGTAGAATGGAAGAGAGTTAGGGCTTTGCTCTGGACTAGGCTTTGGCTTAAGGAATTGCTATAGTTAGTTTGATCTATCTAGACAACTAGAAGCTTTTCTATATCAGAAAAAGTTTTAGTTGTCTAGGTAGATCACACCATAACCTATAACAATCCCTTAAAGGCTGTTTCACTTTCTTATCATTTGTTCATTCACCAGAGTTGCACTTTTAATTTCCTTCAAGAAATTTTCCTTTGCATTCAAAACTTGGCTGTTTGGTGCAAGGGGCCTAGCTTTCATCCTGTCTCAGCTTTCGGCATGCCTTCACTAAACTTAGTCATTTCCAGCTTTTTTTTTTTTTTTTTTAATTATACTGTAAGTTCTAGGGTACATGTGCACAATGTGCAGGTTTGTTACCTTTTGATTTCAAGTGAAAGAGGTGTGACTCTTCCTCTCACTTAAACACAGTTTAGTACTTAAGTAGGATTATTCATTGGCTTAATTTCAAAATTGTTGTATCTCATGGAATAGGGAGGCCTGAGGAGAGGGAGATGGGGGAATGGCTGGTTAGTGGAGCAGGCAGAACACACAGTTATTAACTTTGCCATCTTATATGGGTGCAGTTTGTAGTGCCCCAAAACAATGACATTGGTAACATCAAAGACCACTGATCACAGATCACCAGAAAAGATATAACAGTAATGAAAATATTTGACATATTATGAGAATAACAGAAATATGACACGGAGACACAAGTAGGCACCTGTTAGAAAAATGATGCTGATAGACTTGCACAATGCCGGTTGCCACAAACCTTCAATTTGTTTAAAAAAAAAAAAAAAAAAGCAATATCTGCAAAGCACGATAAAGTGAAGTGCAGTAAATATGAGGTGTGCCTGTACCACGTTTTGTTTATTCATCATCTGATAGATATTTTGTTGTTCCCATCTTTGGGCTTTTATGAAAAATGGTTCTATAGGCCGGCGCGGTGGCTCACACTTGTAATCCTAGCACTTTTGGAGGCCGAAGCGAGTGAATTGCCTGAGCTCAGGAGTTCAAGACCAGCCTGAGCAATGCAGTGAAACCCTGTCTCTACTAAAACACAAAAAATTAGCCAGGTGTGGTGGCGTGCGCCTGTAGTCCCAGCTACTTTGGAGGCTGGGGCAGGAGAATTGCTTGAACCCGGGAGGCAGAGGTTGCAGTGAGCCGAGATTGCACCACTGCACTCCAGCCCGGGTGACAGAGCAAGACTCTGTCTCAAAAAAAAAAAAAAAAAAAAAAAAAAAAAAATGCTGCTATAAACATTCCCATACAAGTTTTTGTGTGGACATATTTTCACTTCTCTTGGATATATACATACCCAGCATGGAATTGCTGGGTCATATGGTAACTTTAACTTTTTTTAAAGGAACTTCCAAACTGTTTTTAAAAGTATTTGCACCACTTTACATTCCCATCAGCAATATACGAGAGTTTCAATTTCTCTGTATCCTCACGAACACTTTGATCACAGCCATCCTAGTGGATAGGAAGTAATATCTCATTGTGATTTTGATTTGTATTACCCTACTGACTGCTGATGCTGAGTATCTTTTCATGTACTTTTTGGACATCTGTATATCTTTTTTATATCATTTGGAGAGATGTCTATTTAAATTTTTTGTCCAGCTTTTAATTGGGTCATTTGTCCTTTTATTGTTGAGTTTTAAAAGCTCTTTACATACTTTGGATACAAGTCCCTTATCAAGTATATAATTTGCAAATATTGTCTCCCATTTGGTGGGTTGTTTAAGAAACCACTTTTAACCTTATAATCCTCGTGATTTGGCCCTGGAGTTCTTCATTCTGATAATCTCTATTCAGTATTGAATTTATGCTGTGTGCCAGGCACTGGGGCTCCAGGGAAAAAGAGGGTGTGCCAGGAGGAGCTGATAGTCTGGTGTGTGAGAGAGAGAAGTGTGCAAATGATTTTAATGGGAGTGAGGAGGGAAAAATTTGGCAAACGTACAGTGTGCCTTCATCTCTAGCACTTGGTGCAATGTGGGACACACAGTGGTGATCAATCAACATTTGAAAATAAGATGGAATCAGTACTTGACTAAACTGGGAATCCTCCTATCTCTTTATTGTGGGTGTGCAGTTTTTGTTTTTATTTGTTTATCATATAATTTAAAGACTTCTAAAGAGGCTTGTTAAGGTCTGAAAAATCTCCTCTATCTGCTAGTAGCAATTAAAACTTCTACTGCCATTAAACATTTCTAAGACTTCGAAGGTCCTGGTTGGATGGAGCTGGATCATCTGGGATTATCTGGGAGGAATATAACACACTATCATCAGTCAGGTAACATTTTACTATGAATAATTCACCCAGATGGGCCTAATAACCTGCCTGGAGTCAAGACTAATAAGTATTGAAGGACTCAGGCCAGGTATAGCCAGCTTAGCAGGGAGTACAGAGCTGGTTTGGATCTGGTGGGATGGAGAGAGGGTGGTTGGAGGGTCTGAGGATTTGGTGGTGGGTGCAGGGAGACATTGACAAGGTAGTCAAAGAAAGGAACATGGAAGAGCATCAAAGACAAATTTGGACCTCAGTGTCATGCATGGGGCTTACCTCATCTATAAATGGGGAATGAGCATTTCACCTTATGAAACAAAGAGGGGAATTATGTGAAGTTATTTTCTGCAAGAACCACCATATAGGGCTGCAGTGGCTCATACCTGAAATATCAACATTTCTGGGAGACTGAGGTAAGAGGATTGCTTGAGACCAGGAGTTCAAGACCAGCCCGGGCAACATAATGAGACCCCATCTCTCTCTTAAAAAACAACAACAACAACAACAACAACAAAAAACATTCCGGGAGTGTACACCTGTAGTCCTAACTACTCAGGAGGCTGAGGCAGGAGGGTCACTTGAGCCTGAGAGATTTAGGGGGCAGTGACCTAGGATCTCACCACTGCCTCCAGCCTGGGTGACAGACTGAGCCCCTTAGAAAAAAGAACCAAACTATCAAACTGCTGAGTTTTAATGTGATTAGGAGCAATGAATGAGCCTGAATTAGTAGGTATAATTTTGACTCTGAAGGCCTCTTGAAACCCAACTGACTAAGCATAAGAAAGAATTACCTCTGTGTCAGCTGGGCGCGGTGGCTCACGCCTGTAATCCCAGCACTTTGGGAGGCTGAGACGGGCAGATCACCTGAGGTCAGGGGTTCAAGACCAGCCTGGCCAACATGGTGAAACCCCATCTCTAAAAACACAAAATACAAAAAATACAAAAAAATACAAAAAATTAGCCGGGAGTGGTGATGCATGTCTGTAATCCCAGCTACTTAGGAGGCCGAGACAGGCGAATCTCTTGAACCCTGGAGACGGAGGTTGCAGTGAGCCAAGATTGCACCCTGCGCTCCAGTCTGGGTGACAGAATGAGACTCTGTCTCAAAAAGAAACAAAAAATTTCCTCTGTGTTAAAAAGAAAAAAAAAAGCTTTCGTTTTAGGCATTAAAACACTATCAGCAGACAGACACTTTTGAAAAAATTTTCCTATCTCTTTTTACACAAGTCAAATATCAATTAGAGCAAATAAATTAGATTGCAATTATGAGTGATTGTGAATTGTAGTATTAAGAGGAAATGCTCTTCAGTACAGTTAATTGGCATCAATTGTGATTTGTCCAAATTAATTGAATATCCAGAGTGAGGTTAATATTTTGAACATTCTCATAATAAGTAGAATTAGATAAATGAGATTAGAGCAGCTGCCAGCTACCTATAGATGACATTTCTTGGGAGTCCTAGCACATTTCTGGGTATGCCTCCTATTCATCCCAACAGCAGTGTTTGGTTTGCGTCAGTGAGGGAAGACCCCACGGGCCAGTTTTCATCAGGGATCTCCAAATGCCTGCTTCACTACCAGCCTTCCCGTGTCAGGCCCCTGCCCCCACCATTTCTGCCATAAAAGCACAGGCAGACTTCACCATACTTTCTGAGGACAACCGAGACCAGCTTTGTAAAATGGGTGCAGATAACAGTCTTGTCAGGAGCCTTGCCTCGCACTCTGAGATTTCCCACTCTGTGAAGGCAAACATGAGAAGCCAGTTTGCAGTTAGACCCAAAATCTCACTGGAAATGTATAGAGATGGAAAGAAAATGTATGTGTGGGAGTGTATGAGCACATTCATATATTGTTAAAAATCAGAGTTTAAACATTAACATACCAGTTTCAGTTTTTTTTTTCTTTCTGCTTTAGAGACAGAGTCTTTCTGTTACCCATGCTGGAGTGCAGCGATGTGATCATAGCTCACAGTAACCTCAAACTCCTGGGTTCGGGCCATCTTCCCGCTTCAGCCTCCCAAGTAGCTAGGACAACTGGTGCAGTGCTGCTACACGCCTGGGTAAGTTTATTTTTTATTTTTGTAGAGATGGAGTTTTGCTATGTTGCCCAGGCTGATCTCAGACTCCTGGGCTCAAGTGATTCTTAGACCTATTTTGTGTGTTTGTCTTAATAGAATCTTCTGTTACTGTTTATCTTTTAAAATAATCTTACTACAACATGTTTACTTGACACATACTCCTTTTAGGAAGATGATCTGAAGACCAAATAAACCTGACAGAAATATTCATATATATACACACACCTACTTTGTCTTCTTTTGAAAAGTTTGAGCAACCCAATACTTCAGCCTGCATTGGCTATTGAAAACATTAGAATATCCTTGTCTAGTACAGTTAGGTGCCACATAATGACGTTTTGGTCAACAACAGGCTGCATATATGATGGTGGTCCCATAACATTAAAATTGAGCTGAACAATTCCTATTGTTTAATGACATTGTGGCTGTCGTAACATCTTAGCGCAACACATTACTCCCCTGTCTGTGGAGATGCTGGCGTAAAGAAATCTACTGCACTGCTAGTCATAGAAAAGTCCAGCACAATTATGTACAGTACATAATACTTGATACTGATAATACACGACTGTGTTGCTGGTTTATGTATTTATTGTTTAGTTATTTTAGAGTGTACTACTACTTACTGAAAAAAAGTTAACTGTAAAACAGCTTCAGGCAGGTCCTCAGGTGGTATCCAGAAGAAGGCATGGTTATCATAGGAGATGACAGCTCTGTGTGTTATTGTCACTGAAGTCCTTCCAGTGGGATCAGATGTGGAGGTGGAAGATAGTGATATTGATGTTCCTGTTCCTGTGTAGGTCTAGGCTAATGTGTGTGTTTGTGTCTTAGTTTTTTTTTTTCTTTTTTCCTTTTGAGATGGACTCTCACTCTGTTACCCAGGCTGGAGTGCAGTGGTGTGATCTCAGCGCACTGCCACCTGTGCCTCCTGGGTTCCAGCGATTCTCCCATCCCAGCCTCCTCAGTAGCTGGGATTACAGGACTGTACCACCACACCCAGCAATTTTTTTTTTGTATTTTTAGTAGAGACAGGGTTTTACCATGTTGGCCAGGCTAGTCGTGAACTCTTGGCTTCAAGTGATCTACCCGCCTCAGCCTCCCAAAGTGTGGAGATTACAGGTGTGAGCCACTGTGCACGGCCTGTGTCTTAGTTTTGTTTGTTTGTTTTTTGAGACATAGTCTCACTCTGTTGACTGGGCTGGAATAAAGTGGTGTGATCTCAGCTCACTGCAACCTCCGCCTTCCAGGTTCAAGCGATACTTCTGCCCCAGCCCCCCAAGTAACTGGGACTACAGGCGTGTGCCACCACGCCCAGATAATTTTTGTATTTTTAGTAAAGATGGGGTTTCACCATATTGGCCAGGCTGGTCTCAAACTCCTGACCTCGTGATCTGCCCAGCTTGGCCCCCCAAAGTGCTGGGATTACAGGCATGAGCCACTGTGCCTAGCCAGTGTGTCTTAGTTTTTAACAAAAAAGTTTAAAAAGTAAAAAAAAAAACAAAAAACTTTTTAAATAGAAAAAACCCGGTTGAATAGGGATATAAAGAAAAAATAATATTGGCCGGGTGTGGTGGCTCACGCCTGTAATCCCAGCACTTTGGGAGGCTGAGGCGGGTGGATCACCTGAAGTCAGGAGTTCGAGACCAGCGTGACCAACATGGAGAAACCCTGTCTCTACTAAAAACACAAAATTAGCTGGGCATGGTGGCACATGCCTGTAATCCTAGCTACTCGGGAGGCTGAGGCAGGAGAATCACTGGAACCTGGGAGATGGAGGTTGTGGTGAGCCGAGATTGAGCCATTGCACTCCAGCCTGGGCAACAAGAGCGAAACTCCACCTAAAAAAGAGAAAAAAGTTGGTGCAGCTGTACGATATGTGTGTGCTTTACACTAAGTGTTATTCCAAAAGAGTCAGGAAGTTAAAAAATATTAAAAACTTTACAAAGTATAAAAGTTAAGTAAGCTAAGGTTAATTTTATTATTGAAGAAAGAAAAATATTAAAAAAATAAATTTAGTGTAGCCTAAGTGTATGTATAGTGTTTATGAAGTCTATAGTAGTGTACAGTAATGTTCCAGGCCTTCACATTCACTCACCACTCACTCACTGACCCACCCAGAGCAACTTCCAGTCCTGCAAGCTCCATGCACGCTAAGTGCTCTATACAGATGTACCACACTTTATCCTTTATACCATATTTTTACTGTACCTTTTCTATGTTTAGATACACAAATGCTTATCATTGTGTTACAATTGCATACAGTATTCAGTACATTAGCATGCCATATGGGTTTGCGGCCTAGGCGCAATAGGCTATACCATAAAGCCTAGGTGTGAGGTAGACTAGAGTGTCTATGTCTGTGTAAGTACACTCTGTGATATTCACACAACGATGAAATCGCCTAACAATGCATTTCTCAGAACATATCCCTGTTGTTAAGTGACACATGACTGACTATATTTGAATGGCTTAGCGAAACTAGGTCAGTTAGGCTGACCCTCAGTCTAGTGCTATTATTTGTTCCAGTTCCACCTTGGCCTAGAGAACTGGAATCTCTCACGACTGGGTTCATTTACACTGTCTATACAGTGCCCCCCTGCCTTGCTTAGGTGAGGATGAGAGGTTATGGTTGAGATCCTTTCCTTTTCTTTAGGATGTTCTGGAGGATGGTATACATCCTTTACCCTGGCAGATTTTGAAGTCGCTGTGTCCTCCTCCAGAAACCCATGTCCTACATTCCAGCATGTTTGGATCTGCCTCAGGTGACCTCCCTGATGCCACACAGGACCTCAGAGTCCACAGGGAAAACTTCCCAGGGCTTCTTTCTTCTCTGCATCATCTGGGCCTTCAGTCTATGGTGAAGCTCCTGTTGTCACAGACCACCCCGCCTTAACTTTTTGGGTGGGAAAGTTTTCCAATCTGTCGTCTCCGCCTGGCTGAAAGTTTCATGAAACTTTCTTGGACTTAAGACCCTGCTCATGATGAAATTAGCAGTGGCCATTTATTTTGCCCCTGACAAAGAGGAAGCAGGCTCCATGCTAAGAGCTTTCACGCATTTTCACCTGGAATCCTTGCCCTGGGAGACAGATGTTCCTATTCCCCTTTCCCAGAGGTGCAAGTAGGGCAAGTATTACAGCTTGCCTGTAGTCATGGGTTGGTAAGTGGTACAGCTAGAATTTGAACTCATCTGTGCTATTTCAGATCTCATGTGGTTAGCCATTGGTATGTGTTGCTTCTTGGTATTCAATGCAGTCTTTTGTACAGAACTTTTACACAGAAGGGGCTCTGTTTATTTGTTGAAGTTTACAATCAACAAACATTAACAAAATGTTGATGGAGTAAAGAATAATAGCTAACAGTTATACAGCATTAACTTTGTTAACTAAGTGTTCTAGGCATTTGATGGACATATATGTCACGCCAGTTCCAAGAGGGAGGTACTATTATTACCCCCACTTTACAGGTAAAGAAGGGGAGGTGTTTCCTCCAGGGCTGCTTGCCTTAGCCTACTGTGAACAGCTGATCCCAGTTTATGCAGTTCAGTGCCTGATTCTCCCAGGTGTGAAAGTGGAGTGAGAAGCATGACAGAAGGGAGAGAAAATGGCTTGGTAATCAGAGAATTTGGTCCAAATACTGGCCCAGCCAGTGACTCACTGTGCAAGGCTGAGTCAGTTATCTGATGTCTCTGAGCCAGTGTTCTCACCTCTATCTACAATGGGGACAACAAATTCTATCCTCTTGGGTTATGTGAGAACTAAGTGATAATCAATGAGGAGTGCCTGTCATGTGTAGGTATTCAGTAAATGTAAAGGAAAATGTCAGTTACCTTTTCAGCTGCACCCTACATCCTGATCACAAGCTGTCCTGAGGCAGCTCAGGGTTTTTGCCATGCAAATCCCAAGTGAAGAGATAACACCCCTAGAAAACAGCACTTATATTTTGGTTAGTCTTTGACAAATGACCTGGGAAAAAACCCAGAGACTTAAACCGTGCTGCTATTTGTAAGTGGTTAGTGACTATACTTGTCAGCAGATGCTCTGTAAAAATGGATAAGGGAGAGTCCATTTTGTTTGGCCAGAATGAAATTCAACACACTCATAGGAATAGTGAGTCTCCAGTTGGAGGTCAACCCCCTACCCATCATTTTTGCATCATTCACTTTATAAGATTTTGAGATGAAAGAGGTAAGTCAAATGGAGATCAAGGAAAACAACAAAAAATAAGATCTGGAATCAATACCACAAAGCCACTGCTATTTTTAATATCTTTTTGGGGGTGGAGGTTAGGGCTTTATGACTAATTAGGAAAAGCTCATTAAGCTGAATATGAAGGGCAATTAACAGAGGATCCCTTCAGCTCTGTGTAACTGGGCTCTGCTGTCCACATCTGAGACAGCGTAAGGTGGTGTACAGACACTGTTTCTCAGTTATACAAATCTTTCAACACACACTGTCGTGTTACTGTCAGACCACCAGGCGGAGCAGTCCAAGCAGCTGAGCTCTTCTTCCAGCTCAGACTCGGCGGCTGCGGGATCACAGGTTTACCTCTTTGACTCTCCTGTGAAATGAATGTTAATTATCAGGCTCTGCTTACTTCCCAGGTTGTGGTGAGGGCCAAGGACAGGTGTGGGTAAAGCTCCCTGGAAAGCTGGCCCCAGGGATCAGCAGGTCCAGATCTGTGTCCAGCTTTGAGCATTGCAGGGGTGAGGGGTAGCTGGATCTGGTACCCAGTCAGGGGTTTGGGCACCAGCGGGACCAGTGGCTCAAACACAGGCTGGCCCAGATCTACCCTTCTCCAAAGCAGAAGGAAGCGTGAAGACTTCCTTTGCCTTGAGGATGTGCTGCTTGAGGTCAGAGAAAGCTGAATTCAAATGCAGCTCCATCAGAGTATCCCTGGGCTAGCCACTCATGTCTCAGAACCTAATTTTCTTATCTCAAAAATACAAAGGAGATAACACCACATACCCAGAAGGCAAGTAGAAAATTAGAGGCAATGTTTTAAAGTGCCTGGAGGTGGCAATATGTCCGTAGCTCCTAAGATTAGTTCTTTTCAAGTCCACTCCTGCAGTTCATTTTCACCCATTTCATCTGCATTGCAATTCAGGGCACAGGGGATTCTAACTAGCCCTGATCTGTAACTTCCAGCAAAAGGTGGGGGGCTGATTTTTCTGCGTGGCAGACTATGGCATTTTGGGGAAGTTGTATTTGAGGTTTAAACTCAAAGGTAGCATTTGGAGAGTATTTTCTATCTCCAAGTCCGTTGATTTCCTTTTACCTCTTGATAGTTGCAAACAAATTGCTGGACGATGGTGGAAGAGACACTCAGCAGCATCGCTTGCCAGAGTGAGCTCTAACCTGCTGCCTCCAGGATGAGAAGCTGCAGTGCTTTTATAATAGACAGGCAGCCCAGCCCTACCATGAGCTAGCCTGTTCACCAAAGCCTGTGGATTCCTGCCATCAGCAGCGTGGACAGCAGCACTCATTCTAGGTCTTGTTGGAGAGAATAACCTCTGGATGTCTGTGCCAATCCAAAGCTTGCCTGACAGAAATGCTCTTTAGGGAAGATCCTCTAAAAGGGAAGGAGTCTCTCCCCTCTTCCCCAGGTTCTCCAAGTGTGCCTTTGACCATGTTAGACCACCAGGAAGCTTGGTGCTTGACTATTGGTTTCTCCCAGAATCACCTTTACAGAGATGTACTTACATGCTATGCCCCAATTTCATGCAATAGCCCTGAGAAAACATTTTTTTTTATCACTTAGAAAACTGTTGTCAAGGACACTGACCATTCTGTCACTCAGTGTCTTACATAAAAAATGTTTCCTCCATAAGAAACAAATTTTAGAGTTTATTTCTAGGAACATCTACCTTTTTTTTCACGCTTTTTAAAACCTTATTTCAACATAACTATGCTTACAGAAATACACTCATATTGGTTAATAGAATGCAATTTAAGTTTAACTTATCCTGCATGATTTGGACCAAAAACTTTGTACATGGTTTAAGATTTTAAAAAAGGATTTGCAGTCTGGTTTATTTTTATCTATTACAAATGTATAAAAGATCAAACGCTGTTAAAGAAGGCAGCAAGAACCTTGAGAAATTTACCTTTCGTTTGCCTCAGGAAAATAACACGTATTGCACTGCAAAATTTATCAAATAGGTACAATAAAGCGTTGTTGTAATGTTTCAATGCCAGTTCAGAAAGTTCAATAACTAATGGATATGGAAGGGACTGGAAGGGAACCTGTGTACACATGTGAAACTGTAACAGATATCTGATTTAGTTAATATTGTATGTAGATTGTAAATCTACACAAACCAAGATTCAGATAACTTCTTTAATCTGAATTAACACTATCTGTTCACTTCATCTGCTTGTATCCTTTGCGCTATATATATATATATATCTGCTATTATAAATAATATATAGGGAAATACATATGCATATATACTATACATACACACAAATGCTTTATTATAAGTGGAATGAAATCCTTTCTTGATGCCTGATGGAAGTACCTGGAGGATGATAATGTTTAAGATCCACTTATTCAAAGGGTTCATCTTCAAATAACCTTTTTCAGCATCTGTATCTCTGGGATATTGCACAAATTTAAGGAATCTAGGTTATAGCTTTGAACCCTCTGTAGTCTTTGAAAAGTCATTTAATCTCTCCAGCCTCCATATAATACCATGTGCCCCAATTACCTAATAAAGTGCTATGTGGATCAAATAAAATAATGAATGCCCTTTGAATTTAGGGGTTTTAGCAGCTCAAACCTTTCCAATTTCCAGATCAGCATTGCTTGATGAGGAAAATGCAACTGGGAGGAGTGAGGGAGAAGACTAAAATAGATTAAGCATTTTGCTTGATGTTTTCTGATTGCCCCTCCTGATCTTTTCTCCAGCCTTCTCCACGAGGAGCTGACCTCTTGAGACTGTGTCCACTGGGCTCCTTTGCCCTCTGGCTTCTGCCAACAGTAGACACAGGCATGGGAAGAGAGGGAGGTTGGGGTTCTTTCTCTCCCTAGGGCCCAGGTTGGGTGGCTGCATTATTTTAGGGAAGGCCACCGCTTCTGCCAGGAGGCCCCTCCTCTAGCCATGGGCACAGACAGCTTCAGCTACACTTCTCTCCAGCATCAGATAACAGCTCCTGCTCTTGCTAACCTGGGAGGCCCTGTTATCCCTCAAGGTTCTCCCAAGTCCTATCCATACCTGTGGAACTAGCTGCTTCTCCCAACTCTCCTAAATTACCCTGTTTGAAGGTGCCATTTGTCTCCTACTGGTATTTGACTGATACAGGCACAATCCTCACAAAAACTCTCTGAGGTAAACATTATTGCTTATTTTATACATGAAAAAAATAGTTAAATATACTTCCCAAGGTCATATACACTGTAAGTCAAAGAGCCAAGTATCAAACCCAGACCAGCCTTGTGCCCTTTCTGTCTTAAGTCCTCTTAGGGGGGCAAAATGTTTTTGAAACTATCTTCGATCACTCCCTTTCTTCTCCTTTTCCCCACACTAGCACACAATCTAATACAACTAATATAAATGAAAAATATCTGACTTAAATAATATTGAAAGAAACCTTTATCAACAACAAGATGGAGAATTCACCTGCTGTCTCTTATTATCTTATGTGTTATTTTCTTAAAAAAGCTATAAATAGCACCTAATTGCATGCGACAGTGGAAAGCACAAGATTGTCGGAGAAAAGTCTGAGATGGCATTGCCGCTGGTAGTTGTATTGATAAAAACATATCCTAGAAAAAATTTAAAATAAAAAAGATTAAATTCTCCTGTCTACTTGGGGCTGGATTCTTAGCATACTGTATGTGTCTCTGTCTACTCTGGAGACAGAAGGAGATATAAGTTTAAATATTTGATTAAATTTTTCTAGTTCTTGGCAATAGAAAGAGAGATGTCAGAAGAGAGAGGCATTCACTGGTAGAGTCTGAAATTTCTTCTATAAACACTTTACATTCTAGGGAATAAAATACACATAAATACTTTTAAACTGTTACATACAGTTGCCTTTTAAGATACTTAGAATAGGCTCTTATTGCTCCCACTTAAAGCGTCTGGTTGAAAAACTCTGATGTTTTTGTGAAGAGACTGCAAGAAGATGGGGGTGATGTGAAAGGAATTGGTGTAGATCCTTACGGGGCATCCCCAGGATGGCCCTTGAAGGACTATCCTGGGAAACCTAGAGGTTTTTAGCTCTTTGCACATACAGTGAACCCCTGGGATGTTATGAGCTTCCTTTATTAGTGGTAAAATGCTTGATCAGCCTTTGATAAACAGAGACTCAGCAAATCTTTAGTTGATGTTCAGATTTAGAACAAATATATTGCTGGAAGTAACTACACCATGCAGAGTTCATTATTCAGCAGTGGATTATTTCATATCAATCCTGCCTGCATTGGGCAGGGAGAGCCAAGTAAGTTTGCAGAACAGGCCTGAGAGAAGGCCATTAGAGGTGTGTGTGTGTGTGTGTGTGTGTGTGTGTGTGTGTATTTAGGGGGTGATGATGGAAGGATCAGAAGTGAAACTAAGTCCGACTCTGAGTGGGGTTACTGGACATACTTTATTTCTTAAGCCAAGTGGTGAGTAAGCAGGTGTTTATCACATCGTAGTTCATGCTTTTGAAAAAACGTTACTTTTAGAGTAGTTTTAGGTTTGCAGCAAAATTGAGCAGAAGGTACAGAGAGTTCCCTTACACAACTGGCCCCCAGGTATGCACTGTTTTCTGCACTATCAACATCTCCTACCAGTGGTCATTTGTTACAATCGATAAACCTACATCGACACATCATTATCACCTAGAGTTTATAGTTTACATTACAGCACACTTTTAGTATTACACATTCTAAGGATTTGGACAAATTGACAGATGTGTATCCACTATTATAGTATCCTAAGTAATTTCACTGTTCTAAAAATCCTCTGTGGTCTCCCTATTCATACCTCTACTTATACTTTATTTATTTATTTATTTTGAGACGGAGTCTTGCTCTGTCACCCAGGCTGGAGTGCAGTGGTGTGATCTCAGCTCACTGAAACCTCCGCCTCCCAGGTTCAAGTGATTCTCCTGCCTCAGCCTCCTGAGTAGTTGGGACTACAGGCTTGTGCTACCACGCCCAGCTAATTTTTGTGTTTTTGGTGAGATGGGTTTCACTATGTTGGCCAGGCTGGTCTTGAACTCCTGACCTCAAGTGATCTGCCTGCCTCAGCCTCCCAAAGTGCTAGGACTACAGGCATGAGCCACCACACCCAGCCTACTTAATACTTTTTTGAATACAGAAAATACTCATAATAATTTTTTTTCAAAAAGAGTGACTAGGTAGGGTGGTAATAGAAATGGGAACAACAGATTTTTTTTTTTTTTTTTTTTTTTTTTTTTTTTTTTTTTAAAGACAGAGTCTTACTCTGTCTCCCAGGCTGGAGTGCAGTGGTGTGATCTTGGCTCACTACAACCTCCAGTTCGCAGGTTCAAGTGATTCTCCTGCCTCACCCTCCTGAGTAGCTGGGATTACAGGTGCCTGCCAACACGCCTGGCTAATTTTTGTATTTTTTTTTAGTAGAGACTGGGTTTTGCCATGTTGGCCAGGCTGCTCTCGAACTCCTGACCTCAGGTGATCCACCTGCCTTGGCCTCCCAAAGTGCTAGGATTACAAGTGTGAGCTACCGTGCCCTGCTAACAGATTTTTTTTTTTTTAAATAAAATTTTGGGAGTGAAAAGGTGAGAGAACAAGTAAAAGCTCTAGGTGTGGCACATGCAGGTAGTGGTCCTGCACTGTTATAGGATAAGCACATTTATAGGATGAAGGGAAGATGCAACTTGGGAGAAAGTACTCCAATGTGAAGAAAACGAAAGTAATTGACAGACTCCAACCTCTGGAGGGACCCAAGGGGAAGGGATTAAGAACTCAGGAGGAATAGTAGGCTCTGGGACAGAAAAATGACAGAGACAGAGATGAGAATATAAAAGGTCAAAAATAAAGAAAAGATTTGAGGTGAGAGAAGGAATTTGGAGAAGTTGTTATTGATGAGTTTTATCCCAGCAGGGGCTCTTGGGGTTCAGTGAGGGTGGAGGGGTGCTGAAGGCTTGGGCAAAGAGGAGGAGGTTTGGAGCCACTTCTGGAAGGGATGTGGGAGGAGTCTGTAAGAAATGAAAGAGGTACCAAGTGGCAGGGAGTGGGCAGCAGAGGCAAGAGGTATGTAGATACATCACCACATTTGGGGTCTTTCTATAGCTATGCTCAGCTGCCTAGGCATGGAGGTGGAGAAGGCAGATAGGGTATGGGTGTGGTCCTGGGTGGAGGGTTTTCAAGGTGGGAGAAAGCAACCTGGGGTGATGACAATGTATGAGCAGGACAGGGCAGGACTGTCTATCTATATTTACCTTCGAGAGGGGATCTCCCAGGGTAGATCTGCTCTTGAGCACCAAAGATTGAAAGGTGAGGAGACCAGCAAGTATAAGATCTGAGCCACAGCCTGTGGCTCCCACAGCCTGTAACTGAGACCCTAGGTTTATTTTTCCCCAGGAATCCTCCAACAGTCCTGAAACACCTGTAATGTTAAAGGGGCCGAGGAAAACTCTGTACACAGTTTTTATATTGACTTTGAGATACTCTGGTTTGCATTCAGCCTTCACAGCAGGAAGTAGCCTGGGACACAGCTAGAATTTACCTACTTGACTTTAACTTGATTTTAACTGCCACAGAAGCTGCTGTGTAGTAATGATTGCAAACCACACGCCCCGTTTCCTGTGGAATTTTCAGTTCGAAAACTCCCCGCTGCTCTTGTGCATAGTTTCAGTCTTTATTTATTAGGAATTACACTGAGGGTGCCAGTTTTGGGAGCTCAGTAAATTTTACCAGCATCCAGAAAGGAGGAAAAAGACTAACATTAACACATCAAAACATGTTAAAAATTATAATTCTCCAGATTTCACTACAAAGAGGATTCCGTTTCAAATCTACTGCCCCAGGAGTGGTTTTGGTTGAGTAAGAACAATCAAATTGGCAGAGTTGTTCTGACATCACAATAATGCATCCAGGTTGGAAATTAATTTTCCTGGGAGGTTTTTAGAAAGGCATGCCAGGCAGCTCAATAGCCTCAAGAAAGTTGGGGGTTCTGAGTTCTAATTCTGAACTTTCTATATAACTGGATGTCTTAGCAACTGGGAGCTTCTTGAGGCACACATTTATTCATCTTCTATCCCCAGAGCCTGGTATAAGGTCTGGCATATATTGTATATTTCATGAATCCATAATATACAATGAGTAATATAATATAGAATGAATCACTATTGGAGTAGAAATTAGCTGCCTATATGATATGATATTATATTTGCATTTGGTAGCATCATTTCCTGGCCCTGCCTTATTATGGAAAGGAAAACTGCCTTGGTAGTGGTGAATAAAAAAACCTTCATTCCAGAGGCAGACTGCTGGGAGAGTGTCCCTGCTGCATCGCCTGCTAGTCAAAGAGGCTCACTGAGCTACGGTGTCCTCATGTGTACAATGAACGCCTATAAAATGGGAACAATCTACCTGTACCTACTTCACAGGTTATCATGGGGGTGAAATGAGATAATAGAGGCAAAGTCCCTGGCATATAGCACAATCACAAAAATGCAAGGAAATTGGGAGTCTGTTAGCTGTTATTATTACCTTTTTTGCTAAACCTCTCAAAGATTCACTTTTCATCCCATTCTTGCAGCCTGAGATTTTCTGATGTGTACTGAACATGCAGGGTATCAATGCTCACAGAGAAGCTCTGAAGATCAGTTAATGTACAGAACCTAGCACAGTATTCAGGTCGTAATACATGCTTACTGAAAGGACGAATGTTGAAAGAAATTTGCTTTCAATTTCTGGCAATTAAAAAAGCATATAAATTAGTTCTATTAAGCGAGTGATTTAAAGATTTTCAGTGTATAATACAATTTTTGGATCCTTAGATTTAATAATACACTGAAATTAGTGAAAGTGTCCGGAGGTTGATGATTCTCGAATTGCACCACATAAGAACCTCCTGATTGACTAAAAAATTCCTGGAGTTGACTGGGCTTGGTGGCTCACGCCTGTAATCCCAGCACTTTGGGAGGCCGAGGCGGGTGAGTTACAAGGGCAGGAGTTTGAGACCAGCCTGATCAACATGGTGAAACCCCATTTCTACTAAAAATACAAAAATTACATGGGTGTGGTGGCGGGTACCTGTAATCCCAGCTACTCGGGAGGCTGAGGCGGGAGAATTGCTTGAACCCGGAGGTAGAGGTTGTGGTGAGCCAAGTTCACACCACTGCACTCCAGCCTGAGTGACAGAGCAAGACTGTCTCAAAAAAAAAAAAGAAAAAAAAAATTCCTGGGTCAGATTCAGAAGATCTGGGCAGAGTGCAGCCATTGGCATTCTAAACCAATCCCCCAGATGGTTCTGATATTACACTTTAAGGGAGCTGACAGGCCTCCTTTGAGAAACTCCAGGGGTTACCTAAAAATGTGATAGATCCTCATCTAAATGCAAGAATCTCTTTATTCTTTTACCATTAGTTTTCCTTCTTTTTCTCACATGGGTAAAAGAATAACAGGACTGAATTTACCTTCAATTATAGATGGGGTTGGGAGATTCTGGGTCCAGGCAAGTTTTGGTGTTGTGCAAGCATGGATATGCTTAAAGGATTTGCTGGAAAGATCTGAAGTGATTTTGGCTCATGCCTGTAATCCCAGCACACTGGGAGGCCAACGCAGGCAGATCACTTGAGGTCAGGAGCTGGAGACCAGCCTGGGCAATATGGTGAAACCCAGTCTCTACTTTAACTGGTGTGGTGGCGGGCACCTGTAATCCCAGCTACTCGGGAAGCTGAGGCAAGAGAATCACTTGAACCCAGGAGGTGGAGGTTGCAGTGAGCTGAGATTGCACCACTGCCCTCCAGACTGGGTGACAGAGCGAGACTCCGTCTAAAAAAAAAAAAAAAAAAAATTCTGGAGTTATTTGGACATCCATATGTCTGAAAAACATCCAGAAGGGCATTCTTTTGGATTGTTAAGCTAGGAGCCTGTCTGTTTCTCTAGTCTGACGTTTCAGGAGTATTGTATTTTCTCCTCAGGATGAAAGGAAGAAATATTCTGCAACACCATTATAAATAATTCAAAATCCAAGAGAGCTTAATGTGAAACATAGGAATGTGACTTGCAGTCACACTCCAAGTCCAGGAAGAATGCATCTTGATCAGCATTAGAAGTATATTACTGGAAAATAAATGGTAGGTAGGCCCATCAGTCCGCAGGGGAGATGTCCTGTGTATTTTGATGATGGATTTCTCTAAGGATTTAAGCTCCCCGAATCTGGCCTCCACATTTAACCTCCAGTTGAGGTCATCGGTCTGTTCCATCACAACACGGTGTCGTACGGTATCGCTCTCCCCTCCTCACTAATCTGTCGTAAATGTTGTCTTGAAAGGGTCTTAAGATTCAATTATTAATCAGAACCAATTTAACAGACTGCTGATGCCAGGAATGAAGTTTTTTTTTCAATTTGCAAAGCTGGGATAAGCTGATCAAGGAGAATGGTACAATTTCACGGGAAATACATTAAGCTTCCCACGCCAGACTAAAGAGCTTACTGAGGTTCACAAGAGTGCAGAGAAAGGTGTGTTTGGGTGGATACATTAATAGTCAATGGAGAGATAGAGAGTAATTATGAGAAATTATACACCATTGCAGGCATCACTTTATATATATATGTATATTGATTTTGACCTGGGAGGAAGGGGCAAGGTACTCTACTCTCTCTTTAAAAAAATCTCATTTAAAATGTAGCCCTGCACATTTTACTTAGACAAATGGTGCTACAGAAGTGATGTTTTCTTAATTTTGCTTTATTCCCTTTTTTCATACTGAAGCTATGAGAAATTACAAGCTTATTAATTGTCATTTGAGGCGCCGGACTTCAGACTGGAAGGTGATAAATGACCTAAATCATTTGTAATATGCTGGAAGTATGGACAATCTGTGTTGAGTATAAGAAGATACATTGTTGAAGAGAGTCTCTCATAATTAATGAATAGATGTCACATTGCCCTGTGCATATAGGAAGTTACCAGCTAGAGTATGCCATCCCGAAATACGTATGTTCGGTATAAGGATAATTTTGAGCTGATTATTTTGAGAAACTGCAGACACAGGAGAAGCTCTGAAGACAGGGTAGGAGTTCCCTTTTGTAAGGGAAATTCATATCCAGAAAGGAAATCTCCATTCATGAGGGTGAAATTCTGTGCTGAGTAAAGGAGGATGACTCTAAGTCAGACTTCTCCACGAAGGCGGCACTCACATATGGATACCAAACCTTCCACTTGTTTACCATGCTTTTCCTGGTCACCTCCCCCTAACTGGCCCTTGCAATACCCTCCTTTCTTTGTTTCAGCTGAAGATGGTATTTAAGCCTGAACTTAAAGTCACCTCTTTGAAATTTGCTCATGTCTCTGGGTATCTCCTATGTATACATGAAGTTATGTTCTTAAACTTCTGTTTGTTTTTGTCTTGTTAACCTGTCTTTTATTATAGGGGTTCATCCCAGCTAAGAACTCAAAAGGGTAAAAGGATTGTTTTTCCTCCCCTGTGATGCTTGTCTAAATGCAAGCACCTCTTCGCTTTTTACCTTTAAGTTTCCTCCTTTTTTTCTCTGGTGGGTAAACGGATAAGATTGAAATTACCTACAGTCAGAGATTGGGAACTGTTTTCCCCCTACAGGACTAGAATTTCACCTCTAACATTGCATAGAGGCAAAGATGATCGTCTCCAAGTCAAGGTGGAACTAGGCTGCAGATAGGACCAGCTACATAATTTGCAGACCCAGGGTTAAATTAAAATTGTTCAAAAAGCAGGAAAAAGTGCCATTAAAAGCACTAAAATACAAACATTTTCCCTTTTTCCTGTGGTCCCTCTCATCTTGTTGTGGGATTTTGAAAATATACTTTTTAATGTCATTCTAAGTAAATAAAAACAGAAAAATCAAATTAGCACTAATTTACCATTCATTTTTATTTCATGCAATGCCAGTTTAAATGCAAATGTCAGAGCATTTAATTCATCTGTACAATCACTGAAGTCACGCAATCTGCATTTTGTCCCTGGAAGGTGCTGTGCTCTGGCCAGAAAAGGCAAACACAGACAGATTCCAGAAGGTTGGAAGGAGGGAGAGAAAGGTCCCCCAGGCACAGAGTAGGCTCAAGTGAACTGGCTGAAAGCACTCCCTCTGGCATGGGGGTGCTTAGGATCCTCACAGGCTGTCACTCAGGCCTGATGGCTTTTCAGAGTCTCCTTCCCACCAGCTGCTGGCCCAACTCATTGTCCCCTGTCTTGAGGAACCTCCCCTTCTCACTGGTGGTATTCCCAACCCACGGCAGACAAATGATCCTAAGGGTATTGTAACATCTCTACTAGGTAACTGGATCGAGGTGAGCAATAGGCTTCCTCCTCACTGAGCTGTGGACTCTGTCCACTGTCCACTAGACACATTGTAGCACTGCCAGTCCTGGGCAGGGACAGACACTGCTATGCCCTGCCCTGAGATGCTTCAGGATAGGTGCGTTCAACTATGATCCTCTCTTCTGTGCCCAGACCCCTGCCTGGGGCAGACGGTGGCAGTGGTTACTGGGCAGGCACAGGGAAAGCAGGCTGGGCAGGGCTCAGGGTTTCAGGGTTCAGGAGAGTAGGCTGAGAAGCCATCTGCAGGAAGGTGGGGGTGGGACTGGGAAGTGGGTGGAGGGAGGAGGAGGCAGCAGGAAGCTGGTCCCATGAACAGTGTCCATGCCCCCATCCCCCATGCTCCAGTGCCTCACTGTCCCATCAGAGTTCACTTGCAAAACACACATTCAAAGATACGACTATTAACAGTGTCAAGACTGGGACTGCAGAGCATTAAACCACAAGCATGGGAGCCCTTGTGAGCTAGGATCCCTGTGGGACTGCACTGGTCATGTGGCTCTGGTGTAGGAGCAAAGAATATGGAGCTGGCCCTGGGGGCAGGAGCAAAGGACGGGTAAGTGAGATGAAAGTCAGAGCTTCCTGCCAGCATGCCCACCCTGGCCTATTCCCAATTCCCAAACAGGATTCTTCCTAACCGGGACAACTCTGTGAAGACTGGCTTTGCTCTCTGGACAAAAGGCTTTTCTTCTCTTTACTACTGCCCTGCTTTCAGCACGGCCCTCCTCCTCCACCTCCCTTCCCTGCCTACTGTCCTGATCCCCACTGCTGGGGGGCAGCAGGCTGCACATTTCTGGACCACCGAGTAAGTTTAAAAATCAAATCATTTGTGGCTTCTCTTTGGATTTTCCTTTGCAGCTCTGCCCTTTCTTGCTTCCCTTCTCTCTCTGTCTGAGAGAGGGGAGATCTGCCTTTTAATTATGTCTTACAGTTAACTAAGGTGGCATTCCCTGCCTGGCAGGATGCACGTGGCTTCAGCAGTTAATGCTGGTGAGGCTCTTTGAGCTCTTTGGGGTGTGTGTGAGGGTTAGGGGGTACTGCTTTCCAGGATGTGGGCAGCCCAACAAGAAAATTGAGAGGGAGAGGGAAAAAAGCTGGTGTAATTAACAGAAGCGTGGAAAAGGTGGGAAAAGGAATGTGGGGAAATGGATAAGGAAAGGAGGCAGAAGGGAGGAGGAAGGAACGATGGAAAGACCCAGCTTTTCCCCTGCTCCACCCTGGTGGTTTGAAAATAGAGGCTTGAGCCTGAGAAAGCCACTGCCCAAGTAGATGGTATCTTTGCAGTGCTGGTGCCTAGGCAATGTGAACCCTAGGTGACAGGTGACAAGGAGCTTCAGCGCCAAGTCTCTTGCTTTGCTCCTGTCAAATTCTTGAAAATGTGACTGAGTATCCTTAGTTTTCTTGGGGTATATCCAAAAGAATTAGTACCCCATGAAGGTGTGGGTGCTCTGGAGAGAACTGGAGGGTTAGATGGGGGAGATAAGTGATACAGAAGAGAACAATCTCTTTTGGAGCTCCCAGTAGGCCTAGAGCTGTGTTGAGGAGTGTTGGGACTTTATATTCACAACAATCTTCACGAATATGAACTTAATTTTTCCAGGGTGACCAATGCGTTGGCCGTATAAGCCAAGTATTCTCATAACCTCAGATTTTGAAAGCCATTTTTTCCCCCAGCAGTTTGATAATCAGCTATCCTCTTGCGTCCTGTCGAGAAAGCAACAGTAAATCTGCAGCTCTCTGAGAAGGAAGAAGGGGCCAATTGCTCTCTGATGGACTCACAGCCTAGAGGTAACTCACGGCTTCTTGGTTGAGCCCAGCAGACCAGCCCAGAGACTCAGACTCCCAAGGAGATGTGTCCCCACGCTCAGAAAACACCCAGCCACAGGCTTCCCGTTCTTTCTTTTCTCTCAGTAATTCACATTTCTTTCCAGAGAAATATTTCTTTTCTGAGTTATGATGCAGATACTACCGAGATGTTCCTTACAAGGGGAGCAACAACTAACGTGTCAAAGTAAACATTACGATCCCACCTGAAGACTTGGAATACTATGATATACTTGCTGAGATCTCTTTCATGACTGGCAAGACATGAGAACAATATTTATCTCTAAGAGAGAAGGTAAAATTGCTAGCAAAGATGGCGCTATTTCTTCTAGAGCAGAATCTGTCAAAGTGGTGGCCTGTGGGTTTCCCACATCAGAAGTACCTGGATGATGGTCAAAAAGCAGATTTATGCACACCACTGTAGAACTTCGGAATCTGTGTGGGTGACAGCTCAGAACCTACATGTTAAATACTGGGAGTTTTACTTTTCTATCTATCTGAGAATCAGTGTTTGGAGTGGTGGCTCTCAAACCTTGGGGGGGGGGTCTCAGAATCACCTAGAGGGCTAATGGAATACAGATTCCTGGGGCTCACCTCCACAGTTTCTGATTTAGCAGGTTTGGGGTCTGAACATCTGCATTTCTAATAAGTTTCTGGGCAATGCTGCTGGTCTGGAGGCTACATTTTGAGAACCACTAGTTTGGAACAATTAAAACAATTTAGTTTTATGTCAGTCAGGTGTAACCTACTTCCTGTCCTGGGGAAGCCCTCTGCATCAGGGTGTTGGAGGTAGTGGTGGTGCTGGGCTTGTTTTCTGTCTGTCTAGCAGGTGGATGTCTGGGGAAGCAGTTACTGGGGCTCAGAAAACACTATCCAAAAATGAGTCCTCAGAAGCAGGCTCAGAAGCAAAAGATCTTCTCTGACCTTCTTCTGCTCTCCTGTCTCCCAGTCCCATTCTCCCCCAAGGCTAGCCATAGAAACTATAATGGCAAAAACCGCAATTACTTTTTTTTTTTTTTTGATGGAGTTTCACTCTTGTCGCCCAGGCTGGAGTGCAGTGGTGTGATCTCGGCTCACTGCAAACTCTGCCTCCCAGGTTCAAGTGATTCTGCTGCCTCAGCCTCCCGAGTAGCTGGGATTACAGGCATGCACCACCATGCCCAGCTACTTTTGTATTTTTAGTAGAGATGGGGTTTCTCCATGTTGGTCAGGCCGGTCGCGAACTCCCGACCTCAGGTGATCCGCCCACCTTGGCCTCCCAAAGTGCTGGGATTACAGGCTAGAGCCACCGTGCCCGACCTAAAAAACGGCAATTACTTTTGCATGAACCTAATAGAATCCCTCTTCTCCAAGGCTGGTCACAGAAACCAGAACCCTCTTTTTCCAAAGCCAGGCATAGCATCTAAATATAGTACTCTAACTTTCCTTCTGCTCTATCTGTATAAAAACTGGCCATAAAGAAATTTTCAGATCCACCTTGTTTGACTATTGGCCATAAGGCCCCCATTCCAGAGAGGGTCCTGCCCCACATCCAGGAAGGAAGGAATGCTGGCTCAGAGAGGCCAAGAAGAATCTAGACAGAGAGGCCTTGCTGGGTTTCCCCACTCACTCTATTAGCATTAGATCCTAACCATTTTGTCCAATCATATTTCTATATGGCTGTCCCTACTTCGTTGAACCTCAGCAGAAAAATGGGCAATTTCCTCTGAAACTTTGGATCTTCATTCTGAAGGCTCCCAGGAATACATGTTAAATAAATTTATATGCCTTTTCTCTTATTAATCAATCTGCCGCATGTCACTGACTTTTCAGTGAACCTTAAGTGGGCCAAGGGCCTTGGCCCCCACACAGTGCGGGGCCACCCAGCCCCCAGGAGCCAGGCTGGTCTGTGCAGGGCCCTGAGGGAGCAAATTAATGTGTATCTCTGTCAGATGGCTAGGCTCTGTTGGCTGGTTCTTCAGACTCTCGAACGCTCAGTTAGTTCTGGGGTTTCCTCTACGGCAAGACATGAAGGCCTGGCCAAATCTAGAGCTTCTAGTAGTTCTCAGAACTAAGCTGGAGTAACTAGAAGCAGAAAAGAAGGCAGAGTTGACTGGACACAGTGGCTCACACCTGTAATCCCAGAACTTTGGGAGGCCGAAGTGGGTGGATGGCTTGAGCCCAGGAGTTCAAGACCAGCCTGGGCAACACAGTGAAACCCCATCTCTACTAAAAATACAAAAATTCGCTAGGTGTGGTAGCACATGTCTGTAGTCCCAGCTACTTGGGTGGGGGGCTGAGGTGGGAGGATTGCTTGAATCCAGAGGTGGAGGTTGCAGTGAGTTGAGATCGCGCCACTGTACTCCAGCCATGTGACAGAATGAGATCTTGTCTAACCGAAAAAAAAAAAAAAAAAAAAAAAAAAAGGCAGAGTCCTCATCATCACCGTGGCTAACCAGGAAACCAACTTGGCATGTTTGCATGCTGACAGGCCATCAGGCCTCCAGGCTGATATTTTAGGGTCTCAGGCCATAGATGTGCCCCTTCTTCTGAAATATTTAGAAAGCATTTCAGGCTGAGGCTTGCACAGACAGTGGAGTGCTTTGCTGTGGCTCAGGAGCAGTCCACAGAACTCCTTTCCTCCATCCGTCCCCTTCCCCTTTTCCTTCCCTTTCCCTTCCTCTCCCTACCTCCCTTTCCTCAGACACCTGCAGTTTCCAATTTGGTCACTAGAGGGCTCAGCAGGACAACGATTATCCTAGGAAGGGGCAAAGAAGGACCTGAAAGAAGCCTGAAATCCACCCCCTACTCCAAGCTGGTTGACTGTTGTTTGGGGGCTCTCCAGCAAAGGGAGAACTAAGGCAAGGAGCTTGTGATGCTTGCCTGCCTGCCCAGCATCCTCAGCGGGAAGACCAACTAGTCTTGTGTGGCTGCCCAAGAATGCCATTTTCCTCTTCAAACAGTGCTGCAGTTGTCACAGGAGAAGGAATGGTAACACCAGGGCAGTGATAGTTGCCAAGAATTAGTCCCCTTCATTATCTCCAACAGCTGCTTCCCTCAAATGACATGGTGGATTATCATCTTTCAATCTTACATGAAGTGCCATGCAGAGGTGGCATCAAGAGTCTCTTTGCACAACCCTTCCAGCCAGATGTCCTGCCTCTCAGTCCCTTCTCTGCCAAAATTCTGGAGCTGAAATTCTATCCTGGTAATACTTTCTGAGGCCATAGCTCTTTGTGGTGCTATTTGTCCAGTGCACTAGAACCTAAGAAGTACACAAGAAATGATCCACCTCTGTGATTTTCCCTGTTCTGCCATATCCTGTCCTGCTCCTCCCATCAGATTTTGAATCAGTGTCAGATTCAGGGAAGGCTGCTGCAGACTAGATGCATTTGTTTGGAAAAAGTTGTGTAATCGGCTACACTTGATATATGAAAACCCAAATGGACCAAAATGTTAAATCAAGCGATGAGTTTTTGCTCTCTAAAAAAGATTCATCATAGCCAGTCACAGTGGCTCATGCCTGTAATCCCAGCACTTTGGGAGGCCAAGGCAGGTGGATCACTTGAGGTCAGGAGTTCAATAGCAGCCTGGCCAACATGGCGAAATCTCGTCTCTATTAAAAATACAAAACATTAGCTGGGCGTGGTGGTGTGTACCTGTAGTCCCAGCTACTCGGGAGGCAGAGGCAGGAGAATCGCTCAAACCTGGGAATTGGAGGTTGCAGTGAGCTGAGATTGTGCCACTGCACTCCAGCCTGGGCAACAGAGCGAGACTCTATCTCCAAGAAAAAAAAATCATCATAAAAATGTCATTTACTTGCCATGGAAAGAGAAAGCTCTGTTAAAAAAGTGACATTGCATATTTGGTTAATAAGTGTAATTCCATAATTTTATGTAAATGAAGGGTGTATCTCAAAACTCTGCTGAAAGCTGGCATGTGTGGGTTTCTATTCTTGCCTTATTGGCTTTTGAATTATTCTCCGACTGCCTCAGAGACTTCCCTGGCCTTGTTAACTTGGTTAGCAATACACTGAAAAGGAGAGAATGTAACCTTGTTCACCTGCTGGATCTGCTCAAGTTCCAGAGCTCTGATCAGTGATATCTCAGGAAGAAGAGAAGTACATACCAGCTGGATAACCTCAAACTACTGAAATCGGCTGATTTGAGATGACCAAACTGGAGCTTGCCACATCTATCTGAGTCTGATAGGTCCGTGTAAAGGGCACAGGCTGTGTGCTCCTCATCTGCACCTTCTCCTTCCTGCCCTTGTTCTTCTTCAGTTAGTAACAGAAAATCACAAGGCCCTTGCTCCTGGAGGCTGTCCCCATTTGCAAAGCCTGACTATAACTTCTTTCATAATCCTACAGACGAAAATGAATATTGTGGGAGGAAACTGCATGAAAAGCCCGAGGTTGCTCAGCAAACTTAGCATCATGTACTTTTGAAATCAGCTGCTTTCAAACTCATTTTATAGATGAGGAGCCCAAGGTCCAGAGAGGCATAGCAACTTTCTCAAGCTCACCCAGATATTTCGTGGCAGAGCCAGGAGAGGGACTTGGGGTCCTTTCTTGGGATGTAGGCTCCTTCACTTTTCAAAGGCTCTCCTGGTAGTGTGCAAGAGATTCTCTTCCAGAGAGAAATGAACTGGGATATCACACCAAAAAGATGCTTTGATGGGAAGAGGAGGATTAAGTTTTAATCCAGGCTCTGCCCCCATCTTGGGCAAGTTACGTTCTCTCTTGAAACCTTGGCCATTTCCTGTGAATTAAGGGATTTGGAGTGAAGGCTCCGTCTCTAAGGACTCATCAGCTCTAGAATTCTGTTTGTAAACGATGGGTTGGGTCTCAACACTGCAGGGGCTTGGGCAGCACTCAGTCATATCTCATAAGAGCCCCTCTAATTTTACATTCTTGTCATCTCTGCCAACTATCTTGGGAAGTTTCCTGCAAATTTCCATTCAACACACACCAGAAACTTCAGTGAAATTGAGAACAAGAGGCGGTTCCAACCCTGCAATCACAGTCAGGATCATATTTTAAATGTTCCAGGTATGCTCTTAGGGACAAATACCTCCTTCTCAATTTATTCTGTAAATCGAGTTTATCACATATTGGAATCACTCAGTTTGGAGATATAGGTAATGGAAAATCAAGGAACACCAGAAGGAATTGTGTGTGTGCGCATGTGTGTGTATGTGTAAACAGTACAATGAAGGGCCACTAGAGTCCGTATCTGGCTTGAAACCCATTATTCTTTTTCCTTCGTAGTCACAGTTTTGTTCCATCACATACACAAGTGTACACAGGGAACATAATACATGAGAAGATGACCTCTTCTCTCCATGGCTCATTTTAGCCCTGTTAGTTGGCACAATGGTGTTTACTTTCACTTAGCATTCACTCTACGGAGACTCCCACAGCAGTAATCCGCTTAAGGCTGGTGGCCCCAGAGAATGCCGCATAGCAAAGGACAAGGTTTGTACAGAGATGCCCACATGTGTGGTTCCACACTCTGTAGTAGTATGTTGCAGTGAGAGTGTGGACACATGCCTAGAATTCTAAAAGCTCATCATCCAAGTGCTCATTGTCAGAGAACAATAACCAAACACATCCCCCAGGACTCCCCAGCTCCTTCCCAGGGAGGTGCCAGGCTGACAGCTGCAAGTGCCAGAGATTGTGGGAGAGAGAAGCACAGATATAAAATCAGGAACAAAGACAGAAGATTTATGGCTTGAAGCGGCAGTTTCATGCGGCCCAAGTGCTAAGCGCTGAAAGCGGGAATCAGAGAACAGCGGAGAAAACATGCGGGAACAGAAGGCAGAAGCGCACAAAACACAGCTGAACCCACAAAGCCATGCTCACACTTACATGGTGTGGTCTCACACTACCTTAGTTTGCCTTAAGCATTTCCATCATCTGAGAGTGTGGGAGGAAAAAACAGAACATTAAAGGTAAAATAAGTTAAGAGCTCACACTTGGTTTTTTAAAGATTAAAACAAACAACGTCATTCCTGGCTATTCCATTGACGGTGTGCAGAGACATGCTTGGTGATTCACAATGAGGAAAATCACAGTCCTGAGAGCCAGACTGCCTGGTTCAAACTTTAGTCCTGCTACTAGCTGGCTGTGCGACCTGGGCAAGTGTCTTAACTTCCCGTGCTTTGGTTTCCTAATTGTAAATGGGCCAATAGTAGCACTTACCTCATCACATTGTGGTGAGGATGGAATGGATTACCGCATGGGAAATACTTAGAGGCTGGGCGCGGTGGCTCACACCTGTAATCCCATCACTTTGGGAGGCCGAGGTGGGTGGATCACTTGAGGTCAGGAGTTCGAGATCAACCTGACCAACATGGCAAAATCCCATTTCTACTAAAAATGCAAAATTTAGCTGGGCATGGGGGTGGGTGCCTGTAATCCCTGCTACATGGGAGTCTGAGGCAGGGAAAATTGCTTGAACCTGGGAAGCAAAGGTTGCAATGAGCCAAGATCATGCCACTGCACTCCAGCCTGGGTGACGGCAAAATTGCATCTCAAAAAAAGAAAGAAAAGAAATACTTAGAATATCTCTATTATTCTACAAGCCCAAGGAAAGAATATTCCTAGTCAATACCAAGCATTTTCTAAGAGTTAGACACCATCGTTGTTTTTATTACTTTTATCTTTGGTTTCCTCAGACAATACTACCCAAAGGACAGGAAAAAGAAGTGAAAGTCAAGGACTTGGAGAGAATTTTAGATGCTCAATAAGAAAAATAATCAAGGGAAAAAGACAAAATGGATTGAGCAAAAAAGACATGGATTGAGCAATCATTCCAAGTGTCATTAAAATTCTTTGAGGACATCATTTCACATTCTGGATTATCCTAAAGCAATTCAGAGTAGCTTTAAAAGAAAGATAAGTAAAAATCAATTGTACACACACAGATCAATTAGAACTCTAAAGCCTGGTTCATGCCGGATGCTTCAAGGCTATGCATACATCCTCAGGTATTGCCCTGCCATGCTGTTGTCTTCCATTTTCTCAATTGCCTCCATCTAGTGCCTCACAGAGAGCTGCTGAAAGGTGCCAGTGCGTGGATCGGAGTTTGGGGTGGTGGTGGTATGAGGATCAACTGGTTGATCATGCAGGCGGGTGAACTTCTCTCCCCATTCTTTCCCAGAACCATTTCATTAGCTTTGCCCTCACTTGGCAGGACACTGTGGTCAAACAGGGAAGAATGGGACACTTAGTCTAAAAGGTACCTGCAAGGAAAATGCCCTGTGGATGACCTGGGCTTGAGTCTGCCTTTGCTGACCATGCTCTGAGTCCCTAGTTGGTCAGCACCAGTGCCCAGTTAGTTCCTCACTTTTCCTCAATTTGAATCCCACTCTCTCCACCTCCCAGTGGTGCATTTGCTCATGTAGATGGGCCTATTGAGAAAGGTCTTATTTAAAAACATGTAGCATTCCATGAAACTCAGATTAATGGGTTGTCATCTCCTTCTGGACACCCAATTCCTTCCCCTCCAACACCTCCTATCTGATTGATAGCTTCTCATTTCCTGCTTCCCATCTGGCCCTCTTCTTACTTCTCTCTTTTGGTCACTTGTATTCATCACTGGCCTGAGATAGTTTTCAGAATAGAAGGTGTAGGCCTCTCCTCTAAGTTTCTTTCTGCTACTTGTCACTTTTTCAAAGACATGAACGACTGTATTGACTCTTTTCAGGATATGAGTATTTGGATGAAGTGACTCGATTGATTATATGAAGTTGGGTGTCAGAAACACCATTTCAAATGAGAAATGAAAAGCGACCTTGGAAGTTTTTAGCTGATGGAACACAGAGAGGAAGAATGTTGAGGAACATATCAGAGTCCGTTGGGGAGTCTTGCCTAACTCACCTTTCCAGAAAGTGTGAGTTCCCTGCCTTCGCTCCCTGAAACACAGAGCGCAGCAATGTGCTCAGCTTCCATCGAGGTGCATTCTTCCACCGCGGAGGTGGAAGTGTGCGTGTTTATCTGTGGTCCCACACTGTTGCGCTCTGAGAAGACCTCTGCTTTGAGCAGGGTTTTAACCCAGATCATTAAAAAATATGTAAATGCACTCCAGAGTTGTAGAATTCCCCAGCTCAGTAGCTGCCAGTTGAGCTGCAGGCTCCCAGAGTCTGGGCTTGGGTTTTTATTTCTTGGGCAGCCTCTCACTATGTCAAGTATAGCATGCCCCGTGCTGCAGGTAGGGGTTAGGGCTGCCAGGAATGGTAGCTTCATTTGTCTGGCAGGGAGGTTGGCTTTTAAAAGACATGGTCTTAGATCTTTCCAATCAGAGGTACTGTTTCAAGGACACACATTATAGTGCTCATGCTCTGGAACACAGAGAGACACCTTGATCTGTTCAACACCTTTTTGAAGGGGTGCTATTTATGTCATCAGAATGTTGCTCAGGCAAAAGTGCACACAGGCAAAAGAGGTAGAAGATACTTAGAGAAGCAAAGACATTTTCAACCAGAAAAAGTAGGTATATTGAATTGGTGTTTGCAGAAATTGAGACAATTAAACAGAATTATTAATCAATTAACCAAATTATAACTAGGCTAGGAAATACAAGATGATTTCAAAGGAAATCATTTCAAATAAGTCATTATCTTGCTTTGGAATCATCATCTGGCATTATCGTCTTGCATTTGGTTCCACAACAGACGAAGAAGGTCATTATTTTGACAGAAGAGATGGAGGCAGTTACGCTTTTTGTGTCGAGGAGACAAGCAATGCCACATCTCCTGGAGTGTCAGTGAGCTCTTCAGCCTGCAGGACTCCATCTGGAGGGCTGGAGGTCTCAATGCAGCGAGGACAGCCATGGCATTATCATCCCATACACTGTGAGTTTTAGTCAAGAGTTCAATGGCAGTCACTTCTAAGGTCTGCTCTGGGCTCCAGGGCCCAATCCCCTTCCCAGGCAGGCTATGTGTATTCCTAGGTGTAAGCTGTCAGGCTAGGTTTTGGTGGGTAGCCCATGTAGGTAAAAGCACCCCCCACAAAAGGTTCTACCACTAGAGGAGGAGCTGATGTCTGAGTAACCTTAAAAGTATTTTGCTGTGCTATGCTTAACTCATCAAAATAACTGATTTTTTTTTTTTAAAGGATTGTGTGTGTGTGTGAGGAGGTTGATCAGAACAGACATGCTGGTTAGGGTAGTAGGGAACAGTTTAGAAACTGATTTTAATCCTTTATAAAAGTGCTGTCTAGAACAGATGAAATATGCATGGTGGGGGAAGGTAGAGAGCATAGAGAGAGAGGAGGAGAGGAGGGGGAGGATGAGTTTGAGGGAGGGCAGGACAGGAAGTCGCTCCCACTGGATCTGCACCATAATGGATGAAGCCTCATCAGACCTCTTTTATCTCTCCTTTTGCTTTCTCTGGTGTCAGGAGTGGAGAAACTATTTGCCTTGAGATCTCCTGAAACAATAGAGGGGCAATGAGGACCACATCAACAAAGCATCTTCTTCTTCTTTTTTTTTTTTTTTTTTCCAGACAGAGTCTCGCTGTGTTGCCCAGGTTAGAGTGCAGTGGCACGATCTCGGCTCACTGCAAGCTTTGCCTCCCGGGTTCATGCCATTGTCCTGCCTCAGCCTCCCGAGTAGCTGGGACTACAGGTGCCCACCACCACACCTGGCTAATTTTTGTATTTTTAGTAGAGACAGGGTTTCAACGTGTTAGCCAGGATGGTCTCGATCTCCTAACCTCGTGATCCGACCGCCTTGGCCTCCCAAAGTGCTGGGATTAAGCATCATTCTTTTGAGGGAGTATAAAATGCCCTACTCTCTTTTTGAATTAGTAAGGGGAACATAAAACTCAAATAAATGGGTGCAAAAATTATTTTAAAGATCCACCCAGTTTTATGTTATTGCTAGTAAAAAGAGGCAGTTGAGAGGAGAGAAGAGAGGTAGAGAGACAGCCAACAGGCAGTGAGATTCACAGAAGGAGCAAAGAAGAGATAAAAATGAAAGCTCTACACACAGAAAGTCATACATGGGAAAGCAGACATGTGGTGGCTTAGGGACAGCCACACACAGGTACCCCCAAAGACACACACACACACACACACACACACACACACCCCACATAATGCATCGTAATACATATTGACTTGAATCAGTATCTTTCTTTGATCATCATTCCATTTTCCATAGACACAACGAGGATGCAATGTCCTTATCCATGCCCCTAGGATGGAGAAAATAAGTCGACGTGAAGCTGGGTTTTATGCAGAACGTGGACTGCAGGCCACTGAGGAAGGTTCTGTCTTAGCTACATAGTCACGCCTCATGAAAAAACTCTTCGGGGTCTCCCTGACCCCTGAAAATGATCCTTGGGGTCATAGGGGTTGTATTCCAATGAAGGCAATGGGATGTACTTTTGTGCATTTTTCTATAAGATGGGAGAGGATTTCTTAGAGAAAAGGAAGATCAATGCCCCTGCCAAAAGGCAGCGGAGGCTTGCTGGTACCATGCATGTGTGGGTGAGGCATACTTTCCTCTGTGCTATGAGCCCACAGACACGCTTTTTACCATCATTGCTCCTAGTGAAGAACTCTGACTATTCACAGGACTCACTAAATATAAGAATCACTCATCATGGAGGCTCAACTAATGAGCTGATAAGCTTATTTATTATACTCGAAACATTAAAAAAGACAACCTTCATGTTTCTGTTTGATTTATTCAAACTTGAATGAACTGTGGTCTCATTCATTTAGAATATTAGAAAAACCACCAAAATGTCCTTCTGACTATTTCTTTTTATTTGGGTGATTTTCACTAAGCCCTGGGAATTTAGGTTCTATGGTTTAATTTCCCACTTCCTAGGTAGTAGTAGATAATAGGTGGAATGCTGAGTATTGACTGTATGCATCCCTCCTGGATATTTGGTGTTTAGTGTGGGGAGGGTAGCAATAAAAAGTACAGAAATGAAGGAAACTGGGAGTGATAGCTCCTGCCTGTAATCCCGGTACTTCAGGAGGCCGAGGTAGGAGGATCACTTGAGTTCAGGAGTTCAAGACCAGCCTAGGCAACAAGGCCCTGGTCTCTACATTAAAGGAAAGAAAATTAGCATGGTGGCATGTGCCAGTAGTCCCAGCTACTCCGGAGGCTGAGGCTGAGCTTGAGCCTGCGAGATTGAGGGTGTAATAGTTGTGATTGTGCCACTGCACTCCAGACTGGGTGACAGACTGAGACCTTGTCTCAAAAAGATTAAAAAAAAAAAAAAAAAAAAAAAAAGAAAACCCACAATAAAAAACAAACAAACAAAAAAGAAATGAAAGTCCTCGAGAAAATGATTTTTAATTGAGAGGCCTTTCAGAGAAGGAATACAAGATAGTATTGTAATTTAGTGTTAGAATCAAAGAAGTTTAGGGCTGCGTGTGAACTTGGTAATTTTCCAGTCCAAATTTTATAGATGTTTCCTAATCTATAAAATGAAGCAAATTTACTGGATAATAATAATTAACATCATTAATAATTATATGTAATAATTATTCATTATAATTGTCAATTTTAATACGTATAACTATAATTAATTTTAATGATCAATTAATTAATAATATTATTAATTATCTGGTCAGCTTGCTTCATTTTGTAGATTAGGAAACAAAAACTCAGAGGACAAGTGAAAGCCTGTTATGGACAGTTAGTGGTAGACCTCCTGACTCATGATCCAGGACCACCCCACCATACTTCTTCCCATTTTCAACAGAAGAACAAAGTTTTCTAAGCAATACACCCATCAGGTAATATGAGTAATATAGCCAACCTACCCTCTGAGTACAGAGAGACTTAATATCTTCCAAGCAAGTGTTACAGGTGTGAGCCTCTGTGGCTAGCCAGAAATGTTAATTTAAGTTTTTTTCTTTCTTTCTGTTTTTAAGACACAGTCTTGCTTTGTTGCCCAGGCTGGAGTGCAGTGGTATGATCTCAGCTCACTGGAACCTCCACTTCCTGGGTTCAAATTATTCTTGTGCCTTAGCCTCCCGAGTAGCTGGGATTACAGGTGTTTGCCACCTTGCCTGGTTAATTTTTTGTATTTCTAGTAGAGATGGGGGTTTCACCATGTTGGCCAGGCTGGTCTTGAACTTCTGACCTCAAGTGATCTGCCCGCCTCGGCCTCCCAATATGCTGAGATTACAGGCATGAGCCACCACGCTTGGCCCCGAAATTGTTAATTTTATAATATAAAAGAAATTCAGGTTTCTAATCTGCCATATAGGTGAAAACCCTCAGGATTTCAGGACCAGGGTTCTGTTGACTGAAATGCACTTTAAACACCTCAGCTGGCCTTGAAGGTTAGTTAAGTTCCCTGTTTTCACAATCTCACCAATTTAACACTGCCATCCTGTCCTCCCTCTGGGGTGACAGGTGGCTAAAACCACATTTAGATTTTCCTCTGGGGGGAAATTTCTCTCTCCTTGATGGTCTCACTGTTCTGTGTCTCACAGCCTACTAGGAACCTGCAGGGAGCTCCCCTTGGGAGTGTCTCTTCTCTGCCTACCTGCTTTCATCTACTCTGGGGTCAGAATATTCTCTTTCTTTAAGAATTCATTCCCTGGTGGAAATGTAAGCATGCTAGAATTTAGTCTGGGCTCTTACAGCATTGTTTCTGTTTTTGCTTTAGCCATTATTGAAAGTGATTTTTTAAAAAATGAAATGGGTCCTGGTACTTACTACATTATTTTGGTTAAAAAGATGAAGCAATGTTTCTCTGTACTTGCACATTCCAACACAGCAGTCCCTAGACACATGTGGCTATTTAAATTAAAATAAGACACAATTAAAAATTCAGTTCCTCAATTTCACTAGACACATTTCAAGCACTCAAAAGGGTATGAAATTGGACAGAGCAGATATAGAACATTTCCATCACTGTTTTGCAAGACAGTGCTGCTCTATAACACTTACTACGCTTTAGTCAAATTTGAAAGCAAGCTGTGTACTTTGTTCTACAAGTCAGATTCTGGAAAAGATACAATGAAACATAAATATGTCAGCTACAGTCAAAACTCATTGGTAAAATAATAAACAATACAGTTGGAATTCTGGGTGTCTTTATGTTCAAGTCAGCCACACACAGCCTTATCACTTAATTTAGATTCTAATAAAGTCAGACTTCATTTAAATGAAGAACTGACTTTCACTACAATGGTAGTTCTTCTCAATGGAGGTGTATATGTAGGGTTAGAAGCAGAGGTGGAAGTACACAGCAAAATGTATCAGAAACACCTGAGAACTTGCACAGAACTAGCCGTTTCCACCCTCCCTAGATAGGATTGGATTTAGTTAGAGGGGCAGGTGCGAAACAAAGGGCCTCTGTCTTTTGATAAAGTTTCTCAGATGGTTTTCATGTGTTTTTCCCAGCTGCATCCCTCCAGTTGAGAACCAAAAGGATGGCTAATTACAGAATGGCAAGGGTCATTGGGGTAAGTTATATCCATAAGTCCTTATGTAGGTTAAGCTCTGATTACTGGGACTGATTTCATGAGCAATTCTGTACTAAGTCTGAGTGGGTAAGACCTCTGGTTCACAAGGTTATGTTGTTTCTTAATATAACATGGTTATACTGTTTCTCAAGGTTATATTGAAGGCATGCTAGCATCAAACATTTATTCGTTTAAGAATCACTTATTGACTGTCTAATAATGTCTATCAAACACTGTGATAAGTTTGTGGAATATGGTCAAATAAGTAAGCAATGGCACTAGAATGTGGCAGCTAAATTCCTGTGTGGGCTTTGAGTTAGACTGAGTTTAAAATTGGTACTTTCTATAGGGTTCAGTGTATACTGCTCAGGTGATGGGTGCACGAAAATCTCACAAATCACCACTAAAGAACTTACTCATGTAACCAAACACCACCTGTTCCCTAATAACCTATGGACATAAAAATAAAAAAAATAAATTTGGTGCTTTTTAGCTGTGTGTCCTCAGGCAAACTACTCAACCTCCTCAAGGCTCAGTTTCTTGCATTAAATTGGGAATACTGTTAGCACTTACTTTATGGGATTATTAATGAGGATTGAATAATATAAAATACACAGGGAAGATTTAGTACAATTTAGTGACTACAGCATTAAAGAGTATATAGTTTAGTGCGGAAGATAAACCTACTTAAGCTACACTCCTCCTCACTGCAGATGGCTGGTTCAATTGATAACGAAAAGGTGCTAAAGAAGTCAAAGGTGTAGGTTTGATCCCTGTGTGGTCCAGTCAGCTCTAGGGTAGATCAGATGTCTCTGCTCTTAGCCCGGCCATTCCACAAATGTGGCCAGTAGGGAATCAGGGTAATGGCACATGGACAATCAAACATGAGAGCTGAGATGATCCAGGATGAAGTCATCCAAGTTCCTTCCTTTAGAGACAAGTAGACTAAGTTACAGAATTGAAGTACCTTGCCAAACTTTAAACACGACTCACCAGTGGCATACCTGAAGCCAGATCTCAGGCTTTCTGATTCCCTGCCCAATGTTCATTGTGCACACATTGAATATTTCCTAATGGAACAGAGACCTTCATCACCATGAAATATTATAAAAGATCCCCATCTTACTATTATCTGGCCGTGGGGTTATTTTCAAACACATTTTCATTAGCTTCAGAACCCAGACACAAGACTGGGTGCAATTTTCATTTGTTGTCAGAGATAAATTGACATCCTACAAGCCATAGCTCCTAGGAGCAACTCTATGTAGACTAACAAACTATAATAGTCAAATATTCTTGAGATCCAGTTTGTTGTACACCCCAAACCTGGCTCATCTCTGCTCAGCAGGGGTAAATCCTTCAGCTCTGGAATATCAGAATGGGTAGCAGACCATAATGAACTTATAAAAAACAGAGGGCCAGAATGTAGGACCCAACCTTCATGGCGCCATAGCCCTGAAATGATCTTTCTTGGACTTTAGTTCTCAGGGCAGATGGTCAACTTTTGCTTCCATCACTTCTTTCATCCTGTTACTTTCTAAGAGCACAAATGGTGAAAGAACGGTAGGCTTTTTAAATGAGAGTGTGATGGCATCTTGGTAGTTCTTCCTGCATGGCTGTGTGGGCTAGCTTCTTCCAAAGACAATAAGTGCCTCAGCATATGGGGCCAGCATCCCCAGTGACAATAGAAGAAAGCAACAAGACAGCCACGGAGTACCTTTAAAAATGTAAATCAGATGTCCCTCCCTGTTCACAAGCCTCCGGTGGCTCCTATCACAGTTAGAGTAAAATCCAAGCTCCTTTCCCTGACATATATGGCCTATAGGATTGGGCTTTTGTCTACCTCTCCAGCTCTATTTCACACAACTCTCTACTGACCAGGCAATTTGGCCTCCTTCCTGATTCTCCCTCCCATCTTAGGATCATTGCACGTGCTCTTCGCTTCTCCTAGAAATCTTTCTTATCGTTGTGGTCAGTTTCTCTGCACGCCAGCTTAAATATCAGATCCTCGGAGGCCTTCCCTGAACATACAACCGAGGGTAACTACTTGGTCATTATTTAGCATACTACCCAGGATAAATTCTCTGCATAGCACTTTATGCTTTCTAATATTTTCTTGCCCTTTACGTTTATTTATTTTCTGTCTCCTCCCATTCGGGGCAAGGGGAGGGAGAGCATTAGGACAAATACCTAATGCATGCAGGGCTTAAAACCTAGGTGACAGGGTGATAGGTGCAGCAAACCATACATAGGTAACAAACCTGCATGTTCTGTACATGTATCCCAGAACTTAAAGTAAAATTAAAAAAAAAATAATTTAACATGTAGATCAACATGAAACAATGGTCAAATACATCATGTGAAGTGAGCCATTTTCAGTATGAAGAATTTGATACAATTTTTATAAAAACAGATTCTATGTGCATTTATATATATTTGCATTCATAGAGAATACATTATGAGTGGCTTCATCTCAAAAAAAAAAAAGAAAACAAAGTTCTGGAGAACAAGAATTTTGTCTACTTAGTTTGCCATCTCCTAGCACATAGTAGGTGCTCAATAAATATTTACTGAGTGAAATGAATAGATGAAGGAGTGACTGCCACTCCAGGATCACAGCTCATCTAAGCTTACCTTCTTGCTGGTGCTGTTGTGCCTACAGAGAATCTCCTGCCTGCCTAGATGCAAAGTGTGGGGCTCCGTGAAGAGCAAACCTAAAAATCACTTTGACTAGAAGAACACACAACAAATGTTGGTTGATGGAACGACATTTAAGGAGCACTTACTCTGTGCCTCATACTAAGCTCTTTATGAGAATTAACTCATTTGGTCTCAACAAACCAATCAGGTAGTCAGTGTTCTCATTCTCATTAGTGAGGATTAGTAAACTGAGGTTTGAATGATAAAATGTATCACCCAAGGCTACACAGCTGGTAAATTGAAGTGTCAAGACTTGAACTCAGGACATCTGACTCCAGAGACCACACTGGAGGATGGAAAATTCACAGCAGAACCTATACTGGTGAAGAGAATGCAAGGAAGAAAGAATGACAAAAAGAAAATGTGAATTTACAATTGTTTAATGAATATAAATCAGGCTGATAATGATCTCCCACCTGCACCAAAATAAAAGGCACCTCTCTCTACCTATCCAAGGTTACCATGGACCTAAGTGATTAGAGAACAACTGAGATGAACAAACTTCTCAGTGCTATAGAGTACTATTAAAGGAATCCCTTGGGCATGTTCCACTGAAACCATCATGAAGCTGAAGCAGCCCTCTCTGCCTGCAGGACCTGCTCGGGCCATGCGGATTGGATTGTGCACATGTGTGTGTAAATGACAAGTCAATAGAAAGTTGGAAGTTGATGAGTTGGCTTTGGGCGTATGTCTTCCTTCCGTCCACCTCCCATCCCTCCTTTGTATGTGTTTGTCTCCACTTGACAAGGGCAACTGCCACACTTCAGCAGCTGAACTTGCCATCTTGGTCCCTTCTGCTCAACTAGACTGCACTGACATCAATGGGTGATTTCAATAAGCAAATGATGCTTCAGAATATTTAAGGTCAGAAGGCAAAAGCACTGGTGATGTATGAGGGCAGCTATGAGACACAGAAGGGAGTGAGGTGAGGATTCAGGAGGAGTGTGAGGCTGAAAGCCAAGGAAGTCCTCTTGAGGACTCAGTTATTTATTTATTTATTTTTTGAGACAGAGTCTGGAGTGCAGTGGCATGATCTCGGCTCACTCCAACTGTGGTGGTTAATACTGAGTGTCAACTTGATTGGATTGAAGGATGCAAAATATTGATCCTGGGTGTGTCTGTGAGGGTGTTGCCAAAGGAGATTAAGATTTGAGTCAGGGGGCTGGGGAAGGCAAACCCACCCTTAATCTGGTGGGCACAATCTAATCAGCTGCCAGCATATATAAAGCAGGCAGAAAAACGTGAAAAGAGAGACTGGCCTAGTCTCCCAGCCTACATTTTTTTCCCGTGGTAGATGCTTCCTGCCCTCAAACATCGGACTCCAAATTCTTCAGTTTTGAGACTCAGACTGGGTCTTCTTACTCCTCAAGCTTGCAGACAGCCTATTGTGGGAATTTGTGATCATGTAAGTTAATGCTTAATAAACTCCCATATATATATCCTATTAGTTCTGTCCCTCTAGAGAACCCTGACTAATACACCAACCTCTGCCTCCCAGGTTCAAGCGATTCTCCCTGCGTCAGCCTCCCGAGGAGCTGAGACTACAGGCACGTGCCACCACGCCTGGCTAATTTTTGTATTTTTAGTAGAGACAGGGTTTCACCATGTTGGCCAGGCTGGTCTCGAACTCCTGACCTCAGGTGATCCACCCGCCTCGGCCTCCCAAAGTGCTGGGATTACAGGAGTGAGCCACCGTACCCAGCTGAGGACTGAGTTATTCTAACCATCTGGTTTGACCTTTACATCAAGCAGAAAAAAAAAAAAAAAATTATCAAACAGAGAGAAGAGAGATCCTAAGACAAGGTGGTGAGCCATGGCAGGGAAAGAGCTATTTGAAGTGGATGAAGGAGTAGTCTCAACGAGAAACAACAGAATGAAAGAAATGCTTTAGGACTCAATTTGCTAGGTTAAATATGCTTTACAGGAGTATTATGCGATGACGCATTTGGACAGAATGAACACTTGTTATGAAAAAAATCTCGGCCGGGCGCGGTGGCTCAAGCCTGTAATCCCAGCACTTTGGGAGGCCGAGACGGGCGGATCACGAGGTCAGGAGATCGAGACCATCCTGGCTAACATGGTGAAACCCTGTCTCTACTAAAAAAAAAAAAAATACAAAAAACTAGCCGGGCGAGGTGGCGGGCGCCTGTAGTCCCAGCTACTCGGGAGGCTGAGGCAGGAGAATGGCGTGAACCCGGGAGGCGGAGCTTGCAGTGAGCTGAGATCAGGCCACTGCACTCCAGTCTGGCTGACAGAGCGAGACTCCGTCTCAAAAAAAAAAAAAAAAAAAAAAAAAAAAAAAAGAAAAAAATCTCTATCCTCTGTTGTATGCACTCAAAACCTATAAACAAGAGCCACTGAATGTGTCTCTGGGAGCAAAACCTGGTCCTTCATAGTTAGTTGTTTTCTTTATGTTTAATAGAGGTTGTAATGCTAGGGATATTAATATTGTCTGACAGAATGATAGACAACACAACCAACTTTAGATTTTTCCAGCATAAAGGGACAATGACAATCATCCGGTGCATCTAAAACCCCAAACATTCCATCTGTCTTCTGCCTCAAGCCCTTTTAATGCAACTGAAAAATAACAAAGGCTAATGCTGACTTCTGTGAGTTTCATTCCATTTTAAAGTTTTTTCACTATTCCAGCTTGGGACAGGAAAATAGAAGAAGCAAGGAGGTTGCAAAATTTTAATAGTGCCCACATCATTAGTCACCAAATGATTGTAGGGCTAATCAGGGAAAGTGGCTACTGAATGCCAGGCATTTCGTTATGCCATCTTATTCCCTTGTTAAGACATTGGGGAAGGCAGGTATTATTAACCCTCCATTTACCAACAAAACAGTGAGTCCAAGAGGTTTCAGTCACTAACCAAAGTCACCCAAATAATAAGCAGTAGTGCAAGTTTGGTGGGGATTCAAATACAGGTCCGGCTCCAAAAACAACACTCTATCAACAATTCCACATTTGTTGTATGGTATTTTGAAGCATTTTTTAAAGCATCTTTTTTTTTTTTTTTTTTTTTTTTGTGAAGCAGGAAAATCCCCACTGCATCTTTATTTTTCAAATGAGAAAATTATGCTGCAGGGAAGCTCTCAGAGAATCTGTAATTCTTACTGGGGTGTTGGTGGTTTGGTGTAATAAGGGTAGGTTTGGGTAAAAAAGTGGTGGGTGAGGGCATTCTGGAGGACAGGGGGCTGCAGGCCCACTGTGGAAATGAGTAACTCTGTTTTCTCTCCTGAAACAGATGACATACATAGTTCCAGGCTGTAAATGTTGCTCGTTGCTTGGTCTTTTAAACTTTTCAACCTTTCCTTCAAAAGAAACAAACTCAGTTTTTCTTAAGGAAAACAAATACAGGAGAGTTTTGAGTTCATGACCAAATTGAATTTTCCAGCAATTAGGGGAACAAAGAACTGCAAGAATGCACTTTAAACAAAACTCTCTCCGGTTAATTTCAGTATCATATTATGCATAGATAACATTTTTTAATTAAGAATAAAAGTGCAGCTTGATGATATACTATTTTGATTAAGATAGTTTGGATACAAATATAATTTTTAATTTGTAAAGGTGAATGTGGCCACACAGTGAAATGGTCACTTTCTAGCTATACATGTATTATGAGTTATAGGAAAAACATTTCTAGTCCTTTTCCAAGGTAGAGTCACCATGTCATTGTTTTGGTCCGATCAGGTACCTTTTGCGAGTGAAAGTGGGTGTTATTAACAACTATGCAAGCCAGCAGGTGTAAACCGACCAGGACTGTCCCATCCTGGGGTTGAATAACCATCCTATCCAAAGGGAAGCCACCTTTTCTTCTTCTATATATTCCACGAGAAGCCCAGCAGTCCCTTTTAAAAAGCAGCTATGACCTCTATCACTCTCCACTGCAGGAGTGGGTCCTTTTACTTTTTTTCTACTCTCTTCCTTTATATGCCCCCATTTCTGCTTCCCTCTGATGGAGGCCAAGCCTAGCCTGAGGACCCTTGGTCAGGGAGAGTGGCACCTCATGGGAGGCTCTTAATGGGGGTATGCTGTCTTCCCTGGGAGTGAGGGCTGGGTTGAAGTCCTGGGGCCAGGATCAGGCCAAACCACAGTCTGAGCCTCATAAGTATGGGCTTTGGGAGTCAGTATGTTTTGGGGACTCTATTTTTTTTTGAGATGGAGTGTCACTCTGTTGCCTAGGCAGTGCTGTGGCACGATCTTGGCTCACTGCAGCCTTTGCCTCCTGGGCCCAAGTGATCCTCCTGTCCCAGCCTTCCAAGAAGCTGGGATTACAGGTATGCGCCACCATGTCCAGCTAATTTTTGTATTTTTAGTGGAGACAGGGTTTCACCATGTTGGCCAGGCTGGTCTCGAACTCCTGACCTCAAGTAATCCACCCGCCTCAGCCTCCCAAAGTGCTGGGGTTGCAGGCATGAGCCACTGCACCCAGCCATTATTTCGGGGACTCTTTATTTCCCTCTTACCTTTCCACTTATGCCATTTGTCTGGCTGACCTGTTCAGCTGCTCTGGCATGGGAAGAGTCCTCACCCCACTCCTGAGATTGGAGAATAAGAGGGCTGGCTGTGCTCACCTGAGGAGCCCTGGTTTCCTTCCTCCTCCACCCCAACGGAGAAGGGCTGTCAGGCCATTATCTCCTGGGTAAAAGTCCTGTATCCCCAGCACACTGCTTCTTGGCTAGAATGATATTTGGGCATCTGGGTCTCTTGGTTTCAGACAAGAGACCAGACAAAGGGGCTGGATTTGAGTTACTGAGTTCTCTACCTGCAGGGGCAGGAGCTCTCTCCTTTCCATCCTGTGAAGCTTTCCCCTGGACCTTTTTTCTTGTGAATTCAGTGGGCAGGTAGTACCCTCCTGCTGTCCTGGGGAATTTGAGGTTGGTGGGGACAGAGACTCAGGAGCCCTGCCTCTCTGTTCTAAGGGCACCAAGGCCCAGGAAGGTTGACTGTGTCTTTCAAGCCATCTCACATATAGAGGCTGAGGCTGGGTGAGCCTTTGCTGAAAGAGTCCTCCATGGGCAATTTGAGTCAGGCATGGCAGGAGTGAGCTGGAGAGGGTCCCAAACTAGGGAAGTGAGAAGGTTCTCTGTTTCCTCTTGGGTTGCCCATATCTGGCTCATTGTGATAATTATGACAGCCATCGCTGAAGAGGGATCTAGTCCACAGAAGGATGTTCAGGACTTGTGACAATATTGTATGACCTGGAGGCAGTCAGTCTGGTGCTGAACCTGAGGAGCACAGCACAGCCGCTTTCAAATCTGCAAAGGGCTATGGTCTGGAAGAGGGTCCAGCCTCCTCTGTGAGGTCCCCAGAGACCAGTGGAGACCTCTGGACTTCAACACAGAGAAGGGACAGGTCTTTTGAAGGAGTTCACATGGTGAAATGAACCAAGCATCTCCAAAATAACTTTTTTGTTTTTTTGAGAATGTTGTAAGGATTTTTCTTACTAAAACAAGAGATCATCACAAAAGACACAAATAAATTAATTGTTCTGATAATTTTAGACTCTAGGGCCTCTCTATGGAAAGGTCAGCTTCTTACGCAGACAAGATGCTATCAAAAACAGCCAAAACAGATATTTGAGACAGTGTTTAAGTACTGAACACGTGCACAGTGAAGAGAAATAAAAAGGCAGTTTCTCTATTTCCTTTTCTCTGCAAGGTATGTGTAAGTTTCAGGCCATGACCTTAACTAGGAAATCAAAATAAGGTGACACTAATTTCACATGAACCCCAAGACTATAATCTAATTGTACCTACCATCTTCTTTACTTTAAAAAACATCCATTTATCTATACCAAATCAGTAGACTGAATTTTCTCCCTTAGGAAGCTTTCAAACAAATTGGAGTTAAATTAATCTCACTTTAAAGTGCTAGGAAGGCTTTGCAAGACTAGGGTTTGTTTTGTGACATATAAAACAGGAACTTGCCTCCAAAAGCTCTGGCCGAAGAGGTACCACATGGAGAACTGGCTTCAGGACAGTGATGCATTCTATGCTGTGATTTGTCAGTGTGCACATCGATAGTGGGAAAAGAGTCAAGAAGCCTGGGCTTTGGAACAGCACAAACACTCTTTACCTAGTAAATGATAATCAAAGTTCTTGTCTAGGGTAAATGGTGCAAAAATAGGTGATGGGGTCCCCCATACATCACTGCGGAGATTATGTAGCCTAACTTTAAGGTAGTACAAAAGGGCTTCTTCTACATAAGGGCATCCTTTGCATGAATATTTCTGAAAAAACAATTATGTCTCTAGCTCTAGCCTCAGTTTAACAAGTTTTAAAAAATATCTCCTTTTTTTTAATGTCAGAGCCAAGGTAAAAAAGGAGTGGGGTGCAAGAAACCCTCTTTCCAGAGTCACCAAAGTAGAGAGAGCTGTAGAAGCCAGTGAGAGTGAGCACATTCAAACTACAGCATTTGAGATTATGGGCCCATGGCAGCTGTTTCCTCCCTTCCATAACTGGGCTGTCCATCTTGGGCAGCTTCAGGGTCATGATGGGTCTTCAGCCATTCGAGTGGCTTGGACACAGATCTATTCCATTGGAGAGGGCTTCTGGGCTCCTCAGTAGGCCTGGCTGGCAAAACTTCCCGAATCATACTTCTGGAGGGATCTTGATTCAAAGGGGCTCCATTTATCTGATGAATTTCTGTTCTTATCCCTACTTTCAGAATCCACAGTGCTAGGATTTGGACCAGGTGAGGCTGTGGAAGAATCAGAGGTGAAACAGCCTCTGGGCCTCTGCTTGGGAGAAGAATGAGGGATGCTGCTTGGGATGGACTGGGCAGATGCAGGCTGCTTCTCTTCTTTGGTTATCTCGCCACTCTGTAGCTTTAGTTTCTGTTATCCTGCTGTCACAGAGCTGCCTGTGGCCAGAAGTCCAGCACTAAAGAGGCTCCAAAGACCCACATCTCCTGAGAGGCTGTGGCACAGTTTGTACCCAAGTCATGGTGAGAGCACGGTGATATGAAAGGTTTCCAGGACAGACCAGGGAACACTGGCTGCCAGGCTGGCCGGCAGCCTTGGTGATAAAGCCTCCCTCAAATAGCTTTAAGAATGAATTAAATAATAACAGTTATTATTCATGTAGTACCTTCTATTTGCTAGGTGCTTTACATACCATGGGAGAGACAGCTAATTAATTACCCAATATCCTTCCTCTCCTTTGCCTTTATCCCCCATATTGTTGGGGGTGGCAATGTGTCCAGCTAAAGTCCTAACTTTTCTAGCCCTCCTTGAAGATAGGTATGGGCAATGAATTAGAAACAAAAATTGTTGAGTGGGCATCTAAAAAAACTCTTTAAAGAAAGCTAACTCAACTGGGGGACAGGCTTCTTTTTATCGTTCCCTCTTCTTCCTTCTTTTTGTCTAAAATGCCAATGTGTTGGGGCTGCTGCAACCATTTTATGATTACAAGGTAATCTCGAGGATGGAAGCCACATGCAAAATAAAGCTGGAAACTGGGACTTCCTTGATGCGATGAAGTCCCCTTTCTAGTCCTGAACTGCTACCATTAGATTTCATATTATTTGAAGGAAAATCAACCTCTACTTTAATTAAGACATTATTATTTGAATTTTTTTTTGTTATGCGCAGCTGACTTAATCCTGGAACATGCACATTCTTTCATTTAGTCCTCACAGCAGTTCTGAATGACAGGCTTTATTACACCGATTTTATAGATCAGGAAATGGAGGCTCCAATGGGTTAAATAACTTGCCCCAAATCACAGTCTTAGAAAGTAATAGAGCTAAGATTTGACCCTGGGTCAATCTGATCCCAAGTCCATGATCTTTCCATGTTGCTTCTCTTTTCACAGAGCAGCTAATGTGTGATGGCACATTCTGTACCAACCCATCGTATGGACTGCTCTTGCTGTCCAAATGTGCCTCAGTCCATCAGGCTCATTGTTGCTATGTTTGACTCATGCCATCTTGAGTGGAGAAGTGAATCGATCATTTGTTTGGATCCTTCTGACCTCAGTCCCAGTTCCTTCCATGGTCCTCCTATCTTTATTTATTATTATTATTTTTTAACATTGTAGCTCTTAGATCTTATATGGTCCTCCTATCTTAACTCTCTCCCCCACTCCCCTGTCACTCACTCATTCATCTATGTCTGTTGGAAATGGATAATCTAGATTCCACCTGGATCATACAGGCATGAGTAATTCAAAGAAGGTAAGTCATAAGCTGGGGCCCCTGGGCTTCCCAAGCTCCTAAATCTTTTTTTTTTTTTTTTAAACAGAGAAGTCTCACTCACTCTGTCACACAGGCTGGAGTGCAGTGGCATAATCTTGGCTCACTGCAACCTCTGCCTCCTGGGTTCAAGTGATTCTCCTGCCTCAGCCTCTCGAGTAGCTGGGATTACAGGTGTGCACCACCATGCCCGGCTACTTTTTGTGTTTTTAGTAGAGATGTGGTTTCACCATTTTGGCCAGGTTGGTCTTGAACTCCTTACCTCAAGTGATCCACTCACTTTGGCCTCTCAAAGTGCTAGGACTACAGGCGGTAGCCACCATGCCTGGTCCCAAGCTCCTAAATATTGTTTGGATAGTCTATTAGCCATATCTCTTTCTCTTTTTTTCCAGCTTAGTAGCCATATCAGCAAATGTGGAGGTTGATTTACAGTTTGTACTTTGTGCACTCTTTGAAGTGGAGTGAGAAATTGAAAGGCTTCCGTCGAGCTCATTCATTCACAGACCCATTGAAGATCAAATTAATCTCAAAGCTCTTATGGGCTCTTTAATGTTTCGAGTTTTGCTTTATAAGTCTGCAGTGATCTTTATGGCATAATATCTATTTCAAGCTAAAGCACTGAAAACTGTGAAATGTAATTTTTATATAAAAAATTCTGAGAGGAAATACGTCATAGAAAAGGAAATTAAGCTCTGAAGGGAGAAATCCCAAACTGCTTAATAAATACAATAAATGTAATCATCCAGAGACAATTAACCAAAAGGGCTCAGACCATAGAATGCTGTAGCTGGAAGGGTCTTAGAGATCACCTGGTCCAGCCCTCTCATTTTAGAGATGAAAAAACAGGCCTGGAATAGTTAAGTGGCTGTCATGGGTCACATAGCTGGTTAGAGCAGGACTAGGCCTAGAATCTGGGCCTTCCAAACCTTCATTCAGGTGAAAGATAGTTGCAACATTAAGAATTTTGGCAATAAAAGATTTTTGGAATGAACCCATTTCTTCTTTATTTGAAATTATTTATTAATCTGGGAGCTATTGATAATATTCTCCACATGTTTTGTTGTCGGGCCTTCCCCATGTTCCACAGCATATACTATCATGGCTTACTCTTTTTATGCATCACATATGCTGTGGATTATAATCATACTGTTGGGGATGTCTGTGCTCACCTCTTCATGCAGAGCATACAGCTCTGGAGGCCTGGGACAACAAGTTACTTTGGTTTTGTGTTCCTCACAGGGTGTAACTCAGAGCCGGTCACATAGTAGACGCTAAACTAGAACTTCTTGGTAGGGTGAACAGTGAAAACAAAGCAATCTTTGGGTACCAGCCCACTGCCCCCCCCCCACCTTTTTTTTAAACACTGTCATTAAATTCTACCCTTACTTTTATCTTCCAACCTGTGTCCTTTCTCCCTGTGTTTGCCCTTTGCTGAAGATAACGGTTATTTTGAACCATGGCTCCATGTAAGATTCTTCCAAGATGATGTGGCTTACTTGGTCTTTGCTGACAGGTCACTGCCAGCCCACAGGGTGCCTTTGTGTGAATAAAAAAGACTATTCCTTCCTCTGGACCACAGAGCTTCTCAACCAGGAGAAATTTTTGCTCTCAGGGGATATGTGGCAATGACTGAAGATATTTTGGGTTGTTTGAACTGAGTGGTGCTACTGGCTTCTAGTAGTGGGAGGCCAGGAATGTTGGTAAACATCCTACAATGCACAGGACAGATTTCCATCCCCCAGAGAAGTAGCTGGTGCATAATGTCAATAGCAGTGAGGCTGAGACACCCTGCAGCTGAAGGAAAACTATCAGATTTAGACTAGGATGAAATTTCAGGGACTGCTTTTTTTTACCTGATAAATGTGTTATAAAAAGAAGTTAGTATTTCCTCATCAAATATCTACTTGGACCAAGACTGAACACTTCTAGATATTTGTATTATGAAATACCATGACTCACTAGAGTTGTCCACAACTCAGTGTTTTCCACCTTTGAGAAAGACCCTTCCAATGAAAGTCACTTCCGGAACACAGTATGAACCTTGGGCTATTGAAACTAGGTTCAAACACTTAGTCTTATGGGAAACTCCCTTAAACAGATAAAGCCCACCTTGCATCTTTTGGGTGTAAAACATTACAAGGCCCTCCCCTTTGCCCCTCCTTTCCCCTTCCAGCGAATACTGTTACCAAATCCCAAGCTCCTCATGCATCACTAAATATTTAGCCCCTTCACTCTTGATGTTTTCTTACTATATGCAGCCTGTTATTATCTCCATGTTACAAACTGGGGAGTTCTCTAAAACTTGTGGCAAATTTATTGACCTTTGATTACACTACTTAATCTGTGTTTGCAAAGTGCATTTGTGCAGTTTATTGTAACTGAGGTTTCACTTGGAGGTGGAAGAACTGGTTATTTTATTCATTTCTCTGTGAACTCCTGTTTTTCCAAGTCTAGAAGCTTTGACTCTGCTACTTTAGGCCTTTAAAGATGGCAAAACAGGTTATAAAGCAGCGGAGTGAGATGGTCACACTGTAGGTTATGCTGAATTTCCCAGATTTGGTGTCCTAGCTCTTTCATGTTGCATGTAATGCCTTTAAAAGGGTCTGATCTTTGTCTTCTAGAACCTCTGAACCCACACAGTTCTGCCTCCTGGGAACTCAAAGATTTGGCTCTCTCTGAGGCGCAGTAAGGGTAGGTAAATGTACTTGAGGAATAATGCGGGATTTCATTTCAGAATCAAGAGAATACTTCCTACCTCAGCCCTCACTTGAGAGTGAATCTGCATGAAACCGGCTCTTGCCCACAGCTGCAAGTGCTTCTGAATCGGAACTCTTCACTTCCTTGCCTCTCCTCAGCAGAGGCAGACGCAGCCCCTGCCACCCACGAGGAGGATGCCGTCAGCAGGGGGCCCTTTGCTTGGAGTGACCCACACAGCCTGAGAGCCGGAGGACGCAGAGGCAGCCCACCCATGTCCTCGCCACTCATAGACACTTGTTAAAACCTACGGAATGGATTTTCTCTGGGACTCACTTCCTGTCACATTTATTAAAAAATTGAACACTACATAATGACATTTTTTTAAAAGCAGAAAGCATGCAATAAAGATTAATCTAATTGCCGTGATGCTTTGAAGGTTTCATATCATAAATTAGCAGTACAGGGGTGACTTTGGGAGGCAGGCTCTTGGAAGGTAGTTAAAGTTCCCAGGGGAAGGCGAAACGCAGTCCAAGCTTAGGCAGCAGACACTGAGGATGTCTCTCTAAGCTCCTGTCTGGGACCAGATCCTGGAAAAACTTAAAACTGATGTCAGGACAAACTGGATGAGGCATTAACTGTGTTTGCATTTGTTGGTAGTGGGCTTATTCCAAAGGAATGGAAGGCGTTTCTCTCCTGCTCTGGAGAGGATATAGCCAGGACCTTCGTCTAGAGGCCTCTGCTTCTTTGGCCCGAGGGGTGGTTAAGGTGTCTTCCCAACCTCTGTGCTCTCTGAGGCAGTGAAGGTCAGACTGAGAGTGAGGGGAGCTGCTTGATTGGAGGGAGAAATGAGTTCTTTGTGGTATTGAGAGGATGCTGGTGTTGCAGGTTCTGTACATGGTGGGCCCCTGCCCTGCTCATAAACTGAAGAAAGTTGGGCATGAGGTGGGCTGCTTGGGAGCTTCAGCAAAGAGCCCCGGAAACACCAATTCATCTGCCTCCTGATTTTGCCAAGGGCTTCAGCCTGGCCTGCAACCCCTGCCAACATAACCTCTGCCTCTGGTTTGACAAGGCATGGTTGGCTTATGAAAATGTATCCCGGGCATGCAGCTCACATCTCTTTGAATATCTTCCTTTTCCTAATCAAAACCCAGAGAAGCATTTCAGCTGCTCAGAGGCTGAGCAGAAGCACTGACACTTTAATCTGGAGCCATGGTACATTATTAGCACTCTGCTCACCCTTTCATTCATTTGCTTTTCTTGCAGAAGAAGCTGCCTGTACAATTTTTTCACTGAGAATGATAAATAGGCTTGGCATTTCCCACTTTCTTTTTTTTGCGTGGTCTGTGAATGCACTTGGATTTTCCAATTTTCAGATATAACATGTCCAGATGTGTATGAATGAGAAGGTGCAAATGTCCTGATGAGTCCAATTTTCCTGGAGAGATTTCTGCAATAATATAATCATGGAGCCCAAACTGTGAAACACACAAGGAAATAGAACACAGACAGAGTTTTCTCTTCCTTAAAAAAGAGATCACAATCAGCTCGTTTTGTACATTGCTTTGATCCTATTTCCCCTTCCATTGGGGCCAGGTGACAGTGAAGATCACTGTGGCAGCTGAAGTTTCTTTATATAGCCATGTGTGTCTCTGTAAAATTTGAAGCCTTGACAAATTGTTTATGTGCCTTCAGAAACGCAAGCTGTGGTGGTGTATCTGTAAACGTGGTGCGGAATCCCTATTAAAGTAAGAACATATCAGCAAGCTCCAATATAAAGTGACTGGAATCCCGAAAGGTTGTGATTACTTTCAAGCAAAGGGCTTCCCTGTGAGCCGCATTTAAAGTGATTAATGTAGCTGCTGTGACTTGGGGTAGTAGTAGTGCTGAAGCACGTATACTTTATATTACAAGAGTGATGCAACTGCTGGTTTTTTTTGTTGTTGTTTTTTTGTTTTTTTTTTTGTATGAGAGAAGAAGGTGAAAGGCACAGGCTCCCTTCTGCAAAAATTTTTCTGCTGGGATATTGAGAAATAATTCAGAAACAAGGGTCAGAATTTTTGTGTGTAATCACATAGGAGGCTCTTGTGCAAGGATGAATGTAAGTAATTGAGAGCAGGTTTTTTTTTTTTTCAGATCTAAATGGGTAAGAGGAATGTATTCTTTTGGAAATGGGTGAAGAGAAGCAGGAGATGTTTGCATAGAACTGAACTGTGGTGAACCCCGGTGGATTCCTAGTGGTGATATGTTAATTGTAATGATTGTAAATAGGGACCATCTGTTTTAGAATTGTTATTAGAAATGCAAGCACATTCCTATCATTCATGTGATTTACTGTCTTTTTTTTTTTTTTTAAAAGCAGGATCAAGATGGAAGATTTTCAGTTGCATTTACAGGGATTAAATTAAGCTTATATTAAATCAAGCTGAGACTGATTTGGGGTTTTTGCCTAACCCTTGAAGGCATGCAAAATAAACACTATGAATGCCACAATAGGGGGCCATGATATATATTCTCAGAAAGTTCTATATAGCTATTTGTTGTATAGACAGTTTCTTCTGTGTAACACACAGATGAGGAGAGAAGACAATCTCAAAGACTATGATGGCATTACCAGAGATTAAAAAAAGAGGAGGAAGCCCCGAAACAAGCAAGCAGTTACAGATGAAATCTCAAAGATCTTGCGTTTATATTGGGGCTCTTTTTTTTTTTTTTTTTTTTTTTTTTTTTTTTTTTTTAGCATTTGAGTGAGTGAGAGAGAGAGAGGAGAAAGGGCCAATTAAAACAAACCAACAAAGTCTCAAACCCAACACATGTTAGTGAAACGTGAAACATCTCTGTTTTTCTGGCTTTGCCCCAGTTTCCCCTCTCTGAGTACTTCTGAACATCTGAAATTTAGGTTATTGGTTATTTTACTTATAAACTTGAGTCCATAATGATATGTTTACCCCAGGGTCAATTTCAAAAGAATCTTAATGGGGTGAAGCATAAAACTGAAACTGTAGTTATTGAAATTAAAACACCAAGAAGATAGATATTTGGCATGATTTCTGCTCACTGCAACCTCCGCCTCCTGGGTTCAAGTGATTCTTCTGTCTCAGCCTCCCGAGTAGCTGGGACTACAGGCACGCGCCTGTTTTTTTTTTTTGAATGAGAGAAGTGCCCAAGTCAGTTGCCTTAGGTGGGCAAAGAATTCCACAAACAAGTTTAGACTTTAGAGACAACTTCCTGCCCAGGTTGATTGTGACAATTTCAGTAGGTTACCTAGAGGGTAGTAAAAAGACACTTCTTGAAACTGATAGAAAATCAAATAGAACAGGAAGATGAACCACCATATTTCTCTGAAGCATTTAAGTACACTCATTCCTAAGAGCTTTGAAATAAACTAGATGATCCTTGCTGGCTCAATAAATCCTTCCGACTCCTCTTTATTTCTCTCGCTTGCTCTAAGTCAGCACTGCCCAAGTGCCCTTTGTGTGACAGAAAATGTTCTGCATCTGTGCTGCCCAATACGGTAGACACTAGTCACATGTACCTATCGAGCACTTGAAACGTAGCTAGTGCAACTACATTGGAAATGAATGGTATTTAATTTTATTTAACCTACATTTAAATAGCCAACAGAGGTCCTGGTGCTAGGTATTGGAATAACGTTCGCCTAAAGACTTTACGATCAATCAGCAATGGGAAGATTTCAAAAGACAGTTGATGATGTGGTATGAGGGAAGGACTGTGTGGAGAAGGAGGGTATCATGGTGTAGCCAAGGGGGTTTGTATGAGATTAGAATCAGTGAAGTAGTAGTACTGTCTGAGGGAGGAGGCTTCTGTGGTCCTATACCTAGAATTGTCAATCATCAAATCAGGAATTTGATTTGAATTCCCAGGGATGTGAGGGCCTCAGGGCTCTATAATGAAGCATAGATGTTGGTTTTGTCCTCAGCAATCTCCCAATCTGAGAGAGATGAACAAAGTAAAGAGTATGCTATGGACCTAAACACAATCATAAGCATTTAGGAGACTGGGAAAAGGATGAATGCCACAGACTGTATTGAAGGAGAAAGTTGTTTAAAGATGTGGTGTTTACATGAGAAAACTTCCCAATGAACAAGAAAGCCCTGCTCTTTTCTGGGCTGGGTCAAGGCAGCAGTTTGAGAAGGTGAATCAGATGAGGAGAAAAAGGGAGGAGGCTCTTGTGGGCTCAATGAAATGGGGTGAGGTTGGAAAAAATCTGAGGTTGAGCCTTTGCTCAACACATAAATATTGACTTGCCCAGCACTGCATAGGCACTGTTTGGGCACACAGGATACTGGATAGGGTTTGCTCTCAGAGAAATTATAACAAAGACTGGCAAAGTAGCCCTCACTGAGCAAAGATAAATAGCAATACCAAACAATACTCCAATAAAGTGTGTAGATGGGCAGAGGCAGGGAGAGATCCCTGTGGGCTAGGATGGCCAGGGTGTGTGGGATGGGCCTTGAAGAATTTTCCTGGGTGGAAAAGAGGGGGAGAAGAGAAGAAGGTTTGCAGGGGAGCTCCAGAACAACTGGAAGAGCTAGCAGTTCAGAAGTTAAGGTGGTCACAGTCAGAAGTGTGTGCTTAACCCAGAGGACTATGGAAACCCAGAAGACACAAAGTTCATGAGGCAGGCTTGGAAAATGCATTTTCTTGACAAATACAATGGAGTTAAAGCAGCCCTAGGCTGGGAGGCCAGCAGGGATGAGTTAACTGAGGCAAGGTGAGATGTTTCCACACCTGGGCAATGGCTGTTTAGACCGGAGCTCTTTGCCATATTGAGTGGCCTGAAAATGAAACTGCTCAGCTCTGACAGCCACTGTCGGCCTTTGAAACCAGGATCTGGAGTTCACTTTATAAGTGAGTTGCCACCCAAACCACTGCAGAAATTTCAGATGGGGCTTAAGAGATTAAACCCAACATCTCCTTTATGCAACTGCTCATAGTAATTGAAAGAAGGATTCTGAAACCATGGTTACTAGAGAGGACTAAAACTAAGACCAAAGGTGAGGATTTAGAATCCAAGAAAATAGAATGGGTTCAAGGTGGAGCTCACACTTACGCTTTGTATAAACTATCTGATTATCTTTGGTAAATGCATCCTTTTATGAAGCAATCTCAGGAGCCAGCATTGTGGTTCTTGCAACCCTGAAGCTTAGTGAAGAGCCTCAAATCCTGGGTAGCAGGATGGAATCCTGCTAAGCTAAAAGGAAACTAGGTTTCTGTAATAGGTATGAGATTTTTAGGTATGATTTTTACCTAGATTGATTCTTGTTGCCCAAAGTGGGCCTAATTATGGGAAAAGCTTGGAATCTACTGGCACATGTTGTTGCTGTAAAACAACAACAACAACAACAACAACAACAGCTTTTTTTTTTTTACAGGGCCCAGTTCTTCGATTTGTTCTTTTGGGATGGGATCTCCATCTTGTACTCATAATGAAGGTCAAGACTGTTGTAGAGTGTCCTAGAATAGGTGACAGAAAGCACGCAATGAGGCTAATTCTCATTGTGCCAAGGGTGCTGGTCTATATGGAATGTGGTGGTCAGCTACAGGAAGCAGGGGTTTGGTCTGTCATTCCAAATGAGCAAAGCAGTTCCACACATGAATCTCTCATTCATCAAAGGGGGAAGAGGGAGGGATCTTGAGAATTCCTACCTTTTAGCTTCTTTGCCCTAGTACTGACACGAGGGATTCACAACTTTCCTGTGTCTCCCAATAAGCCATGTGTGCAGCCTGCTGTGAGATGACCAGATCCAGGACAGAACCCAGGGCATGAGACTCTACTGCGTGGCGTGGGGTGGGGGTGGGCACAGGGGAGAGCTGGGCTGAATTAAAAGAAAGGGCTATCTGAGAGAGAGGTGGCATTTAGTTAGAACCTCTGAACAGAGGAGAAAAATGTGGCACTGGAAGAATTCTTTGTCCCCTTTGGGTAAATCATTGTAATGAAAAACTTAAAATGTAGATTTAGGTTCCCCCATATCACTGCTCAAGTGGGCTTATCTTTTTAAGAATTTGATTTTTGAAACAGGGCACACATTCAGAAGAGTGCACAAAATACAAATGCACAGTTTAACATGGAATTACAAAGTGAGCACTGTGTAACCACCAGCCAGCTCAAGAAATAGGACATTGCCAGTATCCTGGAAACCCCACATGTCCCTCCCCAGTCATATGCTCTTCTCCTCCTGCTGAGGGTAATCACTATTGACTGAATTTGATGGCAGCAGCAGGCCGTCTGGAGCCACCGCTGCCATCATGCAGGCTGCAGCAGGGAGGTGTGGTGGGGGCTGTTCACTCCATAAACCCAGCAAGAGCTGGGACAAGTGGGAACCCCACCCCTTCAGAGTTGGGGTGGGAGCTCCCTGGGTGCCTCTGTAGTTGTCGAAGCCAAGGCTATGGACCCATGCATACTTGTGCTCTTGGGATTGGGGAGCAGGCAGGAGTCCCACTTTCCTGGGCATAGCTGCAGCCACCCAAACCATGGCTACAGATCTGGGCCTCCTGCTCCACAGAGCAGGTGGGAGCCCAGGTGCAGCTGCAGCTGCCTCAAACTGCGGCTGTGGACCCTGGCATCCCTGCACTACTAGGGGCCTGGGAAGGCACCCCTGCCCTTGCAGGCTTGAAAGTGCCTGCTCCTGCTGCCTGGCTTCTCCCTGCTGTCAGCACCTGCTCTGATTTCAGAGTAAAGTCAGGGCCAAGTCTGGGCACTGCCACAGCCCAGTCAAGCATGCATACACTCGGGGCAGTGCTAACATGCCAGCACCCTGTTGCATCGGCCCCTCTGGAATTTGGGCACTGGCAAGCATAGGAGGAAAGCTGAGGGGTAGATGAGGGCAGCTTGGTGCAGACCTATAGGTGTCGCTTGGCACCTACAGCTTGGATGTCATGAAAGGCAGAGGGAGGCAGACAGGTTCCTGGGTGGAAGGGGGCAGGTCCCCAGTGAGGCCCCACCTTCAGGCCAGGGAGGGCCTGAAGGCTGGGAGCCAGGCTGCCAGTTCCATGGACCTGAGTAGAAACCTGCAGTGCCTTTTCTGGGCAGGACCAATCATCATGCACTTGCTCCCCTTTGAGGCCCATAAAAGCCCTGGGATCAGCCAGAGCTGAGCAGATGTCAGATGATCAGCTGCAAAGAGGAGCAACCCACTCCAGGGCCTCCTCTCTGCTCAGAGCTGCAGAGATGATGGAGAGATGACAGGGAGACGATGAGTCGACCAGGTGCAGAGAGGAGCCACCCACTCTAGGGCTTCCACTCTGCTGAGAGCTGTGCAGATGATGGGAGAACCAGTTGCAGAGAGGAGCTACCCTCTCTGCTGATGGCTGAACACTTGTTGGGATGACTTGCCTAGCAGAGAAGAACTACCCTCTCTGCTAGGAGCTGAACACTTATCAGGACACCCAGGCTGTGGAAAGGAGCTGCTCCCTGCAGGCGTCCTCTGAGCTGTTCTATTGCTCAGTAAAGCTCCTCTTCATCTTGCTCACCCTCCAATTGTCTGCATACCTCATTCTCCCTGGTTGCAGGATAAGAACTCAGACCCGCTGAATGGTGAGGCTAAAAGAGCTTTAACACCAACAGGGCTGAGACATGCCCCTTGCTTGCCATGTTGTGGGTGAAGAGAAGGAAAGAAGAGCTGTGGTCCTTTGGGGAGCCCAAACCTGGGAGCTTCCCAAGGCAGGGCTATGACTTCTTTGAGGCCCTGCAATTCTTGGCATCTTCAAGCTTTCAGGCACCACCGTGTTCTCCGACGCCAGCTGTGGAAGCTGCTTGTGGGTTTCTCCTCTTTGCAGCTGATGATCTGACATCTGCTGGTATGGCCACAGCCTCATAGAGAGCTGGCACCTATGCTGGTACCTGGAGTTGCCCTCCCTGCTGCAGCAGCCAGCATGTCTGACTGTGCACAATGGCTGGACCCTACACTCACTCACACACCTCTCTCCATTCCATGCCTGACTCGCCCTTGGCAGGTATGGGACCCAGACTAGTAGCACGAATCCAGCACAACCTGCCAGGCCAAGTGGGTAAGACAAGCCCAGTGGGCAAGAGCAAAACTCAGGCAAAGGCACCACTAGCCACAGAGGTTTCTGGCCAGAAAAATGATACCCCAAAGATCCCATAACACTTTTATGACCATCACTTCCTTGGGTTTCTTTATGAGGTTACCAGCTATTTACACGACCCAACAATATGCTAAGTTCAATTTTTGATCTTAGAGTAATACTGTATGTATTCTTTATTTTTATTTTTTAGGACAGGATCTCCCTCTGTTTCCCAGGCTGGAGTGCAGTGGTGCCATCATGGCTCACTGCAGCCTCGACCTTCTGGGCTCAAGTGATTCTCCCACCTCAGCCTCCCCAGTAGTTGGTACCACAGTTGTGCACTCTCACACCCATCTAATTTTTTTTTCTCCCCGAGATGAAGTCTTGCTCTGTTGCCCAGGCTGGAGTGCAGTGGCATGATCTTGGCTCACTGCAACCTCCGCCTCCCGCGTTCAAGCAGTTCTCCTGCCTCAGCCCCCCGAGTTGCTGGGATTGCAGGTGCGAGCCACCACACCTGGCTATAGTTTTGTATTTTTAGTAGAGAAGGGGTTTCACTATGTTGGCCAGGTTGGTCTCGAACTCCTTACCTTGTGACCCACCCACCTCGGCCTCCCAAAGTGCTGGGATTACAGGCATGAGCCACTGCGCCTGGCCAATTTTTTTTTTTTTTGAGATGGAGTCTTGCTCTGTCGCCAGGCTGGAGTGCAGTGGTGCGATCTTAGCTCACTGTGACCTCTGCTTCCTGGGTTCAAGTGATTCTCTTGCCTTAGTCTCCTGAGTAGCTGGGACTATAGGTGACTGCCACCTTGCCTGGCTAATTTTTGTAAAGTTTTTTAGTACAGACAGGGTCTCTCTATGTTGGCCAGGCTGGTCTCGAACTCCTGACCTCAAATGATCTGCCCACTTAGGCCTTCCAAAGTGCTGGGATTATAGGCATGAGCCACCTGGCTCCGTCTAATTAAAAAAATTTTTTTTTGTAGACATGGGGGTCTCATTATGTTGCCTAGTCTGGTGCACATATTCTTTTATGTTTTCCTTCTTTCACTCAGCATTGTACATTGTAAGGTTCATCCATGTTGATGCGGATAGTTGTGGTTCTTTCATTTCCCTTGCTGTATAATATTCCATTGCATGACTATTCCACAATTTATTCATCCAGTCTACTAGGAATGACCGTATGGGCATTGCTATTTTCTCTTTGAGCTCATCGCTTTCTCAGCAGCTGCTGGCTCTCTTTCAGCAATGGTCATGCCAGCAAATTACTGACTTGAAGTTCAGATGGAGACTTTCTGGATTGTAATGAAGAGTGGGCATTGAGAAGGTGTTATTGATCACTTTCCAAGTAAGACAGCATTGACAACAAACAGAAAGGCTCATGGTGTCTCAGACACCAAGAAAAGTTCTGAGTTGCTACCTTGGTAACTCCTGAATTTTCACTTGTTTCAATTTCATCAGCATTTGAGAAAAAATTCTTTGTATTACTGCATTCTGGTTAACAAATTATCAAATAATAGTTTAAACCTTTTTTGTTGGTGGGACACATTAATTCGGCAGACTTACTTTGCACATCCTCCAGTGTTGTGTGCGTTCTTTAAAACAGCTTTCTCTCATAATGACATAATCAGCTAGAGGTGACAGCAATAAATGTCCTCATGTTATTTCAGGTTTAGCCTTCAAAATGAGAATGAACTAAAAGTGGAAAGAACTTTAATATATGCATTCATTTATGCTGGCATTGACAAAGACTGATGCTTAACATCAGCATGTCATCTGTCATAATAATAATGATAATTGCTAATGATTATCACAACCATGGCAACAACATGCTGTCATCTGGATATGAAATGATGCTGCTAATCCAGAGTCAGTAGACTATCTTTTTTGAAATTTTTTTTCCTTCTAGGATTGGGGATAATGTATGCTCATCCATCCTTGCTCTCTTGACTGACCTCCATTAGGAATCTCACTTAGAGCCGGTCATGGTGGCCCATACCTGTAATCCCAACACTTTGGGAGGCAGAGGCAGGATGATAAATTTGAGCCCAGGAGTTCAAGGTCAGCCTGGGAAACCTGGTGAGACCTCATCTCTACAAAAAAATAAAATTAAAAAATGAGCCAGGCACAGTGGTGAGGACCTGTAGTTCCAGCTACTAGGGAGGCTGAGGTGGGAGGCTGGGTTGAGCCTGGGAGGTTGAGGCTGCAGTAAGTCATGACTGTGCCACTGTACTCCTGCCTGGGAGACAGAGGGAGACCCTGTGTCAAAAAGAGAAAGAAAGAAAGAATGAACAAACGAAAGAAAGAAAGGAGAGATCTCATTTTAGGCAGGCTGCCTTTGACCAGATTTTATTCTGACTCTAACCTAAAGCCGAAGACAGTTCTAACACATCTAGAGGTATTCCTGGACCACCTGATATGAGAGAAGCTATAAGGGAAGGACAGAGCAGTAATCGTGAGCTGCTAGTTTATTTTGGCATCTACAGCAACAATAACCATAAAATGTGTCTTACTTAAACACCATAGAGTGATAAAAAAAGAAATGATTTCCTTAAACATTTTCCTGGTGGAAAACATTTTGGTCAAGGATTTCTCAAGCTCTGACCTACTTCTGCCTACTTGAGATCTTCACTTGAATACCTTGTTGGTTCCTCCAGCTTCAATATATTCCAAAACTAGAATTGCCATGTGTCTGGTCTGCCAAATACCAGCTATATTGTTGTCCCAATAGCACTAATAACACCTCCTTTTATTTCTGAATGTGTGCCAGTTTGGACAAAAAGTGATATGGGCATCGTACCCAAAAGGAGCATATACCCTTCCTCTCCCAACTTCCCTCCACATCCCCCTGCTCGCTACCCCACTGATGACGCCTTTCTCAGTTACTGCACCATCATTCTTCCTGTGGCTCAAAGTAGAGCAGGAGAATCACCCTCTCTCCTCAATTCTTGTGGGTTCTACCTCTGCAACCTCTCCAACCAAATTCTTCTCTCCAGTTGCCTGCCACATACACCATCACCTCTTGCTTGGGCTATTCCTTGCAGCCTTTCTCCTGGTTCCTCTGCCTCTAATCTTGCTTCTTCAATTTGATTTCCACCCTTCTGAGCCACAGTCTGATCATGCCATCCCTGCCTAAATCCCTGCAATGGCTTCTCATTGTCATTGGATGAAGTCCACGGCCCACAGAGCCCATCATGGCTAGCCTCTGGCTACTACCTTAGGCACTCCTCATGTTATCCTTTCTCTTCCAGGCACTCAGAACTTCAGGTGTTAGCAAGCACTGTGCCCATGCTCTCTCTGAGTCACTGCACATACAACTCCCCTGTTCTGATATATTTCTCTGTTCAACTGGCTTGCTTGCTCCTTCATATTTTAGCTTAGTTGTTGCTTCCTCCAAGAAGCTTTGCATAACCCGTTTAGGCTAAATTCAGTGTTCCTGCCTGGTACAGCTTGCATTTGCATCTTCCTTATTGCAGCACTTACCACAATTTATTCTATTACTTTCTCATAGACTATATACTCTGAATGGGTGGGAACTATGTCCATCTCACTCATTATTGTACCCCAGCACCTGGCTCTGTGCATAACACATTCTTGGTGCTCAAAAACGATTCATCAACTAAATGGCTAACACTCAATCCAGGGTATCTGAGCTACAGTACAATGAGCTTCCTCTGTGCTGGATGGGTAAGATTCTTCTCTTGCCTTCCATAATAAACTCTTTAAGCCATTCATTTTGTACTATATATACTATAAAAATCACATGTTATATGATACAATGTTATTTATAGAAATATTATTTATCAATAATTGAAAATTAAAGGTGCTGTTATTGTGAGAGTGCTAGTAATAGAATTTAAGAAAAAATGTCAAAAATTAGTAAATACAATTGTCCTTGGATAGGGGCTTTGGGATTTTTCCTAACAGAAAATCTGTCCTGTATCCAGGTTGAGTCCCTCAAAGGCAGAACGTAGATGGTCACTTTCGTATGGACTGCAACATTAACTAATCTGTTCTCCTAAGTAGAAATTGGAAAGAGATTTTCACATGTTCACTCTCTTCAGCACATGTACTAAGAAAAGAATCTCAAGGCATATGTACCACCCCTGCCTGTCTCAGCAACCTGACATTTAGGAAAAGGGTGTTAAAGATCTATAAACTTCTGGATAGCTCCAGGCTAAAATATCTGTACCTTATGCTTGTTCTTTAAACTCTTGTCAAAAGGATCCAAGATCCGGCTGGGCACACGGGCTCACGCCTGTAATCCCAGCACTTTAGGAGGCTGAGGTGGGCGATCACTTGAGGACAGGAGTTCAAACCAGCCTGATCAACATGGTGAAACCCCGTCTCTACTAAAAATACAAAAATTAGCTGGGCCTGGTGGCACCACCTGTAATCCCAGCTGCCCAGGAAGCTGAGGCAGGAGAATTGCTTAAACCCAGGAGACGGAGGTTGTAGTGAGCCAAGATTGTGCCACTGCACTCCAGGCTGGTGACAGAGCTAGACTCCACCTCAAAAAATAAAAAACAAACAAACAAAAAAGAGTCTAACATCTATGGGGTTGGGGTGAAAGGGCAGCAAAGGACCAAATGGTGATTAATGAAATAAGTGCTTTGTTGGGTATTACCCTAAAATCAAGAGATGTCTTAATGGTAATAATCTTTGTTTTTGTGTTTGTTATTTACTTGTTAGACCCACTGGCCTTAGAGTATCTAATAAACCTTGGCTTGCATTGTGTGTAATTACTACAAGTTGATGGAATCACACACCGAAAGAACAGAAAGACCAAAGACTTATCTCTCAATCCAAACTCCTGCCACCCAGAGCTTTTGCCTCGAGTTTCTGTCTTTTTCACCTCTTCTCCTCCAGTTTCAGAGAGTCTCTACCATGTAGTGGAAAGAGTACTGGTTTTGGAGTCATTAAGCCCGCAAAATACTTATTGAGTACCAGCTAGTCACTAGGTACAATTCCAGTGCTGGGCCCTAAGTAGGCCAGTCACAGAGGCATAGGTTCAAGTCCCAGCCGAGGCACTTTCTAGCTGAGTAACCTCGGGCAATGTAGTCTCTCCAGCCACCGATGAAATGGGTAGTAATTTTTGAAAGGAAATTCATAATACTTCTGCCATACCAGAAGTGGGAGTTGGTGGGTTCAACTGGAAAAATGAATACAAAGTAAGAGTCTGACAGTGTTTTGACATAGCCAGCAGGTTTTTGATAAATGATGCCATTTAAAATAACCTGGGAATTTCAGTTTCTGAAGGAAGTGGGCACAGTTTGCTATTCTGTGCCTCCTCATCTTGATCAGAGGAAGAGTGTGGCTGATGGGGGAGAAGGGTAGGTTGAGACTCAAATACTGCTACTCAAATCCCAGGCACAGCCATAATGTGAACTTATCATGCCACTTTTCTCTCTTCAGCTGAGATGTAGTATAGTCCTGGCCAATGAGACGGTATTTCAGACTGCCTCACTGCAAATAAACACTCCGGTTGAATGCACAAAGGAGCCAGGAACTATGATTTCTTCTAAAGAATGTCCATCTGTGATTAATGACCAGTTGTTCACCAATGCATTCAATAAGGACATTCAGAAACTTCAATCATGAGTGTGCTTTAGATGTTCAGTGAGTGGTTGGATAAAGTACAAAGATAGAAAAGACACATCTTGCGGAGACTGTTCACATCTTTTGTATTTCACAGAGGGGAGCCAGATTCAGTTAATTCATTCTCTTCTCCCTGCTGCTGCTCCTTCTCTTCCCCTTCTTTTCTGCGACTTCATCATTATTATCATCAGTAGTAGCAGCAGCATTAACTCTTACTGAGAACTTGTTATGGTCCAGTTGTTGGGCTAAATAAGACCTTTATGTGAGTTTGAGAAGCCTGTGTATCTCTTGTCAATCCGACAATTCAGAAGAGGATTTTGAGCTGGAAATAATACTTCGAGAGTTGGAGTCTGTATTCGTTTTCTAGGGCTGCTGAAACAAAGTACCACAAATGGTGTGGCTTAAACAACTGAAATTTATCGTCTAGCAGTTCTGGAGACTGGAAGTCCAGGATCAAGGTGTCGGCAGGATTGATTCCTTCTGGTGGCTATGAGGAAGAATCTGTTCCATGCCTGTCCCCTGGCTTCTGTGGTTTTCTGGCACTCTCTGGCATTCCTTGGTTTGTGGAAGCATCACCCCAACCTCTTTTCTGCCTTCATCTTCACATGGTGCTCTGTCTGTGCATGTCTGTCTCTGTATCCAAATTTCCCCCCAGACTGTTAGGACACCAGTCATATCAGACTGGGGCCCACCCTCATGACCTACTTTAATTTGGTTACCTCCATGAGGACTTTGTTTCCAAATAAAATTACATTCTGAGGTACAGGGGGTTAGGACTCTAACATATATATATATATATATATATATATATATATATATATATATATATATTTTTTTTTTTTTTTTTGGTGGGGCACATTTCAACCTCCAACAGGGTGATAGGAATAAATGAAATTATTACGAAGAACACGTAGATGGAAGAGAGGACTGAGAAAAAGAGGATTTCCAAGAGTATTGTTTAATGCCCGAAAGATATTATGAGTAAAATGAAGCCATGGCTCCAGTAGCAAGGAGAGTGGGGGCGAGTGCCTGATCTCAGGCATGGTCCACAGCAAGACTTTGTTGGGTTCCCTTTGATCATTTCTTGACCCAGCCTCACAGGCACTTGGAAATATTTTGTTCACAACTGAATGAAGCCAAAGGATTTCCTTGCACTAAAAAATAATTAATCTTCATTCTAGAATTGTCAACAGAATTTAATCAATTCAGTTTTTTTTTCCATGTTGAAAACACTCAAAGAACATAATGGACATTCATCCTAAAAAGATCCTAAGAGCTTCTTCATTTTAGTCAACACTCAAGGGAAAATGTTTACAGTCACAAAGACAACATGTGTCATTACTGGAAAGAGAACTTCAACATTCTGTTTCCCAGAATCTAAAACTTGCATTTGTAACAAATACAACTTTGGGGTTCAATGCAATCCCTTTATTGGTTTAGAAATCTGCAGAGATCAAGATCAGCTTAAGGGTTCCTAGAATAAACTCTGGTAGAAAAATTTCCCCTAATAGATTGAGTTTTATCTTGAATTAATAATTCAAAAGATACAATGCATCTCTAAATAATCTATGAATAACTTAGTCCTGAACTAATTGAAATCTAAGTATGAGTGAAAGCATTATGCTTTGTGGCATATACTTTCCCAAATGACCTAAATGTCAATTAGAAAAAGATGAGTGAGCTTCCCTCCAATCTTGTTCTGTGTCTGAAAACTTGCATGAGCCACAGCCATGTGACAGACAGAGCTGTTTCTTTACCAAAGACTGCCGTATTTCCTGCATTGTCAGTCATACGCACTAAAACACGGCCTGCAGCAGGCTTTAATTACCATGAAGGCACCACCTGTCTTCTTTTTAGTGCTTAATCATGAAACATATCATGGTTTACAGTACAGTGTGTTTGAAATACTATGCTGAGCTGCGGAATCACAGAATCCACAGAGGAAGAGAGCCCAGGGTTCAGAGAAAGCAATGTGGCTAGGGTTAACCTAGTAAATCCTATTCCCCGAGGGCTGTTCTAGAGGGACCCAGACTAAAAACTGTAGATGGTATGAGAAGAGAGGGGTTTGGGATCAGCCTAAAAAGTCCCATAGGGAAGCATAAATCTGACTGTCATGTAGGATTATGGTACTTCTAAGAGCTGGGAGACTGTGGAGGCTGACTGAAGGAAAGGCTTTGTGCTTTGGTGGCTGGAAGCTTTTGTGCAGCTCTGTGAAGCCTCCTTTAGTGCAACTGCAGTCTGGGCTCTATGGGGCTGCAGCTGTGCAACCCTCGAGGGGGTGAAAAAGGCAGGGGAATAGGAAGGAACTGAAGACAGAAAGAAGGCTGATGTGGGACCATGTAGTCAACTCTGGCCATTCACGGCAACTTCCAGATAGGAGAGGACCTCAAATTATAACAGGTGACAGCTGTCTACATTGCTACAGATAGTTGTCACTGGCCATTAACAATGACTACACATTCATTTGAGTCACATCTCTTTCAAGAAGCAACTATTCTGGGGTCCAAAATACTTGTATACCCTTTAGTTCTGCACCTTCATATTATGTAAACTAGTACTCCCCTAAGTAGTTGAACTTAAGGGATGCTAAGAAGGGCCCCAGATATCGTCTCAGTATCTCTCACAAGAATGCAATCAAGATATTGGTCAGGTCTGATTTCTCATCTGAAAGCCTGACTAGGAAATGATCTATTTTCAAGCTCACATAGTAGTTAGCTAAATTCAGTACTTTGAGAGCTATTGCATTGAGGACCTCAGTTTTTAGCTGGCAGCCACCCTCAGTTTCTTGCCATGTGGGCCTCTCCAACATGGTAGCTTGCTTCATCAAAGCGTGCAAGCCGAGAAGGCAATAGAGAGAGTTTGGTAGCAAGAAGGAAATCACAATCTTATGTAACTTAATCATGGAAGTGACATCTCATCCCTTTTGATATATTCTATCGGTTAAAAGCATGTTACAAAGTCTTGCCCACACTCAAGGGGGAAGGGCATTATAAAAGGGCAGAATACCAGGAAGTGGAGATCACTGGGGGGTCACCTAGAGGTTGCCCACCACAGGGAAGAAAGTGATGGCAGATATCCATTGTTTTTTTTCTGGTTGCTATCCATTCCTCCTTCTTCTGGTAATTATACCTAGATTTTCCTTTGACGAATAGCCCCCTCCACCATTTCCAAAGTGTTTCTGGCAGTCTCAGCCCCAGGTGTCGGAAAGTGACTCAAGCTGGAGAATCAGCATATCACATGTCTGGGTTCACAGTAATGAGTTTAGAAATGGACATGTGATCCAACAAGGACATGTGATCCAACAAGGACATGTGATCCAATTGGACATGTGATCCAATGAAGAGCAAGGAAACTTTCTTGGAAATCCTGGAAAGATATGCTCTATTTTTCAGATTGACTTAAAACTAGAGAGGATCTAGAAACTGGAGCTGCTGCCTCTGTCTGCTAAGATGTGAAGCCCAAGACTGAAAGTAACATAGCGGAAGAACCGAAAGAGATGTTGAGTCTTGGTGCTGTTTGTTGAACCAGTCCTGAATCCAGCTGTGTCGTAAGTGAATTATTCCTAACGTGATTGATCCAGTTTGGGTCAAGTTTTCTGTGATCTACAACTGAAGGGCCCTAATTGACACAGGAGAAGAAACTCTTACTTGACACATTTTAGGGTCATGAAAATCCTATATCTCTTCTGAAGACAACTTTTGCATCCTCCACAATTTATTCAGAGTTGACAAATTATTTTACCTAGAGCGACAGATTTAAAATACTTAACCCATAAAAAGTTTTTCTAAAGTGCAGCAGTTTTTGAAATTTAATTTAATTTTTTTGAAACAGGGTCTCACTTTGTTGCCTAGACTGGAGTGCAGTGGCACTACCACAGCTTAATGCAGCCTCGACCTCCTAGGCTGTCACTCTTCCCAAAATACACAAGTTTTGAGATACTTTATCAAACCTTCCCTCAATGATGAAATAACTTGCATAATTATCACTTTCCTTCCATCTTTAACTTTGACTTTGTTGTATTTCTAGTAGCCTAGAGAGAAACAGGGCCCAGAGATATTAGAATTTTAGCCATCTACACATATTGTATAGAAGTTTACAGCTTCTCTTAGAGCAGATTTCTGTCTAATACACTTAAAAATCAAGTCATACTGCAATAAAATGCCTTTATTGATGCACATGGCATCCTTTGTAGATTCTAAAACCCCCTTATTTACTCTTACTCTAGAAATAAAGGACCATATATTAACATTTGAATTTACTTCAGCTTGTGCTAGAGTCTGTTGTTGATTTTGCCTGGGTTCTATGTTAGCTTGAAGGTTGAATGTGTGAATACACTGTGTGGGAGCACACACCAACTGGTTGAGTGGTAGGGCCATTAGCAAGAAACAAACAGACATGTAGTTTAATAAGCCACCAATATTCCACCAATGTTCAGGCTGTTGTTATTTTTATGACACAGTAAGGTAGTACCTAAAATCTTATCTCTGAATACAGTTCACTTATTTTCAGAGACAAGATGGGGATAATGGTTGTACTGCAATCGTTAAAGGAATGGCAATATAATTTCAGATATTAATATTTGAAATTGTATTTACTTAATAAGCATATATTGAGTATTTGTGCTGAATGCTCTATAAAATGCTGGTACTTAATTTTTAACGATGCTACAAATATCATAGTATAGTAAGTTTCTATGGCTAAGCCTGACATTAATTTATCAAGGCATGCTGAAGAATATTTGATTATTGGATATAGTGCAATACCAAAACTATGTAAATAATAGGCACATCTGGTTCATGTAATTTAAGAGAGGTAAGGGTAGGGAATGTTCCCTAGACAAGTTCATTCATCAACAAAGATATATTTTGCCCTTACTACATGTTAGGTCCAAGGGCTGTTACATACAGTTGGGTAGTTTGTACACTGCACAAAGGTACCTACTCAGGAGGGTAAGTGGGCACTGAAACTAAGTCTTCCTTATATTTGCCAGACATTTGCCCTGGTATGGGAGTGGTTTCATCCCAGGAGAGAGTGATGTTTCTAACTTGCTAATTGGCCAGATGTTCCTCTGCTAAGCTGAGTAGGATGGAAGGGGTGAGCATCATAGAAAGATGTGGCTACAAAGAGGAACACACACATGGTTCTTGCCCTTTAGGAGTTTAACTCAAGCATGGGGTTAGTTATGCAAACTGAAGATCATGATAAAATGTCATAAAGACTAATAATGATTTTGGAACATATGGTCATGGCCTTGGAACTATAAGTTGAGGAGCATGGTCCACAAACTTTTATCTTTCTAATTTGTGAATAGAATAGAGTATTAGAAACTGGTACTTGTGGTTTCTGGTTGCCATAGGCATGTATATAGTGTAAAGGGAACAAAAGAGTTGTTGATAAATTTGACTTGGGGAATGAAAGGAATTAGAGAGGATGTCGAAGAAGTGGTATGTTGGATCTGGATCTTGAAGGGAAATAGCAAGTGCAAAGATTAGTGAGGTGAAAGCACTTGGTCCATTATAGGAATGGTAAATAACTGCTATGGCTTGAACTTGGAATGTGTGAGAGAGGGCAGAGGATATATAAGACTGAGGTTATAGCAGGAGTGATTAGGAAGAGGTTTCTGGGACAAGCTTTGGAGTATGATAATCACCCTTTATTCACAGGGAGTCAGCCCAGTTTTTAAAGCTGGAGAGCATCATATTTTAGAAAATCAATGTGGGTGAGGACACATTAAAAAGAGAAGATCTGGAGGAGGGGACATCACTCAGGTTATAACCTCCAGGTAAGAGATGACCAATGTGAATCTTGGCATTGGCATTGGGGTTGGAAAGGATGGAACTGAGATGTGAGACAGCTCAGAGATACAGTCTACAGGTTAGTCTACTGTTAGATGGGCATTGTCTTATTCTACTTGGGTTCTATACCAGAATACCTTAGCCTGGGTAACTGATAAACAACAGAAATTAATTTCTTACAATTTTAGAGCCTGGGAAGTCCAAGATCAAAGTGCTAGCAGATTCAGTGCCTGTTCCTATAGCTAGTATCTTCTCTGTGTCCTCACATGGTGGAAGGGGAGGGAAGCTGTCTTCTCTCTCTGTCTCTCTCTCTCTCTCTCTCTTTTTTTGAGATAGGGTTTGCTCTGTTGCCCAGGCTGGATCAGTGGTACTATCATGGCTCACTTCAGCCTTGAACTCCTAGGTTCAAGCAATCCTCCCACCTCAGCCCCCACAAGTAGCTGGGATTACAGGTGGGTGTCACCACGCTCAGCTAATTTTGTATTTTTTGTAGAGACAGGGTTTCACCTTGTTGCCCAGTCTGGTCTCAAACACCTGGGCTCAAGTGATTTGCCTGCCTCACCCTCCCAAAGTGCTGGGTATACAGGCGTGAGCCACTGTGCCTGGCCCAACATCTTTTATAAAGGCACTAATTCCATTCATGAGGACAGAGCGCTCATGGTTTAATCACCTCCTATATCCTATCACATTGGGATTAAGTTCCAACATATGAATTTTGGGGAAACACCAAAAATTTCGGGGAGACACCAACATAGCAGGGGTAGAGAAAGAGGTAGGGAAGAAAGGTTAACAGTGATGCTTTTTGTGCAATAGTGTCAAAAAGTCTCACTACAGCACAAATTGTGAAAACAATAGCATTTTTATCATTTATTACTTAGTTAATTGTCTTTGATAGCTCTCCATCCAATGGTAAGAGAGAAAGAAACATAAAGTAAAACAACAAAAAACTTGGCCAGATGCGGTGGCTCATACTATAATCCCAGCACTTTGGGAGGCTGAAGCGGGTGGATTACAAGGTCAGGAGATTAAGACCATCCCAGCTAACACGGTGAAACACTGTCTCTACGAAAAATACAAAAAATTAACCGGGCGTGGTGGCACGTGCCTGTAATCCCAACTACTCGGGAGGCTGAGACAGGAGAATTGCTTGAACCCAAGAGGTGGAGGTTGCAGTGAGCACAGATCGTGCCACTGCACTCTAGCCTGGGCGACAGAGCGAGACTCCATCTCAAAAACAAAAACAAAACAAAACAAACATACACACAAAAACAAAACTAAAAACTTTGGTACTAACTAGAGAAATCTCAGTTTCTTCCAAGTTAAAATAGTTCCTTTCAGGTTAACATCACCTTTTCTGGTTACATTCAGGCCTTCAGGGTCTTTTCTTTTTACCCTGCCCACGAACCCCCCAGCCCCCTTATATGGGTGCAGAGCAAAGTTTATCTGTCATCACCATGATGGGAAGGGCCTTTCCAGGTCTTGGCTGGTCCTATTGTGAGTGCCCTGACTGAGCTGGGCTGGTCCCTGGGCCTGGGGACTTTGTGCTAGTGTCCCTGGTATGCTCGGTCATGCGTGATCCTTGGGGTCCCCTGTTGCTTCTGTGCACCATTTCAGCCATATCCTTCCAGTTCAAAGTCTTTGCATTCTTCAGTTTCTGTGTCCAGATCTCAAGGCTCTTCTACACTATGGCTGTTCTCAGAACCTCTCTGGTCCCCCTTGGGATAAGCAGGAACTCCTGGAATCCCTGCATACATGGGGCAGCCCTTGGGAAACTGGAAACATAGTTTTAGTCCCATATGCCTGATCTCCTCCCTCATTTTTTCTAATCTGTAGCTCAAGTGCCAGATGAATGTGGAATTCTCTGTGAGGCTGGTAGCCTCCTAAAGGGAAGCCAAGCCAAGGTCCTTTCTGTTTTGGGGGCCCCAGGAGCTTATCTGGATCTTTTATTGCACTTTGCCTCCTGTTTCCTCTTTGGTTTTTGGCTCCGGAGTTGAAGGTGTGTGTAGGTACTCTAATATCTCAACTCCTGCGCCACCTTCTCCAGCTCCTTCTTTCAACAATGTCTGCCTGGCTAGCAAGGAAAGGAGCTGGGTCACTAAGAAATACTCAAAGAGGTGTTTGGATGGGTGGGTAGGTGATGGGAGGAGGTGGCAAAGGTTTGGGTGGGGGTGTGAAGGAACAATTAATTCAGCCTAGACAGGTTGACTTTGAGGTGTCTAAGTATTCCAAGACATCCTGCATTTGACAGTTGGGGGAAAGAGGGTTTGGAGATCAATAGGGATTGTGGCCAGAGTTACTGGTTACGGGTGCTTGAGACAATGGGAATGGATAAGTTTAAGGAAGGCACATAGGAAGAGGAAAGTGGGCAAGAGCAGTTAGAGGAAGAGGAGCTGGAAGAAATGTAGGTTAGGAGTGGTTGGAGAGGTAGCAGGAGAAAACGGAGATAGCACTCACTCTCGGGAGTGAAGCCTGAGCCCCAGTCACATACAGAACCCACAGACCTTGCGGGCTTCTTGGAAGGCTCAGCTCACAAAACCTCACTTAAAAAAATTCTCTGAAGTTCATCTTGCCTTTCAAATAAGAGAGAAATATATTAGGCAAGCTGAGATGTAAACTGAATTATTGATGTGGTGGCTTTTCAAAGGGAAGGCAACATTAGCCTTAGGTATAAGGACATCTTTGGTTTAGGGAAAGCAAGTCCTACCATGACCTACCTTTGTAACATTTTAAATTTCAGTTCACATTTTAGCACCAAAAGACCAAAGCCTACACCTGAGATTTTGCACTTGCAAAAAGGAAGATCACCTGGAAGAACAAAATAGGAGACTCCTGCTCCCAGTAGGCTTGGGTCAGGAAGATGGCCGTTGGCATAATTGTGGAGTAGGAAGATGGAAAACAACTCCCAGAGATCCCAACAGCTGAACACGTGCTTGGGCAGTGGCTGCAGGTGAAGTCGTGGGAAGGCAACTCATAAAGGGCATTAATCAAGGTAAAAGCAAAATGAAAATGAGGTTCTTTGGGGCATGGTGTGCGGGAAGCAACGGCATGATGGGATCATTAGGAGAGATGCCCATGACTCCCCTGCCCAGCAGGGTCTCTTGTCTCTGCAGGGGTCCCTGCTTCCATCTCCTAAGGTGCAGGCAGAGAGGGCAGAAGCCAGGATCATCAATGCCCAAGCAGGTGAGTCGAAGAGTGCATGCTTCCTCTACTATGTCGTGATATAGATGGAGGCCAGGATTTGGGGGCTCTGAAACACATCTCTCCCAGGCCTGATTGTTAGGAGAGGACTTAGGCAAGGTGTGGGCAATGCTGGTGCTTCACCCTTCCTTGTTGACCAGACAGACCCAGAAGGGCCATTTGTCAAAACAAAGAATATCTCTTCCATGGGTGAGGCAGGTGTGGCTGCCTGGATGTGAATGTGCTGCACACCTTTCCCATCAGCAGATGTCTGAGACCCTTCTCCTCCTGACTTTGCTGGCCTGAGCATCAGCCTGTGAGGTCCAGGACCCAGAGTCCAAGTCTTCTGGCTCCTAGGCTGGCACCCAACCTAACAACAATTTCTGTGCCTTCACATTTTCATCTCTGCAAGGAGGATAGCAAAAATAGCTCTCAAGTAGGGAATGACGACTGCATTTGAGAACAGGGCAAAAAAAAAAAAAAAAATCTAAAAATTGAGCATCTCATCACTAGGCAATTGTAACATGTTTTGAAGATTATGACCTAATCAAAATTACCCAGGTATTCTGCTCTGGAAACGCTCAACAACCAGACAGGATGTTTTTGAATGCAATAATAAAAATTATCTCTAGGAGCAAAACCCACTGAATCTTAAACATTCCTGCCAGAGAAGGAGCACTCTCCAAGTCCTTCTCAGCTTATACTAAAGAATTCCACATAATTCATTCCTGTTGTGGTAGTTAGTAAAACCTTACAATATACACAGGTCAGAGCCAATCCAAAGAAACAGAAGCAAAAACAAGAGGTAGTTTTAAAAATGTTCTTCAAAGAAGATGTAGATGAATATATGGAAGAGATATTATAGTTATTATTTACTAAACAATGTGAAGCTTTTCTATTTTATTTTCCTTTGAGAACTAGGCTTTCAAAGAAATATTCCGAGACTTTCTAGCACCTATCTTTCTGTTATTAGGATGACTTACATTACACTCTAATTTTACATTTTAAAAAATATTGTCATTTAGAAAAATAGCAATTAATTATAAGATGAAATGTATAGAATTATAAATTTCAATTAATTGTAAGATAAATGTTTTGTAGACTATACAACAGATGTTTCTCTTGAGGAGAAGATGTGTAAGTGGCGGCCATGTTCAGTGGGAACTCTCAGGAAAACTGCTTGTTTCTAGTTCTAGGACATACTTGCTCACCTTGGCCTGCCATGCCTAACTGGGGTCATAAACCATGTGACACTGGTGTCCACCTCACATAGCACCCCCTGCCAACAGGACTAGATGCCAAATGCTGACATCACCTGCTGCCATGATGTTATCTATAGTTTCTTTCTTTCTTTCTTTCTTTCTTTCTTTCTTTCTTTCTTTCTTTCTTTCTTTCTTTCTTTCTTTCTTTCTTTCTTTCTTTCTTTCTTTCTGTTTGTTTGTTTTTGTTTGTTTGTTTTTGAGACAGGGTCTCACTCTGTCACCCAGGCTGGAGTGCAGTGGCACCATCTCAGCCTACTGCAACCTCTACCTCCTGGACTCAAGCGGTCCTTTCGCCTCAGCACCCCAGTTAGCTGGGACTACAGGCACATGTCACCACGCCCGGCTAACTTTTGTATTTTTTTTTTTGTAGAGATGGGGTTTCAGCATTGGTACCCAGGCTGGTCTTGAACTCCTGAGCTCAAGTGACCCGCCTGCCTCAGCCTCCTAAAGTGCCGGGATTACAGGTGTGAGCCACCGCACCTAGCCTATGTTGTCTGTAGTTTTATTAAGGACGGACTAAGGTATGTTGGAGTAAAAAAAAAGTGGATTTTGACATTGAAGGTTTATTTCTTGCTCATCTCCATCATGGGTTAGCTGGGGGCTCTGCTCCATGCTCCTCATTTGGGGATGTATACAGAAGGAGCAGCTACCACCTGAGCTGCTCTGCATTAATTAGTGTCTAATACAAAACTAAAGATAGCTCAGGTGGCCTCATTTGGCCATTAAAGTTTCTAGCCTGGTGGTGACACGTGCCACTTCTGCTCACTACTCATTGATTGCAACAAGTATCACAGCCCCACCCAGCCATTAGGAGCCAGGAGGTACAATCCTACCATGTGCCAGGAAGGTGGGAATTCAGAAATGCTGGGTGAACAGCATTAATGATGATCACAGTTGCCCATGCAGCGTGCATCTCCTCTTTCTCTTTCCTAGGAGATTGCTGACTTCGGTTAGTTTTCTATCTGTCCTCCATGCTTCCCATTAATTTAGGCAAAGCTAACCCCATTTTCTGACCACAGGAGTGGACTTTGATGCACGTAAGCCAAACAAAATAATACAAACTAGTTGTGATTGGTTCAGGAAAGAACACGAGATACAATTCAGGCTAATGAGATGCTATGCGAGGTTTGCAGAGGCTTTTGGGAAACTTTCTTTTCATTCCTTTAGGATATGTTCTAGGAGTAACTCCCTTGCTTTTCTTGGATGTGTGCGAGAAAGTGTGGACATCCAACTGTGACTGGCAGCCACTTTCTGACCAATGGGAGATCCAGTCTCAGGATGGAGCAGACACCACGCATGGTAGAGCAGAGAGACAGATAAAACCTAGGTCCTTGATGAAATGATTGGCCACTGGATCAGCCACAGTTAAAGACTGCCTACCTTTGGACTTCTGGTTATCTCAGGCCAAAAATGTCCTTTTTATTTAAAGCACTTTGAGCTGGGTTTTCTAAGACCTAGCAGTCTCAACCATCCAAACTAATAAGCTGAATTAACTAGATTTCCTGTCACGTCCTTCCTGCCTGATTGGTAACCCTTGACTCCAATTTGGCCTCATTTTCCGTACCTTACTGGCTGCCTTTTCCTCTAATCATAGGTCACTTGGATGTAAAATATATATTTACTTCAAACTCCCACTATCACATGCATTTCTTTTCTTACTGACTTCATGACCTTCAAATATGGCCTCATAATCATTTACTCTCTGCCAAGTTCCTCCAACTACTTGGATCACTCCTAGCCTGTCTTGATTAGCCACCTCCACACTAACGCCAAAAAAGGATGCCAGTTGTTCGATATCTCTGCTTCTTAAAAAACGTGTCCTTTGTCTTGCTAAATTGTGTCTTCCCTACACACTGGTTGAAAACAAAGCAGCCCACCTGGTCACACACTCTAAAATACAAAAGGTCAGTGAAGCAGTCCTCCACTGTGTCAGTGCACATGCTGTCACAAGGAGCGTTGTGACTTCAGGACATGCTTCCTCGAGCCCTAACTTGGGGCTGCACTATTGAGGCCTCAGCAAACTGATTTAAAGCTGCTACTGAAAAATCCCATCACATCCTATATGTGAGCTGAAGAGTGACAGTGGGGCCAATTTCTACCGCACTTGTTACAGCAAAAGGTAGAAGCCCCGGCACTGGGGTGGGCAGGGGTGGGCTTTTTAGATCCATATTTCAATGGGCATATTTTAGGTGAATTCTAATAGGTACAAAGTTAACACACTTTGCATGTCTCCCATCCTGGCTCATTTGCTGCCTAAATGTAAGAAGCTATGCCAAAGTAACTTACTCAAGTAGTTTGGGGGAAGTCAGGGACAAGGCAAAGCTATGAGTAATCTAGGAAAAGGAAATATTCTAGGGGCTGTTTGGAGCTACAGGGAGTGGTGTATTGATGTGACTGGACATGTGGAGTTTAAATTGGCCTTTTCTGAATTATTAAGAGTTTCTGATTCATACCACGGAAGACCTGAACTTTTTAGATTTACTGTCCTTGTATCCAACAGGGATGATTCCAGAGAGATTTCTGGCAGGTTCTACAAAAATATTCTGAGACTGACAGTTGCTTTGGGGAATAAAAGACAGCGTGTGTCTGCTTCTTTCAGCCCCTCTTCCTTCTTTCTGGCTCATTTTATCAAGTCATGCAAAGCTTTCACTAATACAATTGAGGCTTATACACTGTTAGAAGAATCGCTGTCTTAGTGAACATCATTTAAGGAAGAGAGGAAGAAAGAAAGAGGCGAGGGACAGGGAGAGAGAACAGAAGCCTGTTATCTTGCTGGTTTGGCTTGCTCTCATCCAGAAGGCTGACTTTCCGGCAATGGGAAGGAGGATGGTTCAAATTATGGTAATTAGGATCTTGTGTGGCAGCTCGTGATGTGCATTTCCTTCATTTCATTGTTTCTCTTCATGTTTGTTGGAAGACCAAATAATACACTTCTATGTTTGTGCCAAAGGATTTTTCTTGGGATTCAGAAGACGAATGGCCATCAGAGAGCATGTCTGGCCCATGTTTCCGGAAAGGTTTTCAGTGGGATGAGGCAGGTGGCTTAGTAGAATCAGGTGACTTGTTTCTAGGGGACTTTAGAGGCTTTAGAAGAAAATAATAAGATTTTAAGAACATCTCTGTGGATCTGTTATCCAGGTGCTAACCACCTAGTTGGATTATTATTATTTTTCCTTCTTCCTGCTACACATATTTTGTCTTCCAAGAGGCTCAAGTTGTAGGAAAAGCACACAGGGAGATAGGTATAGCTCATTTTCTTATCCAATGGAGGCTGCAGTAATTTCTCCTATTAGAACAGCAAATTCCCTCCAACCCAGACCTTGGTCTTTTCCCATCCATTCTGCGATGTGATTGGCAACATCTCACTGATGACACAGAGGATGATTCTTTCCAACTGCCAGTCAGTCACGGTGCAGGTTACCTTTAAATTCACTTTATATTAAACAAGAAAAGAAAGGAACTGCTTGAAACACTGAACTGCTGGATTAGATGGAAATTCTTGTAGCCTATTTTAACAGAACCATAATTTCCAGCAGCTATTTTTGAGAAGAAACTATTAGAGAAACATCGGCTCTTGAATTTAATGTGATCACACACATCACTAGCTGTGTGATGAACATCTGCTTTTAAAGTGGGGCTTACACTGACAGTAACCCTACTTCTACTTCTTTGCTATCAACATCAGCCCTATGGCTCCAGTTATTCAACATCATTCCCCATGTGACAAATTTACATAGCTTTCAATTTATGCCTTTTCTGGGAAGGTCTGTGGCAACTTTGCCCATGTTTTGATTGTTCTTTGAGTCACAAATAGCAGGAATACCAACGCTATGCATTCATCATGTGCCAACGATGACAACATCAAGAAGCTTCAGGTCTGGGGTTCTCTGGTCCACCATCTCATTTTGTGAAAGAGACTAGGGTTCAAGAGACCTCCCCAAAATTTGTTGTCTATTTAGAGCACGTTTGTTAAGAGAATGTAGAGGCTTTTTACTGTGTTTTATTGAAGTGTAATGTGTATTATACTTCTGTAGTACACAAGAAAAAGTGTGCAGATCATATGTGTATGTTCAGTGAATTCACAAAGTGGGACATCTGTCTAGCCAGCACCCAGCTCAAGAAACAGCACCAGTTCCTTCATGCAGCCTTCCCATCCACACCGAGCCTAAGAGTCATCCCATCTTGACTTCTAACACCTTAGACAAATGTTGCTTGTGTTTAAACTTTAGATTAATGGGTCTAAAAATCCTTAAACCAGTTCTCTTTCCACTACCACAGTTTCTTTGGGCACCACATTCTCCTATGGGAGATACCACAAAAGAGTTAGAGTTTCAAAAGTGAGACTGGGAAGGAAAACTACATTCGATTTTGACATCAGATTTTCATCCTAATCAAGTTGTCAGCTTTATAATCTTCCATAGTTAGAGACAAGGCTACTAGAGTTAAGTTGCTAAAAAATCAAACCAAAACAAACCCAGCTCTTGTCTGGTCAGCTGTGAGTGCAGGTCCAGCTGGTTGCTGCTTGGTCACTTTAATGACATAATATTCTGTGAGTGTGAGTTCAAACCATTCTTTAGAAAAACTTATTATGTTTTTGTGGCTGCTATTGATTTTTACCCTGACATATTATTATTCTTGACAATATTGCTTTTTAATCACTGACATCTTAGTAAATCCAGAGTCAGAAATATCACTGGACTGCTTTTAAAATTTCTTCACAATGAAAAACCAGCTTTCTACATCTTATTTCCTCTAATGCAAAGCTAGCCTTTCTGTTCGCCTGCTTTCATGTTGATTTAAAAACTTGGTTTTCTATTACAAATGTTTCCCACCTCTCCTCTATTTTTCCCCTCTTTTGTCCAGGAGGCAATGTAAATCTACATGCTTTATTAACCACCCAGTTGTGCAAGGACGTTCTGACTGCATCTTAGAAATGCTAGCAGGCCAGGTGCAGTGGCTCACACCTATAATCCCACCACTTTGGGAGGCCAAGGTGGGCAGATCACCTGAGGTCAGGAGTTGGAGAACAGCCTGGTCAACATGGTGGAACCCTGTCCCTACCAAAACTAGAAAAATTAGCTGGGTGTGGTGGCAGGTGCCTGTAATCCCAGCTACTCAAGAGGCTGAGGCAGGAGAATCGCTTGAACCCGGGAGGTGGAGGTTGCAGTGAGCCAAGATCATGCCATTGCACTCCAGCCTGGGCGACAAGAGCTAGACTCCATCTCAAAAAAAAAAAAAAAAGCTAGCAAATAGCCAGATCCGATGCAGACTGATGGTCAGCTTGCAGGAAACATCAGATTTCCATCTTTTGGTCACACATCCCTCTTTGCACAGTCAGATACTTCCCAAAGCAGTTTTTTATGTACTAAGAGAAAGATAAGTGGATGCAGAATTGAGTTTACCAGCTATCCAAACTCTTTCAGCAAATTTGTGGATCATCTCATTTTTCTGCTCTGTGAGTTACTGAATATGAGAAAACCAGAATAGATCCTCCCTGTTTGGTAAGTGAAGGGGTAAAGTTACAGTAGCAAAAACAAGGTACAGGAACAAAGTGCTTGGGGGAGCTCTCCAGGAAACATTATATACAGCCTGGTACTTTCTTACCCAGAGGCAGCAGTCTCGAGGAACTGTAAGAGCCAATAGTGACAAAGCTATTTAGTCATGGATAGTACCATGTCAAAGTGAACTAAAATAAGTAGCCGTGACGGAGATAATTAATTCATCTGTAATAGAGTCTGGACTCTCGGAGAATTCTAACAGTTTTTGGATTAAACTGGGTGAGAGACTTGTTATGGCTTCCAGGCCAGAAGCTGGCCAGAAAGTAGTTTGCTTAGAATTTTTGTTTCTATTTTTATTGGCTGTCAACATTCTAGCTAACAAGGAGGCTACCAGCACACACTTCTGTTCATTTTCCCTTCCGAGACACCTTCCTGAGTGTCTCTATCCATTGGATGCTTGTAGAGAGTAAGCCTTTGCCCTTGTGGGGTGAGGGAAAGGAGAGAAAGTGGGAAAGCAGGGATGACACTGATAAGAAATCTCTGTACCTTTGATTTCGAATGGGAATGTGATGCTTTTCTTTCATCACCAGTATTGAAACCTTGCTGTTTTGAACTTCTTAAAGATCCAATATCTCTCCACAACCTATGGAGAGACTGGGAGTAGGGAAGCTCCTTCAGGCAAACTCTCAGGTCCCCCCTGAGAGCATAATATCACAAGAAAGAAAAACCTGAAATCATCCTGCAGCCACAACTAAAGATCTCTTAAATGCTGTCAGCTGCAGCTGTTCTAGTTTGACAGGCCAGGTGAATCAGGACATAGTCATCTTGGAATCCAAGAATACAAAGACCTTGCATCCCTGGTGGAACAATATTTTCAATCAGGAAATGTATTCTTTAGTTCCCCTGAAAATCTGAACCTATCCTGTTCTTTGATCTGTGGAAATGGAAATAGCCAAAGAAGTTGAGATTTCCAAGTATGGCCAGGCAACCAGCGGTTCCAGCTGGTTCTGGGAGATCTTCCACAAATTTTAGTTGTGAACATTGTTTTTCTAGATCCAGAAAAGCACTATTTTTCTAGATCCATTGCTTCCAAAGATCCAGAAAAACAGATGGGTGGGAAGACCCCTGAACTACAGTGATCATGTGATGTGGTTGGAGGCTAAAAATATCAAGGAGTCTGTGATGCAAAAGGAGAATGGGCCTTTAAGTAGGGTACCAATAATCTCAGCCCAAGAAGTAAGGCTGCCAGGGACCCTTTCTCTATGCTTAACTCCATGATTAATTAAACTCTTTTAAATTATGCCAGAATTAACCCCGTCAATAGAAATGTTGCCCACAGGCTTGGTTCCCAGCCTTTTGAATTTTCCTTTGTCCTTTTGTGTTTGTTTTGTGAGCAATCAGAAAGTTCCCTTGAAGCCAAGGAAGTCTGAGCCAATGACAACCCCCTCTCCCCACAGACCAGAGCACACAATGGGGATAACTTGGTTACTGGAGAGGAATCAGCTCAGAAAAACATTTCCAATTACACCAACAAGAAGCTCAAAGGAAAAGAAGGCAGGTTATAGAAATAATACTAGAATATTAACCATAGGAAAACAATGCTAAAGACTAAAGTTTGTGTAAGATCTCCCAGAAAGTTCAAGATGGTCTGTCTGTGCTTTTCATTTAGGTCAACCATGTGGAGAAAGGCCAAATGACTTAATAATACAACCATACATTTGAGCAGTATTTCATAGACACAGATGACTTTTGCTTGTCCTGTCTTATTTGATGTCCTTACTTGAACCTGGGATGTAGGTATGTAACATATTCGTTTGTATACAAGGAAAATGGGGCTTGAAAATGTTATGTGACTTGTCCAAGGTCAAAAATGATGAGGATTCTGGTCTTCTAACAACTGGTTGGATATGAATTTCACTGTACTAGAATGTCCATCTTTCCTGCTTAACATATTTCAGGAGGGTGAATTCTAGACGATGGGCTTGGCATCCTGACATAAATCAGATAGTAATTAAGATGACTAATGGTCTGCTTTAGGAACCATGAGTTTCAAAAGGAAATCAGGATATGATGTTGTACATAGGTGGTTTATACTCTGGTTGGGGAAAGTGGTCCTAAAATAAAGAATAAACAAGACACTGCAAAACTGGATGGTACCAAAAAAAAGTGCAAACAAATTCCAGAAAGGAGACATATGTGTGGCCAAGCAAATGTTTTCAGACAGGAGATAGGACCTAGGTGAACTGCGCATTATAGATGAGCAGGGTTTGACTATGGGAGAGCAGCAGGGTGCATGAATCCTCCCTGGGGAGTGACAAAGGCAACTCTGGAAACATCTTGATTTTAGCAGGTATAAGGACATTTTGGAATTTGTGGGGAAAATTGCCTTGGGTGGTAAACAGAAGGTCAGGCTATGAGGACCCCCACCCCTTAAAGCTTTAGTATCAATTTCAACACTTGGAAGTGCATTTGGAAGCAACCAGGTAGCTAGGCTAGAGTGCAGAGCCCTGGTGAATAAACAGTCCATCTGGTTTACACTATTCAGCAAGGTGACTTCACTGGCTTTTGTCTTATCATGCAAGGCAGTTTTGAATACAGAAACCTAGCAGGATAAATCAGGAAATCCAGAAACCCAGAGACAGATTTGCTTGGCTGGCATATTCTACGATATAATGTTAATTTAGTGCCTTCATTGTATAGTAGATAGAAAAAACTGCTAGAACAAATTAGGGCCCACAATCAGTCTGAATATTGGCAAGAGTCTTGTTAAAGGGATCACTCTTCATTCAGACGTGTATGGGGGGAATTCTCTTGAAGGGCATCTAAGTTAACCACAGCCTCCTGAACTCAGGGCTGATAATATTAATGAGCAGTGCTGGAGACTTAACAATGGAGGGTAAAACATAGTTTATGAATGGATGGCTACATTATGTAATTTTTCTCTGCTTTTCTACTCTTTAAGCTGTGCAAATCCGTATTAAGATACATATAAATGTAGTGTAAAATTGGGGGGAAGGGGGCTTGGGAGTCACTGACACTTGAAAATAGGAGCCAAAATTTCTTACTCCTAGTAGGCTGGGTAATGGGACAGAAAGCTGGAGTCTATGTTGTTAATCTTAATCTTATTTTCTGCATGGTGGCTTTCCATGAAGATAGCTGAAGACTGATTACAACATAGGAAAGCCCAGAAATCCAACCCAGTTAAAAAGGACCCCTTAACATTTCTCTGAACCCCAAGAGTCTGTTGGAGTTAAGAGTCATTCTAACTAGTTATTTCCTGAACTCTGTCCCCAAGACTGAGTTAGGTTCCCTTCTTATACTCACCAAGAACACCATGTACTCATCAAGCTATAGTTGGAGTGTATGTGTCTGTGTGCGAAAGAGGGAGAGAAAGAGATCATTTAAACAGTTCAGGCTGGTTATTGGTCTTCCCTCCCATTTATGGAAGATGAGCTATCGGTAAACATATAAGGGGCTGTGAATTCCACACTTCTCTCAATCCTCAGTTCCTCTGTGTTTTCCATAGCATGAGCATCTTGCTGTGTTGTGTGTTTTGAGGTTTAAAGAAACACATTTTTTAAAAAAGCATAGTCCATAAATATAAGAATGATGCTCTACCAAGAAGCAGCAATTGCTTCCATCATCAGTGGAAAGATAGGTTTGTTGTGTCGGACTTAGGGAAATGGTGGTGCCTTCTTAAAGAGATTTTCAAGGGCAACTTCAGCTACACATTCTGCCTTGCCTATTGACTTTAGACCACAACTCTTGTAAATGCAGTCTTGTTGAGGAGTGAGAGAGGGAACGAGTGAAAGAGAAAAGAAAGACTGAAGAAGTGACCAGTTTGATTTGGATAACTCTCCTTAATGCTCAGGAAAATATATCCTTGCCCACAAATGGTTACATGCTCCAATTGTTGATGTAGCATTTTTTAGACTCCAGCAATTCTCACAGCTTTCACACGAGGAAGGCAGAGAGAAGACAGCTTTGTTCTCATTAAAAAAACAAGAAAGTCATGGTACCAACTGGCTTTAGTCAGTGAGAAAGCATTAGACCTGGAATTTCAGGCTCAGTCTATCTTCTCACATGTATAATTTAAGCATGAAATAGGCCACTACATACTTTTCCAACAGTGTGAGGGCAAAAGTAACAGAAAAAGGTTCTTATAGTCATTTTGGAAGAAGCCCTACAATAGATTGAAAAGATAAAGTGTGAAATGGTGTGTGAGGACTGTGCTAAGTTAACAGACGAGTCAGTCTGAGAGGCTGTTGCTTGCAGGACTCAGGAGGGAGCATCTCTGATGCCTTCTGGAAAACACCGTCTTGAAGAACCATTTCAGATCCCTGGATATGTGTTTGCTGAGGTTCCTAATAGTTAGGCTGCAGGTGATTCTGTTCTGCTTATTAGACTATAAATTAGTTGACCTACATCATGTGTCAGAGATTATAAGAACAGAACGGGAAATCAGCTGAGAGTACTCCTCATAAAGAAATTATGTTTCCCCCATGTGTGAACAGAAAGAAATGGTTTCTATTCATCCTATGGCACCACACAGTTTATAAAAGAACCACTAGGGATAGGTTGCATGCACAGGGTTTAAAAATTCAACAAGAACTCAACAAAGATAACCGCTATACACTGAATGTTTGTGTCTCTTCAAGCCCCTTTAATTCATTAGTTGAAAACCTAATCCCCTAACCTAACATGATGGTATTAGGGGGTGGGCCTTGGGAGGTGATGAGGTTATAAGGGTGGAGCCCACATGAATGGCCTTAGTGTCCTTATAAAGGAGACACCAAGCACTGGCTCACACCTGTAATCCCAGCACTCTGGGAGGCTAAAGCAGGAGGATCCCAGGAGTTTGATACCAGCCTGGCAACACAGGAAGACCCTATGACATACACACACAAAAATAGCCAGGTATGGTGGTATGCACCTGTAGTCCCAGCTACTCAGGAGACTGAGGTGGAAGGATTGCTTGAGCCCAAGAGTTCAAGGCTGCAGTGAACTATGATTGTGCCACTGCACTCCAGCTTGGGTTACAAAGCAAGACCTTGTCACAAAAAAAGAGATTTTGGATATCTCATCCTTATGCTATGTGAGGATGCAAGGAGAAGAATGCCATCTACGGAAGCAGGCCTTCACTAGACACCAAATCTGTTGGTGTCTTAATCTTGGACTTCCCAGCCTGCAGAACTGTGAGAAATAAGTTTCTGTTGTTTATAAGCCACTCAGTCTATGGTGTTCCCTTATAGCAGCCTGAAGAAAGACAATAACCACCCCAAATCTATTGTTTTCATGCTTTCTATTGTTCGAGGCCACACGACTGTACTGGGAATGAGCTAACATTAATTTTCGGCCTCACAATTTCTGTATTTCCACAAATCATCCAAATGATACTGAAAGCGATTGCAAGACTTTCCTATACTTGAAGGACAGAGTGCATAAGCTGAATAACATGGGGCTTCAGTAATAATGCTGAGTTTTTTCTGAGAGGTTCTCAATGCAACTATGAGAACAGTCCCTTTTAGAAATGGAAGGATATTACCCCAATGCCCAGTACTGAAAATATTTAAAAACAAGAAAATAGAACAAAACATAAAAGTAAGTGGCTTGCAATAGCAAAGATGTACTATAATAATTTCAGATTGCAACTAGGCCTACTTATACAGAGGGCACAATAGAAGGATTTTCTAGAACTGTCAGTTCTGAACAATGCTGGGCTTTTATTAAGTATATCACTATGTTATTTTAAAAGTTAATTTTCTAGTAATGGAATTGCATTCATATGATTTCGGTAATTAAACTTAATTGTGTAATTAGAACAAATGAGCAGATTTAGATTGCACTAGCCATATGTAACAACATTATTAGGTATATAAATCTTTCCTTCAAGTTTTATATAGCGCATACACACACACACACACACGCATGCACACACACACCCCCCACACACAGTAGTAGTCTTATTTGACAGGACCAGGAACTTTCATCTTAGTGTGTTTAGAATGGCACCTATTATTTCAATCCATCTTACTCCTCTGCCTACAAGGAATTACATCGGTGGCACTACAGATGTAAATGAGATCTGTTAGTGAGCAGTGAGAATGCATGGGTAAACAGCAGATTGAGAAAGTTGATTCTATGGTAACAATACCTTTCATTTATTAAGCATTACATTATAATAGATAAAGGTTAATCACTTTATATATCACCTCATCCAAAGTTTGACAACGCTATGAGGTAGGTGTTATTCTTTTTTTTTTTTTTTTTTTTTTTTTTTTTTTTTTTTTTTGAGACGGAGTCTCACGCTGTTGCCCAGGCTGGAGTGCAGTGGCGCGATCTCGGCTCACTGCAAGCTCCGCCTCCCGGGTTCCCGCCATTCTCCTGCCTCAGCCTCCTGAGTAGCTGGGACTACAGGCGCCCGCCACCGCGCCCGGCTAATTTTTTGTATTTTTAGTAGAGACGGGGTTTCACTGTGGTCTCGATCTCCTGACCTTGTGATCCGCCCGCCTCGGCCTCCCAAAGTGCTGGGATTACAGGCTTGAGCCACCGCGCCCGGCCTGTAGGTGTTATTCTTAGCCTCATTCGACTTATGAGGAAGCTGAGCAAGTAGCTCCTGATCATTATGCTAGTTTGATAAAATTGAAGATTATAATTCTAAATATTGCCAGAGACTCCGCTCTCTGCTCTTTCATCTTTCCTTTGGGTCACTGAATTTTATATACACATTTCAGTCTGTAACCAGTGGCTAAGCTGGTTGGACCACTGTGCTGAGGAGGGAATTTTTTAAAGATGAAACGGTCATAGCTGTGTGGCTCCTTGGTAAGTGTTTATTCATTATTCATGAGACACCAATTGCTTCTAGGAAGGGAAGGTTGGGAATAGTGGATGGTCTTTCCACACGGAGGGTCTGACATGGACACAGTGTACATGGAGGTACAGAAGGGCATTGTGCAGAGGACGAGTGTGTTTGCAATTTGGCAAATTTGGGGGTTCAGGGAGGAAGAACTGATGGAACCAATGGGGGCCAGAATACAGGAGATTTGTAGGCCCAAACAATGCTTATGGAATTAACTGTAGGAGATAGGGGCCTATGATCGTACCAGTGTGGTCAAGGTTTGAGCAGTAAAGCTGCATAATGAAATTTTCCCTTCAGAAGGAAAAATCTAACACTAGTGTGGACAATGAACTTCTTGGAGGAGCAAACAGAGGTAAGGAGAAAGCAGTTGAGAAATCATGAGGCCTTGGGAGGGAGAGAAGTGACCAGAGCCTCAAGACATTTCTAGGTTAAGATCCACAGGGTTTGGACAGCCAGTGAAAGCAGGTTGGGAGAATATTGAGGGCAATATTAACCAAGATAAAGAGGAGAAGGCTTTTTATTCCCATCGGAGAACTTAAGTAAATTAAATTTTGGACATGTTGAATTTGAGGGAACTTTGGGACAGTCAGCTGGAGGTGTTCAGAAAGTAGTCGGAAATAAGGCTCTTGAAGCTTCGAGTTGGGTTGGGGCTAGAGTTCTAGATATTCACTTACTTAGCAGAGGTTTATTGAGTGCCTGCTAAGCTCTAGGCTCTATTTTGGAGACTGGAAGTAGAGCAGTGAACAACAGTCATCTACATGTACGGAGATGGCTGGCAAAGCTGGAGAAGTGGCTGAAGTCCTTGGGAGTGTGAATACAGGATGGCCAAGGATGGAGCCCTGATGAATCTCAACAACCAAAGGGCAGGTGAGAGAAGAGGGGAAGGGAATGCAGGGGACTGAGACAGAGTGGCAAGGGAGATGGGAACACACATTATTAGAAGAAACAAAGGGAGGGAAGCAGGTCCACTTTTTTTTTTAAAAAAAATTAAGAACTATTTTTGAGTGATGATAAAAAATCACATAGCCTAAAACTTACCATTGTAATCATTTTTAAGTATATACTTCCACAGCATTAATTATATTCACATTGCTGTGCAATGGATTTCCAGAACTTTTTCATCTTGTAAAACTGAAACTCTAGACCTGTTAAGCAATGGCTCCCCATTTCCCCTTCCCTGCCCTTGACAATCATCATTCTACTTTCTACTTCCACGAGTTTGACAACTTTAGATCCCTCATATAAGTGGGATCTTACAGGGCTTGTCTTTTTATGACTGACTTATTTCACATAGCACAATATTGTCAAGATTCTTTCATGTGGCAGCATATGACATTAAAGCCATATGACATTTTGTTTATTCATTCATCTGTCAATGGACATTTAGGTTGCTTCTATTTCCTGGCTATTGTGAATATAAAGCTGCAGGGAACATGGGTGTACATATATCTCTTTGAGATCTTGCTTTGAATTCTTTTGGATATGTATCCACAAGTGGGATTGCTGGATTACATGGTAATTCTATTTTTAATATTTTGAGGAATTGCTGTGCTGTTTATCATAGTCTACTTGGTTTTTGACATCATTATCTAATTCTGTCTGGAAAGAATAGAAATAATAGCTATTTGGCATATTAGCTGTGTGCTGAGCAGAGTATGTGCATTATTTTGTTTAATCCTCAAAACAACATTCTGAAGAGATATTATTACCACATTTTGCAGGCGAGGTCCAGAAATGCTAAGTAGGCCACACTGCTGGTTGGGATCTGGGACTTGAATTCAGTTCTTTCCTGATTTTCAGATGTAGCTATTTTGATGTTTTATTTCTGTTGAGAAGAGCTCATTCCCCCAAATTCCCAAGTAATTTATGAAATGTTTTTCATAATTTGGAGAGTATTTTGTAAATCAACAAGGTTACATTTAAAGATTGAGAGTCAGTGATTATACTACCACTCTTTGGCAATTCCAGCCCCAAATTCTTAAATAGTCATAGCTCTCCGTGCAGAAAATAGAAGCAGTTGATTCTTACACATCACCAGCAGCACTCTGGGTTGGCACTACATTGAGCCTCTCATCCTCAGCTTGGTGTCTGCATTGTACCCGGTTGCTGTTATTGTGCAGAATTAATGAATAGTTTGCAAACTAGCATCACTTCTGTGAAAGTTGATGGACATGTTAATTACATCTTATTTAGATTTCACAGTTGCATGACCCAGATTCTTCTTTTCTACCAAATTTCCAAAGATTTAGTGGTATTTTAGAAACTCCAGTAAACATAGTGTGCTAAAATACAAGCAATGGAGGAACTGGTTGGGCAGAAATGGGAAGATGATGAGCTTGGTTTATCTGACTTCAGGGCTAGAGTCAGGTAGTTTATTTTCATGGCTTTAGGTAGATTTAACAGTGTATATCTTTGGGGTTTTATTACCATCTTTTGTAGTTAGGTATACTGTACCTGCTCAGAATCTCACTTCTATTATGCAAGGATCAAAGCATTTATTTGAAGCCTGATCCCAAATGTCTTCAGTGCATTACATTTCTTATTTTTGGTGTTTGCAGTCTACCGCTCTAGAAGATAATGATGTACACTTGGATTTGAATCTTGGCTTCAACACTTCTTATTGAGCTACTAACATGACAGGCATTATGTAGATGTTGGGGATTCAGCAGTCAGTAAGATATAGTCTCTGCCTGTGGGAACTAAGAGAGAGCCCACTGGGGTTAAACAAGTATGTAGGCATTTGTACTATACTGTGAGAAGGGTTATGGTCAGGATAAGGATGGGGAACTGTGGAAACACACAGGAGAGGTCCCTATTCCTTGTTGGGTAAAGAGTTAAGTTAAAGAAAGTTTCCTGGAGGAAATGCTGTTTAAGCCAGTGATTCTGACTTCAGTGTACACCAGAAGCACCTTGTGGGGTTGTTAAAATAGTGATTTCTGGTTCCCAAATCTAGCATTTCTGATTGCCTTAGTCTGAAGCTGGGCCTGAGAATTTGCATTTCGAACAAGTTCCCAGTTGATGCTGATGCCTGTTGTGGAATTGCACAAGTGATTTGAGAACCATTTTTTTAAGCCAAGATCTGAAGGAGGGATAAAAGAAGACCGTGTGTGTGTGTGTGTGTGTGTGTGTGTGTGTGTGTGCACTTGTTTTCATCCACGAGAAGTGGGAGGGAAATGGGGGTTGTTGCATAGAAGATTACTACAAAGGGAACAGAATGTACAAAGGCTTGGAGATAAGTGAAAGCATGGCATGCTTGTGGACATCAATATTGTAGAGTGTAGAGTATAAGAAAGATGTGGTGAGAAGTGAAGGTGGAGGTATCAGCAAGAGACAAATCACAAAGGACCTAGTTGGCTATGCTAAGGAGTTTTGGCTTCCCCCTAAAGGTGATGGGAAGCTGTTAAAGTGGTTCAGTCAGGAGAATGATATGCTATGATGTGATATGCATTACAGAAAGGTTGTTCTGGCTTCACTGTGGATAACAGAATGCACACACATGGGAGCAGGAGACCAGTTAGGAAGGCATTGCAGTAAGCCAGGAGAAAGATGGTGGTGACCATGAAGAAAGTGTCTTTTTGTTGAAGAGAAGAAGGTTGTTGCAGAGGACAAATTCTTGGTCCCTTCCTCCCACTCAGAGTGTGGGTCTATATTTACTCCCCTTGAATCCGAATGAGCTTATGACTAGTTGATCAATGGAATAAGGTGGAAGTAATTAATGTGTCAGATTGCAGGCTCAACCTCTAAGAGACTCCTAGCTTCTTTTCCTTTCTCTTGGAGCACTTGTTCTTCAATTGCTAAACTGCATTGTAAGAAGATTGACACCTTTGCTGAAGAGACCATGTGGAGAAGTCCTGAGGCTGCATGGAAAGGAATGGAATCCAATTTTCTGGTTACCACTACCAAGGTGCTAGGCATGTGAGTGAAGCCATCTTAGAACCTCCAGCCCAGCCCAGTCATTAGCTGAATACCATGTATGATGCCATGTGGAGCAGAAGAATTGCCCTGTAGAGTCCTGCCTGAATTCCTGGTCCATGATATTATAAGCACAATAGAACAGTTACTGTTTTAAGTAATTAAGTTTTGGGGTAGTTTACTCTATGATAATAGATAACTGGAACAATTTTCATTAATAAGTCACAAAGAACATGAATATTTAAGTGGCAGACCGAGGAAGCAAGGCCTTCAAAGCAAAATAAGTGGTAAGGAGGAAAACAAGGAGAGTGTGGTGTCATGGAAGCCAAAAGAAAGGAGTACTTCAAGTAGGAAGGAGCAGACTTACGGGGATATGTCAATGTCAAATTCTGCTGAAAAGTAGAAAAGTATAAGGACTGAACTGTGTCCTTTGGTGTTAATGGCACAGATGTCATGGTGACACTGGAGAAAGTCTGATAAGTTCAGAAGACTGTTTGCAATGAGAAGGTAGAGGCGGAAGGGGAAAGTGACTCTGTCAAGGAGCTTCATGATGAAGAAAGAAGGTAGATGTGGGTTGAGAAAAGGTTTTTATTTTACAGTTAGTAGACGAGCATGTTTCAGTGATGATGGGAAAAATACACAATGCAGGCGAGGGTGAAGAGAGGCACTAGGCAAACACATACAGTAAGTATTCTGCAGAAAGCAGACGGGATGTGTCTTAGTGTGCAAGCAGAGGAATTTGGCTGATACAGAAGGAGGGACCCCTCTTCCACTGTGACAGGAGAGATGGGAAAAATGATGAGATAGAGGAAGATAAATATGTAATTGTGTAGCAGCTATAAGGTGATGGGCTACTTTATCTGATGGTGCTTATTTCTCCTGTGAAATAGGAAGCAAGGTTGTGCACTGACTGATCGGGGAGTTGTTGAGATAGGACTTTTAGGAGAAGAAACAAGACCTGAAATAGCCACTGGGTGGGACAGTAGGGGACCAAGCAGAGAAACAAAGAAAAATTATATCCTTGGGAATGGTACCTATTTCTGTGGTTATGTGATTTTTTTTTTTTCCCTCTGATATTCCTTAACAGTCCAGGTGTAGACTCAAAGAGGATAGAGAGTTGGATTAACCTGGGGTTGGCATCCTGATGGACTCCAACAAGGCACATGGCAAAGGAATTGAGGATGTTGGAAAAGAAAGGGTTGAAGTGAGGGCACACTGGTCAGAAATGGAGTGATGACAAGGGAAGAAAGTCAAGTCTGAGGGATCAAGGTATTGATCAGGTTGAAGGACAGAGAATGGATATCCAGTTTTGGTTTTTCAGAGGTGGTAAGTAACGGCAGAGTCTGGGGTCCGTAGGACGTGGCTTGCGTGGAGAAGAAGGCATTGAAATTGAGGAAATAAAAAAACTGAGAGGTTTCATTCATGTGGATGGTCACTGATGTGGACAAAAGAGGTGTCTGAAAAGGTGGCAGGGCTTGAGAGTAGAGGAAGACTGGGGACCAGCTGTCAAAGTGTTTAGAAAGCGAGCAGGGGTGGACGGTTGTAAGTGACAGTGATGAGGAGAGGTTGTGAGAGAGGCAGCCTGGTGACATGAATCTCAAAGGAACCTTTTCCCCCATTGTTTTTAAGGTGGCAGGGTGCCAGGATATGCTCTGGAAGCAGCACTAGAGACCAAGAAGTATACTGTCACCGCCACCTTACAAAGCTGTGGGAGAAGGAGCTGAGTCCTCTGGGCAGGGCTAGAGAAGTGAGGTCTTCAGGGCAGGTGTGGATTTTAGTTAAGGTAAGGAGGCAGAGGGAAAGTTTAGGGAGGAGGTAAGGACTCCTCCTTTGGTAAGCATATGCTTACCAAAGAATGGAGGTGTCAGGGACTTGCTGGGAGTGGGACTGGGAATCCTGTCGGGGTCTCTGCTCTGGCTCCCTTTCTTTCAAGGATTCTTGGTTCCCATGAAGCTTCTGCACTAGACCTCACTCACTAGTGGGAAGTGGCCACTAGTATGTGGGGTAGGGCCCTATCCTTGTGGATGAGGGAGCTCTGCCTGTAGACAAAACCACATCTGTGCAGATCTGCACAAGAGGAGGGGCCACTGGGGGCCAAGGGCTGGTGTTTAGCAAGCTTGTGGATGAAGGGAGTTCCTCTTGGTTGCCTTTTGTAAATGATCGTCTCTCTGGTCATATACTTGTAAAATTCAAACTTCCTTCCTTCACTTACAGGCATATTACAAGCCATCACATAGATTAAAGTTTACTTTTAAAAAACTTCATGAATTTATACTGTTTAGAAGAGTTCCGGCTAGGGCTTTAGCCATGAAACTGCTCCAGCAACGGAGTCTTACAGATCAGCCACAGCTCTGATAAGAAGACTATGGATTGTGGTCGAGTCAGACCTGCTGCATGTTCTATCGAGTTTGGCAGCGGCCAGCACATATTAGTGTTGAATCAGTGTTCATGGAGAAAGGAAGAAAGCAAGGAAACAAACACTAGAGATCGGAAGTCCAGGAGCCTGATCTCCCACAACCTTGTGCAGAGGTCACTCATACAGAATCAGTTGACTATCAGAATGGCTGAGTCACATGGAGTTCAGATCCTGTGCCTGGTGCAGGGAGAGGGGAAACACACCAGCCACAGACTTGACCACTCCAGGGAGTTACCCAAGAGGCATCCTGAGCGCCACAGACTCCCATGGAGGGAATAATTATCTTGATTCCCAAATGGAATTAAAACCCTTCACTCTGTGTTTCTTCAGTTTTCCAAACTATATTTTGGTTATGGAAGATACAAAAATAATAAGTCATTTCCCTGCCCTCAGGAGCTTGAAGTCTAGTGAGAGAGACAGACAAGTGAATACTCAATGATGAGAGTGATTATGTTATGGGATGCTTCCTGTGCATCACATACTGCTGACATGCTTTACACATATGAACTGCTTAATCCTCATTACCACCCTATGAGGTGAGTACTATTATTAATCCCATTCAATAGAAAAAGAAACTAAGGCATAGAGATCACACAGCTATTAAGTGGCAGGGTCAAGTCTTGCAGTTAGTCAGGCTGCAGGGGTGTGCTCTGCATCATGAAGCTACCTGTGGTTATAATACATGTGATAATGGCTATTGAAGGCTTATGTCCAGGGAGAAAGGAGGGAAGGAAGAGATCCTAAAGAGTACCTGTGGCATTTGAATTTGGTCTTGGAGAATAATAATGGCTCCCATTTATTTAGCCAGGCATTATGGCAACTACTCCACATAAAATAATTCTGTTTAATTGAACCCTTCTGACATCTCTCTGACATTAGCTCTGTTATCATTATCTCCATTTTAGAGAAGAGGATGCCAAAACACAGAATGGTTGCTGACTATGACAGTGTGTAAGTGTTGCAGCCTGGATTTTAACTGAGGCAGCCTGGTCCAGAGCCGGGGCACCCACCTGCTGCACTGCGAGGGCCTCTGCCCAACAGCTCCACAGATGGAGAAGGGGTGGATGATAGTGGGAGGGGAAAGTGAGCCCTAGAGCAGAAGGTGATAGGTTGGCCTAAGTAGGAGGAGGTGTGTGTGGGAGATGCAGTGGATGTTAGTGGGCTCAGGAAGTTCCTGCAGGTACACATGGTTACTGGAAAACTGGAGAAACACAAAGTGAAGGATTTTAATTCCACTTGGGAATAAAGATAATCATTCCTTCCATGGGAGTCTGTGGAGCTCAGGATGCCTCTTGGATAAGTCTCTGGAGTGGTCAAGTCTGTGGCTGGTGTGTTCCTGACTCCCCACTTTCGGCACTAGGCACAGGATCTGAACTCCATGTGACTCAGCCATTCTGATAGTCAACTGATTCTGGACAAGTGAGACCGAGGTGGGTAGGCTCACCACCTCTGCACAAGGTTGTGGGAGATCAAGCTTCTGCACAGCAGGAATAGGTATTAATTGACTCAAGGAGGTTGGGGACCATTGAGAGCCCACAGCAATGACAAATCTAAATCACACTCAATCTTCTGGTTTCTAAAAGCATATAAAAGATATGATGAGAAGGATTTGGGACTTAGGAGTTCCCTGGTCATAGCACCTATAGGTCCACACTTTTAGGACCTGGGTTTACTTCTTCTTCCAAAGCAGGGCTCTCATTCCAGGATGCTGAGCCCAGATTAGGTTAGCACCGTTTGGGGAAGGAGAACAGGTTCAATACATCCCAGATGTCTCTCCTAGACATAAAATCTTGCACAGACCAATAAGAAACTGGTGAAGTAAGGCTGCCTGAATGATTTACTTAAATTACAAGGGATCCCCACACTCCTTTTTCATGCCACTTGGAGGAATTTCTCAAAAGGACATGGTTCCTGCTGTGTTTCCATTCAAACTCTATCTTCAGGTGAGTCACTCAGAAAGGGAAGGAGGGGGAAAAAAAAAGAAGTTCATCAATGGCAACTGAACTGAGCACTGTACAGCCAGAGAGGATAGTGAAATGGTCTCCACGGTTTTCTTCAGAGTAATTAAGACAAATGATATTCTCTGAAGTGCTGGCAATCAGGCACTGGGGATTTCTGGGAAAGTTGCCTTTGGGGATTTGGATCAGGCCAAGGGAATTCTAACTGCAAAGGGAAATAAGAAACTGCAGACATAGCAACCAAAAGGCATCCCTAGGAGTAGCCCTGTGGCTCCTTAGTCCCATCAGACTCTGGGCTGACAGCATTGCCTGAGAGCTGGGTACCCTGGCAGCATCAGAGTCAGGGCTGGTGGGGCCATAGCGAGGCGTCTCCCAAATGATTTCAGGGCTTATTAATATTCCCTGGGAACCTCTTGAATCCTTTTTCTAGGAGCCCTGGGAAGTAAAACACCAAGCACTTAAGCACAAGGGCTCAAACCTATCATAGAAGGTGCAGGGGCCCATCAAAAACCATACTGGAAACACTGCCCTTTGAGAAGTTGTTGGAAGGATAAGATCATAATATTTCCAAATTTCAAGGCAGAAAATGAAGACAAGAGAGGTGACTTCTTTCTCCCAAGGCCACATAATCTCCAAGGCCACATAATAATCTATGGGCTATACCTTTGCTCCCTGCATCTCTTTCCTGTGTTCCAGGCATCCTGAGGCTCCCAGAGGTTACAACACTTACTTAGAGCCAGATAGGACTGTGCCCTCCAGATGACGCTGGACCATCTTGCTCCTTTTGAGTGAGCTGGTATCAGGAGAGAGTTTACTAAATCAAGCCCCATTTTAGTTCTCAAGTGAAACTTTCTGCAGTTGAATCAAGGGTGAAGGGTTTTCAGCCACAAGTAGGTATGTTTGCTCCCCTGTTGTAAAAGCCCATTACTGTTTTTTACAATGTGGAGTTTGTTACTCAACAAATACAGTAGCCCAGCCCTGAAATCTGAATCCTCACATCCTACGTGTTGTAAAATAGGAAACCAAATACAGGAGAACTGTTGCAGTGAAAACTGAACATCTACATGCCAGTATGAATGCTTTGGGCATTAGAATGGCACCTTCTTGTTTGTTTAAAATCAGAGGTTCCCAAAGTATGGTCCTGGGACCAGCAGATGTGAATCTGCCAGGAATGTGTTAGAAAAGCACATCCTTGGGCCTCACCTCCAGACCTGCAGAAGCAGAAACTCTGGGAGCAGGGCCCAGTGGAGGTGGAGGTTTCCAAGCCTTCAGGTGATTCTGATGTGAGAACCACTGGTAAAAGAAGGAGAAGCTGGGTGTGGAGGGAGCGATTCTGGTGCCTCGACTACAATTTTGGGGTGTTTCAGATAGTGTGTCTTCCTTAGAGCTTGAGAGGAAAGCCTGAGGAATAGGGCTGTATGCAGGTGGGGATGGGGAGCTGCCCATGGGTGCCTTGGTAGCATCTGGATTGTGGGTGTGGTTTCTAGAAATTGCTGTATTTGGCAATAGGCCAAAGTGTTGTATTTCTAAATACATTTTTCTTATCAGTGTGGGCATATAATTTCAGTTGGAGCCTGGATGACTCTGGGCTCACAGAGTGACTTGCTTCCTAGTCCTTTGTATCTATGATGTTCACCACAATGAAGCTTCAGTGTTCTTAGGATACATTCAGATTAAAACCCACTGGAGTTATACCATTCTTTGGCTTTAGTCTGGTACCAACCAGTTTAGATGTTAAACCCAAACTAGAAAATACAAAGATAGGATATGTTTGGAATTAGGTTCTTCTTTCCTTTTAAACAATGCATTCCAAGATTCTGATACAAATCAGATGTATTTTAGAGAGTACATGTGGAAAATCAAGACTTAAGAAGAATGTGAGCATGCATTTTTTATGTTCTGATAAGCTGGAAAAAAAAGACAAAAAGAATTCCCAGAGAACCTAGAAGAAGAAACCTTAAAGAATAAGCCTTTCAGACAGGAAGAAAGATTGTTAGTTGTTGGCTATATTCAGAAGATTTGCATTTTTAAAGTTAGTGACTAATGTAATAAAAGGTTCCAGTTAAATTATTGCAGTGGCTGCTTGCTTTAGGGCAAGCAAAGAATCTTTGAGGTTTTAAATCATATTCTTCAGTCTGGCATGAGAGGGTATTTTTAAGCTCCTACAAATGATTTCCATATTCTCTATAATGTTTCTCCATCTGGCCCCTAATTTTCACACACCTGGCAGGTAAATGAAAAAAAAATTTGTACAAAAATGTTGGTATTTGGGCTTAAATGATTAACATTAAGAGAAAGCTAAGGCTTCCTTGGAAATATAGTTTGATTAATAGACTATAAAAATTAGTAGCTGTATTGATTGATTGATTGAAACAGGGTCTCACTCTGTTGCCCAGGCTAGAGTGCAGTGACGTGATCTTGGCTCACAGCAACCTTTGCCTCTTGGGTTTAAGTTATTTTCCTTCCTCAGCCTCCCGAGTAATTGGAATTACAGGCGCCTGCCACAATGCCTGGTGAATTTTTTTTGTATTTTTAGTAGAGACGGGGTTTCACCATGTTGAGCAGGCTGGTCTTGAACTCCTGACCTCAAGTGACCCACCTGCCTTGGCCTCCCAAAGTGCTGGAATTACAGGCATGAGCCACCATGCCTTGCCAGCTATATTTAATTGTCAAACACATACTGTATTAGGGTTATCGTATTTTTGAAACTTGGTGTGATTCAAACTCTGGCATGTATTGACAATGGTGCAGGATCTTCGAATTCAAACCTGTTCCAGAAAAGCCAGCGATTTGCTGTAACTGTAAGACCAGTGTTGATGGCTCAGCTTGCCTTGCATCAAGGAGGCAGGAGAAGTGGAAAATTTACAGTGTATGGTTCTGCTCTAATGTATAAAGATGCTAAAACTCATATATTTTGCCTCCTTCATGAATGAGGCCTTTAATCCAGCATGCTCCTTATACTGCAAACAGAGATTCTCAGAGCAAAACTCCATAACAGGAACATGATCAGAAAGAACTGAATATATAAAAATACAGTACTTGAATAAAATGGACCATATCTTGACACCCAGCATATGTCATCAAAGCGCTCTTTTTCTAAAAAAGCCCAAGTTCTAGAAAAACAGTGGAACACAGTGATAAGCTTTTGTTTAGAAGCTTTACTGAGATTTAACCACTAGAAAAGCTAAAGGCTGTGTTTGACCTTATGTTGCAAAGATCCTTTCTCTCTGTATTACCGGAATGAACGTGTACAGCCAAGTGGTGATAATTGGGTTCTGGAGACTGGCTGCCTGGGGCCAAATTTGAACCCCGTTGTTTGTTAGCTGAGTGACAATGAAGGAGTTATCTAAAAATCTCTTGCCTTAGTTTCTTCATCTGTACTGCGAGTTGAGGACACTAGCAGTATCTAAGTCATTGCTAGGGTTATGTAATATATGTAGAAGGCTTAGAATCATGCCTGGAACAGACCGAGTGTCAGACAAATTTAGCCATTATTATGAATATCATTTTAATTTCATTAATGAGGGCCCTGTAAGAAAAAGAAGAGAAAAGAGGAAGCAGCACTTTCTTCCTGTCCCTTCTCCTTTCCTTCTGCCACCTTTCTCTCTTCCCATCCCTATTTCTTTGCCAGATTCCAAACGGGATTTGAAGCTGAGGAATGAACATTGAGCATGATTAGAACTATTTAGTGGGCAGAGCACTGTTTCAAAAGGCTAGGAGGCCTGAATTCTCTTCCTAGCTTTACATTAGCTAGATGTGTGACTACAGGGAAGTTGTCCTACCCTTTGTATTGGTCTCTAGGGCTATTGTAACAAAGTACTACAACCCGGGTGGCTTAAACAATAGGAATGTATTGTCTCACAGTTCTGGACGTTAGAAGCCAAGGATCAAGGTGTTGGCAGGGTTGGTTCCTCTTTAGGGCTGCAAGGGAGCATTGGTCCCAGGCCTCTCCCCTACCTTCTGGTGGTTTGCTGGCAATCTTTGGTGTTCCTTGGCTTGTGAATGAGTCGCCCGATCTCCACCTTCATCTTCACATGGCATTCTCCCTACGTGGGAGTCTCTGTCCAGGTTTCTTCTCTTTATAAGGACTGGGACAGGGGCCTACCCTACTGCAATGTGACTGCATCTTAACTAATTTCATATGCAACAACCCTATTTCCAGAGAAGGGACAGATTCTGAGATACTGGGGTTAAAACTTCAACATATGAATTTTAGGGGATGCAATTCAACCCATAACACAAGGGATAGTTCTCAAAATCTCTATGCTTCTCCACGAGGGGAGTAAAGGATGCATAGCATTTCTCAAATTTAGCCAACTAGAGAGCACATTTGCTCAACTGTGGAGGATCATCAGGGCCTCATGCTAATACCGCTGCCTTTTTGGGAACACTGCTTCCCAAATGAGGTCATTACTTCCCCATTACGAATATGGATAATCAGACCTGACTGTAACCGGGCACGGGAAGTCCTTCCTCCATCTCTGAGCAGAACGCACCAGGCCCACCCCCAGAGGCACACTGCCTGTCCTTGGTTAGCTTGCCAGGATGGGGGGTGAAGTCCAGCCAGTGGCTTCTCACTGCCCTGTCAGGTTCTGGGTGGGTGAGAAGACCCCCACCAGGGGACTTCTCTGGCTCAGAGGCAGCTAATGTGGATGACAGCGAGGCTGGGCCACTGCATTTACATTCAGGCAGCTGCGATCCCATAAATACTACAAGGGGAAGCCCACCAGGGAGAAAATGACTTACTCATAAAATTTTAATAAATAGGTCAAAAGAAAAACCTGCCTCAGCTTCTCTTTGTGTTGCTGTCAGCAAGCACATCTCTTGTAGCAAGCTGACATTCTTGTCGACAGCGCGGTTAACAGCACTCCGAATAAGGTAATTACCCAATAAAGTTAATGTTAGCCAAATTGCACAGAACTTGAATTAAAAATTTATCTGATTGAAGGATTGAAGCCTGAGTCATGTGTCTTCCCCATTGAGCGTGCAGTTTGCCTGCCTCGAGAGTAGGATACGTCACAGGATGGAGGCTGGCATTTATATTCTGGAGGTGAACCCACTCTCAGAGGCAGGAGCTGAGAATGCTTTCTTGTCTACCTTGAGGCAGCAGGGGAATGAGATTTCTGCGTTCTTCTTTATCTCTGTGTGATGTTTCCATTCACTTTGCAGGGCAGCAGTGCAGTCTAGCGCAGCCCGCCCTTTCCTGGTGAGGACTGAGCTGGGTGGCATCAGGATAAGAAAGGGCACTGCTGTGACCGCTGTGTAGGATCCAGTGTCCTTGTAGGGCTGGTGGAGGAGGTCGTGGGAGCCCATGGTCGGAGCACACCCTGGGGGCTGTCTGGCTACAGGACAGCTTACACAAAGGCTATTAGGCTTGAGCAGAAAGAGAGCAGGACCTGAGATGAAAACAATTGGGTTCTAATAATCACTGAGCCATTAACTAATTAAATGGTTTTTGGCAAGTCACTTCCTCTCTTTGCACCTCATTTTTCTCATTTGTCAAATGGAGGTAACAACATTTGTTCTATCCCTCTGGGTTGGGAGAATAAGAATAATAATAGATGTGGAAATACCATGAATATAAGCAGTTATTTATAGGCTCAAATGAAGTTATGATTGGCCAGCACAGATATTAAAAATGAGGCAAAAGGGCCAGGCCTTATGGCTCATGCCTGTAATCCCAGCACTTCGGGAGGCCGAGGAGGGCGATCACGAGGTCAAGAGATAGAGACCATCCTTGCCAACATGGTGAAAGCCCTTCTCTACTAAAAATACAAAAATTAGCTGGGCGTGGTGGCTCACACTTATAGTCCAGCTGCTTGGGAGGCTGAGGCAGGAGAATCGCTTGAACCCGGGAGGCAGAGGTTGCAGTGAGCTGAGATCACACCACCACACTCCAGCCTGGCGACAGAGCGAAACTGTCTCAAAAAAAAAAAAAAAAAAAAAAAAAAAAAAAAAAAAAGAGGCAAAAGAAAAATTAATAAGTCTTGAAAATAAAACTAAGGATAACTTCTAGGCTTAAGGAGAAAGAGCCTACAGTGTCTTATTTTCACTGGAGAGGGTAGTAAACAAATCACACAGGAATGAAGATTATGAGTGGTGTGAGCAGTATTTATTAGCAACTACAAAATAGAGCTAAAACATCAATATTCATTGGACTGTAAAATCAAAGTTTTCTTTAAAAATACCCTGTGAAATACTCAAAATATAATTTATAACCGCAATAATATAATTAGTATATATTTCCAAAAACCTATAGAACTGGAGAATATGGCTATATTCTCAACTCAAGCAAATAATGTATGAAATGGCAGCATTTTCCAGTAAAAAGAGCCCTGAGCCCTGAGCAGACAGGTGCTGCTTCTGACACGAACAAATCATGAGAAAATCACCTCTGTTCCCTTGTTCTGTCACCTACAAAATGGAGATAATTCCTGTCCTGTTCGACTTATGGGGCTGAATGAAATGAAATGAAACACATATCTGAAAAAGTGAAAGTGCCATACACCTGGGAGGTAAGATTATTTTAATTATTTAGTCAGGTGTCTGTTCTTATGCTAATTTAATTGAACAAACACTGATTTGTTGGGGGTTCTACCAGCAGTGTGTGGTAAGTGTGGTAAGAAGCTGCCCATACTCTGTGGCTTTGTGAAGAGGAGAAAGAACTGGAAGGGCTGGGAAGGGCTCATTCCAGAGGTGTTGAGTGAGCTGCCCCTGAAAAGACTGAACAGAGTTTCCTTCATCCATAAATATTTGTTGAGCTCCAACCCTGTGCTGAGCACCGTTCTAGGGGTTTGGGGGGATTCATCAATGAGCAGAATGAATATCCCCATACTTAAAAAACTGACATGCTATAGGGGATGGTGGGGGTGCGGTGGGGTATGATATGCAAGTTGCAAGGGTGAGGAGAGATCATCAAGGATGAGATAACTGAGTTACCAAAAACACAGAAGGAGAACTTACAGGGGTTATGAGGCTATGGAAAATAGGCTTCATCTCTGGTTTTGCTTCAGATGACTTGGTAGTGGCTGCCTGGAATCTGTGTTGAGGAGGATTCTGAGATTTCCTTTTGGCTCTGGTGGAAGAGTGCCAGGATTGATTAATGATGTCCACAATGGGTGTGGGAGGGGATAATTGGATGAGTGTTAGATATTCACCGTTCCCAGAGAGGTCCTGTGTGACATTCCAATCTCTGCTCTTCCAGTCTTCTGAGAATGGGACGAAGCTTAATAAGTGAGTATTTAAGTCTAGAATTTGGGTGTACATAAAAAATTATTTGGATATTCTCAGCGAAAGCTCTCCTATGTAAATGCCAGTGTTAATGGTATATTTCTGCAATCTTTTACCTTCTCTTTATTGAGACAATGAGCAGGCAAGTAACTCAGTTATGTTTTATAGAACCTGTTTCTGTTTGTTGTTCCACTTCTTTGGCTCCCTGCACTCCAAACTCAAAATGAGTGTCAGCCTCTTAGAGCCTTAGAATTTTTAGTTGCTCATATGCTACACTTGTCTCCTGTTTAGGGTCATATAATACACCCCTCCATGGCATTCAGAGGAAGTGATCTACCTTTTTCCTTTAAGTCTCCTGAGGTAACTGTGCAACCTTCCTTGATAACTCTGTAAGAGATACAGTGTATTGCAGTTCCAGAATATCTCATACCAGGTTGACTCTGGCTTTCTGGCTGAGCCTTAAAGGCAAATGGGGGTTTGGGAGAAACTCTTTTTCTTAGCCCTTGATATGTTAAATAAATAAATTCAGAAAATCCTGTATCGTTTATAAGTAATTGTCTTGGTGTAAAATTTTGTATGTCAAAAAAATGTTAATTTTTTTCCTGTTAGATTGAACCATATGAAATTGCTATTTTTTCAACTTCATCCATGTCCCTGCAAATGACACGAACTCATCCTACTTTATGGCTGCATAGTATTCCATGGTGTATATGTGCCACATTTTTTTTATCCAGTCTGTCACTGATGGACATTTGGGTTGGTTCCAAGTCTTTGCTATTGTAGAAACCATCATTCTCAGCAAACTATCACAAGAACTGAAAACCAAACACCGCATGTTCTCACTCATAAGTGGGAGCTGAACAATGAGAACACATGGACATAGGGAAGGGAACATCACATATCCAGGCCTGTCAGGGGATGGGGGGCTAAAGGATGGATGGCATTAGGAGAAATACCTAAGGTAGGTGACGGGTTGATGGGTGCAGCAAACCACCATGGCATGTGTATACCTATGTAACAAACCTGCATGTTCTGCACATGTACCCCCCAGAACTTAAAGTATAATAATAATAAAAAAAGAAATTGCTATTTTTATAGGTCAAAAAGTTTGAGTGTTGGCAATTTTCTCTGGTTCAACTTAATAGTTGTATACTTTCTTTAACAATCCTAAACTTGAGAATTTGGGCTTTGGGCTGTTTAAGGAGAATGCCTTGTACTTTGAAAGGCAAAAGAGAAATGGACATTAATGTTTTGCTGAAATATGTCTTTTTGTCTTTGAAACTTGCCCTTCCTGGTCCCTTCTTAATGACAGTAAGAACAGCTGCTCATAGGCCTCTCTGCTCAAACTTGCAGAGTGCGATTGAACACAGTTAAACTATGCTTCTATAGATAATGTGAAGCCAGAAGGTTGCTTGTTCCCTGTTGTATGCACTGATTAGACGGAAAAAGTAAGTATTTAATGAGAAACTCCTGAGATGTTTGAAATGATAGCTACATCTCTATTTCTTTCCCCAATGACAGAGGGAAATCTGGTTTCTGGATTAACTACTGAATAGCATCTGCAGTCAACAGCTGATGGAACCTTGCAGGAAGACTAGGCTGGTATTCAGAGAAGTTTTGTTCAGGCACCCCATTTTATTTCGCTCATACTATCCAGTGGCTGTGTGTGCATGTGGATATGAAAGTATCTGAATGTTTTGATCAACATTTATATGAAGGATTTCTGTTTATTAAAGAGTGCAACAGAATAGACCATCTGGAGAGAGGGCTGTTTCATTCTGATGGAAGGTGGCAACAAAGTTGTCATCTAAAAGGAGGATGCTGGGAGTGGTATTCTGTTCTTGGAAATAAAAGTCAACCTGATCCTTTGTGCCAAGGGATTTTGCTCGCTGGATCAATTTCTCATTGTCTGAAAACTGCCAGTCATAGAAATAATACAACCAGCTGGATATCTAGCAGGGATTTGATTCTGCTGCTGGGAAGAGGAGCATCTACAAAAGACAAAGGGACACTAAGGGTCCTTAGAAATTCCCTGCATTGTCATCTCATACTACTTAGTCACACAGTACCCCTAGCTGTGTGGGTGACAGGGCAGGCTCAAGCCCAATTCTGCTGATTCCATTAATAAAAGTGGCTGTGCCAAGGGTGATTGCACTCCCTGGAGATGGGAGTGACGTCGGTTCACAAAAGGCCAATGACAGGTTGCCCTCTGGTGTCAACTTTTTCTCACTGAGGCAAGAAAAAGTGTTCCCAGCCACTTCTCAGACCCCCTCAACCCACTGACCAGGTCACCGTACTTACAAACAACATAGAATGTGAAAATAAAAACTATAAATCTGAGATATTTCCAGTAAGTGAAAGGAAGGCAGAGGCAAAGAGGCAAAGTTCTTGCTTTTTTTTTCATGAGAATAATCACAAGAGTGTTTGGATATCTGCTTCAGTCTTTCATGAGTATTTTCCATGGAGGCTGATGGGGAAGAAGTCAGTAGCTTCTTTTTCTTTGCCGAAAGGGTCATTATCTCAGAGACTGAGGGATTAGCAAATGCGATACCATGTGATGAGGATGAGAGGATAGAAAACAGAGTCTGGAAATATTTGCTTTTAGGCAAAGATGAAATCACAAGGCTCATTTATTTCCTTTGTTCTATCATTTCCTTAAAGTCCAAGTCACATGAAGATAAAGTAAATAAAAATTACCTTAGGTATGGGAAAAAGAAACAGAAACCAACTCTGATGGGTGACTGTTGAGAAAGGGAGTTGGAAGCTATTGAACTCTGGGCTTTTGTTCTCAAGCCAACCCGTGGATTTGGTAATATGCTTTGATTAATCTATCTAACTTCCACGTCTTTTTCAACAAAATTTCTCTGTACCTCTTGAGGAAGTTGCAAGGTTGAGTTTAATTATTGTTTGTACTTGGAGAGGCTCAAGGAAAGTACTTTGAGATACAAAGCAGTATAAGAAAGGAAGCTATGAATACTTTTATAAAAGAAGAAAAATGTACACAGGGTACCTACATCTCATTTTGGAGGAATGAAGTGCAAACTTTACCCAGAGACTATATAAATACCAGTCAGAGAGATGCAGATTGCCTTCTGTGGATCACATGATATCAGAGGTGGGGTGATTCCTCTGGTGGTTCCCTGAATTTTCAGATATTCTCTCTAGGTCCTCTCCAAGATGGAAGCAATCTGCGCCTCTGGTTTTGTAGATCCTCTAGCATTCACACTGTCTTTCAGAGCTCATTCCCTGATTGCAGGGCCAAATGGCCTCTCTCAGCTCCATCTTACCCGGAGCTGCTCTGATCCTGACAGTTTCCACCGAGGGCACTAACCCAGCAGATTACAGAGTCTGTAGATGATGGTTACTTTGAGAAATGTCACTCTTTAGAAAGTCCTACCTTATTGCATTTAATCAGAACTTTAACTTTTATTATGTTTACGATAACTTTACTCAAAATTTGAAGCTATTCAGTGATTCTTTCAACTTTTTAAAAAGAAAATCGAAGTTTCTTATGATAGAGACAAGAAAATTACAATGTTTCTCATGATTATAAGCTCTGCTAAATGCAAATAATAATAGAAACAAAATGCATGAATTTGGTGTGCAAACCAAGGCTAAGCTGTTTTGGGTTTGGTGTCCATCAAATTTGAACTTTGCCATAGTTTGGCAAAATAATAGAGCAGAAAAACTGAAGAGAATAGGAAATTACAAGAAAAATAATGGTGGTGGAGAGAATGCAAGCAGAAAGGAATGTTTGCTCTCTTTCTCGTCCTTTGATGTCAACCTTCTGCCACTCATCTGAGGGTCCTAGAATCAGAAGTTTCTTGCACAAGACTAGAGGTATGGTTTTCAAACTGTGTGCCAAGGAACCCCAGAGGTTCTTTTTCAGGGGCTTCCTCATGGATGGGGAGGGAGATGAAAAGCTCTATCCCCTTTTCCCCAGATGTTTCATGGGCTTGGCAGTAAAATGGAATCCTAATGAGAGGGCCAATTATAGTTTTCCAGGTGAAATTTAACCCATTAAGTATTTTAGTTTTAAAGTTAAGATCATTAGAAAATATACAAGGTGGAGAAAATCGCATAAATTGAAACAATCCAAGTGAAAGATCCTCTTTGTTATTGGTTCATGCCCCTAGTGGCTGGAATTTCTTGGAGGATGTAAGAGCCTTGTCAAAGATAGTGCTCCTTATATTGGCCTCTACCAAAGCCTTGGTCCCATGGCATTCAGACTCTCAAGTCAATACGATTTAGTTTTTGATCATTCCACTCATTGTTCTCTAGATAATCTCCCATATCACCAAAGTTTCTTTTGTTCTCTAGAAAGCCAAGATACCAATAAAGCTCAACATTACCATTCATAGAAATTACTTTAGAATTAGGATCATTCCATATCATCATTATGGATTTCTGTGCCAACTCAGGAACAGATGATGATATAGCACAAAAGATATTGAAACAAGTCATACAGCAGGGTTTAGCAAATTATGAGAGCTGACTACAAAACAGGGAAGAACATGCTGAAGTTTTAAAACTATTCCATAGTAGTAGTCAGAAGTGCGGAGGTTGGATGGGTTTGATGTTGACCATGAAGGATTGCCAGAACTTGTCCTGAACACTTCTGCACAAGTGTGTGGAGCCTGGACTTCCATCACTGTGCTACAGTCATCAGACATATGCATTGCACATAAGCTGTGGGGAGTGGAAATGCCCACTGAAAGCCCTGCTGGGAGAGAATTACAATAATTGAGCCTCTATCATGGGGCTCTGCTCTGCTGCTACAAGGTCATCACGGGAGAAATAATGGAGTATCTTGCAGAAAGTTAGAATTTGGTCCTTTGCCCTTTCAGTATTGCACTTTGTACATGTATAAGCTCAATAACTATTAGTTAAAGATGGTGCAGAAAATGCCTTTGTAATTTCTCTTGGGAAATGGCTTTCTTTGCAAAAGTTAGGTTGAAAGGAAAGCACGATGACTTCTAAAAGTGATGACAAGAAGCAAGGATGAATCCGTTATGCTAATACTGTCCCTCCCCAATAGAAATAATTTCCAACGAATATTAAAATGGGAAGGTCATTTAGGTATCTCTTTATAGATTAGCAAGACACTATTGCAAGGTCTTTGGCTAAATACTGAGCCCAGAAGTATTCTGCAGTCCATGCTGATCTTTAAACTTGAAGAAAGTTATCTATTCTTACTTCAGATGTGTTTTATCAGCTCCTTAGGAACCTGCTAGAGTCATAACCTCTTCTTTTGTGCTGAGAAGGGAGTAGAGGAGCATTTTCCTTGTAGCTAGACAGGAGTCTTTCTTCCCTCAAATTGTCATTTCTATTTAGGTTTATCAGAATGTAAGAGTCCAACAAAATTTTCCCCAATCACTTCATCAACAACAAACTTGCTTTTGTTTGCTTCTTTTACAACCCAGGATAAGAAGTGACTTTGATGTATCAGATCTGATGTTCTGTGAAATTTAGCTCCATTTACATTTTGGCTTCCCCAACCCTCACTCCAACATAAAATCCTCTTAGAATGAGAAGATGGAGATTGAAACTTTGGCATGAGCTCTAATGAAATGTGAGACCTTGAACAAGTCATCTAACGTCTGTGAACATCAATTTTCTTGCCAATAAAGTGGGACAGAAATAATAGTAGGACTACTGGAAAGGTCAAATGAGATAGAAGATATAAAAATACATTGTAAATCATAAAGCACTTCAAATATATGGTTATAAATACTAAAAACACAGTCATGGCCTAGTGAAATGAGTGTTGAATTTGAGATCAGTAGACAGGCATGTAAATCTTGCATTGTCTGCTTAACAGTTGTCTGATTTGGGGTAAGTCATGTAAACTGTATAAGGCTTAGTTTCCGCAAGTGTAGATATGGATTATTAAGTTACTAAAAAACATCACAGGGTTTTTGTAACTGAAATAATAGCTGATTGAACCACAGTAGACACCTAGCTCAAGCTATGCCAATCAGACTCTCTCCTATGGGAATCTGGGATTGAGATTAAAGGACTGTCCATAGGCCAGGCATGGTGGATCACGCCTGTAATCCCAGCACTTTGGGAGGCCAAGGCAGGTGGATCACCTGAGGTCAAGAGTTCGAGACCAGCCCGACCAACATGGCAAAACCCTATCTCTACTACAAATATAGAAAAATTAGCCAGGTGTGGTGGCGGGTGCCTGCAATCCCAGCTACTCAGGAGGCTGAGGTTGGAGAATTGCTAAAACCCAGGGGGCAGAGGTTGCAGTGAACTGAGATTGTGCCACTGCACTCCAGCCTGGGCGACAGAGTGAGACTCTGTCACAAAAAAAAAAAAAAAAAAAAAGGACTGTCCATCATTTCTGGACAAGTGTGTGCCAGAGAGAAGAAAATTCAAAATGCATTGTATAAAAGGCTGATTGGTAGAGAAAGTGGGTACTGCTTCTGAGAAGAAAGAATGAAGTATGTTGAAGAGAGAGACACACACATACACACTGATTAAGAGCCAAACAGCATTCCTGGATTTCTTTACTCTTCCATTTCTAGGTGATATTTCCATATATCCTTATTGGAAATTTCCTTCTGGATTAGTTAACAGAATTCACTTTAGCTAGTTTAAACAGAAAGGGATTAATGCAGGAATTGGGTACTCATAAAATTGCTGGAAGGGAGAGGAGCAGGCTCTAGGCCAAGCTTTCAGGGTAACCTCCCAAACAACCCTCCAGAAGTGGTCCAATGAGGAAGTTACTGCCCTTTCCAGGAAACTGGGGAAGCAAGAAGCTGCTCCCACAGAATCACACTGCTTTTGTCAAGATCCACACCAGGAAGATTCTTGATACCTGTGAAGCTGAGAACTAGCCACTGAGCAATTTGCTGCTATCCTCCTTCCACCCTCCCATACTCTCACCAACTGTGGGCATGGCCTCTGCCTCTTGTGGAGGCTAAGTGGTATGCAGAGGCTGCACTGCAGGGAGTCTGAGTAATGCGATCTCTACTTGCAGCAGATAGCATGCGGTAAGCCATGTTTAGGAAAACAATATAGTTCAGTGGATTAATCTGCATTTCTAACTTGCCTTCTTTCTTCTGAAATCAAGTCCTGTTCATTGTAACGGCACAGTACTTAATATATCAATGTGAATGACAGGCTCGTGAATAAGCTGCAAGGCAGCCATTAGTTTTCTTGGAACGAGATGTCTGGGGATTCCCACCTCAGAGACCAACACAAAGAAATAAAGACAAGGTCTGGCTAAGGTTGGGACACTGTGACCTCTTTCCATGATTTTTGTGCCAATTACTTGTTGACAAGCCCCAGAGCTTAAGACATGGGTACTTCCGCTGTGAAATGAGATGACTATAGAATAGTTATCAAAGAGGTTAGAATATTTTTGGCATCATCACAGTTCTGAATTATAGCCTCAGTAAACAACAAGTCCTTACTCAGTCACACAATGTCTGGCGCCCTGTCCTTTGTGTCTTTGCATCTTTAATTCAGACTTTTCCCACCATGAAGGCGCTCACATCCTTCCTTGATTCTGGGGCAGACTGCAGAGCCCTAGGTAAGCATGCAGACTCCTCTGTCCATGTGCTTGCTGCCAGGCCTGCGTGGAGTCTTGGAAAGAGCATAGAATGTGAGTTATTTGCTTTGTGAGTTATTAGCTAGGGCCTTTAGGCAAGATGTGAAATCTTCCTAAACCTTAGATACTTCGTCTTTAAAATGGAATCAAAATGCCTGCCATATAAATTTGTGGGGATTGAGTGAAATAATGACTACAAAGGCCTTTGTAACTAACAGTGCCTGGCACACAGATCAGGCATATTGAATATTAGCTTCTTCAGGGCCGAGTCTTCACAGCTCTGGGCTCCATCACATTCTGAAGTTTCACTTTTGGTGAACGAATCCTTGCCTTGTGGCCCTTGGTTTCAATTGCGTCTCAGTTCCCTACCATCTTGTCCTTGCCAGGATCCATGTTGCCTTACCCCTCCTGCCCTTGGTCTCATCTTCCGTATTTAGTTCTATGGCCAGATATTTGCTACTTAGTAGAGATTTCTCATCTGCCTGCCTGCACAGCTATCTAATTTTTGAGATTTTCCATTACATACACCACCCTTTCATTGGTCATGACATTCTAGATTGCTATTGCTTGCCTGAGCTATCACCTGTTATTTATCACATTATTGTCCAGATGCTGAGTTCAACTTTCCTTTCTCTTGTCACTTGTAATTGAGTCCTTCTTTTACTTCCTTGCTACCTACATCTGCCATCTTCCCCTCCCACTCCAGCAAATGTCTTTGCCTCAGGTCCTGGATGTTAACCCTCTCATGCCAGGTAGTGTTTTTAGACACGAAACAGAGTCCTCTATGTCCTTGCTGCTCAGGTGACACACTGGCATCACTGGGAGCTTATTAGATATGCAGAATCTACTGAATCAGAATCAGCATTTTAACAAGATCCTGAGGTGATTCATAGGCACATGAAATTTTGAGAATCACTGTGCTATAAGCAAGGAAATGTGACTAGGTTAGAAAATACTTTGGTGGTGTCTGGCAAAAATCTGTTCACCTTCCTCCTGGTGATATTCTAGAGACAAACGGCTGCCTCCCAATATGGCTTGCTGGCACTTCTATTAAAAGGAATGCAATTTGGTATTCTGTGTTTTTTCATCCCAAGCATGGGTTTTGTGTTGTAAGGATGAAGTTCAGGCTTGTGACAAGGTGCAGTGAAATGAAAATTCCGGCAGGCTATGTATTTGAAGAAATTCACTCTATGACTGTTCTACTTGCTTCTGAGTCAAATCACATAAAGGGATTCTGCATTTATGAACTGTATGGTAAAGAGAAAGAACTCTAGGAATCTACTTTTTATCTTTGGTTTTTCCCTTTTTCTACCCCAGCCTTCCCAAACCTTCTTCCATCAGGTCCTCTGAAACCAGCACCAGAGTACAGAGCAGAACATGGCGACTGAGGGCAAACGACAGGGGAAAGCTTTGAGAAATGGCAGGTATTTTTCGTGACTTACTGAACTGGTGGCTTTTCCTCCTAATGTTTTTGCCCAAAACATGTCTTTGTAATATTGGATTATTGTGATTTTTTTTCATTTATTCAAATACATCCACACCGAACACTTTCCCTTCTTAGAAACTCCATCCTTGTGCTGCTACAAGGATGAATTTGTAAAAATTTTAAAAAGCCCACCAAATCAATCAATCCATATTTGGATGGAGAAACAGGCTTCAAGTATCTATTATGAAAAGTATAGGCTGTGAGTGATGTCACGAGACCTAGACAGCTTCTGCAGCCTAACTTCACTTTCAATTATCTTGTCATTATATGGCTGTGGGAAAAATGCAGCCTGCCTCTCTTTGCAGTTTTGAACACACAAATGCTCCCATATTTCTGATGCAGCTTCTAATGAAGGTGACTTTCCCACTTTTCATGCTGATATCAGTTTGACCTGCTCCTGTCCTGTTAGCACACCTGGGTCTGCTGTCCTTTTGTGAATATTATGGGCTCCGTGACATGCACAAAGTAATCTGTTGCTTTTCTTCCGATGTGATAGGGTTTGGGAGTTGGGGTAGAAGAGAGGGTTGAAAACTTTCAAAATAAATAAGAGGCATGGAAAGGCCCCTACCTTGCAAGAATGGAAAGGGCTAGAGATCAATGGCTAGGAAGATTGAAAGTGCCCTCAGGCCATGTCATAAATCAAGATGTGATGGAACTTGCAGATAGGTAGAAAGGCAAATAATTGCTCACTTCTTGAGCATAGCATTGGTGGTTAAAATACAATCAGTTAAATTTTAGACTCAGGGTTTTTCTGAATTGTGGTGAATGCACAATAACTATCACTTGGCTTAAAAAAATGACACCATGAAAATATTTGATGATGTAGCCACTTCTTTAAAAAGATGCCATATGAATTTTTCAAAAGTAAATAGTGATGACTTCAAAGTGTGTATACTTTGGAAAAGACTACTCTATGTTTACATGATACAAGACTTCCACATGTATCATTTCTGCTTCCTTGCAAGAGCTGAGGGAAGAGGGGAATGCTTCCCTATTACAATAAAGTGCTATACTTATGTTTAATAATTAATTAAGAAGGAATAAAAAGGTTCATAACAAGTGAACCTATCCCAGTCCATACTACTTGGTAGCTATCTTTAGCTGACTAAGGAAATAACAATAGACAGGTTTATCAATCAAAGCTTGGTTTCTGGCAGCCGAGGGAAGCATCATCATTAGCTTAAGACAGACAGACTCCTACTAATTGCATCAAATGCAGTCTATACAGCAGGGGTTCTTCTTTTTTTTTGAGACGGAGTCTTGCTCAGTCGCCCAGGCTGGAGTGCAGTGGCTCGATCTCGGCTCACCGCAAGCTCTGCCTCCCGGGTTTACACCATTCTCCTGCCTCAGCCTCCCAAGTAGCTGGGACTACAGGCGCCCGCCACCACGCCCAGCTAATTTTTTGCATTTTTAGTAGAAACGGGGTTTCACCATGTTCGCCAGGATGGTCTCGATCTCCTGACCTCTTGATCCGCCCGCCTCAGCCTCCCAAAGTGCTGGGATTACAGGTGTGAGCCACCATGCCCGGCCAACAGCAGGGGTTCTTAAAGTGTGGTCCCTGGACCAGTAGCATCAGCATTTCCTGGGAACTTGGGGGAAGTGCAGATACTCAGGCCCCACTCTGAATTGCTGAATCGGAACCTCTGGGGGTCGGGCCCAGTGACAAGTGCTTTAATAATAAGCTCTCCCAGTGATTCAGACACTCACTGGTTTGGGAACCACTGCTACCCAGTGGTATCGGAGGAGCGACGATAATACAAGAGAAAGTGCCAGGGCTCTGAGGCCAAGCCTTTCTTTCTTTCTCAGCCTTGCCATCACTCACTGTGTGACCTTTGCAAGTCTTTGGCCTGCCTGAACCTTGATTTTCTCTTCTGCAAAATCAGAATCATCTCCTTTCCTCACAGGTCTGTTGTGGGGAAAGTGAGATGATGTGAGTTCTTGTTCATACAGTAGGTGCCCAGAAAACCTTGGTGCTTTTCCTCTTCCCTTCCCTGAAGCTGACCTGCTGAAAAAATCCAAGAGGTAAGAGCCATCAATATTTGTGGAAAATTAAGAGCATTTCCATAAATTCATGGACATTTACTCAGTGAAAGTTGATGTCTTGGGCTGAGTGAACTGTCTGCTGTCCAGGCCTTTGCTGTCCAACACAGGAGCCAAATGTGACCACTGAGCACTGGAAATGTGGCTTGTGTGAATGAGATGAGCTGCAAGTGTAAACGAGACATTGGATTTTAAAGACTTAACATGAAAAAAAAATTTAACTTATAATTTTTTATATTGACTACATGCTGAAATAAAATTTTGGGTATATTGGGTTAAATATATTATTAAAATTAATTTTACCTTTTTTTAAAAAAAAATTTAAACTGTGGCTACAAGGAAATGTATAAGCACATAGGTGGCTCACAGAGTTAACTCTGAGTAACTCGGGCTTGTTAATAATGTCCACTCCTAAGTAAAGTCCTATGAGGCATAAGTCCCCATTCTGTCTTCCAGCACTCCCATGCTATTTTCATACGGGCAGAATCAAGAGACTTGCTTAGCCCCTCAGACATTCAAAAAAGTCAGCGTTCAGGAAATGAGAGTTCTTTAAGCATCAGCCCACTCTATCTTCTCTTGCTTAACAAAAGACAACAAAAGACAGTTCTCTCAGATGTCTATTTGTCCTCGGCGTGACTTAAAAATCAGCTCAGGAAATCATCTGTCAGTCAAGTATATTACAGAGAGAAACATTTGTGAAATTATCTGAGTTGAGATGTCTCAAATGACAATTTCTTATTTGTGCAACTTAAATTATTCAAGACAACACAGACCTGCTCTAATCTTTAAAAAGACTTCAGGGTTACGAGAATTTGGTTCTCTGTGTTTTAAATATTTCGTCTTATTTTAAGAACCCAACTCTATGGGAGACTCAGAGAGCATTCCAATGACAGAAAGAAGCCCCTCCTTGTGTGTACCTAGGACGGATTACATGCATCTGTCTCGTAGCTTGTTTGGGTGATGCTTCCCTAAGAAAAGCAGCTAGTTACATGAGGAATGGGCCAGATGGTAGACAGATGACTCTATGCCTGAAAAATTGCATGAGTAATATTTTACCACTCTTTCACTTCAGTTTTATTTATTTATTTATTTTTGGTGGGGTGCAGAAAGCTCCCAGTTAATTACAATATAGGACATCTGCTTGATGCCAGGCACTATGCTAGCCACAGTGGGCAGAACTGGATGAGACATGGTCCTATTCCAGCTTGAACGAAAATTGCAATAAAGGACAAGCCCCTCTACACAGCCATGATTATGATTTTATTGATTTTCATGTATAGGGCTCATTGCTAGCTTTATTTTTCTTTTATTTTAATAATTTCAACTTTTATTTTAGATTTGGGGGTACACATGCAGGTTTGTTACATGAGTATATTATGTGATGCTGAGGTTTGGGGAACAAATGATCCCTACTAGGGGATTATCCAGCTAGTGAGTATAGTACCCAATAAGTAGTTTTTCAGCCCTTTCCCTGCTGCCTCTCTTCCTCCTCCAGTAGTCCCCAGTGTCCATTGTTCCCATGTTTATGTCTATATGTACCTCCCATTTGCAAGTGAGAACATGTGGTATTTGGTTTTTCGTTCCTGTGTTAATTTGCTTAGGATGATGGCCTCCAGCTGGATCCATGTTGCTGCAAAGAACATGATTTCATTCTTTTATTATGGCTGTGTAGTATTCCATGGTGTATATATACCACATTTACTTTATCCAATTCACTGCCGATAGGCACTTAGGTTGATTTCATGTCTTTGCTATTGTGAATAGTGCTGCAATGAACATACAAGTGCACATGTATTTTTTGTAGAACAATTTATTTTCCTCTGGGTATATAACCAGTAATGGAATTGTTGGGTCATATGGTAGTTCTATTTTTAGTTCTTTGAGAAATCTCCAAACTTCATTCCACAGTGGCGGAACTAATTTACATTCCCTCCAAAAGTGTATAAGTGTTCCTTTTCTTGCAGCCTTGCCAGCATCTGTTATTTTTTGTCTTTTTATTAATGGCCATTTGGACTGGTGTTAGATGATATCTCATTATGGCTTATATTGGCATTTTTCTGATGATTAGTGATGGTAGGTATTTTTTTCCTATGTTTTTTGTCCAATTGTATGTCTTCTTTTGAAAAGTGTCTGTTCATGTCTTTTTTAAAATGAAGTATTTATTTTTTGTTTGTTGAGTTGTTTAAGTGCCTTATGGATTCTGGATATTAGACCTTTGTTGGATGCATAGTTTGCAAGTATTTTCTCCCATTCTGTAGGTTGTTTGTTCACTCTGTTGACAGTTTCTTTTGCTGTGCAAAAGTTCTTTAGTTTAATTAGGTTTCACTTTTCAGTTTTTGTTTTTTGTTGCAATTGCTTTTGAGGACTTAGTTATAAATTATGTCCCAAGGCTGATGTCCAGGTGATATTTCCTAGGTTTCCTTCTAAGATTTTTATAGTTTGAGGCCTTACAATTTAATCTTTAATCCATCTTGAGTTAATTTTTGTATATGGTGGAAGATATGGGTCCAGTTTCATTCTTCCACATATTGCTAGCCAGCTATCCCAGCACTATTTATTAAATAGGGAATCATTTCTTCATTGCTTATTTTTGTCGACTTTGTCGAAGATCAGATGGTTGTAGGTGTGCAGCTTTTTGGGGTACCCTATCACTTTAATTTTTCTCACTTGCAGGGCACCATTCTAGGTTCTAGGCCCATGGTACAACAATGTTATATTTAAAAAATATTAAAGGCATATTTAAATTTAATTTTAGCATCAGTAAAAGAGATATTTTACACACACAGTAGTGAAAAAAGTTGTTAGAATCTCTGCTTAATATTCAAACCAAATAATGCTTTTTTGAATGAATAAATGTTTCTTTAAAAGGTAAAATTGTGGGCTGGGCATAGTGATTGATGCCTGTAATCCCAGCACTTTGGGAGGCCGAAGTGGGTGGATCACTTGAGGTCAGGAGTTTGAGACCAGCCTAGTCAACATGGCGAAACCCCATGTCTACTAAAAATATAAAAATTAGCCAGGTGTGGTGGCGCATGCCTATAATCCCAGCTACTTGGGAGGCTGAGGCACGAGAATCACTTGAACCTGGGAGGTGGAGGTTGCAGTGAGCTGAGAGGGCACCACTGCACTTCAGCCTGAGTGACAGAGTGAGACTGTCTCAAAAAAAAATTGTTGTGCTTAAAATGTAATATAGATACACATTTCAGATTGTTTAAGTATATCCTCCTCCATCCTAGGAGAAAAGATTTATTTGTCTAAAAAGAGACTGTGGATATTAATTTCATTTCATTAGTAACTGACAATTTTGTATTTATATTTTACAGATGCCAGACTCTTGCTGTTGATATTAGTATGAACATCAACATTAGGCTATAATAATAAGCTATCAAAGGTTCTGCGCAAGGTGTGGCTAGTTAAAAATTAGGAATAAGCTTAATAAAAACTTGTAAACTAATCTCAGTCCTTACTTCTCAATTGCTCTGGATTGAAGAAAGTGTGTGCTGTGTGCACGCGCGCGTGTGTTTTTCAATGTCCCCAAACAGCACTATTTATCCAGCTGTCTACTTCCTTAAGGACAGATCTCCATCCCCACTCTCCATCCCAACCTCTGGCTCCATAGCAAGACTTATTTATCCTTAGTTACCAACTGGCTTATTAAAACTAATACTAGCCCGGGTGCGGTGGCTCACACCTGTAATCCCAGGACTTTGGGAGGCCAAGGCGGGTGGATCACCTCAGGTCAGGAATTCAAGACCAGCCTGACCAACATGGAGAAATTCTGTCTCTACTAAAAATACAAAATTAGCTGGGCGTGGGGGCTTATGCCTGTAATCCCAGCTACTCGGGAGGTTGAGGCAGGATAATCGCTTGAACCCGGGAGGCGGAGGTTGTGGTGAGCCAAGATTGTGCCATTGCACTCCAGCCTGGGCAATAAGAGTGAAACTCTATCTCCAAACAAACAAACAAACAAACACCAAAAAACTAATACTACACTAGTGATTGGGAATTCTTCCATTAATATATGTGGGCATTTCTCTGTGTGTATGTGTGTGTGTGTGTGTGTGTGTGTGTGTGTGTGTGTGGTGGTGGTGGGGGATAGAGATGCAGAGAGAGAGAGAGAGAGAGACAGACAGACAGACAGACAGAGAGAGAGAGAGAGAGAGACAGAGACAGAGAGAACTTGCTTGGACCTGCTTTTTGCATCATCCAGCATTCAGTTTCCCTGCTTCCTCAGCTAGGCTATGTTCACTTTTTCCAGTCAATTATGAGAAGTATGTGACTCCTTGTATGAATTGCATGAGTGGCCCCAATTCTACACCCTCCCCAGTACCCATGTCCTTTCCCATGTCATTTTGTGGTGCTTTTCCCCTGTGCATGGGGTATATGGCCCATCAGCCATTACTTACTTTGGCTGATGGGATGTTAGCAAATGTGACATAGCAGAGACTCCAGAAGTCCTTGTGCTGTTGGGCTTGACTATTCTGTGACCTGTCATCACCTGGAAGACATTCTAGTCTGCTAGTTCCAGGAAGAAAATGAGAGACACGTGGGGCAGAGCCACCCCCAGACAAATCTAGCCTAAATGTTCCAACCCCCAGACTTGTGAGGAATAATAAATAATTCTCTTTAGGCCACTGAATGTTGGGGTGGTTTGTATACAGAAATAGCCAACTGACACAACTGACACACTTCCTTCTTCCTCATCACACAGACCCAGATCCTTCCCTTCTCTACTCCTTAGACGAACCGCACTCTGCCCCCTAGCACCTGGTGACAAAAAGTGAGAACTTCTGTAGCACTAGGAAAACAGAAGAGAAAATAAGGGGAAAAAATGAGGGTAAAGGAGAGAAGACTATGCTGATGCCATCTGAGAGATTCCTATGGGAAAGATGGAAAATTTAACCATCACCATGCTCCTCCTGTTCCTGAATCAGTTCTCCCATATCTTTTCTTTCTTCCAGGTCTTACTTCCTACTCTTAATGCTTTATCTTCCCACTATTGATCTGCATCATGAGGCCAGGGTTCTTTTACAATTATTGCTAACATTTATTGAATACTAATTATATATTAAGCACTGAGCTAAGTGCTGTACTTGGATTATGTGTTTTAAATCTCACTATGGCACTGTAAGATAGATAACATGGTCTGTATTTTACACACAAAGAAGCTTAAGAGTCATCAAGTGATTTGCTCAAGATCCACGGCTAGTAAGCAGTGAAGCTAAGGCTCTAATCCAGGCAGGCTGACATCAAAGCCTGTGCTTTTCCCTCTATGCCACGCTGCTCCTTCTTGTTGACTCCTCTCCATCCTACCTTCCACTGCCATTCTTCTCCCCTTCCATAGGCAACCATTAACATATGTATTTTTATTTGAATATTTTTTGCACAGTGAAGATGGTTATTTGGTACACATTGTTTCTGATTTATCTAAGTGATAATTATTTCTTTTCTTATTCTGTTTTCTTTTTTTCATTAAGCATTCTGTTTTTAAGACCCATACACTTTGCTATGTGTTCATTTAATTTGTTGCCTCTTACCTGCTACATAGCACTCCATGGTTTCTACTCATCCCAAATTCCTTATCCATCCCTCCATAGTGAATAACCAGATTTCCTCCAACTCCCCACCGCCAAGTAATGCTCTAGTGAACATCCTCATACATGCTCCAGTATGGCCCTAGTAAGAAATTTCCTGGACATAAATCCAGGAGCAGAATTGGTATGTCACAGGGAATGTTTATCTGTTGGACTAGATTGCTCCTCACAATGGTCTGCTCTCCCACTGGCAGCACGTGAAGGCAAATCTCTGCCTATGATCCTAAATAAATTCTGCCAGCCTGAAAGGTGCAAACCGGTAACTCACCATTTTAACTTGCATTCATCTAATTACCAATTATTTGGGCATTTCTTTACATGCTGGCTCTGTTTTTGAGTTTCTTTTTCTAAAAATTACCTATTCATAATCTGCTCATTTTGTAACTGAGCTTTTTTTTTCTTATTGATTCGGAGGAATCCTTTGCTTATTCTAGATACATCGGCTAGAAACATTCCAAATAGCTTCTCCCAATCTATCATCTGGCCTTTGTGTTTGTTGTCTCTCACGAACAGAAGTCCTATTTTGATGTTTTCAATTAATATGTATTTTTGCCTTATGGTTTGTGCCTTTGAAGTTTTGTTTAAAAGAGGCCCCTGACCTCTATTCTCAAATATTGAATATTGAAAAAAATATTCTCAAATATTTTCAAAACATTTTTGTCCATTATCTTTGTGGGTTTACATTTCTATTGTTTCCACTTTAAATATGATTAAGATAACCTTATAATATCATGAGTGAAATAAGCTTTGAAGGGTAGGTCCAAGAACTCGATCATTGTGTACATCAATTGGTTCTGTGAAAAGCCTGTGATCTGAGTTCCAAGACAACAATTCAGAAGTGGACTTTTGGAATAGAGCCTGTTTATGCATTGAAGGTTGCCAAGATATTTATGAAAGGAACTCTCAAGTTCTATTATAGTGGTCTGGCCATTTTTGTTGGCCTCAGTATCGTTACATTATAATCATAGTGTTAATCTGATTATAAATCACCTGGGGTAGTGTTGCTTAAAATGTGGTCCTCAATTAATTGTATTGCATTTACTTAAATGCGTTTGTTAAAAATAAAGATTTCATTTGTCAAAACCCATAGAATGTACAACACAAAGAGTAAGCCCTAATATTTGGTTGATAATAATATGTCAATATTGGTTCATCAGTTGTAATAACTGGACCATGCTGATGTAAGCTATTGATGGTAGAGAGGCTGTGAGCTGGTGGAGAAGTATGTGGGAACTCTCTTTACTTTGCTCAGTTTTGCTGTACACCTAAACTGCTCTAAAAAAATACAATTTATTAATTGAAAAAAAAAAAGATTACAGAGCGGTTCCTTACAACTACTGAAGTCAGAATTTGCATTTAAAATAAGTATCCCAAGTAAATATTATGCTCTTAGAAGCTCCATAGCTATGGAAAATTACTATTTGCATAATAATAATGATAAGGCTTGCTGTGGGTGTTACCTAGTGGGTGTGCATTAGCTGGTGAAGGAAGGGATTACTTCAGAATGCATCCCAAGAGACAGCCAAAGAGAAATGAGTTTCTCAGTAATGGGGGAATAGTCCCCTAAGATTTATTTTAACTTCTATAATGATAAAAATTGTATTACTTATATTTGTTTGACACTTGGCTTTTACTTGCTGTGTTTATGGTGAGGAAAATAAAGATATGTTCTGGACAAAACACAGGGACCTACAAGCCTACTAGCACTAAATTTTCATCACCCTGTGTATGAACTAAAGTGATTGTATTTTCTACATTGGGGATTCTTGTCTTTATTGTTTCTTCTGCCTGGGCAGAATCTCTTCCCTCTGTTACTTCTGAAGGACACATTGCAAATTCACACAGACATTTTTAAGGCTTGGCTTTGTTCCTCATCTGTCTAGCAATACAACGAGGGAATTCTCAGCCAGGGTGAAAACGGGTAACATTCTATGGAGTCACATTTCCATCAGGGGAATAAGGGCTCTCCTTGGGGACTGTCACTGAACTTGCAGAAACAGCTATAGAGTTTGAGTTCCATGGATGGCAAATGTGGTAAAAGAATAAATGTTGTAAAGGAATAAGCTTTTAGTGTGTTACCTCATAAATACAGGTGTATGTGGGGAGATTATGAGAAACAAAACCAAAACCGAAACCAACCGACTAACTGCGATCAGCGTTATATTTAAAAATATTTGTAAAGCAACCAGATGAAAAAATTATATTTAAGCATGTGGAGGAAGCAATCTCCAGATCTTTATGAGGCCTCCTTTATGATTCAGTGATATTAGGAACAAAGGGAGACAGCAGGACAAGGTAGTGAGGGGCATGGGTTATGCACCCCATTAATCAAACACTATATAAATGTTCATTAAATTAAATCAAAGTACTAAAAATGACAATAGTTAACATATGTTAGACATTGTGAAAGACAGTTTTACATGTATTATCTCCTTTTATTTTCATAAAATCTCTATCAGGCAGGTTCTATTAATGCCCTTATAGATGAAGACACTTAAGTTTGCCCTAATATTCACAGAGCTAGCAGGTAGCACAAGTCAGTTTCCCAAGGCTGGCAGAGAGCTCTGTTTGCAAGAAAAGGCAGCAATAAAACGTTATCAGAAATGGGATTTTTTAGCCTATTATTGAGTGAAACTTTCGATGTCATGGGTTACTTACTTATTTCTAACCATAATAAAACAAACCGGCGAGATTCTATTTCCCCTCTCTGCGCCTTGGCTTCTTCATCAGTAAAACAAGGCAGTTGAGTGACTTCATTGGTCCTCAACCCTGGCTGTGCATTGGAACCTCCTGGGGAGTTTTTCATACCTAGATCTACTTCATACCAACTGAATGAGAATCTCTGGAGTAGGACCCAATCCCTGGAATACCTTTTTTTTTTTTTTTTTTTTTTTTTTAATGGAGTCTCGCTCAGTCGCCCAGGCTGAGTCCCAGGCTGGAGTGCAGTGGCATGATCTGGGTTCACTGCAACCTCTGCCTCCTATGTTTAAGCAATTCTCCTGCCTCAACCTCCCAAGTACCTGGGACTACATGTATCTGCCACCACGCCTGGATAATTTTTTGTATTTTTAGTAGTGATGGGGTTTTGCCATATTGGCCAAGGTGGTCTTGAACTCCTGACATCAAGTGATCCCAAGACCTCAAGTGATCCATCTGCCTCAGCTTCCTTAAATGCTGGGATTATAGGCGTGAGCCACTGTGCCCAGCCTGGAATACTTTTAAATCTCCTCAGGTGATTGTAAAGAACCAGAGCCTTTCTGCCTCTGTCACTGCATTTCAATATTTCTTTACCTTGATCCCCAATATAGATGAGAGGAGACATTGGTTTTATCATCGCTAAGTTACTACACCCCCTTAGTAGCTGAAGCATATGAATTGTTGACCTAAGTTTTTCAAGAAGAGGAAATTTCTCTGTCTAGACCACTTCTTGAAAGCCTCCCCTTTTTTTCAGACAAGCTCATGGCATGCAGCACCCCAAATAAAATAATCTGAACTAATACAGGCCTACACATTTCCAATCCAGGGCAGCTCTGGATTGGGTACCCGAATTTGGCTTGGGCTAGTGATTTCTTACTGAGAAAAGTATTCATCCAGCCTCTGAGGAAATATAATGAATGAAGATGGGATTGTGAATTTGTGTTCTACAGGCATCTAGGAAGAGTCTTGAATAATTTGTCAGTTTTTCTTCCTGTTGTTGCATTGGTTCTTGGTACATTCTTACAGGGTTATACCACAACAAATATTCATTTTTGAAACATACTGTATTAATTAGGAATGCTTTCAGTTGCAAGTAGCAGCACATTCAACCATAGTGGCTTAAATAATAAGAGTTCTATTTTTCTCATGTAAAATTCCTGTAATTTGTTTTAACAACTTGACAGTGCACAAATCTTAATGATTTTCTTCTCCATTTCCTCACAGTCATTGGATGCCAGCTGCAGTTCCTGCCATCTCTTTTATGTTCCCTTAGGAAGAAGGAGAAAGAGGAAGGGGCAGCTTCTGTGTCAGGAAAGCAAAAGTTTCCCAGGAATGCTACAGCAGACTCCTGCTGACAATTTGTTGGCCAGAGAGGAAAGGGAGTTGGGAAGTGTCAGCCCACCACCAGGGTCTGCTTTGGCTTGGATGTTGTGTGGGGAGTATCAGAAGCTCAGTTTTGGAAATATTAAGTTTGAGAAGCTAATTAGATATTCAAAAAAGGGTATCAGGTAAGTTGTTGGGTATAGAGACTAAAGTTCATTGAAGGGGTAGGAGGAGGCTTAAACTTGGGAGACATCAGAATATAGATGTTATTTAAAGTCGTGACACCTGATGAGATTACCTAAGGAAGCGTGTGTAGCTAGAAAGGATACACTAGTTAAAGAGTGGAGCCATGCGAGAGGAATCGGCAAAGGAGACTACACCAGAAGAGCCTAGAAAGACAATTAGGCAAGGTCAGCGACCGGAAGCCAGCTGAAGAGAGGGTTTCAAAATGGGGCCAGTAGTCAATTGTGAAAAGGCTACTGACAGGTCAATACAAAGATTGAAAGTTGAGCATGAGATTTAGCAATTAGGAGGCTGGAGTGACCTTGATAAGACAGTGCCTGTGAAATTCTGAAGGTGAAAACCTGAATGGGGTGAGTTCATGAAAAGAGTGGGAGGAGAGGAATCAGAAGCAGCATGAATATAAGACATTTCTACAAGGGCATCTAAGGTCAGCTCCAACTCTCAGATTAACTTGAGCCCTTCTGAAAAAGTGACAGGATATATGCAGTTTCTTTAGAGGCACACTCTGAGATGCTTTGATGACCACAAGGACCTTGTTAAACACAAATCCTATCGGGAAACAGGCAGTTCACTATGACCTTTTGAAAGTTTTAATTCAAAGCACTTGAAGATACTTTTTTTTCTGGGCTTCCTGATCTTACTTCAGTAGGTTTTTATAAAGTTACATAGCCAAATAAGAGTATAGGTTTCAAAGGCTGATTCTTAAATGCATTAAACTGTTGATTAATAACATTATCTACAAGCTATCAAATAAAAATAAGACCAAACTCTTTACTTGTACAGAGTGGACTGATCAAGTTGAAAGCAACAGAAAAAGCATCTATAAGAATTGACTATGTGTCCCAGCACTTTGGGAGGCCTAGGCAAGTGGATCCCTTGGGCCTAGGACTTCGAGACCAGCTGGGCAACATGGTAAGGCCCTGTTTCTAAAAAAAAAAGTACCAAAAAAATTTGCAGGGTGTGGTGGTGTGGGCCTGTGGTCCCAGCTACTTTAGGAGGCTGTGGGAGGAATACCTGACCTCAGGAGGTCGAGGCTGCAGGGAGTCGTGATTATGCCACTGTACTCCAGCCTGGGCGACTGAGTGAGACTCCGTCTCAAAAAAAAAAAAAAAAAAAAAAAAGGTAAAGGAAAAAAGAATTAATCACATGATGCCATGTAAAACAAAGAACTTGAAATTTTGAGTAAAATGATTTGTGTTTGAGTCCTACATCCAATCCTTCCTAGCTGTGAAAATTTAGACAAAATATTAAGCTTTTCTGTAGCTTGGTTTTGGATGTGTAAAATGGGATAATGATAAATATCTCACAGGTTTATTGCCGAGATCAACGAAAAGGTTATATGGGAAAATGCTTAGTAATGAGAATAAATAAAGCCTATGTAGATATTATTGATTATAAATTGCTTTCATACACATGCTTTTGTTGGACTGTCTCAAAACTATGAAGGATTCAGGGATGGGTATTGTTAAATATTTTTAAATATTTTAAAGAAATATTTTAAAGAAGGTGAAGCTGAGGCTCTCAGATGTTAAGGGGCTAGGCCAAAGTCACATGACTAATACCTGCCAGATTTGAGACCAGAAATAGTTTTCTGTCTATGATCTGGGGCTCTGTCCACTATTATGGTGTTTATGTGGACACTACATGGTATCAGAATCCAGTGAGGCAAGGAGGCTCCTCTGCCATTGACAAGAGTTTCTAAATTGGACTCATTCTATTCTTGGTGGTATGAGTGTATGGGCCTCTGACAGCATGGGTCAGTGGGTGGGTACACATCTAAAGCAGGAAACATTTGGGGCATCCTAGAGCCCTTTCCCCTTTGACTTTTTTTTTTTTTTTTTTTTGAGATGGAGTCTCTCTCTGTTGCCCAGGCTGGAGTGCAGTGGCGTGATCTCTGCTCACTGCAACCTCTGCCTCCCAGGTTCAAGAGATTCTCCTGCCTTAGCCTCCTAAGTAGCTAGAGCTACAGGTGCCCACCACCAGGCCCAGCTAATTTTTTTTTTTTTTTGTATTTTTAATAGAGATGGGGTTTCACCATATTGGCCAGGCTGGTCTCAAACTCCTGACCTAGTGATCGGCCCGACTTGGCCTCCCATCCCCTTTGACTTTCAGCTTTCCCCTCCCCTAGTCAACCGTGCATACTAACAAGTTCCTAAAAGAGTATTTAATGTGCTCACTGATATGAGGGCAGGAGCATTTACTGCCCTCAGGTCCTCTTTTTAAAGAACACCTCTGAAGATATCCTTAGAATTGAAATATGTTATAGCTAGAAAGACCCTCAGATGTCATTTGGTCATGCCCTGCATTTCACAGGCCAGGAATTTTAATTTTGGAACTATTAAGATATTGGTCCAAGGCTCCTCAGCTGGTGTCAGAGACAGGACTAGCACAGGGCCATTTGAATCCATGTGGACGATCTTTCCACTACACCACATCGCCACTCCCAGTGTGGCCATAGCATGGTGTGATAACTAAACCAAAAAATTTGAAAGATTTCTCAATTAGTTGCTTAAATAAAGTGAATTTATTTTACCTCCCTCACTATAGCATTGAAAAGAGCTTAAACCCTTAATATATAAATGGTCACTGGAGTCACCTCTTGATGGATAATCATGTTTTCTCATTTGCAGTTTAAGTGCTAGAAGACAAAGTGACTTTAAAATTGTTCACGAGAGGACCCAATTATCTGATAAGAAATTCCAAAGACCATATACACAAATGCAGAAACAGACCTCTTTATGAATGGTGTCTGACAAGGAAAGAAGTATTTGTGGCATAGGAGCTCTGGAAAATGTAATTATTTATTCTTTCATAATTAATGAAATAAATTGAAAATGAAGCTTTCATTTCAAATCCTTTTTATCTGGATGAAACTTTAATTTTACATAATTAAATTGACTTCACAGTTCAGTGTGTTAAAATATGCAATTAAGCAGCATATCAAGGTTAAAGGCCTACTGTTGTTGGCTCATTTAGAAATCATGCTGCTGAACTCCCAAACAATACCTGCCTGTCTGCGATCAGCCCCAGAGTCAGGGATGGCACACATCCTGTAGAGCTGCTCCCCAAATTCAGAGCAGGCAGTTGAGTCTTCTTGCATCTGCCAGCTCCTATATAAAGTTAGTTGGCACTGGGCACTGCAGCTCACACTTGTAATCCTGCTGCTTTGGGAGGCCGAGGCAGGAGGATCCCTTGAAGCCAGAAGTTTGAGGCCAGCCTGGGCACCCTGTCTCTACAAAAAACAACCCCCGCCACCAATACACAAAAATGTAGCAGAGTGTGATGGCACACACTTGTAGTCCTAGCTACTCCAGAGGCTAAGGCAGGAGGATTGCTTGAGCCCAGGAGTTCAAGGTTATAATGAGCTATGATCGTGTCACTGCTCTCTGGCCTGGGCAACAGAGTGAGACTCTAAGAAAACAAACAAACAAACAAAAAAAACCAAAAAAACCCCCCAAAATTAAGTTAGTTAGATATTTAAAGAGGTTTCACTTTTCTTTGTTTTTTTTTTTTTTTGTTTTTTTTTTTGTTTTTTTTTTTTCAGTGGGCCTTTGTTTTTTAGCATAAAGAAATATCCTGGCACTTCACTGGAGCTCCATAGATGATTAAGTTTATGTCTTATAAAGGTTTTCTTTAAGACAACAGTTATATCTTCAAAGTTGTTGCCTTCTGTTTCATGAAAGTATGTGTTTAACATACTTTGAAAGTATGTGTTTAACATACTTTGAAAGTATGTTAAAATTCCTTCATTTTAATTTTCCCACTTTACAATTTATGACAAATCTTAGCTGTGACTTCTTTCAAATAATCTTGTGGAAAGGAGAAGCTTAGGCATGTGGGAGGCATTGAAGGGGGACACTGCAATGAGGATTGGGGCTAGTTGACTGGAAGTGTGTCACAGGAAAAAGCAGTCTGTAGAAGTGGAGACTTTTAGCTGTGTACACTCCTCCCTTGTTTTCCTTTTGAATATCACCTTTGTGATGATTAATTTATGGCTCAGCAGCATCTTGTATTCCCTTTCATCTTAAGACTCTGTGAGTAGAACACAGTTCAACAATTAGAATTGAGCTTTTTTTCCTTCCCTTATATATTTTAGAATTCATCGAACAGTGATTTTTATGTATCCATTAGGGTGGAATGTTGGGAAGCACTCACGGATCTAAGCAATATCCTTGCTGTAATGACACTTAGAAAGCCTGAATCTATATGGTGGCTGATACGTTTTGGCTGTGTCCCCTCCCAAATCTCACCTTGAATTGTAATAATTCACACATGTCAAGGGCAGGGCCAGGTGGAGACAATTGAATCATGGGGGCGGGTTCCCCTATACCGTTCTCGTGATAATGAATAAGTCTCACAAGATCTGATGGTTTTATAAATGGGAGTTCCCCTGCAATAGCTCTTGCCTGCTGCCATGTAAGATGTGACTTTGCTCTTCCTTTGCCTTCCACCATGATTGTGAGACCTCCTCAGCCATGTGGAACTGTGAGTCAATTAAACCTCTTTCCTTTATAAATTACCCAGTCTCAGGTGTGTCTTTATTACCAGCATGAGAACAGACTAATACAGTGGACTTTCCAGATAAATGGGGAAGTGTGTTGCTGCATTAATTACAATAGCCACAAAAAGAAGACATGATCATGACATGAAAGTGACACTCAGGAAGAACTTCACATTGGGGGCATATTCTATAATTTCAGGCTTATTCTCACTATAATGCTCTTGTCACTCATTATGGGATGTAAGTGATATAACTGGTAGACCATTGCATTTGTTCATTTTCATGCTGCTATGAAGAACTTCTTGAGACTGTGTAATTTATAAAGGAAAGAGTTTCAATTAACTCACAGTTCCACATTGCTGGGGAGGCCTCAGGAAACTTACAATCATGGTAGAAGGGGAAGTAAATACATACTTCTTCACATGGCAGCAGGAGACAGAAGTGCCAGCAGGGGAAATGCCAGACACTTATAAAACCATCAGATCTCATGAAAATTACTCACTATCATGAGAACAGCATAGGGGAGCCACCTCCATGATCTAATCACTTCCCATGAGGTCCCTTTCCCAACACGTGGAAATTACAATTTGGATTACAATTTAAGATGAGATTTGGATGGGGACACAGAGCCAGACCATATCAACCATAAAACTGGAAGATTATAAAAGACATTACAGTGTGCATCCCTTTCAGATGTGTAATCTCTATCAGAATGTATGCATACTTTGCTCTGTTGAACCAAGTCTTGAGATATGACATTGCCTTCTTCCATGACACTGAAAGGCATCATGTGCTTAATAAATTCTTCTAAAATTCCGAGCTGGAACTAGATTTGCCTGTCTCATTGCATTGTCCTGAAACCGAAAGGAAGCCTTGGCTACCACAGTACATCTCCGTAGTTTTATCAGAAAAAACTTAATAGTGAAATCCAAAACAAGAGGAGCAGCAAAAAAAAAAAAAAAAAAAAAAAAAAAAAGTGAAAAAAGTCTTAAAAGGTGAAAAGTTATATCAATGCACTCATGCAAATTGTAAAAGCACCCATTTATATATAATTAATTATACAATTTCAAATTATTCTTATCTTTTTAATTAAAACCAACCTCTCTTCCTTTAGAATCCATAGAAGATAGCATTGATGACATTTAATTTTGATTATTACATGCACCTGAACACCATTAAACTACTGTTTAATGAAACTATGTTCACACATACAACATACAAAACTACTGATTGGTCTTTCCTCAAACAATCTGACTTTGGAAGCTTCAATGTTTAGCAAGTGTTTAAATAATACCAAACAATAAAGCTACTTTGTATAGCAAGTGTAAATCTTGTACCATTTCCCAGGAACATGCAGGTTTGACTAGATTTTATACAAGGCTTAGAAATCCTGGTCTGATTTTATATAGATCCAATTGCATGAGGGTCTGATATGCCCTACAATAGAGCTGTTTACATCTTCTCAGAGTCTGAGATTAAGGAATTTTGATTGAAAAATGAAAATGTGGTGCAACTAAAATGTTTGATCAATGTGGCCTTATGTTCTAACTGCTTTATTGGATCTATCAGGTTTGATACAGATGAACTCCCACTAATTTTCATCCTTCAGAACAAGATGGAAGAAACTACGGTCATACGTGCAAATGGCGAAGATGATGAACACAGAAAAATTATGCAAAGACAATCCCTAAACCTTACATTGGCCTTTTAAAATCTTTCTCATCAAAAGTTATAGCAAGGTGGTTTAATATATCACTGACTGAACATGATGCTTTGTTTAAGACTCAGATGGAAAGGATCAGACATCAACGTTTAAACGCATCAACCAGAAGAAAAGACCAATTTTGAAAACTATTGAGCATTATTCTATACCTCTAGCTGTTCTTTTCTGAAATATGAATCAGGAGAATTATTGTCACTCATATACATGAGTATGAGATAGAATTCTCAATTCCCAAGTAAAAATTTTCCTGCTTTTGTTACATTTTTCTTCTTGTGAATTTTCTTCTCTGTGGTCAAAAGATGTCTGGAAAGTGAAAGATTCTCAATATGACTTTGAACTGTACAGGAAACAATAGCATTCTGGTCCATTTAGGTGGTGGCAAAAATCACGAATCTGCAGAACAAGCTAGGCTTTTATTTAATTCATTTTTTTTTCTTTTTTTGAGATGGAGTCTGGCTCTGTAGCCCAGGCTGGAGTGCAGTGGCCGGATCTCAGCTCACTGCAAGCTCCGCCCCCCGGGTTTACGCCATTCTCCTGCCTCAGCCTCCCGAGTAGCTGGGACTATGGGCGCCCGCCACCTCGCCCGGCTAGTTTTTTTTTTTTTTTTTTTTTTGTATTTTTAAGTAGAGACGGAGTTTCACCGTGTTAGCCAGGATGGTCTCGATCTCCTGACCTCGTGATCCGCCCGTCTCGGCCTCCCAAAGTGCTGGGATTACAGGCTTGAGCCACCGCGCCTGGCCCAATTCATTCTTTTGAAAAAGATAACTTATTCTAATATTGAACTATCCTTAGCATTACATTTGAAGTCAAGTTAACTGTACAGAGACCTGTGTCTATCCAACAAGCTACAAAAACAACAAAGGTACCACATTAATGAACGCATGTGAAAGTACAAAATCTATAATGTAAATAAAAGTGTAATTATCTTCATATCATCCTTTTTATCTAGAAAGGGCAACTCTGAGAAGGTGATAGTTTTGTTTTTAGGAGGTTTCAGCACCACTCCCCCGTGTAAGGGTTATTTTTGTGTTTAGAATACTTTTGATAGAACTAAGTAAACTAATATGTGTTCTGCCTATAAATCAGGGAGATAAAGGGTTTGTGGATGACTGCTGCTCTCCTAGGCTCCTCCATTTTACTTCTATGTCATAGTTTACCTGCATAAACAGCGATGGTCTAGATATAAAGCCTGCTATGCTATCATTACATGTGATATTTATGTAGAAACTAATATATACTTATATTTGAGTCCTGTTGAAGCACTGAAGGGTTTTTGAAATTAGCACCTACTTGAAATAATAAGCTAAATCTCATACTTCAAGGATGGATTTAGCTGCCAATTAGAAATAAGAGCTAGAAGAAGGAGCCACTCACCTAAAGGTGCTAATGTAGGTGCACAGTATTAAAGTTAAAGATAACATAAAGATAAAACTGTTAAATGAATCTAAGTCTACTAAAAAAACAGAGACATCAAAATTCTATCCCAAGAAATTGGTTTAGAAATCTGGAAAGAAACTTAAAAGATTAATCTTCAATAACAATTTGCTACCTCTTAGTTGCCCACTGTAATATATTTATGTATCATTCAGTAGTCAATGTCCTATTTTCTATCCTGGTTTTCTTTCTGTTTCAGAAGGCAATTTCTTTTTGAAAAGAAATCTGAGGACTTTTGATACCCAGATAACACATTTAAAATTCAGTTAATTAGGTAACTACAGAAATCTCTAACTAACTATTTGGGGCCAGTGTTACTACCTCTCTCTGAGAAGCTGGGTCTGAATTCAATTATCACAAATAGTTTAATAAAGATGTATACAGATGATGTTAGAGATTCTCCAGGCATTTATTTCAACCTGAAATATAGCTGAATACATGGAAAGAAAGTACTTTCCATTCAACCAAATAGACACCACCCACAGTTGCATCTTAGCCATTAAGTTCTGATGGTAAACCTGAAATCAGAGGAGGAGGGAAGAAGAAACTGGAAAAAAATGCATCAAAATAATAATAATGGACTAAGGGAGCTTCAGAAAGATAAGTAAGTATAATATTATATTTTTATTGTATAAACTTCTTGAGTTGAGTCTGGGGTAAAGTCTGCAAACTACACAGTATTAAAAGAGGCAGCAAATTAGAACCACAGGGGAAGCAGTAGTATTGGAGGGGAAAGAATGGAAAGCACCATTTTTTTTGTGCTTGAGGCATCCAGGTAAGAGTTCCCTAAAGCAATCTTACCTTTATTTTCTGCCTTCAGTTCCTCTGCCATCAAGCTGTCTTGTCGATTACCAAGCACAAATGCTAGAAACGAGAGGATCAGGGCATCCAAAATTCCAATAATAGCCAGGATGTATGCCCAGCGGACTGAGCAGGCCCCGAGAGTGTACTTGTCTGTCTTTTCTCCACACATCCGTTTTACTTCATCTGAGTCCCAGCCATCAGGGAAGATCATACAGCCAAGCACAAGGCAGGCAGCTGGGAGAGAAAGAGAGAAAAACACAAGAAAAAAAAAAAGATAAGTCAACAAATCTTTAACTTAGCAAATGTTTCCATTGCCTGTCAAATCATTGTTTCAAATTATTCTTGATTTAAAAAACAGCAAGTCTTACCCCTTTCACTCTGAATGTGTGTGTGTGTGCGTGTGTGTGTGCGTGCGCGCGTGTGTGCGTGCATGTGTGTGTGTTTTGCTGGTTAGGGTAAAAGCAGCCCAGCACTCTGCATTGAAAGAAACTCTGGGAATGCACTTTACTGTGAGTCCAAGCATCCTGAAGGAGGTTAAGGTAGGTTGATCTATAAGAAAATATTAAGAAATGGAAATTTTGGGTGCATTTGTGGGAAGGCTTCCATTACAAATAGGTTATAAGGAATCATAATACTGCAAAATAACAATTCAAGGCTGGCTTTGAGGAGCTATGACAGCAGCCACAAAAGGATAATATGGCAAACACTAGAGTGTGTACTGACTTTGAATCACGATAAAAAATATTGTTATACTGGGATCCTCCCTCTTCCCCTGCCACAGAAAAGTTTCATCTTTTCTCCCTCTTTTTCTTTGTTTTTCTGGTATGGATATAGAGAAAGGGGAACTATAATACACTATTGGTGGAAATGTAAACTGGGACAGCCATCTGGAAAACAATTTGGAGGTTCCTAAAAAAATTAAAAATAGAACTACAATATAATTCAGCAATCCCACTACTGGGTATATGTCCAAAGGAAATAAAATCAGTATGTCAAAGAGATATCTGAACTCCCATGTTATTACAACACTTTTTACAATAGCCAAGGTATAGAATCAACCTAATGTGTATCAGTGGATGAATGGATAAATAAAATGTTATATAAGCATATACTATTCAGCTATCAAAAGAATGAAATCCTTTCATTTGCAGCAACATGAATGAACCTGGAGGACATTGTGTTAAGTGAAATAAGCCAGGCACAGAAAGACAAATATCACATGATCTCCCTTATACATAGACTCTAAAGGAGTTGATCTCATAGAAGTGGAGTAAAATACTGGTTATCAGAGGCTTGGGAGGGACTGAGGAAGAAGGATAGGTAGAGACTGGTCAACAGGTACAAAGTTACAGTTAGGTAGGAGGAATTATTTCTGGTGTTCTATTGCACAGTAGGATGACTATTAGTTGACAACATTACATTATACCTTCCAAAATAGCTAGAAGAGAGGATTTTGAATGTTCTTGCCACAAAGAAATGATAAATGTATGAGGTGATGGATACACTATTCTGTTTTAATTTTTACACAATAAATATGTATTAAAACCTCACATTATATGTTTGCCATAAATATGTGCAATTATTATGTGTCAATAAAAAAAGTTTCTTGAAACTATGCTTACCACATGCAATGCATGCTGATATTTTCTATTCTATTCTCCATTTAATTTCATTTTTAATAAGGCTGAAAAACACTGCAATATATTATGGCACCACAGAGCTTTTATGGAAATTAAGAAATCCTGGAGAATACTTACATTCAATTTCCCAAATATTACTGTGGTAATTCTATAAATACACTTTATAGGAAGAGGTTACTTTGAAAATTAAAAAAGAAGAGTAGCCATTGTTGTCTCTTTGAATATTTCATTGAATTACTCAGGATCCTATTTTTTGGTTATACAAAGCTTTCTGAACAAGTGGGTTCATCCACTCATTCACTAATTCCTTCAACAATTGCTTATTGAGTATCTCCTATGAAGTACCAAGTGCTGTTCTTGGTGCTAGGGATACAGTGACCAGGAGAAGAGCCATGGTTTATGTTATTATGGAGCTAATGTTTTGTCAGGAGAAGAGGCAAAAAGAAAATGAGTAAGCATACAGATAAAATGGTTGTACGTTGTAGTAAGTACTAACTAGGAAAGAAACTAAAGACTCAGATAGAAAATAAAGAGTTGGCCCTTCCTTAGAAAAGGTGGTCAGGTAAGGCCTCTTGAGGGGGCAACATTTAAGCTAAGGCCAAAAACAGACTAAAAACTAGACAAGTGAAATTGGCATGAAAGATATTCCAGGGAACAGCATGTGCAAAGATTCTGGTGTTGGAAAGAGGCTTGCTGTGTTTGAGGAACTATAGGGAGATCAGTTACTGGGTTGGAGAAAGTGATCACGCTGAGGTTGCAAAGCAGGCAAGGGCTATGCCTCATGGTGGGTTACTGTTTCCAGGGTATGTAGCTTAGCCACACTGAGTTAGAGTTCTGTGACTATCAGGGTCAAAGAATTCCTGAAGCTGGCAAGAGGGTTGCTATATAACTCTTGCTTTACCACAGCTTACTGAACAATACAGGAATGGGTACCTACTTTCTTCCTTTTTAGCAGGTACATGGCTCTACAGGGCAGGTCTGGAGGAGACAGAAACCAAGAGGGGTGACAAGTAGAAAGGCTGCCTGGGAGAACTCTCCTTTAGTTATTTGTTTTTTTTTTTTTTTTTTTACAGAATAATGGTTCAAAACTGCGGGTCATATTTGATTCTTCTCTTTTCTTTGACCCACATCCCAAGTGTTGCCATGCTTCTCTAATCTACCTGTGCACTCTTTCTGCATAGGTAGGTATTATTGACACTCCCCTACTTTAGCCCTTTAATACTTCTCATAAAGAGTCGTAACTTTTCTCTGCCTTCAGTTTACCCTCACTCAAATCCAGGTTACACGTGATTGCCTAGATCATCAAGCCCAACATTTTTGCTGGCTCCCTACTGGACATTAAAGAACAGGCAGGCATCTTAGTCGGGTATCAAAAACTCTGTAATCCAAACCCCACTTACTTTTACACCTGGGTTGAACCTCACATGACTCCAAGTTTTTGGATCTTTCTTTTTTCTCTTCTCTTTGGAGTATTTGCCATGATTTTCCCTAAATGTTCCATTGTTAAATATCTTTTAGCACTCAAGCCAAATGTAACACCCTCCACAGAGCAAGCCATCTCAAATTCTTCTTGATTTGTAACATTGCCTGTCTCTGCACTTTCATAGCTGTTGACAAGTCCTAGTTTAGGATCCTGGTTACTTTTTACATTGTTATAGTTATTAATTTACAAGTATTATCTCAATTTAGAGACTATACACTTTCTGAAGAAAGTCTTTGATCCAACTTAAATGTAAAACTCAAAGCTATAAAAACCCTAAAAGAAAATCTAGGCAATACCATTCAGGACATAGGCATGGCCAAAGATTTCATGAGGAAAAAAAAACAATTGCAGCAAAAGCAAAAATTGACAAATGGGATTTAATTAAACTGAAAAACTATCATCAAAGTGAACAGACAACCTACAGAATGGGAGAAAAGTTTTGCAATCTATGTATCTGACAAAGGTCTAATATTCAGAATCTACAAGAAACTTAAACAAATTTACAAGAAAAAACACAAACAAACCAATTAAAAAGTGGGCAAAGGATATGAACAGACACTTCTCAAAAGAAGACATTTATGCGGCTAACAAACATGAAAAAAGCTCAACGTCACTCATCATTAGAGAAATGCAAATCAAAACCACAATGAGATGCCATCTCATGCCAGTCAGAATGGTGATTATTAAAAACCCGAGAAGCAACAGATACTGGTGAGGTTGTGGAGAAATGGGAACACTTTTACACTGTTGGTGAGAATGTAAATTGGTTCAACCATTGTAGAAGACAGTGTGACAATTCCTCAAGGACCTAGAACCAGAAATAGCATTTGACCCAGCAATCCCATTACTGGGTATACCCAAAGGAACATAAATCATTGTATTATAAAGACACATGTATGCATATGTTTATTGCAGCACTATTCACAATAGCGAAGACATGGAATCAACTCAGATGCCCATCAATGATAGACTGGATAAAGAAAATGTGGTACATATATACCATGGAATACCATGCATCCATAAAAAGGAGTGAAATCATGTCTTTTGCAGGGACATGGATGGAGCTGGAAGTCATTATCTTTAGCAAACTAATGCAGGAACAGAAAATCAAACACCGCATGGTCTCACTTACAAGAAGGAGTTGAACAATGTGAACACACAGACACAGGGGTGAACAACATACACTGGGGCCTGTTGGGTCAGGCAGGGTGAAGGAGCACATCAGAAAAAATAGCTAATGCATGCTAGGCTTAATACCTAGGTGATAGGTGCAGCAAGTCACCATGGCACACATTCACCTATGTAAGAAACTGCACATGTACGCAGGAACATAAAAAAAGTCTTTGGTTCATTATTAAATATATAGCAACTAAAATAGTGCAACTACATAATAGGCACTAAAATATGTTTGAAAATGGAAAAATGAATGAACAGTTAAAGGAGCTGTAATACACTCTAAAATATGGTTCATGGAGGTCAATATCACAATCTCAAATCTAGTTGAAGATGGGTTCATATTTAGTTGACATTTAACAGAAACAAATTTGTTATGATTAGACAACAGATTACAAGTACTTGGGAGAATATTATTATTATTATTATTATTATTATTATTATTTTTTGCCTGAGACAGAGTCTCACTCTGTCACCCAGGCTGGAGTGCAGTAGGGTGATCTTGGCTCATTGCAACCTCTACCTCCCGGGTTAAAGCAATTCTCCTGCCTCAGACTCCCAAGTAGCTGGGATTACAGGCACATGCCACCATGCCCAGCTAATTTTTTGTGTTTTTAGTAGAGATGGGGTTTCACCATATTGGCCAGGTTGGTCTTGAACTCCTGACCTCATGATCTGCCCTTTCAGCCTCCCAAAGTGTTGGGATTGCAGGTGTGAGCACCACACCCTGCCGAGAATAATTTTTAAAAGGTAAAGTTGGTGATTTGAAAATGTTTTCAAATTTCTGTTCTCTCTGTATCTCCCAGCAGTCACTAGTCAGTACCCAACTTGCTCTCTAAGGCATTGTCTAGTGATAACATTGTTAAAACACTTGGGTTCCATGGAAAGAACTCCTTTTATTTAGGAGGATGCAGAAGATCTTTGAATTCAAACTATAGATGAAAAAAAAAAACACCTCTAAGGATTACTTGGAATATTTAAAAATATTCTAAATGGTTTTTACATATTAAATAATTTTATTTGTGAGAAAATTAGTTTCTTATAAAGAAAAAAAGAAAATTGAATATTTTTATTTTACAAATGGGAATCACCTGAAGAATAACTTATATTACAGTTTCAACTGAAGTTTTTTTTTTTTTTTTGAGACAGAGTCTCGCTGTGTCACCCAGGCTGGAGTGCAGTGGCGCGATCTCGGCTCACTGCAAGCTCCGCCTTCCGGGTTCACGCCATTCTCCTGCCTCAGCCTCTGAGTAACTGGGACTACAGGCCCCCGGCTTTTTTGTATTTTTAGTAGAGACGGGGTTTCACCCTGTTAGCCAGGATGGTCTCGATCTCCTGACCTGGTGATCCGCCCGCCTTGGCCTCCCAGAGTGCTGGGATTACAGGCGTGAGCCACCGCGCCCGGCCTCAGCTGAAGTTAATAGAAATCACCAACTGACATAAGCTCAGGCAGGTTACTGAACATTATAGGACAACTTCACTGGAAAAGGATGTGTGTGGAATGGTTATGTCAACAAAGATGTCTTTTCTCAAAGTCCTTCTGTCTTGAAGGTAGGCTATCTTAGAACCGTCATTTCTGGAAACTCTAAATTTCAAATTGTGATAAAAAACAGAGCTAGAATTAACTCTGAATTAAAACCACAGGGGAATAAGAATGGCAAGCCGTTGTTCCCTGTTTTCAAAGTATATGGCTTTCTAAATGAAATTTTAAGCGAAGAATATGAGAAGATAGATGGAATAATATACAACAGTACTTTATGCAATGGCTATTTTGCTGAAAGTTACAGAAAAAGAATTTCTGAGATGCAACTCTTATTTGCAATAATGCGAGAGAGTTGGCTGGTTAGAGAACGCTTGAAACCAGGCTAACAAGGTCAGGGTTTTGGGTGCCTGGAAAAAAATGTTTAGCCCACCTACCAAGGATATTTCAGTTCTTCAGGCTACAGGGCACTGCAGTGTGTACGAGTTCTCCATCCACTTCTTGTCAGCCTTTTCTTTTTTCTTTTTGGATATATTCTTTTTTTTGAGCTTTTAAGTTCAGGAGTATATGTGCAGGTTTGTTACATAGGTAAACTTGTGTCATGGGGTTTGTTGTACGATTATTTCATCATCCAGGTGTTAAGCTAATACCCATTAGTTATTTTTCCTGGTCCTCTCCCTCCTCCCACCCTCCCCCCTCTGAATGGTCCCAGTGTGTGTTGTTCCACTCTATGTGCCCATGTGTTCTCATCATTTAGCTTTCTTAAAGTGAAAGACTTCATCCCTTTCTAAATTCTCTGTTTTGAAAATCTAAATAGTTGTATGGTAGGGTTAAAAAGCGCACAATTGCACTTAAAAGCTTTTAAAACTTTAGATGGCCATAGCATAACAAAAGTTTTATTTTCTGACATGTATTATCAAAATGTACATTTTCTTCTCCTCCTATCAAAACTCCTCCTACTTGACTATTTTGTTCTGTTTCTGAAAGGTTAACACCCCCAAAGTTTAGTATATTTAATTTAAGCCATTAAAATAGTTTAGGCTCTGTTGGTTTCTTTGGAAAGGCATGACTATTATATTCTGCATTAATGCTTGAGTGCTGTAATACATTTCTGTTTTCTGGCATTCTGTTAACCAGAACCTTATTAACCTGCACGATTTGTATAGCCACTGGAAACTAACAGCTGTTCCTAATCCTAAGAAGTACCTGCAAGATCCTAGGCTAATGCCTCCGTCAATGAAAGTTTAAATAATATTCTTCTTGGCTTTATAATTAGTTATTTCTGATTCTTCACAAATTGATAATCCTTTAAGATGTAGCACGATCACTATAGTAAACATTAGAATATACAAGGCACCAGGACATTAGATTAATTTGGACATGTTATTTCCTGACCAGGAGGGATAGTAAAGAATTAGTTTCAATTGGACTATTATCCAAAAATGGGTTTCTTATTAAAATGTCACCTAGGAAATGACTAACCTCCTTGCAGATATGTGTTTCTTCATTTTGGCAGCAAGCAGGTTTTCTGGAAGTATATCAGAGATCATCTTTTTTTTTTTATCCAATTCCTTTTTTTTTAAAAAAATTATTTTTAGTAGAGACGGGGTTTAATACAAAAAACTAGCCGGGCGAGGTGGCGGGCGCCTGTAGTCCCAGCTACTCCGGAGGCTGAGGCAGGAGAATGGTGTAAACCCGGGAGGCGGAGCTTGCAGTGAGCTGAGATCTGGCCACTGCACTCCAGCCCGGGCTACAGAGCAAGACTCCGTCTCAAAAAAAAAAAAAAATTATTATTATACTTTAAGTTCTAGGGTACATGTGAACAACGTGCAGGTGTTTTTTTTTTTGTTTTTTGTTTTTTGTTTTTTTTTTAGACAGAGTCTTGCTCTGTCGCCCAGGCTGGAGTGCAATGGCACGATCTTGGCTCACTGCAACTTCTGCCTCCCGGGTTCAAGCGATTCTCCTGTCTCAGCCTCCTAAGTAGCTGGGATTATAGGTGCCTGCCGCCACACCCAACTAATTTTTGTATTTTTCGTAGAGACAGGGTTTCACCATGTTGGTCAGGCTGGTCTCAAACTCCTGACCTCAAGTGATCCACCCATCTCTGCCTCCCAAAGTGCTGGGATTACAGGCGTGAGCCACACCACTGGGCTGAGAGAACATTCTTGAACGCTAAAGAGAAATGAGAGCTCACAAGCTGGAGGTGAGCAGAGAAGAATGATGAAAAGAAACCATGCCATGACATCTTCTAACGCAGAGTATACAACAGAAGCACCCTTGTGAGGATATCACTGTTGATTTCAATTTTAGGTACCTTCCAAATCGTTAAGAAACATTTGCATTCTGAAAGGAATCTCTGTGTAGAGGCTACTGATGCCCACAATGGGTTCTTCTGAAATAGTACACAAATGGCTAGTGGTTCCCCAGAGTCACTAATTGCTCTGGCATTTTTCTTGCTAAAGAGCTGAATGTAACCTCTATGGAGGGAACATTCATAGAAAAATCCACAAACCTTTGTAATTGGGTCTTTCTTCAAAGGAAAATGAAGCAAAATGAAAAAAGCAATAGGGGGTCTATGACTTGGGTTACTTGGGCCTGCTGATACTGCTGGTCTAACTATCCCAATTGGGGCTTTTAATGTTGTGAACCTGAGAACTAAAATTATTTTCTGAACAAGAAGAGAAAGTCTAAATGCATTCTTTAAAAAGTCTATGCACTGTTGCACAAAAAACATGATAAATTGCCTCATGTTGCTGAAGCACTCAAGGGGAACTTGGTGAAAAAAAGGAACCTGCATCCACTTAGCTCTGTCAATTATTCAGGCATACAGTAGTTGAAGAAATTGATGCCAGCAGACACTGCCAGGCTATGGAGGGGGAACTTTCACACGAGGACTGTCACTCTAAACACCTGGTAAAAGAGATAGAAGGCTCATTCCTATCACTTCTTTATTGGCATGTGGCTGACGAACTTGAGCTATAATATTTATACCTCTAGAAAAAGTATAATATTTACACCTTAGTCTCTTCTGAAAATGGAGTCACTAGACAATCCAGGACATGAAATACTGTGGTTTAGAGTGTGGTGAAGAAAACGTATTGTGTCCTGGTAAATTTTGGCTTTAAACACAATATAATTTTATGGGCATTTAGCTTGGGGTCATAACACAAAAGATATAACATCCCTTAGAGAGATGGAGGAGAAAAGAAAATATAAACACAGGGCTCTCAAAAGAGAAGAGTTAGAATGTTGTGTCTGATGATGAGAAAAGCCTCTGCTCTGCCAAAATACTCAGCTCCAGTTTGTCCAACTAAAAGGATCTATATATACATCCACACACTGTGCGGTATCAGCTTAGACCATGGCTATAAGCAGATGATCAAGAGTTCGTCCACACTTGCATGTATGAACTATCTAGTTAATGGAGAAATACCTTTTGTAGAATATGTTGCCAGACAAGAGGAAAAATAAATAACATCACTTGCTAATTTACCCAAATTTTAAGGGTTAATAGCCAAATAAAATGAAATCAGAATTTAGAACTTAAAACATTAAAAACAGTTCTGATCTCTAGAGCACCACTAGATGGCTTCTGAACATACCATGGGTCCAGTCACATTCATTAAAATCCTGATAATGATATAGTTAATAAGAATAATACACATCACAATAATAGCTAATATTTATTGAACAGTTACCATATATGGGGCACACTTTACAGGCATCATCTCATTTGATTCTCCAATAAAGGTAAGAGAAACATGAGAACACTTCTTCCTGACACCTTCAGTTTCCACAAAGAGGAATTTTTCCTTAAATACTCTTGGCCCCTTATTCCACTTCTCATTCCTTTCCATGGCAGTGGAATGAGTTACCTGATGAGTGTCTGGGGAAGAGGAACTGGGCATGCCTCTCCAGCCCTTTCCTTTCCCTGCCTTAGGAGTAGTTTGTCCACACGGAGCATGTGTTCTACTCCTCCATGCTGTACATCCTACATAAGGCAGGCCATATTATTTGTTTTATTATACTTTAAGTTCTAGGGTACATGTGCACAACATGCATGTTTGATACATAGGTATACATGTGCCATGTTGGTTTGCTGTACCCATGAACTCATCATTTACATTAGGTATTTCTCCTAATGCTATCCCTCCCCCAGCGCCCCCACCCCCTGACAGGCCCCAGTGTGTAATGTTCCCCGCCCTGTGTCCAAGTGATCTCATTGTTCAATTCCCACTATTAGTGAGAACATGCGGTGTTTGGCTTTCTGTACTTGTGATAGTTTGCTCAGAATGATGGTTTCCAGCTTCATCTGTGTCCCTGCAAAGGACATGAATGCATCCTTTTTTATGGCTACATAGTATTCCATGGTGTATATGTGCCACATTTTCTTAATCCAGTCTATCACTGATGGACATTGGGTTGGCTCCAAGTCTTTGCTATTGCGAACAGTGCCGCAATAAACATATGTGTGCATGTGTCTTTATAGTAGCATGATTTATAATTCTTTGGGTATATACCCAGGAATGGGATTGCTGGGTCAAATGGTAATTCTAGTTCTAGGTCCTTGAGGAATCGCCACACTATCTTCCACAATGGTTGAATTAATTTACACTGCCACCAGCAGTGTAAAAGCGTTCCTATTTCTCCACATCCTCTCCAGCATCTGTTGTTTCCTGACTTTTTAATTATCACCATTCTAACTGGCGTGAGATGGTATCTCATTGTGGTTTTGATTTGCATTTCTCTGATGGCCAGTGATGATGAGCATTTTTTCACGTGTCTGTTGGCTGCATAGATGTCTTCTTTTGAGAAGTGTCTGCTCATATCCTTTGCCCACTTTTTGATGGGGTGGTTTTTTTCTTGTAAATTTATTTGAGTTCTTTGTAGATCCTGGATATTAGCCTTTTGTCAGATGAGTAGATTGCAAAAATTTTCTCCCATTCTGTAGGTTGCCTGTTCACTCTGATGGTAGTTTCTTTTGCCGTGCAGAAGCTCTTTAGTTTAATTAGATCCTGTGTGTCTATTTTGGTTTTTGTTACCATTGCTTTTGGTGTTTTAGACATGAAGTCCTTGCCCATGCCTATGTCCTGAATGGTATTGCCTAAGTTTTCTTCTAGGGTTTTTATGGTTTTAGGTCTAACATTTAAGTCTTTAATCCATCTTGAGTTAATTTTTGTATAAGGTGTAAGGAAGGGATTCAGCTTCAGCTTTCTACATATGGTTATCCAGTTTTCCCAGCACCAGTTATTAAATAGGGAATCCTTTCCCCTTTTCTTGTTTTTGTCAGGTTTGTCAAAGATCAGATGGCTGTAGATGTGTGGTGTTATTTCTGAAGCCTCTGTTCTGTTCCATTGGTCTATATATTTGTTTGGTACCAATACCATGCTGTTTTGGTTACTGTAGAAGGCAGGCCTGATTTTTGAGTGCTGCCTGAGACTACGAAGATTCAGTATGTCTCGTTCTGAGAGTGCAGATTAGGAAGTCCTTTTGGCTAATAGAGCCAGAGCCATGTTCTTCTGCCTAGCCTTTTTTGTAATAAAGGGGCTATTTTGGTCCCCATCTTCCTCCATCGCTCTCAGTTGGTTCGGAGGTCAGGTGGGGAAATATGAGGCTGCTAGGAGGCTGCCATTTGTTATTTCTCGACCAATCTTGACATTATTATTTTTTTACATGTGAGGGAACAAAGGCATAGAAATTTCAAATACTTGCTCGAGTTCATACACAGTCCACAAACAGCAGAATCAGGATTTGAACCTAGGCAGTCTATGCTTTTGGAATCTATGCTTTTATTAATAATACCATCTATGCTATTATCCTCTACATATGAACAATAACAACACATGTGAAATCACTTTCGAATATTGGTTTTATCAGTAAGAACACTTATAGAATCTTGGCATTGCTTAACATGTTACTTATAACTAGACATTTTTTGAGTACAAGAACTAATAAAATGACACTTAAAAACTGTTGGTTTTTTATATATAAATATTTCTTGTATTTTCACTAGAATTTCACCTAATTTGAATTTCATTTTACATGTAGTGCCAAGAAATTTAGACTAATTATAAATGCTAAATGTGTGGAATGGGAATTAATGAGCTTTTGTGCATAAATTTATGTATAAACATTTGTGTAGTTGGTTTCATATACACATATAGTTTGTTCCATACACATTGTACAAAAATACTCATCCCCCCTTTTTTTTGGCTTGATTTTTTTGCCTTGATATTTTAAGTTGGCTTTATGTTAGGTAAATATTTTTACATGTTCTTAAAAGGTGTATATTCCTTTTAAAGATTATATATATGTGTGTGTATGTGTACATGTGTACTTTATCAATTTATATATATATGGCTACTTGTATGTAGAATAATTTCTGCTTCTTATAAAGAAAGATACGAATCAATTAGGTTCTAATTTAAGTTTTTATAAAACTTTATTTTTTGAAAGTAATTTCTTTGGATTTCAGTGAACACATTTTAATAAAAATTTTAATAAATACCAACTGAACATGCTGGCAGGTCACAAACACATCTGAAATTTGCAGGAGAGGACTTGACTTAGGCAACATTTTCACAAGCTAAAATCTAAACAGCATTTTAGCCACAGGATCTTAAGAGAAGAAAAGAGCATCATTTTCCATATGAACAGGATCACCATTCTCCCAGCAAAACCTGCTTCAGCCAAGGTGGCACTCAAAGCAAGGTAACACAGACCAATGGTTACCCTGCTAACAGTTCTGTGTGCCTCTAGACTACCGCTTTGGGCCATAGTTACTTTATTTGTAAAACAGGGAGCCTGGGTCCAGATTACTGAATGGTTACCTACTATTTAGTTTATTCATTTTGATAATAAATTTGTATCCACTTGGTGTTCCATATACATATTATGAGAAATAACTGTGCTTGTGCCATTACTTTTAATGGCAAAAATCGCAATTACTTTTGCACCAACCTAATAATTCATGAGCTGACTAAATGTCTTCCTGCATAGCAGGTGGAGAGAGGGAGGTATACTCACTCTCCACCCTGGCTTACCAGGATGCTCAGGGAAAGTCATTATAGGCTGAAGTTAGATAAGGCCAGGAATTCTGTGCCAGTCTGGCTACCAGCATTACAATTTCTAAATACAAGGGCTGGCCTTAGGAGTAATTTAATTCCTTCTCAATGAGGATCAGCACTTCTAAGCCCAAAAGACCCCTTTGGAAACAGAGTATCCATTTCTAGCCACTTTCCTAAAACAGAATGTGGCATGAATGCAGCTTTTTTCCCCTTAATTTTATTTTATTGTGGTAAGGACATTATATTCACCCTCTTAATAAAATTTCAAGCATATAGTATAGTATTATTAACTATAAGCACAATGTTCCACAAATCTCTAGAACTTATTCATCTTGCATAACCAAACTTTATGCTGATTGATTGGCAACTCCCAATTTTTCCCTCCCTCCAGCCCCTGGCAGCCACCATTCCACTCTCTGATTCTATGAGTTTGACTATTTTAGATAGATACATGAAGTGTTTGTCCTTCTGTGACTGGCTTATTTCACTTAGCATAATGTCCTCAAGATTTATCTATGGTTTTGCATATTGCAAAATTTCCTTCTTTTTAAAGGCAGAATTATATTTCATTGTATGTATATACTACATTTTGTAATCCATCTATCTGTCCATGGACATTTAGAAAGGTAGGTTTTATACCTTGGTTATTGTGAATAGTGCTGACCTAAACATAGAAATACTAATATCTCCTTGAGACCCTGATTTCAATTCTTTTGGAATAATATTCAGAAGTAGGATTGCTGGATCATATGGTAGTTCTATTTTTAGTTTTTTGAGGAACTGCCATATGGTTTTTCATAGCAGCTGTACCATTTTGGATCCCACCAATGATATACAAGAGTTCCAATTTCTCCATATCCTTACCAACAATTGTTATTGCCTTTTTTTTTTATAGTAGTCATCCTAATGAGTATGAGGTGGTATCTTACTGTAGTTTTGATATGCACTTCCCTCATTATTAGTGACATTGAGCATATTTTTATATACACATTGGCTACTTGTATGTCTTCTTTTGAGAAACATATGTTCAAGTCTTTAACCCATTTTAAAATCAGGTTATTAGCTTTTCTCTATTGAGTAGTAGGGTATCCTTACATATTTTGTAAATTAACCGTGTATCAGATATAGAGTTTGCAAATATTTTCTCCCATGCCATAGGTTGCCTTATCACTTTGCTTATTATTTCCTTTGCTGTGCAGAAGCTTTTTAGTTTGATGCAGTCCCATTTTTCTATTTTTGCTTTTGTTGCCTGTGCTTTTGGTGTCATATTCATAAAATCATTGCCAAGACTAATGTCATAGGGCTTTCCCTCTATGTTTTCTTCTAGGAGTTTTACAGTTTAGGCCTTATTTTTAAGTCCTCAATCCATTTTGACTTGATTTTTGTGTGTGGTGTAAGATAAGGGTCCAATTTCATACTTCTGAATGTATATATCCAGTTTATGCAACACCATTTTTTTCATTGTATATTTTTGGTGCTCATGTAGAAGATTAGTTGACCATAAATGTATGGAATTATTTCTGGGATCTCTATTCTATTCCACTGGACTACATGTCTGTCTTTATGTCGGTATGGTACTGTTTTAATTATTGTAGCTTTGTAATATATTTTGAAATCAGGAAGTATGATGTCTCTAGTTTTGTTCTTTCTTAATATTGATTTGGCTATTCAGGGTCCTTCATGGTTTCATGTAAATTATATAAGTGGTTTTTCTATTTTTGTAAAAAAATGCCACTGGGATTTTGATAGAGTTTGCATTGACTATGTAGTCTGCTTTAGGTAGTATGGACATTTTTATAGTAATAAATCTTCCAATCCATAAACATGAGATGCTCTTTCCATTTGTTTTTGTCTTCCTTAATTTCTTTCATCAATGTATTGTAGTTTTCAGCATATAAGTGTTTCACCTCTTTAGTTAAGTTTATTTCTAAGTGTTTTCTTTTTTTGGTGCTATTATAAATAAGATTGTTTTCCTAGTTTCCTTTTTCAGATAGCTCATTGTTAGTGTATAGAAACCCAACAGAATTTTGTATGTTGATTTTGTACACTGCAGCTTTACTGATTTGTCTATTAATTTCAACAGTTTTTTGGTGGAGTCTTTAAGGTTTTCTCTATATAACATCATGTCAACTGCAAACAAGGAAAATTTTACTTCCTTTCTGATTTGGATGGCTTTTTTTTTTTAAATGGAGTCTTGCTCTGTCACCTAGGCTGGAGTGGTGCAATCTTGGCTCGCTGCAACCTTCGATTCCCGGGTTCAAGCTATTCTCCTGCCTCAGTCTCCCAAGGAGCTGGGACTATAGGCTCATGCCACCACACCTGGCTAATTTTTGTATTTTTAGTAGAGACAGGGTTTTACCATGTTGGTCAGGGTGGTCTTGAGCTCCTGATCTTGTGATCTGCCTTCTTTGGCCTCCCAAAGTGCTGGGATTACAGGCATGAGACACCACACTTGGTCCGGATTTGGATGCCTTTTTATTTCTTCTCTTGCCTAATTGCTCCAGTGAGGACTTACAGTTCAGTGGTGAATTCTACCATACATTTAAATAATTAACACCTAATCCTTCTCAAACTTATCCAAAAAATCATAGAAGAGGAAACACTTCCAGGCTTACTTTATAAGGCCAATATTACTCTGATGCCAAAGCCAGGCAAAGCCACCACAAGAAAAGAAAACTACAGGCCAATATCCCTGATAAGTACAGATGTAAAAATCCTCAACAAAATACCAACAAACTGAATTCAATAGTACATTAAAATGATCATACACATTGCCAAGTGGGATTTATCCCTTGGATACAAAGAGGGCTCAACATACAAAAATCAGTCAGTGTGATATGCCACAATAACAGAATAACGGCTAAAAATCACATGATCATCTCCACATATATAGGGAAAGCACTTGAGAAAATTCAACACCCTTTCATGATAAAAACTCTCCACAAATTAAGAATAGAAGGAAGTTACCTCAAAATAATGAACACCATGTATAAAATGCCCATGGCAAACATCATACTCAATGCTGAAAAACTGAAATCTTCTCAGGAATAAGCAAGGATGACCACTCTTGTTATTTCTATTTAACATAGTATTTGAGAGTAATATTTTAATGCTTTTAAAACTTCAAATGGTAAAAAACAATTGTTCAAAGTAAACATGTGAAAAAATAAATACTGCATACTAAAAACATTGGAAGTAGAACAAAGTTTAAGAAAGACGAATGCTTCTCTGACCACCTTTCCCTTATTCAAGGGAGCATCAGACTCACACATTCACATATATACATACATACACATACACATATATATATTTTTGAGACAGGGTCTTGCTCTGTCGTTCAGGTTAGAGTGCAGTGGCACCACAATGCCTAGCTTATTTTTTTATTTTTGTAGAGATGGGGTCTCCCTATGTTGCTCAGGCTGGTTTTGAACTTCTGGGCTCAAGCTATCCTCCCTCTTTGGCCTCCCAAAGTGCACATATTTTTAATAGGCACCCAAGTCACACTTTTTCACAGTTTAGCTAATCTCTCTCTCTCTGTATATATACATGTGTATATAAGTATGTACATATAAATATAAATAAGTATATACATGTATATGTGTATTATATAGAGAGAGCTCGAGCATGTACGCGTGTGCGCATGTGCGCACACACACACACACATATCCCTCTGCACCCAGTCCTGTTCTTTATACATTTTAAGAACAGTTGCATAAGCTAGAGGGTGGTTGGCAATCTTTTTGTAGAGAGGGCTTATAATATAATTCTGGACAGACATGATCTAGTGTAAACACTGAATTATATTCTTCACCATATTGAAAAGGGCAGACCAGCATGGTGGGGTTCCAGATAACAAAATCTTCAAGCTGATTGTTCCTTATGTCTATTTGACTCTTCTTAAGTATCATTTTCCTCCCTCCAATCCCCTCACCCTTTGGATGTTTAAGATTAAGGTTATACAAACTCCAAGACACTGACTTATTACATCTAAAATGAAGAACTACTAAAAAAAAAAAAAAAACCCCAGACTTGTGGCAAATTGTTTGAGTTCGTTTTTTTTCTTTATTTCTTGCTCCCTTTCCTCATCAGACTTTCCTTAAAGTTTTTTTTTTAGGCTTTCGCATTTTTTTGCTACTCCTTTGAAGCAATTTATCCAGATGGTGAAAAATAGATAATTTAAAATATGTTTGGCTATGACCAATCTATGGTAAGATCTTCCAATAACTTACATATTTATTGAGAATGCTGGGCTTTAGATCAAGAAAGTGTCTCTAGAGAAATTAATTGAAAAAGGCAGTAGGTATCAAAAAACCAAAAACCAAAAAACAACCACCACCAAAAAAAAAAAAAAAAAAAAAAAAAAAAAAAAACCCAAAAAACAAAAAACAAAAACAAAAGGGCAGAACAGAAACCAGGTCAAGGGAGGGTGAAAGAAGTCAGTGTACTAAGTGTTCTGTCAAAACAGTTTTTACACATCTTTCAACTTCACATTCTAACAGCAGTAGCCAAAAGTTTATAAATAAAACCTTGATCAGTAAGACATCTGAAGAAGAACAATGCGTGATCAGAACAATAACTTCCCTAGACTAAAATGAAACTTAAACCAGTCTTAGCCTGACAGCAAAATGCCTATAAGATAATTTTGCTTTGAACATGGATGCTAGAGTGGCCCCTGGCAGAGCTGAGGAAGGTTTTGGAAACTGAGCAGGGAGCTTGAGATTTGCTTTCTGCCTTGGTATTGTTACTCCCCTTGGGGCTCTCTATTTTCACCCTTTACCTGAAGGCTCCAGTTTCCTTCCTGGCATTTAAAAATCTATTGTAATTCCTTTGGCTTTCTTATAATCGAGGCTGGGAATGTTGATAGAATGTAGAATTTTGAAAATATAAAGCATTTTAAATTCTGGGATGCTGCTTATGTAAATTACTGGTAAAGTCTGCTAGTTAGTGATATGCTTTGGCTGTGTCCTCCCCGCACAAATCTCTTGTTGAATTGTAATCCTCAGTATTGTGGGAGGTGTCTGGTGGGAGTTGATTGGATTACGGTGGCTGATTTCTCCCTTGCTATTCTTGTGATAGTGAGTGAGTTCTCAGAGGATCTGGTTGTTTGGAAGTTTGTTGTACCTCCCCCTTCTCTGTTCCTTCTGCTCTGGCCATGTAAGAAGTGCCTCTTTCCTCTTTGCCTTCTGCCATGATTGTAAGTTTCCTAAGGCCTCGCCAGCCATGCTATCTGCACAGCCTGTGGAACTATGAGTCAATTAAACCTCTTTTCTTTATAAATTACTCAGCCTCAGGTAGTTCTTTATAGCAATGTGAAAATGGACTAATACAGTTAGAAACATTTAATAAAGTGCTAGAGTGGTATACATTCCAATATGTTACACTAAAGAATTTCTTTGTCTTTCTTGCATTTCTTTACCACTCTCTGAATCCAGAATATTAGTACCTATTTGCCCAGAGTAGAGGATATTAATTCATGCTGTAGATCAACATATGGTCATTAGCAGAGCTTAAAGTTTCTAAATGGAAATTGAGAACAATCTAGAGTAGCCAAGATCTAGGCCTTGGTACTGATCCCTATTTTTCTTGACCCCAACTTGAGGGAATAAAAAGAAGAGGAACATACATTTCCCATGCCCAATACTGCCCATTCTCCCTCTTCAAGCTATTGTTTGTATTTTTTAAAGGGATTTGATGTTTATATACGAAAGAATTATTATTTGGGACAAATTGTGGTTTTGTGATTTCACTGATTTTAAAGAGTCAAACAATCCAGATTAAACATTTTCTCAATTGTAATGTGTATTAATTTTCTGTTGCTGCTCTAACAAATCACTAAAAACTTGGTGGCTTAAAACAACATATACTTACTATCTTATAGTTCTCTAGATCAGAATTCTCATATGGGTCTCACTGAGCTAAAATCAAGGTGTTGGTAAGACTGCATTCTTTTCTGAAGACACTAGGGCACAATTTATTTCCTTGCCTGTTCCAATTTCTAGAGGCTGCCTGCATTCTTTAACTCATGGTCTCCTTCTATCTTTAAAGCCAGTAATGGTGGGTGCTATGGATGGCATGTTAATGTCCTCCCCAAAATTAATATGTTGAAATAGAATTTGCAATGTGATGGTATTTGGAGGTGGTGCTTTTGTGAGGTAATTAGGTCATAAGGATACAGCCCTCACGAATGTGATTAGTGCCCTTGTAAGAAGCAGCCACAGAGCTAGTATCTGTTTTCTGCCATATGAGGATACAACAAAAAGACAACCATTGGCAAACCAAGAAATGGACCCTTACCAGATGCCAGAGCTGTTGGTACCTTGATCTTGGACTTCCCAGCCACTAGAACTGTGAGAAATAAATTTCCATTGTCTAAGCTACCCAGTCCATGGCAGTTTATTATAATAGCCCAAACTGACTTTTTTTTTTTTTTTTTTTTTGAGACGGAGTCTTGCTCTGTCACCCAGGCTGGAGTGCAGTGGCCAGATCTCAGCTCACTGCAAGCCCCGCCTCCCAGGTTCATGCCATTCTCCTGTCTCAGCCTCCCGAGTAGCTGGGACTACAGGAGCCTGCCACCATGCCTGGCTAGTTTTTTGTATTTTTTAGTAGAGACGGGGTTTCACCGTGTTAGCCAGGATGGTCTCCATCTCCTGACCTCGTGATCCGCCCATCTCGGCCTCCCAAAGTGCTGGGATTACAGGCTTGAGCCACCACGCCTGGCCCCAAACTGACTTAAGACATTTGGTGGAGTCCTTTTCACATATCCTCTCTCTGACTTTTTCTTTTGCCTCTTTTTCTACTTTTAAGGACTTATATGATTAAATTGGGTCCATCCAAATAATCTAAAATAATCTCATCATAAAGTCAGTTGATTAGCCACTTGAATTGCAACAGCAACCTTAATTCCCCTTTTCCATGTATCTTAACATATTTACACGTTCCAGAGATTAGGGTGCGGATATCTCTGCAGGGAGGAGGATTATTCCGCATACCACATAATGTTACACATAGTAATACGTTGTTATGTTCTTGATACTTACAGGTTCTTCACTTCTAATTTGTAGTTACTGTGGCCCAAATTGACGGCCATGAGATCAATTGTAGTTTTATTATATGGAATAAACTCTGAGCACCTGTGTCTTCCACGTCTGGCCTTTCATAAATCTCTTGTGGGTTTTCTCAGCTTGTGACATGGTTCTGTCTAGTTTCTTGATTAGTTTTATGGTTTCCTGTTGGGACCAAAATTTGATCTTATTTCTAACCTGCTTGTCGGCAGTCCTGATATTTTGCCTGGTTCTAGCTGTGTATATTGTTTTTCTTAAAGGCAAGCTTGATTTATGTTCCAAGAGAATGGGTCACCTTGACCAAAGCTAATGATGTTCATAAAGGCCATGACTTGGGGCCGTCTTACTGCAGGACTCAATCCACTGCTTGGCTTACCACTCTGCCTCGGATATCACTAATTACTTGACTAATTACTTGACTAATCCAAGTCTTACTAGTCTCAGCTTTGTCTCTTTCAGCACTGGCTCCCTGTTGGGGTTACAGTGTGCTATTTGGCTGAACTCATCTGAATTGCAGCAAGCATCTAAATTGCAGCTGGCATCTCAATAGCTCCAGTCCTATAGAGGTTGTCACCACAGACTCTCTGTCTCTTTTCTATCTTAAAACATGGATGATCAACATGAATACCTCTGATAACTGCAGAGTGATAGTACTAAATAAAATTTCCCTGAAACTTTTGCCATTTGACACATTTGAAAATTTGAAAAAGAGTACATATGGATTCTGTTCCGTTATCTCTAGGTTTTGATGCACTCAACCTGTGTGAACATGCACTACCTGTGTGTTCAACCTTCATACCTCTAAACCTACCTTGATGAAGATAAGCAACATATTGGGAGGCCCAGATGTAAATGTGTGGAGTAAGTTATGAGTCTAGTGTGTAGGGTGAGCTCAGTACCTAAACTCTTGCCCATTATTCTCATGTTATCAGTGTTCATCCCTGGACACTAATAGTATTATCATTTTTATATAAAGCCAGTCATCATTTAGGTATTGGAGGTCCAGACTCCCCAGTGAGATTAATAGTTTGGACAAATGTTGAAGAAAATAAAAAATATTGTCAGGGAAATTGGAACAAAAACGAGTAGTGTCTTCATTTTCCTAAGATATTTTGACAATGCAAAAATAATACCCAACATTTATTGAGCATTTACTATGTGCCAAGCACTCTTCTGATTGTCTTACATGAATCAACTCATGTAAACCTCATTACAGCCTGATGAAGTAGATACTATTATTACCCTCATTTTATAGAAAATGAAACAAGAATAGAGATCTTAAATAACTTGCCAAATGTCACAGGTAGTAACTGAGGTGTTGGGATTGATGCCTTGGGTAGTCTGGCTGCTGTTTTACCTCTTAACCATTATACAATTACAGAGTTCAATTTTTTACAGTTTCAGGGAAATACAGAGCTTTCTTCTGACAGTAAAATTAGAATATTAAATAGGGAGTGGATTCACCCAAGAATTGGTGAGACTGATATAGATGATCTGAAACAAAAGTTTGAAACAAAATTAATTAACTTAATTAATGAAAGTCAATACCTAAGGTCAAAGCAGTTCAGAAAAAATGCAAAAATAAGACTCACCAACAAATATTCATGTTGCAGTACATGGCGTGAAGCCTGTTACTGAGAAATGGTCTTGTGGTGCAACAATGCTAAAGTTTCCATGAACTTTAAGAAGTAGACCAACTTATTTCAAAGTATTGGCATGCTGAGTTGCCAAAATGACATCCCTAAAAATAACTGGCAGCAAAATCCCTAAACTAAAATGCAGGAACTTCATTGGTTTTCCTTGTTGTTGTTGTTGAACTTTAGAGCAATATATTCTCAGTTAAGGGAGTTCTTGTCAGTAGCTGATGAGAGTCTTAAGAGGTGCAATTTTTTTTTTTTTTTTTTTTTTTTTTGCATGGCCAGACCTAAAGCCATTTTACATATCCTTGGCAAATAGCCTCTTCAGTCAGGTAACTGTTATTTCTGTCCGAGGTCCCGAGATAGTGGTGATGAAGACAAATCTAATTTTTTCTCTCAAGGGACTTGAGAGAAAAGGTCTACAAAGGTATCCAGTGTAACTGCTGTAATGAGAAACAATGCGAGGAAAAAAGGGAGACACAGGCTATCAAGTGTAACTGAACATAAAATTTAACATTTTTAGTCCCAGACCATTATTCTTGCAACCATATCTAAGAGTCAGAAGGAGACTGGGGCTCAGAGGACTGACAGAGAAGTAAAGAATCTATGTGTATGAGTGTGTGTGTGTGTGTGTGTGTGTGTGGGCGGGGGGGGGGGACATGGTTATTTAATTATAGTATATAAATATTAAATGTAGATGTCAATATAACTTAAGAATAGGAAGGTAACCAGTATCAACATAGAAATATGCAATAGAATTTAAAATTGCCAGGGAGGACAAAAGGGATTTTTTTAAACTTAATAATTCTAGGAAAAACAATGTGAGCTTGGTTTATAGTCTCAAGCTGAGGCAGACTGGGAATGTCTCTGCTGTACTACAATAAGATTCAAACTCGAACTCCCGATAGCATCAATAGTGTTTATTCATCTCTTCTAATGGAAGTACAGTAAATGTCAGAACTGGATATTTCCAGTCAGAGTGAAAGATATGTTTCCTCTATAGAGTCCTCCAAATTAACAGAAAAAATGATTTACCATTTTAACATTTTGGTTGAGGATACTTCATACATTTTTTCAGTGTCATATCTTAGAATGCTGCCTAGAAACCCAATGTGATCTATGGACCGCAGAAGTTGGCAAAGACCTTGCTCTCTTGGGCCTTTCTACATGGCGATAGGTATTTGGTTCTTTCCACCAGCCCTATAAGCTGACCCTTGAAAGCAAGGGGAAAATAGTTCAAGGAGAAAAGAGTTCTAGGTATTCAGCCTCCTGCTCTCCCCTCACCTGTTCTTGATTGCTGATGTATTCTAGGTCTTTGGCCTCTCTGATGTACCTCTGGGCTTCTTTCTCAGCATTTATGTAATTGAGCATCATTTAATGGTTTTAGACTACTTTTGTTTTCTCAGCCTTGGCCAGACTTGAATTGGCTTGTAGCATCGTGGCTGAACACTTACTCCAGTTTCCAAATGCGTATCTCTTCTCCTGTAATGCATCCTCCTTCCTGCACTGAATAGGGAATCATATTGGTTCTTTACATTCTGCAGGAAGTGTTTTCAGTCATTCAAACACAATCAGTGGGATATGATGAAAGCATGACCTCTATAACCCAGAATGGAGCTAGTATAAAGAAAAATACACAAACAAACTGCTAGAGAAAATGGCAGAAGCCCAGCTCTACTTAAAACTCCTCACGTGTCAGAGGGAGGGAAGAAACGTCCTCCTTGTGGTCCCAGCAGGGTCTGTCTCAGGGATGGCTGAAGTCCTTAAGGTAACAAGTTCCTTGAGGTTCCAGTTGAAGTGTGGCTATTGTATTGTCTTCCAGGATATCAACTGCTGCAGTATTACTGATTACTTTCATCTGGTTAGTGGCCAGTACACCCTGGTAATTCCTAGAAGGTCCCAATTTTGCAGGTCAAACTTGACCAGTGGGTTTCCAAGCCTGGTTGGGGGTAATGATGGTGTTTGTTTTATTCATCTCAGGCTGACATAGTCCTAGACTGACAAAATATAGTTTTCAGTGAACTGGCTGGTTAGAAAACCTCAGCTTCTGGCTCGTACCTGACTGAACACTATGTACCGTGGGAATTGGTGAGCTCTGGAGTGAATTAAGCCTAATGGAGCATGAATCTAAGTCTCCATCCATCTGCTGTCAGACACATTCATATATTGGGTTTGACTTGAGGTGGTGCTTTAGATGTGGTTGAGTGATGATGCAGTTGCCCCTCTGGCACTCCCAGGATGTTGAATGTTTGGTGTCAAATTTAGAATGAAGATCTAAGGCTTCTTTTTGTTTTCTCATTGTCATACGCTGAGGGACCAGGATGTTGGCCAGACACACGCTAGGCTAGCTGGGCATCAGGTCTTGTAGTCATTATCCTACTCCCTCTCACCCTTGGAGTGTCACAGTTGCAGATAAGATTGTGCAAAGAATGGAATTGTGGCTGAGCCACTTAATCTGGAATAATATTAACATCAATGCTGACCATTAAAATGCCATCATGGAGACAAATATCACCCATACAATTGACCAAAGAAAACCTTTCTCCCATATAAGGGTTAATAAAAGAGGAGGCTGTTATGAGGCATTTTGTGAAACATTCCCCACCAACCAGAAGACTGACTTCCAGTGAATAGTTAGTACCTGAAAATTTTACCAACCAACTGCTGTAAGTTCTGATAGTTAGGGGAGGGGATGTTGGGCATGTATCTTCCAACAGTATGATTTTGAGATGCAATCTTTACTGAACTTAAATTTTGGCGCTGACTCAGCCTAGAGTAAAATCTATGTGATAGATGACAACTGTCTTGCATGTAAGACTTTGATGGCCAGGAAATTGAGAATATTGCTCATTTGGCTGGACTTGTCCAGCTTCAACAATATATAGAGATGCTGGTGGTCCTTTTCTCCAGTGATCTGAGGGATACTGAGTTACTGGCCAGAGCTAGACACCATATAGTCAGTGTCCTTGTCAGAGGCTTGTTTATGAGTAATATCCTTATCTGGTTCACCTGTCAGTGGTAACACTAGCTGGCAGCAGGTGATGCCCTGGAATTTTTGTGCTGATAGTAAGTATCATGCCTATAATTGGTTTGGCCAGATGATGCTGAGTGGCTATTATAACCATAAAATAGGGTCAGACTGTGGGCTCATAAAATAGTCAATTGATATGCCACCAAAAAATTGTATTAGAAGATGGAGGCCTGAGAATGTGTCCCTGGCTCATTTCTTCACTTTCCTCCTCTGGTAACACAATGAACAAACTGATGCTGCCGGCAGAGCCTGGAGGGCATATGCCAACCTCAGAGACAAGGTCTTTTCTCCCTATGGTGTTGGGGAAGAGGGACGAGAACTAGGGGGTAAAGACTCAATATATCTTATTCCTGAAGGGGGTCTGACAAGTAGAATCCCGTTCACATGAGCTGTCTGTGCTTCTGTGAGGAGATGCCAGGCCCCACTCATCTGAAGGAGAGATACTTTGCTAGGCTGAGCTGCTCCCAGCTCCAGTAGTGAGGAATGACTGCCACCTGTTCCCAGAGAGGCCTCTGTCTGCCTCAGTGTGGGGACTGACAGCTCAATTCCTTATCAGTTGACACAAGCAGAAATTTTCATGCTCAACCTCATGGCCTGGGGAATCCTAAAGTCGTGACTAAACAGGTGCTAAAGGTAACTAAACTATGAAGGTGCAAAAAAATTACAATTCCTTTAAGAGGAATCAGAGATCCAAGAGAAGGCAAACTGAACAGCTGAACTGGACCTGGGGACTCCTACTCATAGAACTGAAAAAAGAAGAGGGAGAGAACTCTAACAAATACTAAGGCTCCTCAAGGAGATGCAGTTAGAATACACCAGGCTTCCTAGAGCTAAACACAATCTTCAATTTACAAAACCTCAAACTGAAGATGATGGCTACTTTGAGAAATGAAATAGTGGTTTGGAAGACCTGGTAGAACAAATAAAGAACAAAATCCCAAGGATATGAGGAAAAAGACAAGATATTTGGAGGCTAGAGGCTTAAAATGTAAATATTAATAGCTCTGGGAAGAGAAAAAGGCATATTTTTTAAAAAAGAAAACTTCTCTGAAGATAGACTTAAGTTTTTTGTATTAAACAATGGTTACCAAAATGCAGGTGATATTAAAGAAAAAAAATTACCTATCTGCTATATCTTGGTAAAATTTGTAAACTTCTTATATTTAAGAAAGAAATCTTTTAAGTTCCCACATAGAAAATGACAATGACAACAACAACAAAATAGATTAAAGGAAAAGAAATGTGATTAACAACAGCACATTTATTTGTGATACTGGAAAGGAGAAGCAGCAGAACATTATCTACAGTCTCTTGGGAGAAGATTTTTAAGAATTCTGGCTAATGGGCTTGGTGCGATGGCTCATGCCTGTAATCCCAGCGCTCTGGGAGGCCAAAGTGGGAGAATTGCTTGAGCCTAGGAATTCGAGATCAGCCTGGGCAACAAAGTGAGACCCTGTCGCTACAAAAAGTTAAAAAATTAGCTGAGCATGGTGGTGCATGCTTGTGGTCCCAGCTACATGGGAGACTGAGGCAGGAGGATTGCTTGAGCCCAGGAGGCCAAGGCTGCAGTGAGCCGTGATCATGCCATTGCACTCTAGCCTGGGTGACAGAGTGAGACCCTGTAAAAAAAAAAAAAAAAAGAAAAAAAGAAATAAAGAATTCTGATTAAGATATCACCTGCCTGCCAGGGCAAGAAAGGTACTTCTGGATATGCAGGAATCACTCTTGTATCCTTTGTGAGGGAAGTACTAAAAAAAAAAAAAAAAAAAAAAAAGGTACTCTATCCTCATGGAAATGGAGAGAGGAGATATTTTAAAATATAGAAGACCAAAAGTATAATTAATCACTCATAAACAATAAATCCTGTAAAACGTATGGTTAAAACTGAATGAATACTCATATGACTAGGAATGGTTAATATGTTATCAAGTTTTGAGACAAAACACATTCTAAAAGGGAAAATAATATCCCTGAACTAAAATTTTGAAGCAGTCTAGAAAAACTCACAAATTTTAACGGAAGTAGAAAGGCAGTGCTGTGTTGTTAAATGATTAACAACTGGTGCATTGATAAAACAATAAACAAAGCCCTGCTTTGTAGTGTTTTTCAATTTTCACAGTATAAACACTTCCACCATGGCCAGTTTCAAATTACAAGATGATATTAATATCACTGAACACAGTTTGGGAGAGATAAGGATTAGTCTAAATCAGCTTTAGCACACCACTGTAAGAGGGGATAATGTAGGATAGGAAAACTTATAACAGCCTAAAAATTTCATGAAAGTGAAATGGTAGATGAGTAGACAAATAAAATAGCTTGGTAGGAAGACACTGTAAAGTTTGATATATTAAAAGAGAAATACAAGTGTGATGACAACTGTCAGGGAACTAAGGTAAGCCCAGGAAGAATTGAAAGCAATTGATCAGCACTTCTGAATTAACAGGGCAAAAATGCAAAGAAGAGAGAGCTGACCACGCCAGAAGAGTAAGGAGAAGTAAGAAGAAAAAATGAAGTATGTTAAACAGTAAACCTAAAATAAAATAAATGAAAGAAATAATTCAAAAATATTAGTTATCACAACAAATATGAAAAGGTTGAATTTCCCTATCAAAATACATTGTCATATTCAGTTAGATAAAATCCAACTATACATTAGTGAGAATCATAACTAAAATACAGAGACAAAGCGAGACTGATAATAAGGGTAGAGATGAAGATAAACCTAGGGAATGCAAACGAAGGAAGCAAGAGTGGCAGAATCCAAAGTCAAAAGCATTTAAGCCACTTAGCTACTGGTAAAAGATGATATCCGTGAGAATAACAAACCACAAACCTTTGTGCTCTTAGGTTGTTCACAAACATAGCAGACTGAGGCAAAATCGGCTACAAATGTGAGGAGAAGATGCTAAAAACATAGTGGAAGATTTTAATAAACTTTCTTTTGAAATCTGTCAGATAAAATAGTCTAAAAATAAACATGCTAAAGGACTTGAATAATATAATCTTCAAGGTCAAGTTAATTGACATTTGTATAATTTGTATCCTACAAACAGAATGGATGATCTGAGTCCACAGAACAGTTAAAAACATCAGTTCGGTGATAAAAAGCCTAAATAAATTCATCAAAGTTGTGCTTTTAAAAGCTACATCTTGATTTGAAAAGACCAGAAATAAACAATAAAAAGATAACAACAACCACAAAAGACTTGGAAATTAAATGGATACTTGAAGTTAAAAAATCATCTAGAAGAAATGGAAATCTTTATTTCATTGCTCTTTGGATATTCAAATTAAGTTGACAATATCAGAAAACAGATATAATCCCACAACAAACAGGACAGTAGATGGGAGGGGAGGACTGTTATTGACAGCTGGGACCGTCCAGGATTTTCCTGAAGCATGGGAACAGTTAGACAAGCAGTAAATGATGAAACAATGTGGAAGACGCCACAGCTCAGAATATGAAATAAGGCACCAGGGAGAAAGGAGGATCCTACCTCAGAATACCAAAGAAGCCAGGTAAAATGGAAGATGTGATATGAGTAGAAAGTAGGGGTTAATTGAAGGTGTCTGTATGGAGCCATTGACCCCATTCTCTTCCAAGTGCCTAATGCCAATTAGTTAAGAGTTTATGTTGCAGGCAAAATTATTAAAGCTTTCTTTAAATAAATGGAACAAATTGTTTGGGAAGAATTAAGGCAATCAGTATAGGCACTGGCCTTTAATTTAAGAGAAAAGCTTCTCCTTTTTTTTGGCATTTTTGTTTCTCATTCTGAAGGTCAGCTTACTGTCTGTTCATTCACTTAATAAATCCTATTCACACATGCAGGGTTCACCATGAGCTTATTTTTGCCTTATTCTGAATTGTGAGTGGAAAACTAAGGATTAGTAGATATTTGAGGAAAGCTGTGACAAGAGCAAGAACCAGAAAGATAAACAGAAAAAACAACACTGAAGGAATCCAAAATAATGCAGAGAAGAGAATTATAAAACAAAACACACTCGTATGTGTCTTTCCTGGCACAAAGAGGAACCTCTGATTAATATCCTCCAAAGAGTCAAGAACAGGATGCCATAAAAAGAATCAGAACAATGAGTTCATGTCCCCTTACAGGGACATGGATGAAGCTGGAAATCATCATTCTCAGCAAACTAACACAAGAACAGAAAACCAAACACTGCATATTCTCACTCATAAGTGGGAGCTGAACAATGAGAATACATGGACACAGGGAGGGGAACATCACATACTGGGGCCTGTCGGTGGGTGGGGTTCTCGGGGAGGGATAGCATTAGGAGAAATGCTAATAGCATTAGCATTAATGTAGATGACAGGTTGATGGGTGCAGCAAACCACCATGGCACATCTATACCTATGTAACCTGCACGCTCTGCACATGTACCCCAGAACTGAAAGTATAATAATTTTTTAAAAAAAGAATCAGAACAAAAAAGAGTTCCTAGAAATATGGAATTTCCCAAAGCTAAAAGATGTGAATTTTTCGACTGAAATAATTCATTAGATGCTGAGTAGGATGAGTAAAAATAGACAATACCTATGTATGTCATTGTAAAATTATAGAACCTCAAAGATAAGAAAGTACAATTGACCCTTGAACAACACAAGTTTGAACTTTGCAGGTCTGCTTACACATGAACTTTCTTCTGCCTCTGCAACTCCCGAGACAGTAAGACCAAACCGCTCCTTTTCCTTCTACTCTTCAGCCTACTTGGTGTGAAGACAATGAACATAAAGACCTTTAGAATGATCCGCTCCCACTTAATGAAGAGTAAATACATTTTCTCTTCCTTATAATTTTCTTAATAACATTTTCTTTCTCTAGCTTACTTTATTATAACAATATAGTATATAATACATATAGCATACAAAATATCTGTTAAGGCTTCTGGCCAACAATAGGCTATTAGTAGTAAATTTTGGGAGAGTCAAAAGTTGTATGTGGAGTTTTGACTGCATGGGGAGAGCGGTTGGTGTTTTTAATCCCTGCATTGTTCAAGGGTCAACTATAATGTTAACAGCTTCTAGAAAGAAAAAAGTTCACCCACAAAAGACAAGAATCAGACTGATATCAGACTTATAAGCAACACTAGATGCTTGATGACAATATAGCAATTCCTTAAAAATTCTAAGGAAAAAATGATTTTGATTCCCAAATTTTATACCTGGACAAATTATCCATCAAGTGAGAGAGCATAGTAAAGATACAGGCATACAGACTCAAAGTTTACCACCCATATGTCTATCCTTAGGACATACTCCAGCAAAATGAGAGTGTAAACAAAGAAAGATGAAGGTGTCAGATCCTGAAACAATAGATCCTAACCAGTAGAGCAGTAAAAGGAGGTCCTTGGTTACTGAATATGCAGCAGGCCTGGAGATAAATTGGTACAGTTAGGGATAGGAGGATGAAGGGACCTACGAAAAGAAAGCAATTGGACAGAATAGACACTGTGATGAATGCTTGAGGACATAATAAATAATGCAAAACAAAAAGGTAATTAAAACTAGAAAAATCAAAATTGCAACCTAAAATATGGCATGAATTTAAACAACTGACGGATGGCGATACAAAAAAAGTGAATCCATTAACCACAATGCTAAAAATACTCTTCTCTGAGTCACCCATAAAAAGGGAAATATAAGCAAATATACTATGCGGCCCAACACAAAAGCCTATTTGCAAGTCATATTAATGTAAAGGCAGTTCAGACATTTCCAGCTTTTAGACTCAACAAATAAACAGAATACAGATGACTTGATTGTGCTTGCAAGATATGTCATACAGGAAGTCGCATGCACTCCTTACCCTCTAGGGAAGAAGAGAGCCCTTCATGCTGGTGGGATCAGGAGAGGGAGAGATCCATGGGCAATGAGTGAAGAAGAGTGACGACCTTAACTGGATTTCTCAAGAACACAGTGGCTCCACTAATCTGGCTCTTGACCTTGGGGCGTGGGTGGGTGGAGACATTAAGGAAACTTCAGGTAGGCTAAGAGAGAAGCCAAAAATAAAGGGGACCAGTACTCTGCTTGCTGGTCATCTTTGAACCAATATTGGGAAGAAACAAGAGAAAATAAAATGGTGGTATGGGCAAGAGAGGGCTCAAGGCAGCTCCTCCTGTTTCCATACAGCCTGTAGATTCTGCACGGTTCTCACACATGGAGGATGTGAAAGATGCCTAGGGATGTTGGCTGCTGGGCTTCCCAGGGGTGGTCACTGAAGCAAAGGGTAAAGTGACCTTACAGTCAAGGAATTAAGGGTAGACTTCTAAATTGGTGAATGAATAGAGGTTGTAGCTGACCTCAGGGGACCTGTAAGGCCTGATGGCTGAGGTGGGGGCCTATTCATCAGAGGAAGAGGGCAAGCTCCCAGGGAGCAATCCCTGACAGAATGGATTACAGATATTACAACGTTGGAGGCGGTATGGACAGAGCTTCCTGAGGTCAAAATACCCCAGCTGATGTCAGTGTGTAAACCAAAGGCCTTGCACCAAAGTTATGAGGATAACTAAAATCTGTCCTGCAAGGAGAAGCTGGGGAAAACTACTTTGATTGGGTCACTTTTGCAGTAAAACATATATAACATAAAATATACCATTTTAATCATTAAGTATACAGTTCTGTGGCATTAAGTACTTTCACATTGTTGTGCAGCCATCACCACCATCCACCTCCAGAACTTTTTCATCTTCCGCAACTGAAGCTCTATGGCCATTAAACACTAATTCCCCATTCTCCTTTCTCCCCAGCCCTTGGCAACCATCATTTTCCTTTCTGTCTCTATGAATTTGACTACTCATGGAACCTCATGTAATAGGAATCATACAATATTTGTCCTTTTGTAACTGGCTTCCTTCACTTATCATGTTTTCAAGGTTATGGTTCATCCATGTTGTAGCATGTGTAAAAGTGTCCTTCTTTTTAAAGGCTAATATTCTATTGTATTTGCATACCATATATTGCTTATACATTCATCTATTGATGGATGCTTCAGTTAATTCCACCTTTTAGCTATTGTGGATAATGTGGCTATAAACATGGATGCTCAAGTCCCTACTTTCACTTCTTTTGGGCGTATACCCAGAAGTGTATTGCTGGAGTATCTGGTAATTCAATGTTTAATTACCTTGAGGAATTTCTTGAGGAATCATCATAACATTTTCCATAGTCTTTGCCCCATTTTACAGTTATACCAGCAATGCACAAATGTTCCAATTTCTACACATCCTTGCCAACACTTGTAATTTTTCCATTTTAAAAAATAATATCAATTCTACTGTATGTGAAGTGGTACCTTATTATGGTTTTGATTTGCATCTTCCTATTGACTAGTGTTGTTAAAAATCTTTTCACAAGCTTATTGGCCAATTTTATGTCTTTGGAGAAATATCTATTAAAGCTATTTGCCCGTTTAAAATATCAGTTTTTTTGATTAAGTTGTAGGAGTTCTTTATACATTCTGGATATTAATCTCTTACCAGATATAGTAATAAGCATTTACATTCCCTCCATGTCTTTTCATGGCCTGATAGCTCATTCCTTTTTAGTGCTGAATAATATCTCTTCATCCGGATGTACCATAATGTATTTTACCCATTCAACTACTAAAAGATAACTTGGTTCCTTTCAAGTTTTCCCAATTATGAATACAACTGCTGTAAACATCCATGTACAGGTTTTTGTGTGGACATACGTTTTCAACTCCTTTATCATATACATGACTTGGAAATATTTTTCCCATTCTGTGGGTAGACGTTTTACTTTGTTGACAGTGCCATTTGATGCACAAGAGTTTTTAATTTTGATGAAGTCCAACTTACCTATTTTGTCTTTTATTGTCTATGCTTTTGATCCTTATAGGATTTTAAACTTTGAATTGACTGAAACCCAGAGAAGTCTAAGTCTACTTCTCCAAAGCTTAATGAACAGAAAGAGAAATGGTTAACTTTAATTGGTAAGTTTATGACTTTTTCTTGCTACTATGTGGAAATGGGAGATCTAAGGTAAGATATTATCAGGTATAGAAAATAAAAACTATTGTTTTGTTGTTCTTATATGTCTGAATTTAAATGTATACATTTTTGACTTTTGTGCAATAGGATGGCAGAAAATTCAAATGCAAAATGTAACAAAAGCTCCAGGAAAATTTTCATGGGAAGCTGCTCCACACTAAGGCCCTGCCTGAAATGAGGCCGGACTGCTGAGCACGTTCCTCTAGCATTTCAGAGAGAGTTATACACAAAGGTTGTGATATTGGAATAAGGATTTGGGACTTATTTAGGTTTGTTTTTCCTTCTAGTGAACATGAAAACCATCACTTTGGGAATAAGAAACCTGTAATACAACCATGGTAAAGATAATAATTTAAATTGAAAGTCATAAAAGACAAAACAGAATTTCAGAAGGAATCAATGTGCAGTCACATAAGTTACCATCCCCCCAGATACCTTGGATACTAATCCATTACCTGGGTGTTCTCTCTGTTGCTGTTGCTCCGTGAGCACAAACGAAAGCATGAACAAGCTGGTTTTTCCTCTTATACTTAAGATAATAAATACTACATCAGCACTAGGGTAAAACTCAATTATAAAGACAAGTTAGATGAAAAGCTCAAGTTAAAAACTTTGCTCTTCTTAAATCAAATATGGAACAACTGTTTGGATCTCCAAAGTATACCACTTCTTATTTTTTGAAAAGTCAAATGAATTATTATACTTATATTCTTTGACCTGATACACAGCAAATCTGACTTCCGTTCTATTGGCACTTCTAAAAAGACTATAAACTTCTTTTTGGCATGAAACATCACTCTATATTTATTTTAAAATCACGTGGTGTTAATACACTCATACAGCATATTGCTCAGTCCTTATTTATGGGTGCTGGTGACATATACATTATGTGATACTCCTTATATTCTTGCCAATTTAAAATAGATTGCAGGTTCTCATATAGATTCTTAATGCATTTGCATTGTTTAATAAATCTTTGCTCAGAAGTTATCTCTTATTAGTTGCTAATATTTCTTTTTGGAGAGGGTGTTTGCTATAGACTGAATCTTTGTGCTCTCCCCACAAATTCACATGTTGAAAGCTTAACCCCCAATGTTATGGTATTAAGAGATGTGGTCTTCGGTAGGTGTCTAGGTCATGAGGGCAGAGCCCTCATGAAAGGAACTAGCCCTTATTTATAATGAAATGGAGTGCCCAGAGTGCCTTTTAGGGATTCTGGAGAGCTCTCTCACTCCTTCCACCATGTAAGGACACAAGAAGGCAGTTGTCTATGAATTAAAAACCATGCCCTCACCAGACACTAAATCTGCCTGCACCTTGATCTTGAACTTCCCAAGCTCCAGAATTGTGAGAAATAAATTTCAGTTGTGTATAAGCAACCTAGTCTGTGGGACTTTGTGGCTTATAAACAGAAGCCCCAGATGGACTAAGCAGCCCAAATGGACTAAGACATACCACAACATTTTGCATTTTTTTTTTTTTATAAAGCAACTCAAAATCCAACTCCGCAAACAAATTTCCAGTCTAGAACTCTGCAGAAGACGCCCCTTTTGCCAGGTGCTAAGAAATCCTCAGAGCCATCAATTTCTTTTATCTCTTCTGGCAAGACCTTCTACAATTTTTATTATTATTTTTTAGTTATTGCTGGGATTGGTTCTCTTCTTTAGTAATGGTCAGGCAGGCATTTATGCTTGCTTACATCTTCCCTTATAGCTAAGACTTTTCCTTCTCACCCACTTAGCTAAGTTAACCCATATTCTCAACATCCTTTATAAGGTGGACTTTGAAATTTTTACAAAGTAAACACACATATATCCAAGCATACACACACACACATACACACACACACACCTAGTAACACTTTATAGTTTTCTGTTTCATTCTTTTAAACTTTCACCCCTTTGCTTATTTAAACTCGAATTTGCCAAATGCATATATTAGACACTGGTACTTTGCAATGCATATATTCTTATTTAATCCTCAAAACAATCTTGTAAATAGGAATTAATCCTAGTTTACAAACAAGAGATTTAAAACTCAGAATTGAGGCTGGGCGCCATGGCTCACACCTGTAGTCCCAGCACTCTGGGAGGCTGAGGTGGGCAGATCACGAGATCAGGAGTTTGAGACCAGCATGGCCAATATGGTGAAATCCCATGTCTACTGAAAAATAAAAAAATTAGCTGGGTGTGGTGGCGTGTACCTGTAGTCCCAGCTACTGGGGAGGCTGAGGCAGGAGAATCGCTGGAACCCAGGAGGCAGAGGTTGCAATGAGCCAAGATCATGCCACTGCACTCCAGCCTGGGCAACACAGTGAGATGCCATCTCAAAAAACCAAACAACAATTGTGAAAATGGCCATACTGCTCAAGGTAATTTGTAGATTCAATGCCATCCCCATCAAGCTACCAATGACTTTCTTCACAGAATTGGAAAAAACTACTTTAAAGTTCGTATGGAACCAAAAAAGAGCCTGCATTGCCAAGTCAATCCTAAGCCAAAAGAACAAAGCTGGAGGCATCACGCTACCTGACTTCAAACTATGCCACAAGGCTACAGTAACCAAAACAGCATGGTTTAAGGTAACCAAAACAGCATGGTACTGGTACCAAAATAGAGATATAGACCAATGGAACAGAACAGAGGCCTCATAAATAATGCCACACATCTACAACCATCTGCTCTTTGACAAACCTGACAAAAACAAGAAATGGGGAAAGGATTCCCTATTTAATAAATGGTGCTGGGAAAACTGGATAGCCATATGTAGAAAGCTGAAACTGGATCCCTTCCTTACACCTTATACAAAAATTAACTCAAGATGGATTAGAGACTTAAATTTTAGACCTAAAACCATAAAAACCCTAGAAGAAAACCTAGGCAATACCATTCAGGACATAGGCATGGGCAAGGACTTCATGTCTAAAACACCAAAAGCAATGGCAACCAAAGCCAAAATTGACAAATGGGATCTAATTAAACTAAATGGGATCTAATTAAACTAAAAAGCTTCTGTACAGCAAAAGAAACTACCGTCAGAGTGAACAGGCAACCTACAGAATGGCAGACAAATTTTGGAATCTACTCATCTGACAAAGGGCTAATATCCAGAATCTACAAAGAACTCAAACAAATTTACAAGAAAAAACAAACAACCCCATCAAAAAGTGGGCGAAAGATATGAACAGACATTTCTCAAAAGAAGACATCTATGCAGCCAACAGACATGTGGAAAAAATGCTCACCATCACTGGCCATCAGAGAAATGCAAATCAAAACCACAATGAGAAACCACCTCACACCAGTTAGAATGGTGATCATTAAAAAGTCAGGAAAAGAACGGGTGCTAGAGAGGAAGTGGAGAAATAGGAACACTTTTACACTGTTGGTGGAACTGTAAACTAGTTCAACCATTGTGGAAGACAGTGTGGCAATTCCTCAAGGATCTAGAACTAGAAATACCATTTGACCCAGCCATCCCATTACTGGGTATATACCCAAAGGATTATAAGTCATGCTGCTATAAAGACACATGCACACGTATGTTTATTGTGGCACTATTCACAATAGCAAAGACTTGGAACCAACGCAAATGTCCATCAATGACAGACTGGATTAAGAAAATGTGGCACATATACACCATGGAATACTGTGCAGCCATAAAAAAGGATGAGTTCATGTCCATTGTAGGGACATGGATGAAGCTGGAAACCATCATTCTCAGCAAACTATTGCAAGGACAAAAAAACCAAACACCGCATGTTCTCACCCATATGTGGGAATTGAACAATGAGAACACTTGGACACAGGAAGGGGAACATCACACACCAGGGCCTGTTGTGGGGTAGGGGGAGAGGGAGGGATAGCATTAGGAGATATACCTACTGTAAATGATGAGTTAATGGGTGCAGCACACCAACATGGCACATGTATACATGTGTAACAAACCTGCATGTTGTACACATGTACCCTAGAACTTAAAGAATAATTAAAAAAAAACAACAAACAACAACAACAACAACAACTCAGAATTCAAATAATCTGATAAAGGGTATGCACATTTAGAAAATGAGGTAGCAAGTATCTGAACCCAAGTCTGTTTTCTCTTTCTGCTACAGCTATTGCTTTGGTTCCTGACATTTGGTATAATTTCCAGGCCTTCTGCTTATTGCTTGTTGCCCTTGTTTATCTAAGCTAGGTACATGCTGTATTTAGCAAATGTATGCTTTTGCTTCTAGGTCCTGTGGGTAGGTGGTAATTTTCCTTTGGACACTTTCCCTTCCTCTTGTCACCCTATTTCATCTGCATGAACCTCACCCAGCAAAAATAATGTGTAAATCTTCCAGGTCTAAAACACACAGATGCAAAACCTTTGAGTTTTTTAGTCTCAACAGCTTCATGGGCCTTGTTTACAAATTAAGATATTTGTTCCTGTTCATCAGCATTTCTCACCAGCTACTTGTTTTTACCAGAATACTGAGGATCAAAAAAACTGGGAGACCCAACAGATAAGGTTATATACCCTCTTGATAAGAGTCTCATCTGCCTTCTTGCTTCTTTATTCCTTTGCATTTCTTATTGTAATCACTCACAGTTCTAATGAATAGGAGTGGCTCATCTGTGGCAATTATATTGAATTAATGTAGTTAACTCGTTTACTCATTTGAGTAAAAACTGGACAAATTGGCCGGGTGCATGGCTCATGCCTGTAATTGCAGCCCTTTGGGAGGCTGAAGTGAGGCCAGGAGTTCGAGGCTGCAGTGAACTATGATTGCACCACTGTACCCCAAACTGGGCAAAAGAGCAAGACCTGTCTCTAAAAAAAAATTAATTAAAAGAAAACTTGTGGAGCCCTAATTAGGAAAAGGAGTCAGACTGGCAGGACCAAGGGAAAGCAAAAAGAACAAGCAGATAAGCTGTAAGTCTGCCTTTCTTCATGGTCCAGGACAAATAGCCCTCCTGCACAGATAACACACATAAATTCACAATCTTTCTGCACCTACCTATCACCAGACACCTTCACGTTAGCTCACTGCAACCTTGACATTATCAGTACTGCATGTAGCCCTCTTCAGCATAAGTACCATTCTATAAAATCCCCAGCAAGCCGTTGTTTCTTTGCAGACAGAGCCTTCTTGCTGTGCTGCCAATTGTAATCTTGCAGTGTATTTTCATACCTTCTCTAATAAATCGGCTTTTCTTTACCTGCAACTTTCTTGATAAATTCTTTTATTGCCTGTATGATACTGGCCTTAGACAGTTGCCACTCACCTATGACAAACTTGACAAACTATTTTCTTTTCTGGGAGTGGTGATAGTGGTAGGCATCCATAAAACTCTGTATTTTTCATACTGTTTTGACATTGTGTCCACAAACCTTTGTTTATATTTCTGTCACTACCATTTCCATTCCCAGAGAAAGAATAAAAAAAAGATTTTCTAGGTTTTTAATTGATGAAGTGAGTTAACTATGCTAATTCAATGTAATTGCCGTAGTGCTTTCAATAATTGGTCTTTTTTGGGTATATGCAGGCTAAGACTGTTAAATCTGATTTTAAAGCTTCCTCATCTCAATAGGCCAGTGTTTCTCAACCTTTGTTTTTTCATTATTCTCCTCTAAAAGCAGAATACCCTTTGGTGAGTGATCGGAAACCACTGTAGATTGATATGTTCTGTATTGTGAATGCATGCATAGATAACCAAGGTAAATTCTATGCCACTTTGGTTAGATGGTGATAAATTCTAGAACACTTTTTCTGGCCCTTGCTCTTTCTGAACAGGGAAGGAGAGGCACACACTTCTTTTTCTCCTTTCATTTAAAGACCCTGTCAGCAGACCTAGCTTAGCAAACCCAGTTTATGCAGAATATAAATGTATTACTCTGTTCTGATGCTGCTATGAAGAAATACCTGACCCTGAGTAATTTATAAAGAAAAGAGGTTTAATTGACTCACAGTTCCTCATGTTTCGGGAGGCCTTAGGAAACTTACAATCACGGTGGGAGGCACCTGTTCTCAGGGCAGCAGGGGAAAGAATGAGTGCCGAGTGAAGGTGGAAGCCCCTTATAAAACCATCAGATCTTGCAAGAACTCACTATCATGAGAACAGCATGGGGGAAACTGCCTCCATGATTCAATTACCTCTCACTGGGTCCCTCCCATGACATGTAGGGATTATGGGATTAGAATTCAAGATGAGATTTGGGTGGGAACACAAACCAAAGCATATCATTCTGCCCTGGCCCCTCCCAATGATCCCAATGTGCCATCCTCACACAACCATGCCTTCCCAACAGTCCTCTAAAGTGTTAACTTATTCCAGCATTAACCCAAAAGTCCAAGTCCATAGTCTCATCTGGGACAAGGCAAGTCCCTTCTGCCTGTGAAATCAAAAGCAAGTTAGTTACTTCATAGATACAATGGGGGTACAGGCATTGGGTAAATATACCCATTGCAAAAGGGAGAAATTGGCCAAAACAAAGGGGCTACAGTCCCCATGCAAGTCAAAAATCCAGTGGGACAGCCAAATCTTAAAGCTCTGAATGATCTCCTTTTACTTCATGTCTCATATCCAGGTCACACTAATGCAACAGGTGGGCTCCCATGGCCTTGGGCAGCTCCAACCTTGTGGCTTTGCAGTGTATAGCCCCCATCCTGGCTACTTTCATGGGCTGGCATTGAGTATCTGTGGCTTTTCTAGTTGCACAGTGCTAGCTGTTAGTGGATCTACCATTCTGGGGTTTGCAGAATCGCAGCCCTCTTTCCACAGCTCCACTAGGCAGTGACCTAGTGGGGACTCTGTGTTGGGGCTCTAACCCCACATTTTCCTTCTGCACTTTCCTTCTCCATGAGAGCTCCACCCCTGCAGCAAACTTCTGCCTGGACATTCAGGCATTTTCATACATCCTCTGAAATCTAGGTACAGGTTCTCAAACCTCAGTTCTTGACTTCTGTGCACTGCAGGCCCAACACCATGTGTAAGCTGCCAAGGCTTGGGGCTTGCACCCTCCAAAACAATGGCCTGAGCTGTACGTTGGCCCTTTTTAGCCACAGCTGGGACACAGGGTACCACCCTTTGAAGCAATGGCCTGGAGTGTATGTTCACCCCTTTTAACCGTGGCTGGGATGCAAGGCACTGAGTCCTGAGACCGCACAAAGCAGCAAGGCCCTGAGCCCAGCCCATGAAACCATTATTTCCTCTTAGGCCTATTTCCTCTTGGGCCTGTGATGGGAGGGGCTACAGTGAAGATCTCTGACATGCCCTGGAGACATTTTCCCCATTATCTTGGTGATTAACATTTGGCTCTTTGTTACTTATGCAAATTTCTGCAGCAATCTTAAATTTCTTCTCAAAAAATGGGTTTTTTCTTTTCTATCACATCATCAGCCTGCAAATTTTCTGAACTTTTATGCTCTGCTTTCCTTTTAAACATAAGTTCTAACTCCAAACCATATCTTTGTGAATACATAAAACTGAATTCTTTTAAGTGCACCCAAGTCACATCTTCAATGCTTTGCTGCTTAGAAATTTCTTCTGCCAGATACCCTAAATCATCTTTCTCAACTTTAAAGTTCCACAGATCTCTAAGGCAGGGGAAAAATGCCACCAGTCTCTTTGCTAAAGTATAGCAAGAGCCACCTTTGTTCCAGTTCCCAACAAGTTCCTCATCTCATTCTGAAACCACATCAGCCTGACTTCATTGTCCATATCACTATCAGCATTTTGCTCAAAGCCATTCAACAGGTCTCTAGGAAGTTCCAAACTTTCCCACACTTTTCTATTTTCTCAGCCCTCCAAGTCTTTAAGAAGTTCCAAACTTTGCCACATTTTCCTGTCTTCTAAGCCCTCCAAACTCTTCCAACCTCTGCTGAGGTCACCCTTCAGTGAGGCATTCACGTGGGATAGAAATATCTTCAGTTTTTGACCACTCAGAGAGGTCCATCTACATTACCTCTTCTTGTCACCAATTTTCCAACTGTGCTTCTTCCGAGTCCCTGACCATCCAGACAAACCATTGGCTACAGCCCATGAATCAGTACATAATCATACATCTGGCCATTTCTCCTTCCAAGCAAAATGCACAGCAGGTGCACTGCTTAAAGTTCTGCCCAATGGGAAAATTTCCCTTTGCCATTGTCCTTCAGGGATGTCCTAGACAGGGGTTGTAGTGCTTTATCTGTCCACTCTCCGGTTGTACCTGTATATTGTGCAGAGCCATCTATAAACCAAACCCTAGTCTTCTCTCCCTCTGTCAGCTGATCATAGGGAACTCCCTATGAGGCCATTGGTGCAGGCTGGGGGAGAGAAGGCAATGTAGCAAGAGTAGGGACCATAGGCATTTGAGCTACTTCCTCATGTAACTCACTTGTGCCTTCTGGACCTGCTCAAGTCCAATCATGTTTGTACCACTTCCATTAGATGATGGAATGCTGCTGTGCACAACCTGCTTTATGGCTAGATGGCTCAGAAAGCACCTGGTTCATGATAGGCAGTTCAGGATGCATGGTGATTTGATGACCTATAGTCAAACATTCAGTTTCTATCAAAGCCCAGTAACAGGGCAAATGCTGTCTCTCAAAAGGAGTGTAGTTATCTGGAGAAGATGGTAGAACCTTGCTCCAAAATCCTAGAGGCCTCCACTGTGATTTATCTACGGGGGCCTGCCAAAGGCTTTACACAACATCCCTATCTGCCACTGACACCTCAAGCACCCATTGGATCTGCTGGGTCATATGACCCAAGTGGCAGAGCAGCTTGTACAGCAGCCTGGACCTATCGCAGAGCCTTCTCCTATTCTGGACCCTACTCAAAACTGGCAGCCTTTTGGGTCACTCAATAAATGGATTGGAGTAACACACACAGATGAGGAATGTGTTGCCTCCAGAATCCAAATAGGCCCCTAGGCATTATGCCTCTTTCTTGGTTGTAGGAGGGACTAAATACAGCAACTTATCCTTCACCTTAGAAGGAATACCTCGACAGGCCCCATGCCATGGGACCCCTAGAAATTTCAATGAGGTAGAAGATCCCTGAATTTTAGTCAGATTTATTTCCCATCCCCTGGCATGCAAATGTCTCATCAGTAAGTCCAGTGTGTTTGCTACTTCTTGCTCACTGGATCCAGTCAGGATAATGTCATCAATGTAATGGACAAGTGTGATATCTTATGGAAGGGAAAAGTGATCAAGATCTCTGCAAATAAGATTATGACACAAAGCCGGAGAGATGATATACCCTTGAGGTAGGATAGTGAAGGTATATTGCTGGCCTTGCCAGCTGAAGGCAAATTGCTTCTGGTGGGCCTTATAAACAGGAATGGAGAAAAAGGCATTTGCCCAATCAATGGCTGCATACCAGGAACCAGGAGATGTGTTAATTTGTTTAAGCAATAAAACCACATCTGGTACAGCAGCTGCAACTGGAGCCACCACTTGGGTAAGCTTACAATAACCCACTGTCATTCTCCAAGATCTATCTGTCTTTTGCACAGGCCAAATAGGAGAGTTGAATGGGGATGTGTTGGGAATCACCACCCCTGCATCTTTCAAGTCCTTGATGGTGGCACTAATCTCTGCAATCCCTCCAGAGATGCAATATTGTTTTTGATTTACTATTTTTCTAGGTAGAGGCAGCTCTAATGGTGTCCATTTGGCCTTTTCCATCACAATAGCCCTCACCCTACCAGTCAGGCAGCCAATGTGGGGATTCTGCCAGCTGCTAAGTATGCCTGTGCCAATTATGCAGTCTGGCCCTGGGGAAATCACCACAGAATGAGTCCAGGGACCAACTGGACCCACTGTAAGTCGGACCTGAGCTAAAACTTCATTAATTACCTGACCTCCATAAACCTCTACTGTCATTGGAGGACCACAATGATGCTTTGGGTCCGCTGGAATCAATGTCAGCTCAGAGCCAGTGTCCAGTAGTCCCCAAAGTCTGATGATTTCCCTTTCCCCAATGCACAGTTACTCTGGTAAAAGGCTGGAGGTCTTGTTGGGGAAGGATGGGAGGAAGATTAACAGTATAAATTGTCGGTAGTGTAGTGTAGTGGGGTCCCTCCTTAAGGGGACCCAGTGTCCCTTTCATTCAAGGGGTTCTGGGTCTGTAAATTGGTTCAAGTCTGGAAATTGACTGAGGGGCTGTGGTTCTTTATTTTTATAATTTCAAATTAGTCTTTTGTCCACTTGACCTGGAATTTTTCTGCTTATACAAATTAAGTAAGAATGCAGTAAGCCTCACTTTTAGGAACACCATGATTAATTAACCAATGCCTGAGCTCTACAGGAGTCAGACTATTCTTTGCCTCTGTTGTCCATTATGATAACTACATCCACCTTGCCTTTGACAGTTGAGTGCCACCACTTGGCCACTGCCACCTCAGGATCCAATTATTCCCATTGCATTTAAATTTTCTAATTGTGTGAGTGCAGTTCCCACTCTAGTTCTGGAATACAGAGAACAGCAATCACAGAACTCTTCAAGGATGCAGGTACTCCCCTCACAAATCTATTTCACAAAGTATTAATCAAGGGTGTATCTTCTGGACCCTCCCAGCTGGGATGAGTAGGTCTAAAGTGACTAATCCACTCAAGCATTCCCATTTCCCTAAGCCTTTGGATCCCTTCCTCTACATTAAACCAAGGGAGATCAGGCATTTCTAGCTCGTTCACAGTGGGTTTTGATCCATATTTCAGCCAACCAAGCAAATAAACTACTAGAACTTATTTTTTTTTTAACTCCCTGAGTTGCAACATTAAATGCAGGATCCCTGCTTAATGGGGCCTTATCAATAAATTCAGTCTGATCCAATTTTATGCTCCTTCCACCATTATCCCACACCATTAATATCCATTTCCCTGCCTGTTCTCCAGATTTTTGCTTATATGAATTAGAAAACTCAAGCAATTCTTTTGGAATGTAGCACACCTTCTTGTGGGTCACACTCTGAACCACATCTCTAGGGGCCTGCAGGACTTGAGTCTAGGGGTGTTGGGGTGGGTCCTGAGGAGAATCAGCATTGTCTTGCGTGGCAACTGCCTCAGGGCAGGCCATCAGTGTTGTCTCAGGCAGTGCTTGGGTAATCTCCTCAGACAAAGGTGGAAAGGCTGATGGCAGCATGGGTGGGGAAGGGATGTTGCCACCACAGGGGAGTGGGTAGGCTGTTTCCTCTGGCAAAAACGTCTCTTTAGAGTTTACAAGCTCAGTGTCCCCAGCTTCATCAAGGTCCTCCCACACGTCCCCATTCCAAGTTGCAGGGTCCCATTCTTTTCCAATAATGCCCTCACTTTAACAGTAGACACCTGGCAAGACTGAGCATGTACCTTTCATTGCAGGTCAGCCACTCTCATGATAAAAGCTTGTGTCTGATTTTCCGCAATTTCAGTCCTTTGTCTACAGGAGTTAAGACTTTCACTCAGGGCAATCTTAGAAGACTGGAGGCTCAGTATGTGCTTCTGGAGCTGGGAGTTAGAATCTCTGAGCTCATTCTTTTCTTTCGTCACTTTGTCCCATGGACTTAAGAGCAACCATCCACCTTCATTATATTTCTTGGTTCTCCACATATGGTCAAAGGTATTATACACAGAGCCACTAAACTCCTTGCCTCTCATGAGTGGTGAATCAAATCAGGAATATCAAATGCATTTATTTTGCATAAATTTCTGAACAGTTCACGCTAAGGACTATCAGTGTTCTCCATACTAATAGGAGTAGAGTCCTTAGTATTTTCTAATTCTTAATTACATGCATGGTCATTAGGAACTTAGCTCACAATTCAGGAGTGCAAGAGACCCAATTTTCTGTATTTTTCTATGATGTGACTAAATTTCTATTTCTACCACCCATTCTGCTGGAGGGTAGAAATTTAATATCAGGCAATACAAGATTCTCATTCCCCTTTTCTCTGGAGGTTTGTGTAAACTCTAGATAGGCTTACAGAGCTTCAGGTCCTCTGAGTTTCCTGTCAATACTGGTGTCTGTTGAGATGCTCTGGCTACCAGCTGCTGGTCCAGATAGGGCACTGTTATATTTTCTTTGTGTCCAAACTGTGATATTGTGAAATACATATTTGGCTTCCATCCCTCTTTTTTGGCTTAGGCTCCTAAAACCCATGTAATCTCCTGAGTGATGTGTTTTTTCTATGCTAATGAGATGACTGGTGGCTAGGGCCCCCCAAATAACTTCAGGGTAGGGGAGGGTCACTGGAAAGACCAAAGCATGATTAGAGAGTTGGGACTTTTGGCTCCAGCCCCCAGCCTCCAGAGGGGAGAGAGGTTGAAAGTTGAGCTTTTTATCAATGGCTAATGATTTAATCAATTCATGCCTATGTAATGAGGCCTCTGTAAAAACCCAAAAAGACTGAGTTCTGAAAGCTTCCAGATAGCTGAACATGTGAAGGCTCCTGGAGGGTGGTGCTCCCAGAGAGGACATGGAAGCTTTGCATCCCTTCTCCCATACCTTGCCCTATGCATCTCTTCCATCTTGCTATTCATCTGCATCTTTTATAATATCCTTTATAATAAGTAGGTAAATGTAAGTTAAGTGTTTCCCTGAGTTCTGTGAGCTGCCCAGCCAAGTAGTCAAACCTGAGAAGGGGTTTTGGGAACCCCTGATTTATAGCTTTATATGGTCTGGCTCTGTGTCCCCACCCGAATCTCCTCTTGAATTGTAATCCAAATTGCAATCCCCATGTGTTGGGGGAAGGACCTTGTGGGAGGTGATTAGAATATGGGGGCAGTTGCCCCATGCTGTTCTCATGATACTGAGTGAGTTCTCATGAGATCTGATGGTTTTATAACAGGCTTTTCCCTGCTTCACTCTGTACTTCTCTCTCCTGGTGACATGTGAAAAAGGACCTGTTTGCTTCCCCTTCTGCCATGGTTGTAAGTTTCCTGAGGCCTCCCCAGCCATGCGGAACTGTGAGTCAATTAAATCTCTTTCCTTTATAAATTACCCAGTCTCAGGTGTTTCTTCATAGCAGCAAGAAAATAAACTAATACATACCTGGTCAGTCAGAAGTACTGGTCTCAACCTGGGACTTGTGATTGGCATCTGAAATGGGGGGCAGTCTTGTGAGACTGAGCCCTCAACCTATGGGATCTGATGCTACCTCTAGGTGGAGAGCATCAGAATTGGGTTAAATTAGAGGACACCCAGCAGGTTTCCACTGGAGAATTGCTTGGTGTGTGGGGACAACTCCACACACATCTGGTTTCAGAAGGGTTGTGCTGAGTGGTGAGTGAGAGTACAAAAAAACACTGGTTTTGTCCTATATCATCAGACAACCACAAAGCCCTTCACATCTGCCAGCTGTCTGTCCTTGGCTGTGCCACCCATGGTATGTGGAAATCATGCAGCTGCTCCCACACCTGCATTGCAGTGAATTCCACTTCTCTACCTCAATTAAGTATGATTTCACCTGTACTCCCCATGGTGGTGTAGGTGCCTTGGAGGCAGGCTGGGGTCAGTCTTGCCAGATACTCGGCTGTTTCTTTAGCTGGTGATGGGGCTGGACTAGCTTGAAGGAACAACCACTCTTCAAGTGAGAGAACACCTACAACTTCACTAGGCAGGTCTGAGAACACTAGGTGTGTACCATGGTATCCGTGGTCTCAACACAACGTAAACATCCCTTGTTGAATGAACGGAATCTTAGAGGGAGAGGGTCCTGCAGCTCTGATGCTCAGCTGACCTCTTGGGCTACTGGTGCTTGGTTGTACCTTCTGGAGGCTTCCTGTAATGAGCACCTGTAGGAAAACCTCCTACATGCTCTTATACTCTGACTCTCAAAAATCTGGTTCACTGAGTAAGACAAGAAAAATGCATTATGGAGGAGACCATGTGGAAGAGGGTGAAGAATTCCTGGGCTTGGGTCATGCTATTGCCTCCGAATGTGTGTGTGTGTGTGTATGTGTGTGTGTGTGTGTATGTGTTTACACACACTTGGCTAGGCAAATGGGCAGGGCTGAACTGGTGCTATATAGATTTCTAAAATTCTGTATTTATTTATTTTTTCTCTTGAGACAGAGTCTCACTCTGTCGCCAGGCTGGGGTGCAGTGGCGGGATCTTGGCTCACTGCAACCTCCACCTTCCGGGCTCAAACAGTTCTCCTGCTTCAGCCTCCTGAGTAGCTGTGACTATAGGCATGCACCACCACGCCCAACTAATTTTTGTATTTTTAGTAGAGATGGGGTTTCACTATGTTGGCCAGGATGATCTCAATCTCTTGACCTCGTGATCTGCCCGCCTTGGCCTCCCAATATATTTAATTTTTTACTTAGTGTTAATAGTAAATACATGAATCTCTCTTTGAGAAGGAAAGACAACTTATTTCTCTTCTCAAAGTAACCACCAAGGCAGAATAATTTGAGATAATCAATTTGTATTTTGTTTTTACTGCCGTTAAAGAGATAGAATGAGAATGATTTTCTTTCTCCCTCAAAAGAGGGTAAGTGGTACCCTGGGTGGTGGAGATCAGGAGTATACTTACCCGCTGAGCAGAGTTTTCAAAATAGAATAAAGATTGTCTAAGTAGTGGGAAGCTAGCAAAGTCTCACCTGGGCATGCTTCTGCCCTGAGCTGGTCCTGGCAGGGAATGGCAGGGTAGAGTGTCTAGGGCTGCTTAGCTATGGGGGCCTGGGCTCCAGCCTCTGCAACTGACCTTTTTCAGGGTGCCAGGTGGGTTTTTGCCAGAGCACATCAGTGGCATCCAGAGGGACAGAAGATCAGAGCAGAAGTCAGCCAACCATATGGCCCACTGCCTGTTTGATACAGCCTGGGATTTTACAATTATAAATGATTGACAAAAATTGGAAGAAGAATAATAGTAACACATGAAAATTATATGAAATTTAAATTTCAGTGTTCACAAATGAAGTTTTATTGGAACACAGCTATGCTCATTTTTAATGTATGCATTATCTATGGCTGGCTTCTACAATGTCAGAATTGAGCAGGTGCAACAGTCATCTACCAGTAGAGCCTGTAAAGCCTAAAATATTTACTAGCTGGCCCTTTACAGAGAAGGTTTACTGACTCCTTGGAGAAGGCTCAGATAACAAAACAGATAATACGACGCTGAATTAAGATTGTTGATTAGGACATTGGAGGTAGTGGTTGGGCCAGGGTTTGGGGCACCCATAATCCTCCCTCCTCATCCTCACTTGACAAGTTTCCTTAGGATATGAGGTTTCAGGGACCTGACTTAGAAAATCCCTGAACTAATCTAACCTCATTATATATATGAGGATCAGGTGACTCAGCTTGAATCTCACCTCAGGAAATAATTCTTTAACATGAATTAACTTTAGTACTACAACAATAAGGGAAATGAAAAGAAATTGATAGAAAGCAAAACTTAAACCCAGAGTTGTAAATTAACAAGCTTGGCACTAATGTATGTTCCAGAAACTAATTTTTAAAAGTAATCCTGGCATTTTCTTATAATAACATGGAGAAAGGAGAATTCAATTCTACCCCTAAATACAGAGATGCATTTTCACAAATATCAGTGAGAGAAGTGGTTCTCAATTGATAATGGCAACATATACCCAAACCAACTCCCCAGAATTGAGGAAGGGTTTAATTTGAGTAAATGAAGAGAAATGTCAAATTCTTAGCAAATAAGATTAAATATTGTACAAATGTCAATTCTGACCACATCAAATTATACGAATGTGGAATTTTGATTGTTGTTTTTGTTTTTGTAAATTGGTGATACTACTGATGTTCACTGAAAATGAAAGAATGCAAATTAAATAAGGAGCATTAAATTAAATAAGCAAATTAAATTAGTAGAAACTTAGAAAACACACACTCCTCCTGGAACCCACTTCCTGGAAGCTGACTTTATGTATTAGAGAAGAGTATTAAATATCCTTTGACCCAGTGATTTATTTTGGGGGAACCAATACTAAGAAATCATCAACCATGGCAAAAGACTTACAAGGAAGAATGTTCATCACTACATGATTTGAATAGTCAACAACATTAGAAACTGTATATCTTTTCAGTTAAGGATTGTTAAATTATGATAGAGTCACAAAATAGGAGTAATAGAGATTCATCACATTATCTTCACATTACACAATGTTGGCAAGTGTTCAGACAAGTAAAACAAACAAACAAACAAACAAACAAAAACAACAGGTTACAAGATTCACCAGCGGCCGGGCACGGTGGCTCATGCCTGTAATCCCAGCAATTTGGGAGGCTGAGATGGGTGGATCATCTGAGGTCAGGAGTTTGAGACCAGTCTGGCCAACATGGTGAAGCCTCGTCTCTACTAAAAATACAAAAATCAGCTGAGTGTGGTGGCACATAACTGTAATCCCAGCTATTCGGGAGGCTGAGGCAGGAGAATTGCTTGAACCCAGGAGGTGGAAGTTGCAGTGAGCCGAGATCATGGCACTGCACTCCAGCCTGGGTAACAGAGCAAGACTCCATATCAAGAAAAAAAAAAAAAAGTAATTAAAAAAAATTCACCAGTGTAATTCTACTTTTGCTTGAAATACAGCTGAAAAGAAATACCTAAATGCTAGCAGTGGCAGTTCGTGTTTTCTAACTTGTCTACAGCAAGTATGTATTGCTTTTATAGTCATATATAAATAAACACCATAAAAAGAAAATAATTCCACCTGAATTAAATATGGGCTTGAATTCAAATGGTTGCATATTAAAATTAATGTGAAAATACATGACACAATCAAATCCTAACAGTGTCTCAGCAGTTGAGAGGATAAAAATAAACTTGCAAGTACACATTGGAGCAGGGGAAAGGGCCCCATTTATCCAAAAAAAACTTGTTTTTCCAGCTGGTACAGTCCCATTCCAGGACCCTCTAAAGCCAGACCCACACCTTGGCCCTGCAGCACCAGTTGCCAGAGGTATCAAGGTTACCATTATTGCAGGAGTTGGGGGAAGGAGTAAGGAACAACATTTCATTGAGTGCTGTCAGGCACTATGTTGGGCACTTAGGTTCTCACATTTTTCCCATTTGAGGTTAAGTGAGCTTATAACTATGCTTTTCAAAATTTAACGTGTCTATGAGTCACCTGGGGATCTTAAAACGCAGATTGCGGTTCAGTGGGTCTGGGGTGGGGCCTGATACTCTGCATTTCTGACAAGCTCCCACGTGAAGCCTGGGATGACACCTTGAGGAACAAAGGCTTACAGAGCTACAGTCTTTTGTCCAAAGGCTCACAGCTTGTACAGAATGGGTGTGGGCATGGGAGTCACTTATACTTTTTTTTGACTATTGAAAATGAAGCAAAATGAGTTTGAAAAAGGGAGATGTAAAACATTAGCTCTCCCAGGATGCTTACATGAAGTATTTTCCATAACTAGTTAAGCTGGTAATAACAATGCTTGGTAATTATGTAGTTCATTATATTTTCAAGGCTTTTTTGGTAAGTATTAATTTGTTAATCTACAAATCTCTCCTGAAGAGATGTAATTATTATCATCTATGCACTTTGGCTTGGTATTTGTACACAGTATCTCTAAATCTTTTACGATATGCTGATAGCAGAATCTGGTTTGAGATATTTGAGTATTATGCAAAAGTCACATGGACATGTATGAGAATCTAAACCAGTACCGCCTGTCTAGGATCTGGCCTATGTGTACCCCAGTGTTGTCCCTTTAAGGTTCGGAGAACGATATTTGTTGAAAGAATACTTGTGGGAACAAAGTCCTTTGCTACCTATGTGATTTAGGCCAGTTACCTAAACTCCCTAAGTCCCAATACCCTTCTTTGTAAAACAGGGGTAATAAGGCCCTAGGAGGATTAAATTTGATAATGTATTCTTCCTCTCTTTCTCCCTTCTTTCCTTTTTTTTTTTTTTTTATTTTGAGCCGGAGTCTTGCTCTGTCGCCAGGCTGGAGTGCAGTGGCGCGATCTGGGCTCACTGCAACCTCCGCCTCCTGGGTTCAAGTGATTCTCCTGCCTCAGCCTCCTGAGTAGCTGGACTACAGGCTCATGCCACCATGCCTGGCTTATTTTGTATTTTTAGTAGAGACTGGGTTTGATCATCTTGGCCAGAATGGTCTCGATCTCCTGACCTCATGATCTACCCACCTCAGCCTCCCAAAGTGCTAGGATTACAGGTGTGGGCCACCATGCCCGGCCCCTTCCCTTCAATAAATAATTTTTAAACACATGCCTAGTGCCAAGGATTATTCTAGAGGTTGCCTAAGGATGCAGCAGTAAATAAGTCAGATAAAATCCCTGTCTTCATGTGCCTTACGTTTTACAAGGGGAGATAAACAGTAAACAGGGCAGATCCCATCCTTCCCCAACAAGAACAAAAAAATAAAATAAAATAAGAAAAGAAGAAAAGAAAGACAAAAAACCAAAAGATATGTTAAGCATGTAGCACAATCCCTTATACTTAATAACTGCTTAATAAATAAAATAGTAACACACAAGGAAAAAGGTTATATCTCATTTAACACAATCTGTTCAAATATATATTTACTTCTCTCTATGAAATAGGAATATTTTATAGACTTAGGCTGCTTTAGGTTTGATGGAGACTGTAGTTCTGTAATCAGTAGCTCAGTCATTTAATAAACATTTCACACCAGGCTAATTTTTCCTCCTTTAGATGTTTCCTTTCCAGTGTTTTCATCCTTAAGTAGGATTCCCCTATCTAGGCAACCCCATGCCTCCCTTCTTTTCTTCTTCTTTTACCTCCATCAAGTTTGTTTGTTTGTTTTGTCTTGATTCTTTCAAACAATGATCTCTTAGACATGGCAGCATCTCATATTAAATCGACCCTGCCAATGTGTAACTTTGTAATGTAAATACTCTTTCCTGTATAACCATGACACAAAACCTCCAAAAGGCTTTCAGGATCCGCTTTCCTGGGAGGAACTGAGAAGCGTAAGGTCCTACAAGGGGAGATGTTTCTATGGCCCTCGAGGGATAACGGGTATGATGAGAACTAGGAAATGGTAGAGCTTGGTAGGGAGATATTTTGGGCAGTAGAAGTTACCACCAGAGCATTTGCTTATGTCACTCATGCAATCCTGGGCATAAATAATGAATTCTCTGTGCTGGCACGTTTCCTGCAGCCTAGAGGGCTGATAAAGCCTGTTACAGGGAGCGCAGTGACATCCAAATAGAGAAAATGTGTTTTAGTTTGGAGGCCAATCAGGAAATTACTCTTGCTGGCAAAGGAGTGGGATACAATTTCTCCCATCTTCTCAGCATAGGGAGGTGCCCTGCCGAGGAGGGGAGGCAGGCTGATTGAGGGGCCATATCACCACACGGACAGAAACACAGCCATCTTTGGGCGAGCAGCTGGCGCTAACTGTCCTTCACATTCAGCTCATTGCATTCCTTCCTCTTTGCAACTCTGAAGAAGAGCCTGCTTTGAACATGTTAGGTTTGAGAAGCTGATTAATCAGCTCAGTGCAGATGTTGAGCAGGTTGCTGGATATGCAAGTCTGAAGATCAGGGAGAGGCCTCAGCGAGAGATAAAAATTTGAACCTTGTTGAATTGCATGAGATCACTCAGGGAGACAATGTAGTTAGGGAAAAGCAGAGGGGCAAGGAGTTATTTCAAATAGAATGGAGGCAGAGCATCCACTATTATGCATGTCGTTCCCTTCCCTTCAGAGTGGAGAGACCACCTGAGTTTTCTTTGATATCTTATTTTACAATGAACCTTGTAGAAATCTTGGAAAACAGAGGGCAGCATGCATTTTTTGACTTTTGATCTCACAAAGGTGTATTCTCAGTAGGAAAGAAGTGTCAGGCACAAAATTACAATTATGGTCTAACAAAACTCCAAGAAAAGAGGGGGAAAAGTATGTTTAAAATCTGTCATTTGGCTTCAAATCTCAGAATGTAAGTTCTATTCGGGTTCTAACTGTGGCTTTGCCTCCTTCCATTTGACTACAGTGTAATGAAATAAACATAGACCAATCAAGCCAGTTAACAACTGAAAGCATTCCACACATGTTTTCATGTAAAGTATGTACACACATTCCTTGATACAGCCTTTGAGAGGCAGAGTCTAACTCCCTACCTCTTGAATATGGGCTGAACTTAGTGACTCTCTTCTAATAAACAGAACAAGGTCAAAGTATGGGTGTTTTATGACGAGATTGAGTCATAAAAGACCTTGAGGCTTCAGACTTTTCTTTTGGATTATGAATACTGGGGGAACCCAACTGCCATGTAGGGAGCCAAGCAGCCATGTGGAGAGAGCCACAAGTTGAGGTCTCTGTTTCTGTCAACAACCAGTAAGGATCTGAGGCTTCTTGCCAACAGCCATATTGGAAGTGGATTCTCCACTTACAGGCTCAGATGACTGCAGCCCTGGCTGGCAGCTTGACTGCAATCTCATGGGAGACCTTGAGTTAGAACTACCAGCTTAGCTGCTCCAGCATTCCTCACCTTTAGAAATTATGTGACTAATGTTTTAAGTTGCGAAGTTTTGGATTAATTTGTCACATAGCAATAAATAACTAATAAAATGCACAATTAAGAGGTATAATAATTTGAAAGATATTCATTTTTACTTTTTGCTCATAAGTTTTAGAAAACTTATTTAGATTTTAATTTCATTTTCCAGGAAACTCCTCAGATGAATGTGAACAAAATGAAAAAGAATTTCATGTTGTTTTTAAAAAGCAAGAAACAAATAAAACCTATGGCCACACTAATGTTAGTGTTCAAATGCAGAGTTAATTGCAATGTAATGAAAGCTCAATTGGAATTTTTTATTATGGCTAATTTTTTATTATGGCTATATAATTATATTTAAATACTTTTGCCATTATTTCATTATTTTAAAAACATTATTCTGCCATCAGAGTATAACAGTTACATTACCTTAAGTGCTATAAAATTAATAATCCTGGTTAAAAAGAATTAAGAATTGTGTCTCTTCTTATAGTAAAGAAAAGGTAGTAGGTTCTTTCTGAAGCTTTTAAACATACCAAGTTTGGCCAGGAAAAAAAACATCTTTTTAAAACATCAGCCACAAAACGAGGTAGCAGAAAAGAGGAGGATTTTTTCCCTCTTCCTTTTAAGTGGTCACCTCGGGGTAGTTTTTGAAATATGTAATGCTAATGTTCAGCAAATGCAGACAGAAATAAGGTTACTTAAAAAGCAACATTTGGTAAGGGGGTGGTGTTTACTCTGGGCATCAGAATCTTGCCTGTAATATGTGACTAGCGTTAATCCTGCCCAGAATTCTCTCTTTACCAGGGCTCAGAAAAGTTCTTTAATTATACATTTTATGACAAGAACCAAATATATAAATTGAGAAAAAAACCCCTACACTACGAAATGAGAGCTCTACACAGTTTATCTTACAATTAATCTACACCTAAATTACATGCATGTATGAATTCTCACACTGAAGTTTGGAAATAAACTCCTAGGAAAATGCTGAGGATCCTAAATTCAGTGGGGCTGATTGTCTCAGATCTTGTGTAATCCAGAGTTCTTGCATCAAACAAGGTCTGGTGACTCTTCCTCTATGCTGCAGGCCTATCTGCCACAGACTGCACTGTCCAACACAGTAGCCATTTCTGTATGTGGTTCCGTAAATTTAACTCAATGAAAATTAAAAATCAGTTTCCCCATGTAGGAGGAACAGTGTTTATTAAATTTCTTTTATGAACAGTCATGGAAACACATGCTAATCTGCAAAGATAAAGGAAATTTTTGTGCTTACTCATAAAAAAAATTCAGTTCTTCAGTTGAACTAACTACGTTCCAAGTGTTTGACAGCCACGTGTGGGTAGTGACTACTGCACTGGACAGCACAGATATGGAACACTTCCCTCACTGCAGAAACTTCCAGTGGACAGGACTGCCCTAGAATGTTGCTTCTGTGTTATCTTTGTGGAAAATTCCTAGCTGCGTCTTCTGTAATTGCTCCACATGCCAATGTAATTAAAAAACATGTGGCAGAAAATTTGAAACAGGTAAATCCAACAAAATTAAAATAATTCATCTGTGACTACCCAGAGATGAACATAATATATTTGTTGATTTCCTTCCCGTCTATTTTCTAGGCATATGTAAATAGAAATAGGCCATATAGTTTCACTATATTGGGATTATTTTCTTCCCCCCCCTTTTTTTTTAGAAGACTGAGTCCTGCTGGAGTACAGTGGTGTGATCATAGCTCGCTGTAGCCTTGAACTCCGAGGCTCAAATGATCCTCCTACCTCAGCTTCCAAATGTGTTGGGACTGTGGGCACCATGCCCAGTTAATTTTAAAATATTTTGTAGAGATGTGGATCTCACCATGTTGCCCAGGCTGGTCTTAAACTCCTGGCCTCAAGAGATCCTCCTGTCTTGGCCTCACAAAGTGCTGAGATTACAGGCATGAGCCAGTGTGTCTGGCTGAGGTTATCTTTCTGTTATTACTTCTATGACATTGTTTTTAATTGCTGCATGTTATTCTATCATATGGACATGCTATAGTTTGTTTAGCCAATTCTGTATTGTTTATGTTGTTCCCAGCTTTTTATCACCTCATACATGGATGTTTGTAAACATTCTTGTAGTTGAATCTGCCCTCACCAATGACTGTTTCCTTTGATTACACCTCTAGAATCAGAATTTCCAATCAAAGCAGAATTTGACTGCTGAGTCAGAGTGAGCCAGTTTTCAGACTTTTGATACAAATAGGACATACTGTCCTCCAGAAAATGTGTAGCACTTTACAAACTTACCAGCATTGTTTCAGAAAGACCATTTTTACTTCTCCTAGCCAACTCTGGAATTTAAAAAATTGCATTATTTGCCATTTTGATGTTATTTATTTATAAGTGAGGCTAAACATTTCTAAGTATTTACCAATGCTATTTCTAAGATGGTTTGCATCATCCAATATGCTTGCCAGATGATTCTTAAAAAGACCAGGTATGCATGATAAAATGTTATCTACCAGAAAAGAACATGTGCATCATAAACACATCATATGGGAAGTTTATGGATGAGACTTTTCATTACATCTTTGCTTTTACATCTGATTGTATGCTTAAGAAATTATGTGTTTTACTCCTTTGGAAGTCAAAGATGATTTTTTTTTAAAGTAAAAAGATGATAAACATAAAGCTTACCATTTCCTGACTTCACACTTGTTCATGTGTGTAGGCCTCTATTGATGTGTTAGTATTTCTCTTAAAGATTTTTAAGTGATTTCTATGCCAGGGATATTAGTCCTCTGTTCAAACCTGATCTTGGTTTTGCCTTTAGATTTAATATGCAGTGTCCTTAGAAATGGAGAACAGTTTTTAAGCATCAATAGCTAGGTGAGCATAAAAGCAATGGAGCAAATCATGAAGCAAAAACTGTGACATATCTGACTACATAAATTACTCTTCCATACTTCTCAGTCTTCATTGCTGTTCCTCCTCATTAATGGGACTCTAAAGGTTGGAGAGCCCCAGGCTCAGCCTCTGACAATTTTTCTCTACCAATTTAACACCTAGCCAAAGATCATCTCATCTGGTCCCAGGCTTTAAAAAACATCCCTACGCTGAGGGCTTCCTGATGTCTATCTGTAGATCTGCCCTTTGCCCTCATGTCTAGATGCTTGCGTCTAGCAGTTTTGGAGGGACACCTCAAATGTAACATATCTAAAAGGGAAATCCTGATTTTCTTCCCAAACCAGTTGTCCTCACAGTCTTCTATCCTGAAAATAATTGATCCGTCTTTCTAGCTGCTCAGGTCAAAAAACCCAGGTGTCATTTGAGACTCTTCTCTCTCATACCCCACATTTGATTCTTTAGCAATACCTGTTTACTCTGCCTTCAAAATCAACTCAAAATGTGATTATTTCTCTTTACATCCTCTGTTATCACCCTAATGGAAGTTGCTATGATATCCCACCTGGATTGTTGCAACTGACTCCTAATTGCTTTATCTGCTTTTAGCCTTTGTTCCCTGTACCCCTTTTCCACATAGCAACCAGAATGATGATCCTTTTACGTATTAAGTCACATTATTCCACTCTTCTCAAGACTTCCAGGGGCTTGACTTCTTACTTGGAGCAAGTCCAAAGGAGTGGCAGGGAAGGAGTAGAGCAAAGGCCAAAAGGAGCCTTGCATGAGCTGCTCCCACCTGCTGCTTTTCTGACCCCACTGCCACTACCTCCCCTCTGTCCACTCTATTCCAGCCTCTCTGGTGGCTCCTATGTTGAAGACACTCAGTACTCTCTGCGTAAGGGCATTTGTACCTGCTGTTTCTTCTTTTAGAAAACTCTTCTCTTAGATATCTCCTTGGTGAGCACCACCTCTTTCCTCTGCTCAGATGTCATCTTCTTAGAAGTATACTGCCTCCCACCATGGAGATTCCTTCCCACTCTGCTTTATTTTTCTCCAGAGTATTTATCACCACCCGACACATACATTTACTTACTTTTAGAATTTGCTTATTGTCTATTTTTTTTCACATCAAAATGTTTTCTCCATGAAGGCAAGAACTCAGTCTCTACCTCCATGTTTCACTACCTAGAATAGTACCCTGCAGCATAGTTGGATGAATAGTTCTGTATTTCTTTTCTTGTGAATTTCTCAGATTTTCCATATCTTTTGCTCTTGAGTTTTTAGTGTTTCTCTTATTGATTTATACGTGATTTATATTTTGGATATGTTAGCTCTTTGTTGGAAATATTTTCTTCTAATTTTGATTTGCATTAAAATTGTATTATAATGTTCCCGGAAGTATAGAAATACTACAGTTTTATATAAAGTATGTCAATCTTTTTTCTCCCATAGTTTATCCCATAACTTTTATGCCTTAGGAAGTTCCTTTCCTGGGTAGGTGCAGTGGCTCACGCCTGTAATCCCAGCACTTTGGGAGGCCGAGGCAGGTCGATCACTAGGTCAGGAGATCAAGACCATCCTGGCCAACATGGGGAAACCCCGTCTCTACTAAAAATACAAAAATAACCTGGGTGTGGTGGCAGACACAACTGTAATCCCAGCTACTTGGGAGGCTGAGGCAGGAGAATCGCTTGAACCCGGGAGGCAGAGGTTGCAGTGAGACAAGATCGTGCCACTGTACTCCAGCCTGGCAACAGAGTGAGAATCTGTCAAAAAACAAAAAACAAAAAACCAGGAAGTCCCTTTCCCATTTCAAATTCAATCAAATGGTCACATATATCGTAGATTTCTTTTGTTTTTAAGATTCTTTTACTCTTAAAACCACTTGGGATCTCTTTTGCTGTGTGGTGTGATTGACAGTAAGACTGTGTGGTATGTGAGAACTGACCAGAGCAGGATGAAGAAATCAGTGTTTAGAACACATGACTTGTGCTGAAATTATGAATAACATGTCTTCTGAGCTTTTCCTAATCATGCACAAAGCAAAAAATATCATGCACCAAGTCTTTGCTACTGGCGCTTGCCTGCCTCTCAGCCTATCCTGGAAAAGTCTTGGAAGAAGAACTGAACATGTCCAGTTGGTCTCTTTTCACCAAGGGTCTGAATAGTCTTACAGACATTCTTTTCAGCACCCGGTTTCTTCCCTTCTTAAATGGGTCAAGTGGTATCATTTGATGAACTATGCAGATGAGCATCAAGAATCACATAGATACATTTCCAACAGAGCAGTTAAAGGTGCTTTCATCTCACTCTCAGGTTTAACTAAGGCTCTAACTTCAAAACAGAAATATCTGTCTTTATTGTTCTAATTCAGTTCTGAGCTCTTGTCACTAATTGAGGATGCTCTGACTTCAACCCATAAGATCCCATGGGCAATGTGTCTAAACTCATAGTCCCTAGCAGGCAAATTTGCCCTTCATCAAACTCTCTTCTGAACTGCTGTCTCATTGTTCCATACTTGCATGCGTATTTGCCCAAAGAGAAACAAAGCTTCCCCATCCCCAGTCTAATGCACACCGCTTTTGGATAATATCAGAAAGTGTCACACTTGGCCCCACTTGAGCTCAGATTTCATGTAGTCCATGGAAAAAGTGCAAAGACAGTAACTGCCAGCCAGAAGTTTCCTCTATGTTGCCTTTGAATACAAAGCTCTCTGATCATGCACTAGCCATTATAATCATAAGATTAGATAAAATCAATGATCTTCCAAAAGGTGTTAGGTGAGAACACATAGTATAGATAAAAGCAAATTATTTTATATTTAATATTCTATTTTTGGAACTTCGTAAGGCAAACCAACAAAACAATGATTTAGTGTTTCCCAAGAACTTCATACTATGTGTGGCTCAGTTACTCTGTACCTGTGTATAAACTCTTTTCGTATTTTGCATGAGTGTTTTAAAAAATTAAATTCTCACTTAGTTTGGATTTCAAGTCATTCCAAGCCCTTAAAAAGTATAAAGCCTACAAGAAGGAGGAGGCTGTAAATCTGCAGGGGTCTGCTGGGTGTCATAATGGGATTTGTACATAAATGTAAATTAACCAGTAAGTGAGCTATAGCTGCAATAGACATCAAAGGATAAGTGAAAAGAGGGGGGCATTATTTCATTTATATTAGAAAGAAAAACCAGTATTGAGAGAGTCATCTGAGAAATGATCACATATTTTTCCTTTACCGATTGGGTGGAGGAAAAAAATGCAGAAACCCTGAGCATTCATTTGCTTTCAAGAGCATGGCAGCAACATGAAGCCATTCCTGGGATCAACCAAAATGGTGGCGGAGGAAGAAAGACGCAGGTGAAGGAAAACTGCAGGAACTCCACAAGGGTTCAGGATGAACTGGGAAAGTGAGCTTCTCTTGAATCCACAAATGCCAAGGCTAGATTAAGTTGTGATTCAAAAATAAAGGTTCAAGGCTGAGATACCTAACTATACTTGGGTAGAGGAGGAGAAGAAACAAACATGTCAGGCCCCGCTAAGTGTTGGGCATATTCATGATCTTATGATGCTAATTCCCTCATCAACTGAATAAGACGCAGGAAAGGAGTCAGGGCTGGCCTTGCCACTTTTTAGCAGCTGAGATTATTCATTTCTCTCACCCTTGGTTTCATATAATTCACTCCTTAGTCACTTATGCATTCATTCCAGCGTTTATTCAATACATTCACTGTGCCAGGAATTGAGAACACCAAGATGAACTAGGATATAGACTCTGACCTCAAGAAGTTCCCAATCCAGGAAGGGGAAACCTACCTATCAGAAAGTCTATAAAACAAGGTGGTGGTGTAATGAGGAGAAAGGGGGTGTGTGAACCCAGATAATTTATCCTGGGTTGATATTAAAAATATTTCACATCTCAGTCAGCATGGTACTGATGAGTCAAAAAGGATGCAGCCAGCAAAAACCAAGCCACTGACCCACTAGTTTGGCTCATCCTGTGTCTTACTGGTTGGCTGAATGTCAGCCCTGCATATACCCTACTACATAGAAAATGTACATAAACAACCATTGCAAACACACACACACACACACACACACACACACACACACACAGAGAGAGAGAGAGAGAGAGAGAGAGAGAGAGAAAGAGAAATTAAAGTTTTGAAGAAGGAAAAAGGAAAAGATATTCAAAAGAATAAACCTTCTCCCACTTGCTTGCATCCACAGCTCTTTAGTACTCTCATCATAATCTATAGAAGTAATGGAAGGAAAGAATAATTCTTTCAAAAGAAATAGGGACATTGATATTAGCAGAGTAAGATAAATGCAAACTCCAATTTTCCAACTAAATTATAAAATGGGTAGAGTAATACCTTGCTGGGTTGTTAGGAATATATCAAATAATGAATGGAAAGTAGCTGTTTCAATACTCAGCACCTAGAAGGTCCTGAATAAATAGGGATTATTATTATTCATTTTTTCACAAATGAGAAAATTGAGGCTGAAAGGGGTTAAATAATTTGTCCAAGTTCACACAAATAGTATTGGAGCCAGAATTTGATATCACTATATGATCTTACAGTGGAAAAGTCTGTATCTTTTCCTTGTATTTCTTTAAGTACACCTCTAAGTTGTAAATCGCATGTATAATGGCATGTTAACTTTAGTTACTATTTACCCTTGGCTGTTTCAAGTTCAATGTTGTACACTAAATGGATAACAAATATTAGTTACGCTAATAGTGGATCCAGCTACGGAGGCTTTATAGGAAGATTGGCTAATCCTACCACAAGTTCATCACCCAGACAACATTGATTCTGCTGGGGCAGCTAATCTAAATTAGAGGCATAAGCACCCAGGAGAGTAGAAGCAGCACTGGGATGTGAGCCTTGAAAAGTCAAATCTACGAAGTGACAGCAATGGCCCATAGCATGTGATGCTTAATACAGGCAGGGAGCGTGAAAGTGATTTGTGAATACAAGAGTGGGCATAGCCACCATAAAACACTTTTATGTGCTCATATTTAACAGGTTGCATGTAAGCCAATTAAAGATTTTCCCCCCATGAAAGTAGATAATTGTAGGACGGGATATGTAATTGGGAACTTGCACCTTTAGAAAGGTTTAATCAAAAATCATTTAAAAGCTGGCTATTGTTAAAAAGAAAAAAAAAACCATGCTGGTGAGGATGCAGAGAAAAAAGAACTCTTATACACTATTGGTATGAATGTAAATTAGTACAGCTATTATGGAAAACCATATGGAGATTTCCCAAAAAGCTAAAAATAAAACTCTGTGACCCAGCAATTCCACTACGGGGTATTTATCCAAAGAAAAAATCAGTATATACCTGCACCTCCATGTTTATCATAGTACTGTTCACAACAGGAGATATGTGGAATCAACCTAACTGTCTATCAACAGATGAATGAATAAAGAAAATGTGATATATATACAAAATGTAATACTACTCAGCTATAGAAAAAGAATGAAATCCTGTCATTTTCAGCAATGTTAATGGAACCGAAGGTCATTATGTTAAGTGAAATAAGCCAGGCACAAAAAGACAAATATTGCATGTTCTCACTCATATATGCGAGCTAAAAAAGTTGATCTCGTGGAGACAGAGAGTGGAATAACAGTCACCAGAGGCTGGGAAAGGTGTATGTGTGAGGGTAGAGGGAGGGATGAATAGAAGTTGATTAATGGGTATAAACATACAGTTAGATAGAAGGAATAAGTTACAGTGTTTGATAGTGTAGTTAACAACAATGTATTGTATAACACATTTTAAGATAGCCAGAAGAAAGGAATTGAAATGTTCCCCAACACATAGAAATGGTAACTAGTCAAGGTACTGAATACCTTAAATACTGTGACTAGATTATTATACATTCTATGCAAGTAACAAAATGTCACATGTACCCAGTACAAATGTACAAATATTATGTATTAATAAATATTTTAAAAATCATTAAAAAGCTGTAATGGTGTATTGTAAATGGATTTGTAAAGGGAAAGCAGGGTATACCTGCAATGAGTTTGCAGTTTGTGGTTTTAAGCCCGGGGGAGAACACTGAGTAGTAAGAGACAGAAGAGATGAGCAGCAGGAGAAATCACCAGCTCACACTGTCAAAGTCAGAGAGTCTTCTTTGCTAATTAGGAGATTATAAAGACATCTGTCAATCTAGGCACTGGAAAAAGTCAGACACAAAACAGGTCAATATCCTCCTCATCTACAAGTCCATTAGAGACAGGTCATCTTTCCTCATGCATCTGAAATAACTCACCTTGGAGCAGAGATAAAACACATTTAAGCTTCACTGAAAAATCACACTTTCAGACAAGTTATGAACAAGGGATACATGTGAATTAGGATTATAATGTCTATAATCATAGCTCTTGCTGCCTTGGATACAACTCAGGTCTTGATGTAATTGATTTGTAGATACACAAAGCCGGCCTTATGCACACAGAGGAGTCAAAGTTATTGTGGAAACTACAGCTTAGACATTCCTGGAATTTTTTTGTAGCTAAGAAAAGTCTCAATATGGTTACATTTTTAAATGGAATGGACTATTATAATTAGAACCTGGCTTTTTAATCTCTAAACCGTATTATCCTCCTCTTCTGAAGAAAGTACCTCAATCATGGAAATAATTCAAGATACTGTCTTCATGGATGGACCCAGTTGCTGAGTGTTCTGATGTAAACTATACAGGAAAGCCAAAAAGTAATTATAGATACACAAACTACCACTTTCCAGTAGATGCTACATTTGTAGATAACAAAAGTGTTTCCATAAAAACATGACCTATTGTTTCCAACACCGAGTGAGTGACCTATTTTGAAAACCAGTTTTGTATTAGCAGACTTATGTATCTGAGTGAAGAAACATGTACCTATAATCAAATGAGTGAGTAAGTGCTAAAATGTACTCCCATGAACATAGTATTGCTTTTAAGAAATCTGAAATTCAATGTGTATTCATTTTATATGGCCAGCAATATAGTTGTTAGGTGTGTGATATACCTACAGCAGAGATGGCTAGATGTCTTTCAAGGACACATGTTTCTTTTCCATGATGTAGAGTTGTGCTTGGTAAGTGGCCTTCCAGCCAGGGACTACATTTCCCAGGTACCACTGCATCTAGTCCCATCTAAGCCATGGGACTAATTCTCACCAATGGAGGTGATATATGGCACTTTCAGGGCAAGGTGATTCAGTAAAGAATGTGTGTTCTCTATCCTTTCTTCTCATGTCAGACAGAAGATTCTGAAATCCAAGGGCAGGGGTCAGCAAACTATAGCCTGTGGGTCAAATCTAGCTTGCCACTTGATTTGGTAAAAAAAGTTTTATTGGAATGCAACTACGCTCAGTCATTATGCTGTGCTACAACTACACAGCTGAGAAGTTGCAAGGGACATGCAAAGCCTAAAACATTTACTATCTGGACCTTTAAAGGAAAAGTTTGCTGAACCTGCCATAGGCAATAGTGGAGACAGGAAAGGAGCCAGTGTCCTGGAGTTATCATGCTGAGGAAAGGGACCTGACCAGGACATTCATTTTGAACCTGAAAGAATGAGAAAGAAAGGAACTTCTGCTGTATTTGAGACACCTTAAAGTTTTTAATTAAAATTTTTGTATTCTTTTAGCATGTATTGAAAAAGAATTGGAGGGTCAAATTTTTTTTTTAAAGAAGCTGAAAGAAAGAATATTTGAGTAAAATGGCTAATTTGGTACAAGACTGCCTAATGTATAGTACCAGGACAATAAAAATTTAACCTTTGGGTTATCTTTTTAATGGAGCAGAATGTGGGATGGAAATTATTTCTAGCTCTAGTGGACAAAATTCATTGTAACGTTATCAGGCAAGAATCATTTCTATCATGACCAGTTTTCTAAAAGTCGTCATCTATGTGCTTTGTAATAAACAGCAAGTCAAACAAAGGGACACACCCCTAGAGAATTAGATAATTTCCAGGTGGATCTGCTAGCTAGTACGTCACCTACACCAAAACCACATACAGCAATATCTTTTGTCTATTTCAAAGTTTTGATGGTCTTATGGTTAAGGTAAACAAACATGGTGTAAGTGACAAGGTGTGAGTGAGTGATAGTTGAGCACCCAACTCCAAAGACCTCTCATTTACATGGATTCAGTCCTAGACTCATAGGATTCTGTGACAGTAAACATAATTTTGTCTCTGTAATATATGACAAAGCCCCAGATCCCTGAGTTTTCTGGTTGTTCTCTTTCGGCATAAGATGTAGTTTCCCAAACTTGCTCTCTTACATGGTAACTTGAAAAGTTTTGGCATATACCTTTGGCATAACTGTCTTTGGCTTCCCATGACAATAAGGCTGCTAGCAGGGCATATAAGTCTTTTTACAACTCTGTATGTTGTATATGAATTCTCCAGCCAGATGGTGTAGCCATGTTTGCTTTATAATCGGTAGCCTGGATCGATGCTCAATGAAGGATGAGTGAACCACGGCTCCGCCTGAAGCTGGGGAATTCCAGCCGGAACTGCTGCATGATCTTTAGCCGAATCCCTTCCAATAAAACTTCAGTTCTTCCTGGACTGGAATGCCCTGGCTGCACAAAGATGTTGAGGAAAAAGGAGAAATTCTCAAAGGTTTTCTTTAATATGTTGGTTATTTGTTACGTCTGGTGTGTTGTGTTTTCTTTCTCAGGGTATGAGTTGGTCTTATAGCATGTGGTTAAAATAATTACTTTAAAAAATCCATAAAGCATTTCAGATTCCAATTCAACATGTGCCCTAGACAACCTTGACTATAAACCCAGAAGGAGGAACTAGAAAACTTTCAAGTTCTTAAATTTGTAGTCAAGGTTATAATGTTTTATTTTATATACTGAAATTAACACTGACAGAATAGGCATACAAATAAACACTATTTTTTTTAAATGCCCAGCACAGCTTAACTTGAGAGGAGAGGCTACATGAGGAATTGGGTCTGAAGTAAACTACAGTAAAGAGGAAAGTATTTTTAAATACAGATGGTCATGACATTTGAAATAACTGAGTATCAGTTTAAAATGTCTAAGGAATGTTTCTGGAAAATCACATATTTTGACTTAAGACTTTAAAAATCAGTGAACTAATTGCAATCCTACAAAGTCTTTCACCTTTATTAAATTATTTTGAGTCGACATTTGGGAAAATCCTGTTTCCAAAATCAGAAGATGTGAACTGAAAGAACTCCAGGAGCAAAGATAGGTTTCATCAAAGGTACTTCCAAACCTGCATTTACCCTGTTTGCAAGCCAGTTGAATATTCATTCATTATTTGTTTGTTCACTCATTTGTTTGTATCATTCATCCAGTAAACATTCTGTTAAGTGCTTAGAAAGCCGGACCTACCATACCTCATGAGGCACACAGTTATAGAGAGATCTGACTGAAACCAAGCTGCCTGAATTTGACCCTAGGCACCTTCATTTTTTAGCTGTGTCACTTTGGGCAAATTATTAAGGGTCATTGTTCTCAGTGTCTTCAGCTGCAAAATGGAAATTAATAATAATAGCACCTGCACACTTGGGTCCTTGGGGGGATTAAATGAGATAATCTATGAAAAATGCCTGGCAGAGTAAAAGCATACTATGACTACTAGCATATTTCTGCTAGAATTATTATCTGAAGATGGTTTAATTCAACCATACCACCAGAACTGAACCATAAAATTCAACCTCGAGCTGTTTTTGTCTCAAAGTTATTAATGTCTTTATGTGGTAGTCTCCCCCTTATTTGTGGTTTCCCTTTCTATGGTTTTAGTTACCTGCTGTGAACCACAGTCTGAAAATATTAAATAAAACATTCAAGAAATAAACAATTCATAAGTTTTAAATTGTGTGCCACTCTGAGTAGAATGGTAATATCTTGGGCCATCCCGCCTGGATTGGGAATCATCCCTTTGTCCAGCTGATCCACACCGTAGACGCTACCTGCTCTAAGCCATTTTGTAGGCATCTCGGTTATTAGATCGACTGTCATGATATCTCAGTGCTTGTGTTCAAGGAACCCTTATTTTACTTAATAATGGACCCAGAGTGTAAGAGTAGTCATGCTGACAATTTGGATATGCCAAAGAAGTCATAAAATGCTTCCTTTAAGTGAAAAGGTGAAAGTTCTTGACATAATAAGGAAAAAAATATTGCATGCTGATGTTGCAAAAATCTACGGTAAGAATGGATCTTCTATCCGTGAAATTGCAAAGAAGGAAAAACAAATTCCTGCATGGTCTATATAGTTCGGTACTACCCATGGCTTCAGGCAACCACTGGGGGTCTTGCAAAGTATTTCCCTGGAGTAAGGAGGGACTGCTGTATTATGAAGGCAGCACATTAGATTTACCAATTACCTGTCCTTGTTCTCATCTCAGAATACATAAAAATATCTTTTTCTTTTCTTTCAACCAAGTAAACTAGGACAAAAAAGTCAGGACAGAGGTGATTTCATTCACTTCTTAATTTAATTTCCTGTAGTTGGGAGAATAAGCATAGGTGAGTAAGGGTAGTTCGGTGGTCTCCTCTTTCAAACAATGGTCTAAAATGAGTCAGTACAGCTATTTAGTACTACTGCCCTGGATATATTAACTATTTGTGGGAATGACTCAAAGAAAGAGGGTACATGGGTGGAATAGGCAGGGCAGCACCTTCACACTCCTTAGCCAATGAAGTGACACTTCTGAAGATCAACGAGGTTTCTGTGTGTAGTTTACATCCATATATTCAGTTGCCATTGCCACCTCTTGAGAACCCGAGTTTCTTTGACATCATCTTGATGTTCACTGTGCCCTGGGTTCAGAGATGTCATGGACCATCACTGCACTGCATCCCTAAGCCTTCCTGATATCAGTGCTCATAGGATCTCAATACTGAGGCATCCCTCCCATTAAGAAGGTTAGTTGTACTAATAATAGAAATTTGACATCTTCATGACCACATCACCAGCAAGCAGCAGCACCAGTTTTAAGACTTAAACCCATCCGAGTTTACAATCTTAGGTATACTAGGAGGATGTATGGCATCTACTTTTAGGGAAAGTGGTCTAGTGTCACGAAAAGAGGACCAGACACAATGGCGTATGATGGAGTACGTGACCTTGAGAAAACCACTTGACTTCTGTGTATTATGCAAGATGAATATTAATGCCTAATGGGCTGTTGTGAGGCCAAATGTGGAAGTTTACAAAAGAAGGAAAAATCTATGCAGATGTGGCTATTAATATAACCTTCAAGGCAAAGACAGAAGTCAAGATAATCTAAATGACATTTCCCAGAGAGTGGCCTATTTCCTTATGCCTCTATATACAGTAGAAGGTAAATAGAAAGTTCACATCGAGTTGTTTATATAGCAACTTTCCAACTCTCTCTGACACCCAAATCATGTACCTTCTGCTAAAGGTACCTCCTGCATCCACTTGATAGAAATAGGCAATGTGACATAGTACAAACAGGCAGCACGGAATGACAAATGCTTTCCCCCATGATGACTGAGGAAAAAATCCATTATTTTTCCAAGCCAAGATTGATCAGGAAGAGTTATCAGTCTGGAATTGGAGATGGGCAAAACTAGGATGGTTGTGCTGACAAACCAGATGGTGAACTGATCACTTGCTGTATACCAGTTTCAATTAAACAAAAAGAGTTGGCCGGGCGTGGTGGCTCACGCCTGTAATCCCAGCACTTTGGGAGGCAGAGGCGGGTGGATCACGAGGTCAGGAGATGGAGACCATCCTGGCTAATACTGTGAAACCCTGTCTCTACTAAAAATGCAAAAAATTAGCCAGGTGTGGTGGCGTGCACCTGTAGTCCCAGCTATTCGGGAGGCTGAGGCAGGAGAATAGCTTGAACCCGGGAGGCAGAGGTTGCAGTGAGCTGAGATCACGCCACTGCATTCCAGCCTGGGCAACAGAGTGAGACTGTCTCAAAAAAAAAAAAAAAAAAAAGTTGCTGTGGGAAACCAGAGGGCTAGAAAGGCATCAGTTTGAAACATCTTAAAATGATCAGTAGGAAAGTGACATGAGGCATTTCTCCGGGGGCCACTGGGCCAGCAGACACACCAGGGGGGCTACTTCTAACCCTATCCCTTGACTATTAGGGCTAGCTGGTTCAGAAATAGGATTTGTGGTTGAGCCAGACTAAAGCAAGACAGCTTTCTACAGCAGCAGCTCAGCTTGCTTCCTGATTTCACTGTTTGGTCAGGAAGGTGAAATGCCTTCCTGATTTTGAGAAGCAGCAAATGTGAAGGCCTTCTCCCATTCAGTTCAGCTGCTTATTTAGAGCACTGCACTAGAATGGCTTTAATTTTTGTGTTGAAAAGTAGTTTCTTCAGTCTGTGTCAGGGACTCAAATCATTCCCTTAATCCTGCTAAGAATTCCCCCATCAGTGTGTATTTAGGGCACCAGAAGCATTCAGGAAAAGCATGTAGCTATACCATGTATTATGGAGTACTCCTGAAAGATGTCTAAAAGTTCATGCCCTGCTGGGGCAGCCTTAGATTCTCTGGTGTAAGGGAAAGAGCACTGAATGATCAAACAACAATGGAGGTCTGGATCCCATCCTGGCTCTACAACCTGGGTGCCATATTTAGGAGGCACCTCCTAAGTTCCAGGCACTGGCAGAGATGCTGGGTATATGAGATGAATCCTGCCAAAGAGGAGCCAACAGTCTGTGGGGGCACAGACAGGTGCAGAACTAGCCATCTTCCACATGGCAGATGCCAAACCATCACAGCAAGCCAAGGGCAACTTGAGCAAGGACAGCATGATGCAGTCTGCTTACCTGGGGCTGGCCCTGAAGCCTGGGCAGGGTCTCATTAAGCAGGGAGGAGAAGGGGGTTGCATGGCAAGGTCACGTGCAAAGGCACAGAACTGTGTGAGTGCATGACATGCTCAGGGAATCTGATGGTGTAAGTAGTGGGACCTCACAGAACCTCCGTAAATTTCTATCTCACACGCCAGTCTTGAGGATCTAATAAGGTAGTGTTAGTTATGCTCACTCCTTCATCTCTTCCAGCTTTCCCAAAGTAGGGTCTAGAAATCATCTGTGTCATAATTATCTGGGGTATGCGTCAAAAATTCAGATTCCTGGGATACCCCATATTTGAATCTGGGAGGGTACAGCCCAAGGAGATGACTTTTGTTTTTTATTTTTTGAGATGAAGTCTCGCTCTGTCGGCGAGGCTGGCGTGCAGTAGCATGATCTCAGCTCACTGAAACCTCCCCCTCCTGGGTTCAAGTGATTCTCCAGTCTCAGCCTCCAGAGTAGCTGGGATTATAGGCGCGCGCCCAGGTAGTTGTTATATTTTTAGTTAGGCGGGTCTCAAACTCCTGTCCTCAAGTGATCCACCTGCCTCGGACTCCCAAAGTGCTGGATTATAGGTGTGAGCCACTGTGCCAGCCAGGGGATGACTTTTAAATGAGTACTCCAGGTACTAGAGATGGAGAACACTGATGCAATCTATAGGAATTCTGAGCAATTCCAAGGTGGACTAAACTGATTTCACAGATTTGCTGTGTAGCAAAAGGACTAAATCAGCATGTTTTCAAAGTTGGACTGGAGAAAAAAAAGACAGAGAAAGAAAAAGAAAAATACAGAAAGATACATGTGTGCAATGTTGGGAAAAGATATTTCTTCTGAGTCATTCTTTCTAATCTATCTAGAAATGCACTTGATATTTAAAAGAAGTCTGAACTGAGAACTTGCAATAATATACATACATTTATATTTAATGGTGCATAAAGTGCTATATGAATATTATTTGACCAAGTCAGCATTAAATACCAAGCAATTCTAACTGCAAGGCAGCAGAAAATTTGAAAGCTCTCCATAATTTTACTTGAAATTATGTATTATTTTTTTCTAATGAGCACTTTATGATTTAATGTAATGGCCCTATATTTTTTCTGTCAAAGACTTAGCATTGAAAATAATTGTGCTGGTATCTATGGAAAAATACTTGATTAAGGTGACCCACATATCACTGTAATTGCTTTCTACTGCCAAGTTAGTAGCCAAACAAAACGAGATATTATTCAGTTGTCAAAACAGAGGAGTTACTATTGTTAGAGCAGCTCAAGTCAAATTTGATTGTGGAAGTTTTCAATAGAGTGGAAAGAGAGAGTTTAAAGCTATGACTTCTGAGTTGGGCAGGGGAAGTCTGTTGAAGGAAGCTCCAGAGATGGAAGATGGAGGGATAGATGCGTGGGGAGAATGAACATCACAGAGGGAGGGCAGCAACTGGACTGGAAAGGGTGTGGGATTTGGAACCAGACCAGTATTCACATCCAGGCACCTTTGAATATTTGGCAAAGTAATTAGCTACATATTCTCCAATAAAGTGGTAACATTGTCTACCTTGCAGGGCTGCTGCAAGGATTCAATCTCTACATATATTAGGCATTAAAGAAATGGCAGCTATTAAAACAAGACATTGGTATATCCAACAGAAACTTAAAAAATCTAGACTTTTATTTTCAGAATGAATTTCAACCAATGACTTTCTGCCTGAAGGATCAAACTTGGACTTGGCCTTTCCAATGCGATTAGCTATATGTGGCTCAGAATAGTTGATACTATTGATAAGCAGGCTTCCTTTCAGCAGCATTTCATTTGGTCTGAATGCTTCAAAGACAGGTTGTACAAACTGCTACTTGTTTAAAACTATACAGAGTTGGATAACATATTGGTGATTGAATATTTTGATGCTTAAGAACCACTTGGAGAGGATTCGTAATATCAATTAGTATGCTTATAAGACCGCTCAGCATTTATTATCTTCTGTTAGGTTATACATGATTGAAAATAAGTAAAAAGGGATAGGTGGAGAAACTGAGCCATCACAGTCAGCCAGGTGTTTAGTAATACCTTTCAAAAGAAAGTAAATGAGAGGCCATGACTTTCTTTCCAGCTAGGCATGCTTTTCTTCAGGTGTAGGCTTGTGAACAACCAAAAGTTCAGAAAACAGATGTAACATGGATTCCAAAGGGAAGTGTTATACACCATGATCTTTCTTTAAAAGGACAGTAGAATGTGAAGATGCCCACATGGATAATTAGACTGTCCACATAATGTGTTAAAAGGAAAATAAAACATGTTTGCAAATGGTCTGATAATCAGGAGATATTTGGCCAGACATGTCTGTGCCTCCTCAGGTTCTGGAGAATTCTGGAGAGGTGGAAGGGGAATGCTGTGAGGACAGTGATCTGAGTAATCTTGTGGTCACAAGCTGTGGATTTCCTCTGGACAAGCTCTCCTCAGGTTGAGCAGTTGTCAAAGGGCCACCCTTTTAGATCCTCTTCAGGAAGCATGAAGGGGAAGGATGTCCATGCGCAATCTATCCCTTACTCAGGGTCATATATCAGCCTCTGCTGGGAGATCTGGTCAGCAGGCTCCAGGTGCACCATGGGAAACTGGTAAGCAGGGACTGTGAGCAGGAAGTCAGCAGTGTCGCACCCCGGAAAGCAGCCCCCAGCCCCAAAGACATTTTTTTCCCCCTGAAAGAGCCACTCTAGCTTGTGTTTCCCTCCTGTCTGGCCTACACCAGGCCTCCTCAGGCCTCCCTCGGCTAATGGATCACTTAGGTTAAACTCACTTAAACTCACTTTTGCATAGGATGGTACTTAGCAATCATGCAAAAAAAAAAAAAAAAAAAGTCCTTTGTGGAACAGGCTTTTCATCTGCAATCCCTAATTCCCATCTCATCTACTTTCTCTGGAATCGTATAAAGCATATTTATCCCATTCAGGAATGTTGAAGGGAATACAAATTTAAAAAAAATTAGCAACAGTAATACTGTTTATTTTATTCAGGTGGAGAAGCTCCAATTATTTTTTGAACAACCAGATTGATGATAAAAGGTGTAAAACCAAATGTCAAAATTCTGAATTCTGTGATGAGAGAAATGAAACCTCTCTGGTAAAGAAAAGCCCTATGAGTCATTTTCTATTCTCTTATTACCTAGTACTTTCATTGAAAAAAAAACAAAATGTAATGCTTTTCTGGCAACAAAAACACAATCACGAGTTCTAATCTTTGTCAATGCAGCACAAAAACAGAGAGTTATTTTGTTTAACACCAGAAACTCACGAATTAAAAACTGAAAGTCATTGGTAACCAAGGAAACTAACAGTGAATGGTTGGGTAGAACTTGTTCAAAGGAAGATAAGAGGCAGGAGACATAATGCAGCATAAGTTAAAATCCCACTGCAAGAAAAGATACCTTGCCAAAGTAGCCTGTATCAGCTCTATTTACATTTTGCCAATTTCTTGTAACAAAATTCCCTGCTACAAACAATCCAATACAAGAAATACATGTATTTGACCCTTGTCCACATAAGAGTCATGTTTGATAATAAAACCAGTTTGATTTTTCATTTTGTCTGTGGCCCTTTAGTGATCCTCAGTTCTGCACTCAAGGACTGTTACTCCAACGTCCATACCAAACATTTCCTGCCAGAATATTTATTTGCTATTGGGTTGACCAAGTTATCTCCTGGAATATAACATTGTCAGTGCACCTATTCATAATGCAGACCCAGATACCTGCCTACACAGTCATCTTTCTCCCTGTTTAATCACCAGTCAAAAGCATTCACAGGATGCCAGCTATGCTTGCACGGCGTAGAGAGATAGAGGAGACAATATGTAGAACCCTTGGCCAAGGAACAGACAACCAAAGAGACAGAACAAGCATATGGAGTGAAAAATAAAAGACATTTAATGGGAAAAAACTGCAAGGGAAAACATAGGAACTGTATTTTGTCAAGTCTTGCTACATAGTACAGAACTAAGTGCAGATAGATGGAGGGCGTGGGACAATTGTTGTCACTGCTCAGGACAGGCTTCTTGGACTAGCTGAAGGAGGAAGGGAAAGAGGCAGGGATGGCAGGAGCTGTAGGAAGCTCCTGAGGCAGGGAATGTGTCAGGTGTGAATGATCAGAAGTAGCAGAGAATAATTTGTACTTGGTATGAGGGAGTGGGTGTGTGAGTATGAACACATGTACCTCTGTAAGAAAGTTTGCTTGGTTTGTACATGGTGTACAACCTGCACTAGAGGAAGGGGCTGGTGGGGTGAAGAAGCATGTGATTAGGAATCTGGGGTTCATACGATTATAATGGAAAAAGTGAGAAAAAAAGTCATACTGCTCAGCCCTTCATTTTCAGGCAAGTAAATATTCAAAGCACTGGGCACCTAGTTCTAAAATGAGACACCATGACCTTACAAGTATTATTATTACAACCATTTCTGGAGTGCTTTCTGGGTGCCAGATCCCTCACTCAGAAGGTTGCAAGTAGTATGTCTAATTTTCATGATATTCCCACAAGGCAGGTACAATTATGCTCATCCTATAGATGAGAAGTCTGTGTTTTAGAGAAGGTCAGTAACTTGCCCAAGGTCATGCAGCTATTTGAGTCTGGGATGCAGATCCAACTCTGATTCCCAAATTGGAACTTCCCCACTATAACATGCTGCTTTTCTTAGAGGCACACTTCAAAGAGTACTAGATGTAGGAAATCATTAGCTTCTGGCAGCTCATCTACATCCCTCTGGTCACGGAAATATGTCTGAATATTTAAAATAAACAGATGAAATTTTCAGACATTATCATCATCTGAAAGTAACAAATTCTGCTGGTTGGCCCTTGAATTTTCTGCCAGCTGATACAGGGCAAAAGTACCAGCATGACACCATGGACAGATATCACATCTGCTTGGCTATTTCTGTTCTTAGATAATGCAACTGACTAAGAAACCTATTAATTAAATCACATGTGGAGTTGCAATCCAATGGGACTTGAACTGCCTACTTGTGGTTTCGCTTTGGAAGCAAGTCAGGAATTTCTTGGCATGGAGTGAATGGGTAGACCTTAGGTGCCATCCTAAGATATTTTTAATGTGAGCATTGTCATGCAGGAAGTTGCTCCCAATTAAGCTTAAGTAGTGGGCAAAAAAGTGCTGTCTCTAGGGAAGCAACATCACCTGGCTCTGCGTGGAGGCTGCTGGCACGAAGCGTAACAGAATGAATTGGGCCTGTGGATTTGGGGGGATGCCAAGCAACAAATTAGTTCTGCATCTAGTAGATGAGGCTGTAATTTTTTTTCTTGTCTGGGAGGAGGGGATGAACTTTTGCAGGTGAACATCATGAGAAAGTCCCTGCAGGCAGGTGGAATGTCAAAGCGTTCTATGCAAATTTGAATGATGAAAAGGGTGACCTCTACACATGGATGGGGTCAAACCAGGATTGAGAGCAGGGGTGTTTGCAAGGGGTAGCTGCTCAGTCCACCTGCAGCCTGTTTTTGGATGACCCATGAACCAAGAATGATTTTTCCATTTTTATGGGGTTAAAAGAACAAAGAGAAAAATATGCCACAGACACCACATATGGCCTATAAAGCCTAAATTATTTACTATCTGGTCTCTTACAGAGAAAATTTGCTGGCCCCTGGTTTTGAGTGTTGCCTCTTTGGGGCCTTAGGGCCTCTCTCTGCCTCGCTGTTCCACTCTGGGTGGCCTGATCACTTGCACTTTTTACTCCAACCTCAGTTGCTGGTTCAATCTGTCTTTTCTCCTGGATCTTTCCACTCAGTTTTAAAATATCTTTATATTTCCATGACCCTGCCTCCTCTGATAAAGATTCTCTCTTTGACCAAAGTAAGGCTCCTTTGACCCCTCTTCTCCACTGGGCCTCAACCTTGGCCTCTAAGGACTGCAGACTCTCAGCACAAGCGATTTCATCTACCCCAGCTGCACTAAGACCTAAGCCAAATGTAACATGGTTTTTAATAGCTCAAGGCTGTGTCCCTGGGACAACCCAGGCCCCCTTAAGCTCCTATCTGGGAAAGCTTAAGGCTGCCAGGAGAATTTACTGTTTGTTCCAGCCAACATCTGAAGGTAGGGGCCCTGTCTCCCAGCCTCTGTGGAAAAGTAGGAGCCTAACTACATAAGTGCCAGTTAACAAGCTCAGATGGGCAATCACATTGAATAGCCTCCCTCCCTGATTTTTGTAATTTTCCACTTCCCTGACTCTGCTGGAGCTACCACTACCTACTTTTTCTTCTCTTTTTAAAATGCCCAGTCACCTCTGCACAGATTGAAATTGAGCTCCGTTTTCACTAGATGCTCTTCCCTACTATAGTGGTTACCGAATAAAATCTGTTTTTCCTGCCTTTAACTAGTGCCTGGCTTTGCTTCTCCTGCAGCTTTGGTCCCTTCTGAGAGCGGCCCTCGTTCACCACCTCCAAGCTCTTACCTCCCACCTCCTCCTCAATCTCCAGCAATCAGGGTGCTATCACTACAAAAATCCCTCCTGATTTCCTAGTGGCCTCTTTGCAGTGCTTATGTTCCCAGGCCTTTGTAGCACTGGATCCTATGCTAAGACCTTTTCTGAAATTCCTCAAACAGATACATGTTTGGGGTGATGGATATCCCAATGACCTGAATTTGATCATTACACCTTCTGTACAGATACCAAAATATCACATGCATTCCCAAAATATGTACAACTATTATATGTAAATAAAACAAAATAAAAAAGAAATTGCCAAGTGTCTATGATACTGCCGTCAGCTAGTTCTGTTCCTACTTCCCCAACTAATTTGCTTCAGTTTTCTCCCCACTGACCCTTCAATGCTGGTGTCCCCTGGGGCTTTTCCTTGGCCCTTTCTCCACAGTCTACACACCCTCATTCATGGCTTCGATCAACACTGCCCACTGCCCCAGGTTGTCAAGTCAGCTTTTTAAGTGTCTGTGGACATCCCATCCTCTTAATCTCAGTCTGTGCCAAACTAAACACCATCTTGTCCCGAAGCTGCCTCCTCCTCTTGTATTTCCCTTCTCAGTTAAAAGTATCTCCATTCACCTAGTTGCCAAGCTTGCAAACTCAGACACCTCTCTCCTCCTTCTGGTCTCCATCTTATCACAAAAGCCTGTGGATCATATAGGGGACATAGATAAGGTTACTAACATTTATAGAGCATATATTATGGGTCAGGAAACCATGCTAGGCACCCTGCATATGGGATATCATTTAATCCTCACAATAGCCTGCGAGCCTGAAATTATCACCATTTTATGACTCAGGAAACCGAGGCTCAGACAGGTTACTAATTTTCTCAAGGTCTCACTGCTAATGACAGACAGAAGCTGATTCCAGGGCACACACTCCCATGTGCCTCATGGGCAAGATCAAAGCGTGGTATAAGCTGGAGGCATAGAAGTGCCACTAGAAATTTATCACTGTAATGCAAGCTTGGAGACAGAAGTGAGAATAGCTGGCTCAAGTCACTTCTACTTCTATTGTATACTTTTATAAACAATTATGATGCTGGATCTCTTGTATCCAACTTAGTCCTGCCTGCATGAAAAACAGAGACAGGCACCCTGCCTCCCTTTCCTTCACAAACTGAAATGCTGAGGGCAGGTGCCAGGGCAAGCATTTGATCCACTCCCAGGCGCAGAGGCACCATGGAGCAGGTGCCAAGGCCCCGGGGTCCAGGGCTGCACACAAACATATTTCCGCAGGGATCGTTAATCCTTCGAGCACCTTGAGTTCACACAGCTTACGATGCATTCTAGCCAGCTATCCTATGGTTTAAAATCTTTATTTTAGTATAGTAGCAATAAGCAGCCCAGACAATCAAGCCTTTGTTCAAATTTCTGCCAGTTTTAGAGCTTGAGGAGGTTTGGATGTTTTTAGGTCATGGAAGAGAAACTGCATCACCAGGGAAAGTGCTTCTCAGTGTGGTTCATTAAACTGCAGCCTGTTTTCTACTTATTCAAAGACCTGATAAACTTCCCTCAGTGGCTTGGCTCAAATCCACCCTTGTTCCGTACCCCATGCAGTGTTACGCAGTCTCACTTATTCTTACTGCGGCTGCTCCCTCACCCCACTGCTCTACTCCGAGGTGACCCTGCTGTCATACAAAGATGGTTAGTTAGATTCTTAAAAGTCCTTTGAGATGCAGACAGACTCTTACTGAAGCAAGTCACTGCTGAGTCTGATTTTTTTTAACCAAACTCTCTTTGACAACATGAATCATTCATCTTACAAGTTTCTTTGTGATGCCCCATGGAAATATTGAGTCACTATAAGCAGTTGTCCGTTTTGTTTTAATGGTCTGTTCCCTTCTCCCACCACTGAATTCTTTCGCATCTCCCCACAGTGCCTAGGACAGCATTCCTTATGCACTGTGGATTGTTTACCCATCCAATTGTGTTTTTTTTTTTTTTCACAAAAGCAAAGGGTATCCAGAAGCTTACAGCATTAAAGTGCTTACTTCTTCAGGCCGAAAAAGTGTTCTAAATGTTACCAACTAGAAGTACTCAGGTGTAATAAAAAACAATGCTTTCAGCAAGGAATGGAGTAATCTGAATGGAATAATTTAATTTTGCTTATGTATTGTCAATGTTAGCTTAGCCTGAAATATTTCCCTAATATTCCTCATTCATTAAGTCTTAAAGCCATTTAACTATCTAACTCTTACCAGAAGGGACTGCTTGCTAAGTAGGAGGAAGCAGTGAGGAATAATGATTTCTACCACCACCCTTGTTGTCTGGGAGTTGTCTGCTAAGTGCCTCTTCCTCGCTCCATGGTATAGGTTCTCCAGCATCTTCTGAGGCTGCCAGGGATGTGTGCACTACAGATGATTGCTCAGGCAGTCCCTGGAGAAGCCATATCCTCATTGTGGTGGCCTAATAGCAGTCTCTTCCTGCATACTGTTTCTTCCTGTTCATTGCACCAGAACATGTGGCATCCAGTCTTGGCATCTTCGGCTTCCTTTCTGCTTATTCAAGCAACTGCAGATATGTGCTGTCAGTTGCCGCTTTCCCTCAGTGTAAAAGCCTTCCATTGGGCCTCACTTCTTGAATGGGAATAAAACAGGGCCCTTGATAAAGTTTGCTCTCTTGCCCCTATACTGGGGCAGTGCTTCTCAAACTGCAATGGGCTGATGGAAGCTACTTGAGGATCTGTCAAAAAGGCAGATTTCGAGTCAGTAGATCTTAGATGAAGTGAGATTCTGCATTTCTAACAAGCCCCAGGTGATGTCAATGTAAACCACTGACCATGCTTCTTTTGAGTACAAGGTACTAGATCCAATGATGCTGTGACAGCATCTTTTTTTTTTTCAGTGTTATAATAATTCTCCATTTATTTATTCTTTATTATTATTATTATACTTTAAGTTCTAGGGTACATGTGCATAACGTGCAGGTTTGTTACATATGTATACTTGTGCCATGTTGGCGTGCTGCACCCATCAACTCGTCAGCACCCATCAACTCGTCATTTACATCAGGTATAACTCCCAATGCAATCCCTCCCCCCTCCCCCTTCCCCATGATAGGCCCCGGTGTATGATGTTCCCCTTCCCGAGTCCAAGTGATCTCATTGTTCAGTTCCCACCTATGAGTGAGAACATGCAGTGTTTGGTTTTCTGTTCTTGTGATAGTTTGCTGAGAATGATGGTTTCCAGCTGCATCCGTGTCCCTACAAAGGACACAAACTCATCCTTTTTTATGGCTGCATAGTATTCCATGGTGTATATGTGCCACATTTTCTTAATCCAGTCTGTGACAGCATCTTAAGTGGACCTTTCCAGAACTGCCCATGTTCCAATTTGGGACGTAAAGATATTTCCCTGCTCCTGCTACTCTCACCAACCCTCTGGGTTCACACCTCTGCCATAGTCCCACACAATTCCTTCCCTCTCCCTGAATTTAGATGCCTTTAACAGTCTTGTGCCCTTCCAACAGGAGGCTTTGTTTAGTTTGTCAAAATCTGAAATCCATCAAATGTTATAGTTTGGGCCTGTCCACCTCTCTGGGCTGGTCTCCTGCCTCCCTCCTTTGTCCCAGTTATCCTCCTAGGAGCTAATATTAGCTGAGAGGTCACTATGGGTCGGGTGCTGTCCTTTGATATCTAAAAATTCCTTTTAAATTTTCAGGGCTCTTGTACATACTGTACCTTTACCAGAAGACCCTCTCCCCTCCTCCATTATTGTGTGGTAAGAGGCTCATGCCACCTCCTCTGGGAAGCCCTCCTGGATCCCCTGGCAGGACTGCATGATTCCTGCTCTGTGCTCCCACAGCTTTTTGGACAGGTCTGTCTTATTTTGTTCATTTGCCTGCCTCTATTTCCCAAATGCACCCTCCAGACTATGAGTTCCTTAGGTGTCTATGAAGTGTTTTGTCATTCCTAGCATCCATCTCAATGCCTTTCCCTGCTCTTCCAATGAATGCAATAAAGTGAATTCTGCTTGTTAACCTATTTGCTCTTCAGAGCAGTCAAACCCTCTTTCAACTCCTGGATCATGAGGTTAGGTGGGCAGCAGCTAAGTGATGCCAAGTGAAGCGGATTGATCTAGAAAACAAGGAGAGGAAGGAAAGAACATAAAGGACCTGGAGGCCAGGATGTGTCCACAGAGCTTCCTATGGTTTGTGTTGGATGGCGGATAGAATGTGGCAAATACAGTAGACTAATTATAGAATTAAATATTCCTCTGTGTTACTCTGACAAACAGCACTGCATGGCAATGGAGAGAATTGCGCCATAGGCCAGATGACCTGGGCTTAATCTGAGTGAACAAGTTTACTTTTAGAGCCTTGTTTTCCAAATAGGACTAGTACTCCCCACACAGGCAGCCACTGTGAGGATTTATATGGGCTTAAACATGACCAGCACTTATCTCAGTGCTGGGCATAAAGTAAGCACTGTACACATCGTAGTTACTATATTATATATCATCACATTAATCTGAAAGAGAGTGTAACAAAATGGTGCAGGGTTAGAATCAGACAAGCTTGTTTCCAGCTGGGTGACACTGGGTGAGTTACCAAAACTTATCTTTACAAGTTTTGTGTCCTCAAATGGAAATAATACCACAGTTTCTTGATTCTGTGATTCTGTGATGCCACCAATGGAAAGACATTTCATTGATTTAATGACAGCTTTTCTTTTTGTAGGGGTCTGGAGAAATAAAATATTAATGGTAAACATCATTTGAGAGCTTTGTCTTAGAATGGAGGAAATATGGCTGGTTGGAGAGCTCAGAGAGGCAATATCTAGAGAGCTTCTGAGCACAGGGCTTGGCAGTGCGTAAACAGTACCCATAGCTGTGATAATCACTATTATGAATAGAGCAGCCCATGAATTGGAACAGCACATACTTCAGGACTTGTGTCTGTGCCACTGGCTTCCTACATAAGAGAGGTCCTTCAGGAGCAAATATCTTCATGCTTTGATCTATAGATGGAAATAGTCTGGCCTAGTCAGTAAAGAAGCTGAGAACATACACTAAATATCTAATAGAAACTAATCTCCAGTTATCTCATTAGGAGCCTTCCTCATAAGTCAGATATTACTGCAAATATGAGTTAATACATTTTAGTTGCAGGCATGTCAGCTCATTTATCTGTTTATTTCAATACCATCCACTGTGTCAGTGAGAGGGGTGTCCAGCAGACCCTGGTGGTGGGCTGACACTTCCCAACTCCCTTTCCTGTCTGGCCAACAAATTGTCAGCAGGAGTCTGCTGTAGGGTTCCTGGGAAACTTTTGCTTTCCTGACACAGAAGCTGCCCCTTCCTCTTTCTCCTTCTTCCTAAAGGAACATAAAAGATGGCAGGAACTGCAGCTGGCATCCAATGACTGTGAGAAGAGAATCCAATGGAGAGGAGAATCACTGAGGTTTGTGCACTGTGAAGTTTCTAAAACAAATTCCAAGAATTTAACATGAGAAAAACAAAACTCTTATTATTTAAGCCACTATGGTTGAATGTGCTGCTACTTGCAACTGAAAGCATTCTTAATTAATACGGTATGTTTCAAAAATAAGTATTTGTTGTGGTATAACCCTGTAAATATGTACCGAGAACCAATGCAACAACAAGAAGAAAAACTGACAAATTATTCAAGACTCTTCCTAGATGCCTGTAGAACACAAATTCCCAGTCCCATCGTCATTCATTATATTTCCTCAGAGGCTGGATGGATACTTTCCTCAGTCAGAAATCACTAGCTCACGTCAAATTCGGGTACCCAATCCAGAGCTGCCCTGAGTTGGAGATGTGTAGGCCTGTATTAGTTCAGATTATTTTATTTGGGGTACTGCATGCCATGAGCTTGTCTGGAAAAAGGGGGAGGCTTTCAAGAATTGGTCCAGACAGAGAAATTTCCTCTTCTTGAAAAACTTAGGTCAACAACTCATATGCTTCAGCTACTATATTACAAATAGTGAAAACAGGAAGATTGGTGCTTTCATTAGGCTAAATGAAAAGAAGTAACTAATTCAGACTGCCCTTGAGACTTCCAGACTGTCCTGGGGTATCCAAGGTATTACTGACATCTTTCACTGGGTATAGGACGCGATACATAATGCTGGGATAAACAACGTCTGTTTATAAGGCTGTTCTAGTACTCCATAGACTGAACTGAGATACTCATGTTCATGGCTCATGAGTACTTGGGACATGGAAGGGGAGACAGGCACTGTGCTTATTCATGTTTGTATTCCAGCACTTAAACACAGAATCTGGCATTCAAAAGAAGTTTGCTAAATACTGAATAAATCAAACAGTTTCTATTAGCAGTGAGTTGGTAACTCAAGTTTCATTTCTGTATTCTAAGTATATCATTCTTGTGGAAAATAAACTTAGTGACTAATGATTTAGGTTATATAAACATTCAATAGCTCAGTCCCCTATAATTATGTTTACATTTGATTAGGGGAACTATAATTCGTGTCTTCCCATTTAATTTATTTTAGTACAATATGCATTACAAGTAAACTTGGAGACTCTTCCCAGTTAAAACAATTTTCTTATTGAGTTTAGAATCTATTTTCCCAATAGAAACCAGATAATGCAGCCAAAAAGGTTTCAGATCTCTTTTCTCTCTGTTTGCCAATTCTTACATCCTATTTCACAGAAATAAAGCTCGGAATCATAATTCCTCATTGTACATACTTAGAGTGCTATTTTTCTTCACTCACAATGATGTTGATGATAGCTTAAAGAATGTTAATAGCGCATAGGGCGTGCTATAGAAAATAAAACTTGGAGTCCTTGGTGAGCAACTAGCGACTCAAGTGGAAGTGAACAAATTCTTTAACATGCATGTTTGTCAACTGAATAGCTGATTTACTAGCCAACTTACAATACAGCTGACATTGGGTTGTTGGTGTATATAATGTACTTCGGCTTCACATCACTGTTATTACCTCTTTTTTATGTAATCTGGGAAATGAGGCTCACAGAGGTTAAGTGCCTTGTTCTTGGTTATTTGGTAAGTAAGAGGGTGTCTAGAGTAAAACCTAGTCCTGCCTGAGGGTAAAGCCTTATGTCTCACTGTACCACATTGTCTGGAGAGCTATGGGGGAGCCTATTCAGGAGAATTAAATCCTATTCCAAAGAGCATCAGCGTAGGTGTATTGTACTTTAAAAAACCCAAGCCAATAGAGCAAATATGTCAGGAGAGTTCCCTCACTTCCCATGAAGTTTTAGACATGCACCTTTGGTACATTTTGCTGCATTTATACATGATTTCCTTCACAGAATTACTTTACATTCTCTTTTTGTCAAGAACACAATTATTGTGAGATCATCTTAGGGAACATAGTACTCATCGAGGAATTTTTTAAAAAATTATTTTCACTGGGCAAATATATTTCATGGATTATATGCACACCATCTATCCTCGTCCAAGTTTTGTTTCTAATGCATTTTTTCTCCCACTTTCCCTTTTTGAAAGCAACATTAAATAGGAGGAATAGTAAGCTAATCCAAGAGGGTCATTGCTGGGCAAAATTAATCTTTGCAAATCAAAATAAAGCAATTAAAAAAAAACAGGGTTGGAGAAATGCATCATTAAAGAGAGCTGTTTTTCTTGCAAGCCTCATTAGCAATAACCCCGGCGCACCCAGTGAAGAATGCCTGGGTTTACTATGTAGATGTGAACTAAGCAAAGCATAAACTGTGTCTACACAGGCAAAGCAATATGAAGAATTCAGATAATCATGCATAAAATTCAATGGAAAAACCTGAAGGGCTGCCTCTTGGTTATGTAGGGAACATTTTTATAGAAAGATCACAGTGGAGACATAGTCTGGGAACTGCAGAGGGGCTGTGGGGTGGGGTGGGGTAATAGAGAAGAGACCTGGGTTAATGGTCCTCAACACTGTTTTTCAAAACCACTTAGGAGCTTTAAAAACATGCCAATAGCTGAAGATTGATCTGGCATGAAGCTTGGGCCTCCTGTAGTTTAAAAGCTCCTCCAAGTGATACTTATGTTCAGCAGGACTGGGAAACCACTGGGATAGATGACAGACACATGGGCAGCACGAAAGAGGGAGGAATGTCCCAAGGGGGAGAGCAACAGGCACTAACAAGGGAGAAGGGTCTGCCCCAAGGCCTCCCTCACAGCTCTACAGCTAGGTATAAAGCCATGACTCCTGCTGTATGTCACATACTGCTGAATATCAATGAGTCCTTCTACCAAGAAAATTCAGTCTTAAACATCATAAAGTGCTCAACTTGGCACTTTATGAAGAAAATACTCCTAACCGAGTCATAGGACAGATTCCAGGTGTTGCTTTCCTGGGAGTGAGCATGGATGCTGCCAATGCATCCTTGCTTTTTCCTGTGTTGGCATTCATATAATCACCCAATATTTATGTGGCTGTGTTACAGGCAGTTTATGGAAAAGGAGTTTCTTTGAAACTGTCCGGTTAAGGAAAATTAGTAAAGCACTCTCACAGCATTGGCAGGCAACACTTGGGTTAGTGTTTGAACAAGGGCTCCGGGCAAGAGGATGTGGAGGGGGCATGAGGTTTTGCATCTAATGGGACTGATCACTCTACAGATACAGTCTGAGTCTAGCTAGAAAGATCCAGGAAATGAAATGGTAATTAATGACTGCATCAGTGAAATATTTGTCTGGTGATAAAGGAGGTACTTGGTAATTAGCATTTTGACTAATCTGTGAAATCAATGACAAGCTATTTTGACAACTGTCAGTTCAGAAATGGGAAATATATATATATATTTTAAAATTATACTTTAAGTTCTAGGGTACATGTGCACAACGTGCAGGTTTGTTATATATGTATACATGTGCCATGTTGGTGTACTGCACCCATTAACTCGTCATTTACATTAGGTATATCTCCTAATGCTATCCCTCCCTCCTACCCCCTCCCCACAATAGGACCCGGTGTGTGATGTTCCCCTTCCTGTGTCCAGATGATCTCATTGTTCAATTCCCACCTATGAGTGAGAACATGCGGTGTTTGGTTTTCTGTTCTTGCGATAGTTTGCTCAGAATGATGGTTTCCAGCTGCATCCATGTCCCTACAAAGGACACAAACTCATCCTTTTTTATGGCTGCATAGTATTCCATGGTGTATATGTGCCACATTTTCTTAATCCAGTCTGTCACTGATGGACATTTGGGCTGATTCCAAGTCCTTGCTATTGTGAATAGTGCCACGATAAACATACTTGTGCATGTGTCTTTATAGCAGCATGACTTATAATCCTTTGGGTATATACCCAGTAATGGGATGGCTGGGTCAAATGGTATTAAATATATATATATATATATATTTTATCAGTGGCTATAGTCTCCTCATAGAGGTAACACTTAGCAAAGAACTAGTAGTTGACATCCATTAACGATGCTTGGATTTGAACTATAATAGCTTATCAAAGCTCACCAATAGATTTCTCAGGGTTTCTCATGGATAAGATCATGGTTCAATAGCCACCCAAGAAAATCCTGCAAGTTTCACCACATAGGATGGGAATTCCTTTTTAAATGAACTATGCATTGGCATTTTTGGAAGCTGCGCACTGAAGATGGAGCCCCCTGCTGGATCTTGCACAGGTGGCCTAAATCTAAATTTAAGCAAAACCAGTAGTTTTCAGCCTTGGTTGCCCACTAGAATCATCTGGGGAGGTTTTTTTTTCTTTCTTTTTTGGGATGGAGTCTCGCTCTATCGCCCAGTCTGGAGTGCAGTGGTGCGATCTCGACTCACTGCAAGCTCTGCCTCCCGGGTTCATGCCATTCTCCTGCCTCAGCCTCCCCAGCAGCTGGGATTACAGGCGCCCGCCACCAGGCCCGGCTAATTTTTTTGTATTTTTAGTAGAGACGGGGTTTCACCGTGTTAGCCAGGATGGTCTCGATCTCCTGACCTCGTGATCCATCCACCTCAGCCTACCAAAGTGCTGGGATTACAGGCATGAGCCACCGTGCCCGGCCCATCTGGGGAGCTTTTAAAAAGCCCAGGCTGCATCTCAGACTAAATAATTTATTTCCTTTGGGGTGGGGTCCAGGCATCAATAGTTTGTAAAGCTCTTTGAGTGATTCCAGTGCACAGCCAGGGTTAATCTCTATTGACCTCGAGCCCTCTGGGGGGCACTCAATTTCTTTACTGCTCTAGTTTTACCCTGGAGATTGCAAGATTTAAATTTCTAGAAACTTTTCAAGAAAATCCATAGAAAAATTTACAGTGTAGGTATCTAATGTGTAACAGACCTTGTGCTAGTAGTAGTAGTTAAGAGTAACAACAAGAATAATACCAAAATTATGGATTATCTCATTTAATCAAAAGAAAAACTGTGTGAGGTAGGTACTATTATTACATCTATTTTAAAAATGAGAAAACTGAGGCTTATGACAGTTTCATGAATCTCTAGGAAGGCTCAGAGTTTTTATTTACCATATCCCTTTTTTATTTCCTGCAGGAAAGCTTGGTAAAGAAGGGGTAAGAAGGAAATGAAACCAGAAGGCCTGTCCTCCTATAGAGAGCGCCAGGTGAACAAATTAGGCTCTACCAAAAGGAGAGATTTGGTGGATCCAATTTTATCCAAAGTTTAGACTTCAGATTCATGCCCCCTCTGCAAAGTAGAAACAAAGCTGATTCTATTTGAAAAATATAGAAAACAAAAGATATAATAAATAAATAACCTAAAAAATCCTTGGCCAAATATCACTAAAGTTAGACTAAAAAGAAAGTAAGCTTTTAACTTTGTAAAACTGGAGAAAACAGAAAAATCACTGTGTATCATAAGATTAAAACAATAACAACAACACAACAATAGCTCAAGAAGCAGGTACTGGGTCATAGTTGGATAATCTTTTCACATGTGGAATGCCTACTGCTAAAGGGGGAACCTTCAGGGGCTTAGGCTTCCACCAATTGCCTTCTGATCGGATCTGGCAGCAGATCGAGGCCTGATGCTCTCCAGCCTTCTCCTGTCGCACCCTGCATGTGAGAGTGGGGCCCAGGCTACGGGAAGAAACCCGACAGGAGGGCAAGCAGTGGCTGTATTTCTGCATGGAGAGGTAAAAATGTCTACATTTATTAATAAGGAGAAAGGAGAGAAAAAAAATTCCCAAGTGAGAAGCTTCATTTTGTAAAAACAAGATATACTGAGCCTAGAAATTGAAGGGGGAAGTAAAACAAAAATTTTCAGTTGGAAACATTCTTATTTATGTTTGTTCTCTACCATATTTATTCCAGAACAACCAGATTACCTAGGGGAGGCATAGAAAATAAAGCAATTTGTGAATCTTGGAAGTTATGTTGGTCAGTAGAAAATCTCTGTGTGAAAGAATTTAAATACTGCTCCTGAAGAATCTTTAATAGTCAGAACTTAGGGCCAGGTACGGTGGCTCACACCTGTAATCCCAACACCTGGGAGGCTGAGGCGGGCAAGGAGTTTGAGACCAGTCTGGCCAGGATGGTGAAACCCCGTCTCTACTAAAAATACAAAAATTAGTTAGGCGTGGTGGTACACACCTGTAATTCCAGCTATTTGGGAGGCTGAGGTATGAGAATCGCTTGAACCTGGGAGATGGAGGTTTCAGTGAGCTGAGATCGTGCCACTGCACTCCAGCCTGAGTGACAGAGCGAGACTCAAAAAAAAAAAAAAAAAAAAAAAAAAAAAAAAAAAAAAAGAAAGAAAGAAAGAAAAAAAAGTAATCACATAAAAATTTGTTATTTTTATTGTCTATTTTGTTATGTCTGGGCATAAAACTTGGGTTGCTTTTTATCATTTATGTATTACTTCAGAAACATCAGCTACTATTATGAAGTAGAGATAACAGATTCCTATCACATCCATGAAAGTCATTTTTTTGGGTAATCACCTACATTTCATACAGGGGAAAGTATTTTTTTCTATGCCTATAAATAATAAAATGAAGTTCTGATAGAACCGAATCTTTCTGAGAATGTGAACGGGCACTCTTGTGAACATTTTAACTTGGGACTTTCTAATCTCTCCCATTTGTTTCTCCTTTCATATAAAGCTTTCCCCCTTCCCTCAATTTAAGAAGGAATTTGTCTGATTCTTCCTATCCATGAGCATGGTATGTTCTTCCATTTGTTTGTGTCCTCTTTTATTTCACTGAGCAGTACTTTGTAGTTCTCCTTGAAGAGGTCCTTCACATCCCTTGTAAGTTGGATTCCCAGGTATTTTATTCTCTTTGAAGCAATTGTGAATGGAATTTCATTCATGATTTGGCTCTCTGTTTGTCCGTTACTGGTGTATAAGAATGCTTGTGATTTTTGCATATTAATTTTGTATCCTGAGACTTTGCTGAAGTTGCTTATCAGCTTAAGGAGATTTTGGGCTGAGATGATGGGGTTTTCTAAATATACAATCATGTCATCTGCAAACAGGGACAATTTGACTTCTTCTTTTCCTAACTGAATACCCTTTATTTCTTTCTCTTGCCTGATTGCCCTAGCCAGAACTTCCAACACTATGTTGAATAGGAGTGCTGAGAGAGGGCATCCCTGTCTTGTGCCAGTTTTCAAAGGGAATGCTTCCAGTTTTTGCCCATTCAGTATGATATTGGCTGTGGGTTTGTCATAAATAGCTCTTATTATTTTGAGATACGTTCCATCAATACTGAATTTATTGAGAGTTTTTAGCATGAAGGGCTGTTGAATTTTGTCAAAGACCTTTTCTGCATCTATTGAGATAATCATGTGGTTTTTGTCTTTGGTTCTGTTTATATGCTGGATTACATTTATTGATTTGTGTATGTTGAACCAGCCTTGCATCCCAGGGATGAAGCCCACTTGCTCATGGTAGATAAGCTTTTTGATGTGCTGCTGGATCCGGTTTGCCAGTATTTTATTGAGGATTTTTGCATCGATGTTCATCAGGGATATTGGTCTAAAATTCTCTTTTTTTGTTGTGTCTCTGTCAGGCTTTGGTATCAGGATGATGTTGGCCTCATAAAATGAGTTAGGGAGGATTCCCTCTTTTTCTATTGATTGGAATAGTTTCAGAAGGAATGGTACCAGCTCCTCCTTGTACCTCCGGTAGAATTCGGCTGTGAATCCATCTGGTCCTGGACTTTTTTTGGTTGGTAGGCTATTAATTATTGCCTCAATTTCAGAGCCTGCTATTGGTCTATTCAGGGATTCAACTTCTTCCTGGTTTAGTCTTGGGAGAGTGTAAGTGTCCAGGAAATTATCCATTTCTTCTAGATTTTTTGGTTTATTTGTGTAGAGGTGTTTATAGTATTCTCTGATGGTAGTTTGTATTTCTGTGGGGTTGGTGGTGATATCCCCTTTATCATTTTTTATTGCGTCTATTTGATTCTTCTCTCTTTTCTTATTAGTCTTGCTAGCGGTCTATCAATTTTGTTGATCTTTCCAAAAAACCAACTCCTGGATTCATTGATTTTTTGGAGGGTTTTTTGAGTCTTTATCTCCTTCAGTTCTGCTCTGATCTTAGTTATTTCTTGCCTTCTGCTAGCTTTTGAATGTGTTTGCTCTTGCTTCTCTAGTTCTTTTAATTGTCATGTTAGGGTGTCTATTTTAGATCTTTCCAGCTTTCTCTTGTGGGCATTTAGTGCTATAAATTTCCCTCTACACACTACTTTAAATGTGTCCCAAAGATTCTGGTATGTTGTATCTTTGTTCTCACTGGTTTTCAAGAACATCTTTATTTCTGCCTTCATTTCGTTATGTACCCAGTAGTCATTCAGGAGCAGGTTGTTGAGTGTCCATGTAGTTGAGTGGTTTTGATTGAGTTTCTTAGTCCTGAGTTCTAGTTTGATTGAACTGTTGTCTGAGAGACAGTTTGTTATAATTTCTGTTCTTGTACATTTGCTGAGGAGTGCTTTACTTCCAATTATGTGGTCAATTTTGGAATAAGTGTGATGTGGTGCTGAGAAGAATGTATATTCTGTTGATTTGGGGTGGAGAGTTCTATAGATGTCTATTAGGTCCCCTTGGTGCAGAGTTGAGTTCACTTCCTGGATATCCTTGTTAACTTTCTGTCTCGTTGATCTGTCTAATGTTGACAGTGGGGTGTTGAAGTCTCCCATTATTATTGTATGGGAGTCTAAGTCTCTTTGTAAGTCTTTAAGGACTTGCTTTATGAATCTGGGTGCTCCTGTATTGGGTGCATATATATTTAGGAGAGTTAGCTCTTCCTGTTGAATTGATCCCTTTACCATTATGTAATGGCCTTCTTTGTCTCTTTTGGTCTTTGATGGTTTAAAGTCTGTTTTATCAGAGACTAGGATTGCAACCCCTGCTTTATTTTTGTTCTCCATTTCCTTGGTAGATCTTCCTCCATCCCTTTATTTTGAGCGTATGTGTGTCTCTGCATGTGAGATGGGTCTCCTGAATACAGCAAACTGATAGGTCTTGACTTTTTATCCAATTTGCCAGTCTGTGTCTTTTAATTGGACCATTCAGTCCATAGATTCAACGCCATCCCCATCAAGCTACCAATGAGTTTCTTCACAGAATTGGAAAAAACTGCTTTAAAGTTCATATGGAACCAAAAAAGAGCCCGCATTGCCAAGACAATCCTAAGTCAAAAGAACAAAGCTGGAGGCATCACGCTACCTGACTTCAAACTATACTACAAGGCTACAGTAACCAAAACAGCATAGTACTGGTACCAAAACAGAGATATAGACCAATGGAACAGAACAGAGTCCTCAGAAATAATACCACACATCTACAGCCATATGATCTTTGACAAACCTGACAAAAACAAGAAATGGGGAAAGGATTCCCTATTTAATAAATGGTGCTGGGAAAATTGGCTAGCCATAAGTAGAAATCTGAAACTGGATCCTTTCCTTACTTCTTATACGAAAATTAATTCAAGATGGATTAGAGACTTAAATGTTAGACCTAATACCATAAAATCCCGAGAAGAAAACCTAGGTAATACCATTCAGGACAGGCATGGGCAAGGACTTCCTGTCTAAAACACCAAAAGCAATGGCAACAAAAGCCAAAATTGACAAATGGGATCCAGTTAAACTAAAGAGCTTCTGCACAGCAAAAGAAACTACCATCAGAGTGAACAGGCAACCTACAGAATGGGAGAACATTTTTGCAATCTACTCATCTGACAAAGGGCTAATATCCAGAACCTACAAAGAACTCAAACAGATTTACAAGAAAAAAACAAACAGCCCCATCAAAAAGTGGGCAAAGAATATGAACAGACATTTCTCAAAAGAAGACATGCATACAGCCAACAGACACATGAAAAAATGCTCGTCATCACTGGCCATCAGAGAAATGCAAATCAAAACCACAATGAGATACCATCTTACACCAGTTAGAATGGCAATCATTAAAAAGTCAGGAAACAACAGGTGCTGGAGAAGATGTGGATAAATAGGAACACTTTTACACTGTTGGTGGGATTGTAAACTAGTTCAACCATTATGGAAAACAGTATGGCGATTCCTCAAGGATCTAGAACTAGAAGTACCATATGACGCAGCCATCCCATTACTGGGTATATACCCAAAGGATTATAAGTCATGCTGCTATAAAGACACATGCACACGCATGTTCATTGCAGCACTATTTGCAATAGCAAAGACTTGGAATCAACCCAAATGTCCATCAGCAACAGACTGGATTAAGAAAATGTGGCACATATACACCATGGAATACTATGTAGCCATAAAAAAGGATGAGTTTGTGTCCTTTGTAGGGACATGGATGCAGCTGGAAACCATCATTCTCAGCAAACTATCGCAAGAACAGAAATCCAAACATTGCATGTTCTCACTCATAGGTGGGAACTGAACAATGAGATCACTTGGACTTGGGAAGGAGGACATCACATAATGGGGCCTATTATGGAGGGGGACGGGGGAGGGATTGCATTGGGAGTTACACCTGATATAAATGACGAGTTGATGGGTGCTGACAAGTTGATGGGTGCAGCACACCAACATGGCACAAGTCAACATATGTAAGAAACCTGCATGTTGTGCACATGTACCCTAGAACTTAAAGTATAATAAAAAAAAAAAAAAAGAAGGAATTTGTCATGGAAACCACAGGCCAGAGCACATCAGCAGAGTGACTATCCACTAAAGAAATCCTCTCATTTTTCACATAATGGAAACTTCCAAGAAAGGGAAGTATATACTCAAATACTGCCCTTTCTTCAAAAGAAATCCGTTCTGATTCTCAGGTATGTCTCTAATGAAAATGGAACAAATGATGGCTACTTATTGAGAGACAATTATTTCACAAGCAATCGGTCAGATCCTTTCTCGTAACAAAATTAGCTCATTTGTGTATCCTTTCTACATAATTTACTGAGCATGTTATGTTCTCTATGGTGCATTAAGCATGGGAGCGAGCAGACTGGTCTCGTTCAAGTGAGAAGCTACTCGTGATTCTAATTTGACTCAGCATTGGTGATTTAAAGTCTGATATTGCCAGCTTTCAAGTGCATTGCTGGTGATGCAAAAGTAATGCCTGATGTATCTGAATTCTTTTATTACTTTTGGTTGTTTTCAAGTTACATGGCATCCCACTCGGAAAGAAGATATACTGTCTTGGAAAAAATGCAGTACCAAAACACAGTCGACACACACTTATTCCCTGCCATATTTTCAACCTAGCCTGCCTGATTCTTGCTCCCTCACCACAGATATGTTCACTTGGAAACAAAAACCTGTCTTTAATATGAGTCAACCTAAGGGAGCAGCATGTGAGGGATAAATAGTCTTCTAAAATCATGTAATATGTTTCAAAATCAAACATAACTATTTTTCATTCAATATTTTATAATATCTGAGCAATTCCCTCCATTAGTAGATTCATTGAGAGTTAACTGCCAAGTGTTCAAGATCATTGCTCACATTTTCCTTATTTAGGGAATAAGGACAACTGCAACTCATGTAAACTCTTGTAAATGAGTTTTACTTACTGCAACTCATGTAAACTCTTAAAACACACATTTCTTGCAAATCAAAACCACAATGAGATACCATCCCACATGAGTTAGAATGGCGATCATTAAAAAGTCTGGAAACAACAGATGCTGGCGAGGATTGGGTATATACCCAGAGGACTATAAATCATTCTACTATAGAGACATATGCACACATATGTTTACTGCAGCACCATTTACAATAGCAAATACTTGGAACCAACCCAAATGCCCATCTATGACAGACTGGATAGAGAAAATGTGACACACATACAGCATGGAATACTATGTAGCCATATAACATAATGAGTTCATGTCCTTTGCAGGTACATGGATGAAGCTGGAAACTGTGATCCTCATCAGACTAGCACAGGAAGAGAAAACCAAATACCACATGTTCTCACTCATAAGTGGGAGTTGAACAATGAGAACAAATGGATATAGGCAGGGGAACATCACACACCAGGGCCTGTTGGAGGGTGGGGGAAAAGGGGAGGGAGAGCATTAGGACAAATACCTAATGCCTGCGGAGCTTAAAACCTAGATGACGGGTTCATAGGTGCAGCAAACCACCATGGCACATGTATACCTATGTAACAAACCTGCACGTTCAGTACATGTATCCCAGAACTTAAAATAAAATTTTAAAAAAGCACATTTCTCAAGAACTCGGGTTCTTTAGGAAACCCAATGTCACTTATGAATGGTAGTTTTCAGCTATGCTGGAGAGGAGAAAAGGGAGATGACATGACAGATGTTAGCACTGTATACTCTGAATGAGCCCCATTTTGCCATCATTCTGCTTATAATCTAAGACATTTTTTCCCAGCACCTTAAAACTGCAAAATGATCATAGAATAATTAAGGAGTTCTGACATATGGGAAATTCAAGTATGTTTCCAAATATACAGTTTAGAGGAATTATTTGATGTCAATGACTTTATATATGTTAACTCAGATTATCAACCCACATGAATCTGGCATATAGATAAGGAAATATTAATGATGAATATATGTGGTTGTTGGTTTCCTTTCAAGAGCCAAACCATAGTCTGCACTGCATTACTTTTAAAACATCCCTTCCCATTCCCAAAATACTTTTCTTTATATGAAATAAGGATTTTATCTACTTCTTTTATGTTAAAAGAAAATTAAATTGTACTTCAATCAAAATATTACACATAAAAATAGTTGAAAAAGTCAAATAGTGCTAACAGTCTTATAATAAAAAATGGCATTCTTTAAAGATAGATATACCACTAGCTAGACTAACAAAGAAGAAAAGAGAGAAGATCCAAATAAACACAATTAGAAATGACAAAGGGGACATTACCACTGACTCCACAGAAATACAAATAACAGTCAGAGACTACTGTGAACACTTCTAAGCACACAAATTAGAAAATCTGGAAGAAAAGGATAAATCCCTGGACACATACACCATCCCAAGACTGAACCAGGAAGAAACTGAATTCCTGAACAGACCAATAATGAAGTCTGAAATTGAATCAGTAATAAATAGCCTACCAATCCAAAAAAAGCCCAGGACCAGGTGGATTCACAGCCAAATTCTGAATTCTACCAGATGTACTTAGAAGAGTTGGTACCATTCATACTGAAACATTGATGCAAAAATCCTCAAAAAATACCTGCAAACCAAATCCAGCAGCATATCCAAAAGCTAATCTGGCTAGGCATGGTGGGCCTGTAACCCCAGCACTTTGCGAGGCCGAGCAGGGAGGATCACTTGAACTCAGGAGTTTGAGACCAGCCTGGGCAACATATGAAACCCTGTTTCTACCAAAAAAAAGAAAAGAAAAAAAATGCTGGGCGTGGTGATGCATGTCAGTAGTAGTCCCAGCTACTTGTAAGGCTGAGAGGTGGGAGGATCGCTTGAGCCTTGGAGGTCAAGGCTGCGGTCAGCTGAGATTGTGCCACTGCACTCCAGCCTGGGTGACAGAGACCCTGTCTCAAGAAAAAAAAAAAAAAAAAAGGTAACCCACCATGATCAAGTAAGCTTCATCCCAGGGATGCAAGGTTGGTTCAACATATGTAAATCAATAAATATTGATTCATCATATAAACCGAACTAAAGACAAAAAGCACATAATTAATGATGCAAAAAAGACTTTTGATAAAATTCAACATTCCTTCATGTTAAAAATGCTCAATAAACTAGGTATTGAAGGAACATATATCAAAATAAGAAGATCCATCTATGACAGACCCACAGCCAATATCATACTGAATGGGGAAAAGCTGGAAGCATTTCTCTTGAAAATTGGCACAAGACAAGGATGCCCTCTCTCACCACTCCTATCCAACACAGTATTGGAAGTCCTGGCCTCGGCAATTAGGCAAGAGGAAGAAATAAAAGGCATTCAAATAGGAAGAGGGGAAGTCAAACTATCCCTGTTTGCATAAGGCATGATTCCATATATAGAAAACCCCATAGTCTCTGCCCAAAAGCTCCTTTAGCTGACAAACAACTTCAGCAAAGTTTCAGAATATAAAATCAATGTACAAAAATCAGTAGCATTCTTATACACCAACAACAGCCAAGCCAAGAGCCAAATCAAGGAACATAATTTCATTCACAATTGCCACAAAAAATATAAAATTCCTAGGAATACAGCTAACCAGGGGGTGAAACATCTCTAAAATGAGAATTAAAAAACACTACTCAAAGAAATCACATATGACACAAACAAATGGAAAAACATACCATGCTCATGCATAGGAAGAATAAATATCGTTAAAATGGCCATACTGCCCAGAGCAATGTACAATTCCTATCAAACTACCAATGACATTCTTCACAAGACTAGAAAAAAAACTATTTTAAAATTCATATGGAACCCAAAGGAGCCAGAATAGCCAAGACCAAGGAACAAAAAAGCTAAGAAAAAAAAAAAAAGCTGGAGGCATCACATTACCTGACTTCAAACTATGCTAAAGGGCTACAATAACCAAAACAGCGTGATACTGGTACAAAAACAGACACATAGACCAATGGAACAGAACAGAGGGCCCAGACACAAGGCTGGACATCTACAACCAGCTTTTATCTTCAATAAAGCTGACAAAAACAAGCAATGGGGGAAGGGACTCCCTATTCAATAAATGGTGCTGGGAGAACTGGCTAGTCATATGCAGAGGATTGAAACCAAACTCCTTCCTTATTCCATAAGCAAAAATCAACTCAAGATGGATTAAAGACTTAAATGTAAAATCTAAAACTATAAAAATCCTAGAAGATAACCTAGGAAATACCATTCTGGACATAGGAACTGGCAAAGATTTCATGATGAAGACACCAAAAGCAATTGCAACAAAAGCAAGAATTAACAAATAGGATCTAATTAAACTAAAGAGCTTCTGCATGGCAAAAGAAACTATCAAAAGAGTAAAGAGACAACCATTAGAATGGTAGAAAATCTTTGCAAACTATGCATCAGACAAAGGTGTAATATCCAGAATCTATGAGGAACTTAAACAAATTTACAAGCAAAAACTAAACAACCCCATTACAAAGTAGGCAAAGGATATGAACAGACACTTTTCAAAAGAAGACATTCATGCAGCCAACAAGCATATGAAAAAGATGCTAAATATCACTAATCATTAGAGGAATGCCAACTAAAACCAAAATGATATACCATCTCACACCAGTCAGAACGGTTAATATTAAAAAGTCAAAACGCAGCAGATGCTAGTGACGTTGCAGAGAAAAGGGAACCCTTAAACACTGCTGGTGGGAATGTAAATTAGTTCAACTATTGTGGAAAGCAATTCTTCAAAGAGCTAAAAATAGAACTACCATTGAACCCAGCAATCCAATTACAGCGTATATACCCAAAGGAATATAAATTGTTCTACCATAAAGACACACACATGTGTATGTTCATTGCAGCACTATTCACAATAGCAAAGACATGGAATCAACCTAAACACCCATCAGTGGTAGACTAGATAAATAAAATGTTTTACATATACACGATGGAATACTATGCAGCCATAAAAAGAATGAGATCAGGAACATGTTTGCAGGAACATGGATGAAGAGGGAGCTGGAGGCTATTATCCTTAGCAAACTAATGCAGGAACAGAAAACCAAACACCACATGTTCTTACCTGTAAGTGGGAGCTAAATAATGAGAACCAATGGGCACAAAGAGGGGAACAGCAGACACTGGCGCCTACTTGAGGAAGAAGGGTGGGAGGAAAGAGAGTATCAGGAAAAATAACTACTAGGTACTATGCTTAGTACCTGGATGATGAAATGGTCTGTACACCAAACCCCTGTGACACAAGTTTGTCTATATTAACAAACCTGCACATGTACCCCTGAACCTAAAATAAAAGTTAAAAAAATTAGCACTTTTTGGTATCCTGTTTCATCGTTCTCCCATTCCTTGGATGTTAGTAGCCCCATTCAACTCTTTGAACTGTTCCTTCTGGCATTAACTGCCATATTTCTATAAAATATACATGTACTTCTACCTCTAAATGCATCTTCTTTAAACACCAACTATTGAAAAAAGTTCTTAATTTCCTTTATGGTAGGTGAATATTCTTCCTCTCCTCCCAATATAATATGCTTCAACTTTTGGTTAAGTCCATACATATTCAGTGTTTTCATTATAAAGACTATGCAAAAGTTGTTCACTAGAAAGTTGATATGATTCTGTTTCCTGTTTTGAATTACATTTTATTGTTTCTAGAATCAATTATCTTTTTTATTTACTCAGGGGTTTTCTTTAAAGGGAGGGCACTTGATTAAGTCTTTCCTACAACCTCTAACAGCTCTATAAACAACCTCTCAGTACAATTTCTACAGGGTCAAATCTGTCATTTAATTTATTGACCCATTTCCCTCCTGGAGACATTCCTCTTAGAGTCTTCTAGCTTTTCTGCTGCATCTTTGATGGACTGAGCTCTGGCCTGGGCAGAGCTGTCCTGCTGGAACTTCCCTTCATTCTCATACTGGAAGATCTCTTAGCCTCTTTCCTATGTTTGGTCCTCACTTGCCTTCCTTTCTCTTGGTTTACTCCCTTTGGTTTTGTAGGACACATTCTTCAGTAACTTCTTGAGAAATGGCGCCGAGCGATAAATTTTTTGACTGCATGCCTGTCTGAAAATGTTTTTTTCTACTTTCATATTTGCATGATAGTCTGGCTGGATATAGAATTCAAGGTTAAAATTCATTTTCTCTCAGTACTGTGAAGATATTGTTCTATTGTCTTCCAGATTTTAATGTTTCTGTTGATAAGTTTAATACTTTTTAAAAATTCTTTTTTCTTTACATTTTGCCCATCTGTTCTCTCCAGAAGCTTTTCCAATCCTCTCATTTTCCCTGGTGTTCTGCAATTTCATTATGATGTTCTTTAGAGTAGATCTTTCTTCATTCATTGTGTTGAGTACTTGGAAGCCTTTTCAACTGGAAATTAATGTCATCCAGTAATAGAAAATTATCTTTCATTTATTTAAACATTTCTTTCTGTCTTTTAAGTTCTTTTTTTCCTATAACTCCTATTAGTTGGATGTTGGGAATTCTGGATTGACACTCTATTTTCTTACCTTTTTCACCCATATTGTCCAAAATCTTTTTGTTCTATATTCTAGAAGATTCTTCTATTGAAAAAAAATTTGGCTATACAATTGTAAATGTCCAAGTTGTTTTTACATATTCTTTAATTGTTCTTTAAAAAATACATAACATTTTATTCTTGTTTCATGTTTCTTCTCTTAGTTTTTTGAGCATTTTAACTACAGTTTCTTTGACATTTGATTCTGTTCTGTGTCTAATTCTGTTTCCCCTGAGCTGTGTTTTCCTTTTGGTTTTAGTTTCTATATTTCATGTTGGAGACTTTATTCAAATGTCATATGATCCCTTTCTGTCCATTTATATTTAAGAGTAAGACACCAATGACTGAAGTTCTCTGGGTACAGGCAAGGCTGGTATACTAAAGGGCTTCACAGCCACAGCAACAGGATAGCCAGCTGGCCTTCTGGGGAGATATCTAAATTTCAGGACCTGTAGTTCTTTGGTGTGGTTCAATTTCTTCAAATAAGGATCCCACAGTCTTCTGCTTAGGAGATACGATTCTGGATGCTGGCATGCTAGGGCCAGGGGATGGAGGAAGACTGGGAGAGTTTCACTATTCACTCTGCAGATACTGACTTAATCCCTCCCATTTTAAGTCTAACACTCTTTCCTCTTTAGTGCCTGTGTCTTTGAGCCCAAAATGTATATGTTGAAGCCTTAACTCCTAATGTGACTGTATTTGGATATAGGGCCTGTGAGGAGGCGATAAAGTTTAAATGAGGTCATATGGGTGGGGTCCTAATACAAATAAGAAAAGGAAAAGATACTTGTACTCTATTTCCACCATGTGAGGATACAATGAGAAGGGGATGTCTACAAGCTAGGAAGAGAACCCTCACCAGGAACAAAACCAGCCATGCTGGCATTCTGCTCTCAGACTTCCAGCCTCCAGAACTGAGAGAAAATAAATTTCTGATGTTTAAGCCACCTGGCATATGGTATTTGCTATGGCACCCTGAGCTAGTTAATAGACATAGGGACCTCATATTTTATGACAAAATGTTTGTTAGCTATTGGTATTTATATATCTACTATAGAAAATGAAGAAGACATCAGTGAGAAATAAAGATATTTTTTAGATATCATAAAAGTTTAGAATAATAGTGGATAATAATCATACTTAACCATTGCTTTATTAAAATCACCAAAATACGTAGGTGACTTGATAGAGGTGGTTGACACTACCAAAGAAGTCTTTGTATCCAACACCAGCTGCTGGCTGTCACAAGTGGGCTGGACCCACAAAATGGGTAGCAGGGAAATAGAGTGGAGGATGAGTAGGGGGAAAATGAATACCTCATATTGAAATATGATAACTTAGTGGTAGCAATGTTAGTAGTTACTTTAATAAAGATGAAAATGTACAGATGGCAAATTCTTCCCACGTGAGAACTTTTACATCTAGGACAGATTAAAAAGATAAATTAAAGAGCCCCCATTTATGTAATTATGTGACATAACAACAAATGGTACATGTTGTTATGTATCGTGCAAAATGATCCTTCACTGCCATATTGTAATGAACAAGTAGATAGTACAAGTGAATAGTATATCATTTCAGGAAGGAAGCTGTACAAGAATGGCAAGCTGAGGTGATTTTTTTCCTCAAAGGAACAAATTATTCCTGGCTCATTATGGCATAACATTCAGCCAAACTGATGGGGATGAGACACTGCAGATTCCTTAGAGTCATCATCCTATGGGAAGGTCCCAGGTAGACTTGTTTAATCCTGCATTATGGTTTCATGCAGTTTACAGTGACTTTTTTCAGCCACTTGAGTAGAAATAGTGAGACAAAATGCCTGTTGTGGATATGAATTAATATTCTTTCCCTAGAAAGTTGCATTTGTTGAATATAATCTAAGAACACAGAATGGAAGACAAATCACTAAATTAAGCTTTCAAATATTCAACTGGCACTCAGGACTGACTGATGTTTTCCAAAGGCCATCTGACACTGAGAAACTGAGTAACTTGCAGATGACCAAAACAGAAGCCTTTGCCAGGGTTGGAAAGATTTCAGAAGCCTCTCATAGAACTAGAAGTTGTGTCTAGACCTCATCATCATCAGCTGTCATCATTCTCATCACCATCACCCTTTGTACTTAATTTTTTTAAAAAAACCATTTATTCTGAGATGCTTACATGATTATTGAGACTATCCAATTACTTGTGTAGTGTTCATAGTTTCCATATCTAACCCCCTATCATGGTTCATGCCTGTAATCCTAGCACTTTGGGAGGCCGAGGTGGGCAGACTGCTTGAGCCCAGGAGTTTGAGACCAGCCTGGTCAATATAGCAAAACCTCATCTCTACTGAAAATGCAAAAAATTACTATAGTTTTGGGTGTGGTTGTGCACACCTGTAGTCCCAGCTACTCAGGAGGCTGAGGTGAGAGGATTACCTGAGCTTGGGAAGTTGAAGCTGCAAATCTTGCCACTGCACTCTAGCCTGAGTAACAGGAGCAAGAACCTGTCTCAAAGCAAAGAAACTCTTGTCATTTAACATCTAACATGGTGCCCTGAACTATATGTAATTCTGACTCAATTTAAAAGGGTTAGCTGTATGGAAAACTAGAAGAACTGAATCAAGTTTCTTAGGAAACATTTATAAAATAGTCATTGCTCACCTTTTAAAATGTAATCAGGTTATTTCATAATAGTTATCTTGTAGAAATTGCTTCACATTACAGAACTGTGTTAGCCTAAAGAATTTAGTCTCTAGGCTAAGAATTCACATAATAGTTTAAAATGAACCAACAGATTCTTTCCTTTTATTAGAATAATAATGCCTACATCCTGAAGGTCATATTAAAATAGTGTTATTAGTAATGGTCCTATGCAACTTAATTACGTGTTGAAATTTAATTATTTGGGTCTCTGGGAGGCAGGGATGATTGCAACTCTTGTTGCTACCTAAATATACAAAGCTATTTTAGAGGTCTCTTAATTGTATTCTTCCTAAAAGAAGTATGACCTCATTCGACACAAATGATTTAAAGGATAGGCTAAATATGAAGGTTGAGCCTGGTCTCTTTGCAGTAATATTGGGATAAGCAAGGCTACCTTGGCCTGCTCACAGAATCTCATAAAGAACTGGAGAAAGAAGGAAATCCAAAGAAATCTGTCCATCCCTATCCAAAGAGAGGTCACTCACTGCCTCCTAAAGCAGTCCCTGATTTTTCCCAGCACTGCTAATGTAGAGAACCTCCTTATTTAATCCTCAGTTTTCCTTCCCATAACTTATTCCTGAAGGTTTCTTCCCTTCCCTCAAGGATGCTAATAAGTTAAAATCATCTTCTAATACAAAACACATACAAAGGTTGTAACTAGGTCTTGTCTATGCCTCCTTTTTCTTAGGCTAATATTGCCAGGTATTTTCACTATTCTTAGCCTCTTCATCATCCTGTTTTGGAAGTGCTGTAGTTCATTACTATCTTTTGTTAAAAGAAAGTGCCTAGAAGTGAATGCAATATTTAAGGAATAGCAAAAACTCTGCGTATAAAAACTAGGCCAACATATCCCTTGTTCTGAACACCACCAATAGAGACTATTTTATTTTTTAGGAGTCACATGAAATTGTGGGCTCATAGTTTACTTATAGCAAACTAACAATCACCCTCCTCCTCCAACCCAGTCTTTTTCACAAAAAGTGATAAACCCATTCTTCCTCTATCCTTTACTTGTAGGGATAATCACTAGTCTTATTGAATATAGTCACATTAGTTTTGACCACTGATTCTCAGCCATAGGTCATACTCCTTTCAAGGGCCAATCAGGATTTCTGGAGGGGGTAGAGTTGGATTGGGGGGACATAGCTGAGTAGTTTAAAAAGCATAGTGAATACAGTTTTATATTTGAAAATGAAAGAGGACATTGGTAAACTTTTATGAAATGAGAGGGCAAGATATTCCAGTTATCAATTTATTACCTCAGTTGCAAACATATACTTCATTGCCTGCTCTGCAGAAATTGAGCTGGGCATTTTAAATGCTTTTTTTTTGTTGTTGTTAGCTAGGATGATGTTGAGCTTTGTCTGTAAAACGTGTTGCAGAAACATGACAGAAGATCAGACACCTTCTTGTGAACAGCTTTTCTTGTTACACAAGGGTGGATTTTTAGCAAGTTCTGAAAGGCAGATTTCTAGCAAGTTCTACCAGTATGGCACCACAATGACTTGTCTGCCATTCAGTGAGTCATAGCTCTTTCCTTTCCGATCAGGTATGGATCTTGGTCCTGGGGAATGGTGGGTGTGTGTGAACAGCTCTTTCTTGGACACTCTAACTGAGCCCTAAGGGTAGTGGTTGTTTCTTATTTCTGATATTCTTATATTCTTTAGAGCTCTTTTTTACCAGCTAATCTGTTGCTCCAGTGTCCTCTTATAAATAATAATTATTTATATCCAACTTTCCCTGGTCAAGCTAATGTATGTTTTTCTCCTATAATTGGACCTTGACTGATATACAAGGGCCATGAGAGAGAACTGGTTCCGGCTTGTAAAGATCAGGTAAGTAAATATCTCAACACCTAAAAAATGCAAAACAAAACAACGGAGCTGTCCCCTGCCTTGCATCACGTGGTGCTAAGTTATCAAATCCAACTCCTGTGCCTGGTATTTCAGGCCTCCTATCAATGGTCTCTATGCAGCTTCACCATTTCAGAAATCCCACTTTTCATATTTTTTCCTAATCAGTATCTTTTATTCCAGCCAAATCTGCATGCTACCCTGCACAAGGTGACCTATATTCTCACATCCACCCATTCCTTTTTTTTCTATGCAATTACCCCTTAATTGCATGTTTATTTCCTTCTGTAAACCAGTCCTAACTCCTTATAAACTCAGCTCACCATTCAAGTTCTTTGAAAAATCTCTCTAGACCTTATGACACACTATCTGTTCATTTGTCCTGTATGCGGCCCCAACACTTCTGTGATCTCAGTGTACACATGCAATATAAAAGATACATTTTAAATACCTGAAATTTCTTTGACAAGTCTGTTGAGACTCCTCCCTGCCATTAAGTCACGAACTCCTCAAAAACAAGGACTTTCTCTTTTATTCCTCCTGTATTTCTTTTTTGAGGGACCTGGTACTATGCTTATCAGAGGCTTCTTGCTTATTGGAGCTAACTGAATGACTAGGGACAGCTGGAACCTTTAGTTCTTTGTCAGTGTTTTGACAAATGATGTGCTGACATCTGCTGCAGAAGAAAAGTGCACAAAGAAATTATCCATACCCTTGAGGCATATGTAACATTAAAAAATGCACATGGTTGATACATTTTATACTTAATAATAGTATGGTGGTCAGAAATGAATCCCATCCAATGTGGCTGCAACACTGTATCAAGCTGAAGAGTCAGCTAAAGGTTACGCCCAGGGCCATGTTTAATGGCCAATATGACTAACACATACACTGGCCAGTTACTGTAAGTAGAATCTTAAATAGTGTTCTCAACACTTTGTATGCATTGGTTGGCAAGTCTGCATCATGAGCAGTGAGCTGGAACACAGCCACACTATCTGCACTGAAGCCAGGCTTGGTGTAGCATTAGCTCTGCAGGGTTGGAAACAAATGACAGATAACAGAAGGTCTGCTAACCAGCTTCCATTTTGGGGTGAGAAGGGCAGGCAAGAGAAATGTGGTGAAGACTTCTTGAGGAAGATAGAAGGTGCTGCTACTTACTCTATAAATACTGCAAGCTAATCAACACTGGCTTGTAGCCCTCAGAAACAAAGCAAATAATTTTTAACTGTAGGACCACAAATTCTGGAGAGCCAAGTAACAGACTCATGAACAGTGGCCATCTAGTAGCCAGCTTTCCAGAAGGTATGAATAGATGCAATGAGCTGCTGATCCCCCATCCGTCTTTATCCCCATGCTAAAGAATACAAACACCCGTGATGTCAGCAGCATCCTTCTGTGAATACAGGGACAGTGAGTGAGAGAGGTCTCATACACCAGAAGAAATGTGGGAGAACACTGACCCTATAAAGAACAACAGGACTTATTTAGTCATTGGCTGGTAACACATATAAGATATTTTTGGTTTCTTAAATGGTCATATTGTGATTACACAAAAGGAATACTATCCAAACAAAATTTATTTGAACAGAAAGCAACATGGTAATTTTTTTTAGCAATATTTTCAGACACTTAAGTAAATAATGTGTCCAGGGTATTTTAAGCTAATGTTTGATAGGACCAGTGCTGAGGCAAATCATTCATTTCTTGGGTTTGAGAAGCCTGCTTCATATCTAATTTCAGAAAACATTACCATTTACAATGTGGCCTCCAAAAATTATAGCCTAAATGTCCAAAGGCACTCAATGAGAGTAGAATTGGGGTCAGTTCTTAATTTATTTGAAAAAAGAACCAAACACTAGTTAAAATTACATAGAAAGTTCTATGAAAATGGTACACTTATTTTTAACAGAAAAAGCTTAAATTTAGCTCTAGGGAAGCCCAGTAATATGAATGCTACTGGTTGCAAATAATCCCACCACTCTGCACATGCAAAATCTACTTGAAAGTTTTACCTGATGGGACAACAAGGGAAGATTTGCTACTCAAATTTAGTATTCCAAAAACATAGACTCAAACTAAATATTACCTATGTCATCACTGATATCTCCCCAAGAGATATTTTGTAAATATAGAAAGATTCTTAGTACATCATCAGATAAAAAAATCATTGAGCATTTGACTTCTGTTGTTTGGCCAATTCTACAACTTTATTTGCCAGTATCTGAGGATTAAATATGTCAGGGCAGTGCTGTGTTTTGATTTCTGTTGTGTTATCTTAGCTGAATATGGCAGTGAATAGGGAAAGCTTAGCCTAGGGTAGTAGCTGCAGCAATTAAATACCATTCTATTCAAGGCTTGCTTGGTAACGTTCCTAATACAAAATTACCTCTGATTAAATCCCATATGCATGCAGAATTATCAGCACTGACATAGAGCAGGAATGGGCCATGTGTACCTGATTTGCAGTGGACATGAGAACAGCTGTCATTGCCATATACCTCAGACTTGTGCTCCTCTCTGCCTGCTTCCCAAGTCCCTCCATCCAAGGCATCCAAGACCCTACAAGCCCTGATGCTCCAACATGACAAGGGCCATGCATTTGCCACATTTAATGATTATAGAAATCTGGTTTCGATAATTCATATTTACAGATATTTTCTGATTTGTTTTATTGCAAGAGCAACAGTCAACTGCAGGGTGAGAATGTTAGATTTTTCAATAGTTTTCTACCTACAATAACAAATAATGAGGCAGATGTGTTTTATTTGGATTTTACGTTAGGGAAGGTCTAGCATGGCAGTTTGATCAGAGGTCAAGTTTTGGAAGTTCAGAGTTTTAATCTCAAATCCTCAGCACAGAGCAGCTACAGTGTGCAAGGAACTGTCCCCGGTGCTGAATCCCTACTAATTTGTTATACAGAGACTCATTCAGTACAAATAATGAAAGGGATGGTATCTTCACGAGGGCTGAGCAAAGCTAGAAGGGTCCTTGTTTTGTAAGAACAGCTGAGTAGGAAATCTAATTTTAACTCTGAGTAAGAATCCTTTGGGGCAGCTGGGATGACACAGAGATGCATTGAAACTAATAATCAATTAGAAATTGCATACCTTTCTTGGAGAAGACCCTCTCCTATAACTGTCAAAGCCCGTCAGAATTGAAGGGACAGAGAAAAAGGAAAGATCAGTTTGTTTCAAAGAACAACAGGTAATGTCAACATCCAAGGTATAGAATCAGCCTAAGCATCCATTAATGGATGAATGAAGAAAGAATATGTAGTGTATAAACACAATGAAATGCTATTCAGCCTTTAAAAAGAAGGAAATTCTGCCTTTTGCAACAACATGAATGAACCTGGAGGACATTGTATTAAGTGAAATAAGTCAGGCATAGAAAGTCAAATACCGCATGATCGTAATTATATGTGGAATCTAGAAAAGTCAAATTAATAGAAGCAGGGAATAGAATGGTGGTTACCAGGGCTCGGGGGTGGGGATTGAAGAGATGTTGCTCAAAGGAGACAAAATTCAGTTAGATAGGAGGAATAAGGTCAAGAGATCTATTGTAAAACATGTGGGCTACAGTTAATAATAATGTATTGTATACTTGAAAATTGCTAAGAAAAATTTAAAGTGTTCTCACCATAAAAAATGGTAAGAGAAGTAATGGATGTGTTAATCAGCTTTATGTAGCCATTCCACAAGGTATAAATATATCAAAATATTGTGTTGTACACCATAAATATATACCTTTTGTATTCATCAATTGAGAAAAATAATAACAGGTGATGTTGACTTCAAGATGCACAGCAGCAGAACATGGAAATATAGTAGACCCTTGTCTAAATTGATTCAAAGAAGAAAACTTCCACAAATACGTTGTGGATAAGCCTGCTCACCCTGAATCTCTCCAATATTACAACATCTTCTACTTCCTCCTGCAGAGGTTCTATCACCATAACAACCCACACCCTATAATTTGGTTACAAAAGCAGCAGAAAGGGTGCTCCATCATTAAGTAATTTGGTTTCTGGATGTTCCCAACTGAGTCATCCCAGTTCTTCATAATATCTAAAATCCCTTTGTGTCCTCACAATGTCCAGCATCCATATGTCAAATACCCCAAACTGCACAGATTTCTATACTGGATTGGAGACTCCAGGTTGCTACAAAGAGGGCCATAAAAATTAAGATGGAGGGGAGGTAATTATGGTAAAGTGCTTAAATGCAAACCAGAGCAATTTGGTTTATTTGTAGATTCCTATTTGAAAAACTAAAAATACAGAAAGTTTAAAACCTTCTGCCTTTGATATTTACATTTGTAACTGTGAACAGCTGGACTATAGATATAGAGGCAGGAAATTTGATGCTCACAGCCCTGCCACCGAGTGTCTTCGGGGCTGATAATAAGTCACAAACAGCACACTCTCTGCAAGGCAATCTTGTAAGGAAGCAGGCACTCGTGTCTAAAATGTTAGGCCCTGGAGCCAGTACATATTTTGATTAAAGTGAAAAAATTACATGGGCTCAGTGATGTTTTTCTCATAATATCACTGTCTTATTTATATGAAAGAAATGACTAGAGTACTTTGTGTTGTTTATTCTTACTGAATATATGCAAAGGATGACAGTGGAGCTTATTAGGGCCTGTCAGGCAAATTGGCTCTGGCAGGGCCATGGGAGGAAAGATGACAGCTGGCTAGCAGGGGTGTTGTATCGGAAACTTTGAAGAAGTTTCATGATGTGAGTACCACATGAACATTTTAAACACTACCATCTTTGTGTGGGTATCCTTGATCGTATTTGGTTGATAGGGTCATATTCAGTGCATAAAAGACCTCAAGGAAGAGTTAAAAAATCGGTAAAAATTTCTCCTTGAAGTTCCAAGTTTAAGTAGCCATTGACCTCTTAGTGACTACCAGTTGTTTGCAATTTGGAGGTGGAGGGCAGCCAATGAGAAAAAGAGGCTGCTGTTTGCTTCACAAATAGGCATCACAGATGATTGGTGATGTTAGTTTCAACAGAAAGACTAATGATAAAGAGAATAGGGTCTTATCTTTCCTTTATGATTAAAAAAATATAGAGGAACAAAATTGAAGGAGGCATGTGGGACACTTTGAAGACAGAAAATACCAAGTGTTACTTTTCTCCCTGCTGGTGTGCCATGCTTATTACTGCTGCTGGGCTTGTGCCCATGAGTGGGAGGATTTTGTCTCCAGTATTGTGGAACTGAGACATGCAGCATTTTGCTCCTAGATCAAAAATGCAAAATTGTTGTTTAAGCTGGCTGTTTTCTGTGATAGGACCAAAAATGCCAAATGTAATTACAGTCATTGTTTTTGAATGAATGTCGTAATTAATTCAGAATGAGGGGACACCTTCTTTTTTCATGTTTTGCTTGGTGAAGGAGGACAACGTATTCAATGTAATTAATGCTTTTGAAATAAATGCATGACTATCCAGGTGGGCACTGCATTCAAGGACAATGTTAGTGAAGAGTTGGTCCAACTGCATATGATTTGCAGAGATGTTTTAATAAACTAGAAGTGGGAAAGACCCTCTGCAGATAACCTACAGGCAGGTGTCACCTAAACTATTGTGCAAAGATGTATAAAGAATTTAATATTTCTTTATAGTCTTTAAGGAGGTGAAAAAACACAATGTTTATTATCCATAAACCATCTCAGTGATTAACAGCCACATGCCCCAAAAGTTCTTTTTAAACCTGAGCTCAGATTTATTCACCTTTTGCTCTTTAATAAATTCTCAGGAGATAAATATCTCTTATACATAATAAACCAAAGACACATCCCATGTTTTCCACTAGAGAAAGAAAAGGATATCTTTCCTACATCTCAACCTGCTGTTCTCTCTTTTTTTTTTTTTGCATTGAAAGGATACCACTAAATAGTCCTGCACAGAAAATTCTTCTTCCTCCTTTTCTTCATCCATCCTCCTATCCATCTCTCTTTTCCTTCAAAATAATAGTTCAAAATAATTACCCTCCTTACCCATAAGCTCTACCTAACAAGCAGAGCTGCTTTGGCTGAAGAGATGGTGATGAGGAGGCCCCCTCACTGGTCTTGTCCTTCTGTCCCACTCCTTTCCCCACGGCAGGAACAGCTGAAGTACCTCCACATATTCTACGAGTCTCTGTAGAGCTCGGGAGAAAAATGAGTTCCAAGGAGATGTAATGGCTTGTGCCTGAGTGGCAAACTATTAGAAGAACTGAAGTTCTAGAGGAACTTCCTGATTCTCAACATGTCCTCTTTTATTTATAAAGCACAGGAATTAATTAGAGAAAGCCTCTGATTCTCCATATTGACTACTTTGCTGAGAACTGGGTTTCTGGGCATATCTACAGCTCTACAAACTATATTCTGAATGTTTTGGAGGTAGATGCTTGTGTTCTGTGTGTCTGTCAAAAACTCATGATATTTGGTTTAAATTAGAAGTGATCCAGCAGTTGAGAGGTCACTACTGCCCAAATGCCCGAAAAACTCTCTAACATCCAAAATATTCGCGGCTTACAATCTCAATACCACCACCAAGGAACACTGTCTGTCTTCTTAAAAAGTTTCTTAAGTGTAACCTTTTATTTCTGATCTACACACAGTCATTTTCCCAGTGTTTCAGTTATTTACCTTTGTGAAACTACCTCAAAACTTAGTGACTTACAACAGAACCACTTTATTTTCTCAGGATTCCAAGTCAGAAATTTGGGCAGGGCTCATCTGTGTGGGGCTTGTGTGGCACATGGCATTGTCTGGGGTGCTGTATTACCTGGAAGGTCCAAAATGGCCTCACTCCTATGGTTGCCACTTAATGCTGGCTTTGGCTGGAAGCTCAGCTGCAGTTGTGGGCCAGGAACCTTGCTTCTCCTTCATGTGGACCTCTGCATATGGTTGTTTGGACTTTCTCACAGGATGGTAGTTATGTTCGAAGAAGTTTCAAAATTTGAAGGTGGAATCTGCAGTTTGTTTTTTGAGATGGAGACTCACTCTGTTGCTCAGGCTGGCGTGCGGAGGCTTGGTCTCCGCTCACTGCAAACTCCACCTCCCACGCTCAAGGGATGCTCCTGCCTCAGCCTCCCAAGTACCTAAGACTACAGGCATACACCACCATGCCTGGCTAATTTTTGTATTTTTAGTAGAGACAGGGTTTCGGCATGTTGGCCAGACTGGCCTGGAACTCCTGACCTCAAGTTGTGTTGGGAATTGGTGGGTTCTTGGTCTCACTGACTTCAACAATGAAGCCGCAGACCCTGGCGGTGAGTGTTACAGTTCTTAAAGATGGGGTGTCCTGAGTTTGTTCCTTCAGAGGTTCAGATATGTCTCGAGGTTCTTCCTTCTGGTGGGTTTGTGGTCTCGCTGTCAAGAGTGAACCTACAGACCTTTGTGGTAAGTGTTACAGCTCTTAAAGGCAGCATGTCTGGAGTTGCTCCTTCTTCCCGGTGGGTTTGTGGTCTTGCTGGCTTCAGGAGCGAAGTTGCAGACTTTCACGGTGAGTATTACAGCTCATAATGGCAGCGTGGACCCAATGAGTGAGCAGCAGCAGCAGCAAGATTTATTGCAAAGGGCGAAAGAACAAAGCTTCTTCAAGGCGGAATGGGACCCAATCTGGCTGCTGTTGGTTGGGGCAGCCTGCTTTTATTCCCTTATCTGGCCCCACCCACATCCTGCTGATTGGTCCATTTTACAGAGAGTTGATTGGTCCACTTTACAGAGAGCTGATTGATCTGTTTTGACAGAGTGCTGATTGGTACCTTTACAATCCTTGAGCTAGACACAGAGTCACAGAGTGCTAGTTAGCTAGATTCAGAGTACCAACTGGTACGTTTACAAACCTTGAGCTAGACACAGAGTACTGATTGGTATATTTACAAACCTTGAGCTAGACAGAGTGCTGATTGGTGCATTTACAATCCTTGAGCTAGACACAGAGTCACAGAGTGCTAGATGGAAAAGTTCTCCAAGTCCCCGCTAGGTTAGCTAGATACAGAGTGCTGATTGGTGCATTCACAAACTCTGAGCTAGACACAGAGTGCTGATTGGTGCACATACGATCCTCCAGCTAGATATAAAAGTTCTCCAAGTCCCCATCGGGTTCAGGAGCCCATCTAGCTTCACCCAGTGGATTCTGCACCAGGGCTGCAGGCAGAGCTGCCCGTCAGTCCCCAGCCGTGCCTGCACTCCTCAGCCCTTGGGCTGTCGATGGGACCGGGAGCCACGTAGCACGGGGCGGCGCCCATCGGGGAGGCTCAGGCCCTGCGGGAGCCCACCACAGGGGAAGGAGTTCAGACATGGCGGGCTGCAGGTTCTGACCCCTGCCCCGCTGGGAGGCAGCTAAACCCCGTGAGAATTTGAGTGCAGCACCGGCAGGCCGGCACTGCTGGGGGACCCGGCACAACCGCCGCAGCTGCTGGCCCAGGTGCTAAGCCCCTCACTGCCCTGGGCCGGCGGTGTCGGTGGGCCGCTCTGTGTGTGGGGCGCGCCAAGCCCGCACCCGCCTGAACTCACACTGGCGGGCAAGCGCAGCCCGGTTCCCGCCCTCGCCTCTCCCTCCATACCTCCCCGCAAGCAGAGGGAGGAGGCTCCGGTCCCAGCCATCCCAGAGAGGGGCTCCCACGCTGGGCTGCAGGGCCCCTCAAGCGCCGCCAGAGTAGACGCTGAGGCCGAGGAGGCGCTGAGAGTGAGGGCTGCTAGCACTTTGTTACCTATCAAAGTGATCTACCTGCCTTGGCCTCCTAAGGTGCCAGGATTACAGACGTGAGCCGCTGCGCCCAGCCTTTGAAGATCTCTTATGATTCAGTATCAAAAGTTACTCAGAAAATATTGCTACCTTTTTTTTTTTTTGTCAAATGGTACATAATCAGTCCAGATTGAAAGAGGAATGTCAAGATCGCATTGCAAAAATATACCTGAGTGGAGAAGATACTTGCAAATCGCATATCAAATTTGTGTCTAGAACTCTTACAGGTCAATAATAAAAATCAAATAACACAATTTAAAAATAGGCAAATGACTTGAATAGGCATTTCTCTAAAGAAGATACAGAAATAATGAATACATGAAAAGATGCTCAATATCATTAGCCATCAGGGAAATGCAAATCAAAAATTACAATGAGAGCATCCTCCAGGATGGTTATGATAAAAACGACAGATAAGAATAAGGGTTAGTGAAGATGTAGAAAAACTGGAACCCTCCTTCACTGCTGCTGGGAATGTAAAATGGTGCAGCTGCTGTGGAAAACAGTCTGGTAATTCCTCCCAAGTATAAACACAGAGTTACCATTTAGCTCAGCGATTCCACTCCTAGGTATATACCCACGAGAAATGAAAACATTTGTCTGCACAAAAATGTGTATATGAACGTTTGCATTATTTCTAACATTTATGACCCTTGAAAACATTATGCTAAGTGAAAGAAGCCAGTCACTAAAAACCACTTATTGCATGATTCAATGTATATGAAATGTCTAGAATAGGCAAATCTATAGAGACAGACAGATTACTAGTTGCCTAGGGCTGTGTTGTGGAGGATATGAAGAAGAAAGGGGAAGTGATTGCTAATGGGTATGAGGTTTTTTGGGGTGGCGATTAAAATGTTCTAAAACCAATTATAGTGGTGATCATACAATCTATGAATATATTAAAGAGCATTGAATTGTACGCTTCAAATATGTGAGTTTTATGGTATGTGAATTATATCTAGATAAAGTTGTTATTATTATTATTTTTTAAAGGCTGGGAGCAGTGGCTCACATCTGTAATCCCAACATTCTGAGAGGCTGAGGTAAGTGGATTGCTTGAGCCCAGGGATTGGAGACAAGCCTGGGCCACATGGCAAAACCCCATCTCTAGAAGAAATACAAAAAAATTAGCTGACTGTGGTGGTCCATGCCTGTGGTCCCAGATACACAGGAGGCTGAGTGGTGAGAGGATTGGCTGAGCCTGGTAGGTCAACACTGCAGTGAGTCATGATTAGACCTCTGCACTCCAGCCCGGGTGACAAAGAGAGATGTCAAAAAAAAAAAAAAAAAAAAAAGAAAAGGTGGGATGGGATGGGGGATACTGTTGCAGCCAACTTTGGAAACACAATTTACTATATTCAAAGGGATTCATTGTTTATGCATTTAAGTAGAAATCAGGGGTATTTAATTAATTATAAACACATGTGCTGTATCTTCTGGGGTGGGAAGAATGTTTTTTGGTAGGTGGAAGAGATAATTTTTGTGTCAGTATGAGTTACTAAAAGGCAGGAAGATGGGGCATGAGAGGCCTATTTTTATTTCTTTGGGGATCTAGATTTCAAAGTTGCTATAAAGTTAAGGTTTTGCAAGCTCTATTTATCAGTGGAGGAGTCATCTCTTCCTGCCCTTCTTCCTGTTCAACAATTATATAATAAAATGAAAGGACTGAAGTTGGAGCATGCCTGCTGCCAACTCCTCTACTGGCTACAGATACAACTAAAAAGCCAGTTACAACCCCCTTGTGAGACAGATAACAACTCTCTAGTGTGACATTATCTCCACAGATGGCAATACGATTAAGTGATCTGCCAACTCCCTGGAGGGAAAGGTGTCCATGTCAGCACCTCTGTTTGGAAGCTCTGGTGAAAGTTCTGAGCTCCTGGGCTTCCTCTGACCCAGCACACTCTTCAGTGATCTTTGTCATTCATTCCAGAACCAGCTGCACCTTTCAGTCTGGTGGAATGGGAAGTAATTCAGTGTACAAACATGTTAACTCTGGGAGCTCATATATTAGCATTGTGCTTTTAGGAAAGGGCATACTGAAAACAGCATGAGCGGCTTGTTTCTGGAGTGATGAACTCTTTCAGTGAAACCTCTCTCATAGAATGTTAGGGTTTTCTATTAATCCATAAAGGGAGAAAACCCCGATTCAAATAAGCCTCAAGGGTCACAAAATTAACTTTCAGGACTGGATCTCATTTGACTTTTGGACTGGCATCAGTGGGCTTATGGGATTATGAGTGGGGTTGGAGACTAAAAAAGTGGGAAATTTGGGGATGGGTTCAGAGACTTGGAAGGTAAAGAAACTCTTGAAAATCTGAGTTATCATTTTGCCCCAGGTATTACTTAAATATGAGAAGATGTGTTGGACAAATGCCTGAACAAAGCCAACTTCTGTGAGCAGAAGATGATGGTTTTCCTAAAGGGGTAGAGATTTATGCTGTCAGGGGTTGGAAAAAAGGCTGTCTTCAGGAGGAAGGAAACAAGACTGGTTCTCCAGCCTTTATGGCCTTGAAGGCCAGCTTCAGTCATGCATGGTCTCATGACACCTTTGTCTGCAGAGCACTCTGGCTATCAGTCCAGCCACCGGAAAGGTACCAGGGTACATCATTTAGCCTTCTCTTTGATCATAAATCCCCAAACTGCACTCCTACACACAGGAAAGACGGCCATTTCAGTTGGAGGCTAGACAAGCCCAGGAAAAAAGACTAAAACTAGTAAGAAGTATCTGGGAAAATGAAATAGATGTTGATATATGAAAGCATTCAAAGAATCACAGACTTGAAGGAGAAAGCAGGGACTATTATGTGGAAGCAAAAGTTGTACTATTTGTCAATGAAGCAAGAGGTAAGGTATAGAAGCTAAAAATATTTAACAATCTATATAGACAAAAGGGTTTAGTCACCATTGTTCCATCTAAACTCTTAACAATCACCTTTATAAATCTATTGTGGAGTGAAGATTATTCCTAATGAAAAATCCAAAGCACTATTAGACCTCTCAGTGCCCTCTGAATTGTCCAGGATCAAATTCCACCTAACACAATTTGCTTGATTCTCTGATGTATCAAGGCTGGGTCCCAGGCTTGTCTCAAGGTCCCTTGAGTGCTGTGTTCTTACCCTTATCACATGATCTTGATATATTACATCAAGGTACCCAATCCCCAGGTAACAGATCAGTATCAGAACCAGGCAGCACAGCAGGAGGTGAGTGGCAGGCAAGTGAGCATTATGGCCTAAGCTCCGCCTCCTGTCAGATCAGTGGCAGCATTAGATTCTCAGAGGAGCACGAGCCCTGTTGTGAATCGCACATGCAAGGGATCTAGATTGCGAGCTCTTTATGAGAATCAAATGCCTAATGATCTGAGGTGGAACAGTTCATCCTGAAACCATTCCCCACCCCTTGCTGTCCCACATGCCCCCATCTGTGGAATAATTGTCTTAAATTGTCTTCTATTAAACCAGTCCCTGGTGCCAAAAAGATTGGGGACTGCTGTGTTACATGATCCTTGTCTAGTTCCCCAAGAAGACTATAAACTCCTTGAGGAATAAAAGTGTGACATTGTTATCCTCCCCCCATCTAGAACACTGCTTGAGCCAGCTAATAAACATGTACTGATTAAAGGAATAAATTATAAGCATTAAGTGGGAAGTATATTTATTTGAGAATTGATACTTCAGTATACTGATTTAATAAATAGGTAGGGTTGTACTAACTATACTAAATGTGGTATTATTCTATCAGGATGTCTCTCATTTCAATTGTTCTGGATAATAAGCACTTTAATTAAATTATATAGAAGAAATATGAGTACTGGCAAATAAATTCTGAAAAAAAGAAAAAGGGATTATAATTGCAAGCTGATATGTAACAAAGTACCACTGGCATTACATTAGAAGTTTTAAAATAGTCTCGGTAAGAGGAATATGTGAAAAATAACAGAAAGACAGAGAAGAATAAAGAAAAGCAATGCAATTAATGATAGGATATTTTGTATACTGTGGCCTCAAAATAGTATCAGAAGTAAACATTATTAGTGACAAATCAAGAAGACTGTAAGTTGCAACTGTAGAACAATAATATTTGAATATGAGAAACTGCATATTATTCTTACTAAAGTCATTTATGTCTAACAAAATCAACAGTTTTAAAAAGCATGTCCAGCATAGGAAGCACTGCTGACTCCTGTCTCACAGAGCCCCAAGATAAATGCTCCTAATACAATCACAATACATGGTTTGGTTTTCAAGAAGCTACTAAGGGGCCTTGTCTTCTGCTGCCCTGCATTCCAGGATCCATTCCATTAGTGCAGAGGGCATTACACATCATTGTGAACTTGATTAAAATATATGGCAGGGTACATGAATCCTAGTCCCAGCACTACCGTTAAGGGGTGGTGGGACCTTGGTCAAGTCACATGACCTTTCTGGATCTTATTGTTTTTTCCTTTGGACTAAATAATCTGAATCTTGTAAGTTTCATTTTACTCCTCCTTTTCAGAATCCTAGTGTAGGGCCTCTCTCCTCAAAAACAAGAACTTTTCTTTTTTTATAAAAAAGAATCAACATGTTTCTTTGGATTATTTAGGTCTATGACATAACCCAAATAAGATATTCCTTAAGAAATAGGAAGAAATGGAAAGCTAACATGATCAAACAATGTATAATGAATTGGAAGAGGTAGAATCTTAAACATGAGGCAATTAGAGGCAGCAAAGCATGGTATTTAAGAATGTGGACTCCAGAGCCAGACTGTCTAGGTTTGAATCCTGGTTCTGGCACTTACCAGTCATGACGCTTTGGGCAAGATCTCCTTATGCCTCAATCTCCTCATCTGTAAAATAGTATTTTCCCCATAGGGTTGTCATGAAGATTATATGAGTCAATGTTGTAAAGCATATAGTAAGCGGTGTGTAAGGTGGCTGATTGTTAACCAAGCAACTGCTTATTAAATAATTGATGAAATTATTTTCTTAATTATAGAATGTCTTTATTCTTCATTTTTTTTCCATGATCATAAAACACACTCTCTTCCAAAGTATAGTAATGAGTATTGCACATTGCAGTAAGGAGCCAGGATGAAAAACATCTCTTGGCTTCTTTTGTATTGCATTGACACATGATTTCTGGAGCTGGGGCAGTTACCTTTTGGTCTGGAGGGCGACACAGACACCTGGAAGACTGAAGAACCAAGACCTTGGGCAGTGATGATATTGTGAAGTTGCACACCCAACTAGTCTGTAATTGACTCGCCAGTGAGTTCTCGTTCAGTGAGATGATTTGATTCTTTATTGTTTAAGCTTAAGGCCTAAGGTATTTTGAGTTGGTTTTCTATTAACTTGGTAGCCACAAGCATTGTATTTCATATAGTGTATATAGATTGCAAATTTTCTCCAGATACACAAACACTGGTTCAGCTTTTATCTTCAACAAGCTATGATATTACCATTGCCATGAATATATTAAAGAAAACCCCAAAAATCTAAAGTCTCATATTCAAGCTACAGAGTAGTGAGTTTTGGGGCTATATGAAGTTAGAACATTTAGATGGAAAGGGAAAGTACGTGTCTAATTTTTGGTGACAACTATGTGTCTTTGTGATCCAGGCATCTGGAAATATCTGAACATTAGAAAGCGTAGGAAAAACATGGAAGGTTATTGATCCTCTTTGTATCCAGATGTTTTCTCATTATGTAAATATGAGTCTATCTAGTAAAAACAAAAAAATGTAAGATGTCACTATCAAAACACTTCCAACTCTGAAACTTTGGAAGGGATGAATTAAATACACAAAAAAGTACATCAGCTTTTGTTGTCTATACAGGATAACCACAGGCTGGTACAGGCAGATATGAAAGACTTTATCTTGTGTTACAATTTAAGATCATTATTTCAAGCCATGCATGAAAAATCTTTCTTGGTGGCTAGAAAGTTGGAAAATTTCTGGATTTATTATTAATAAGGTCTATTTCACTGGGCTTCATATTCGATTCACAATCATTTATATTTTATTTAAAAGGCAGCTGAATCTTTATACTAGAATGATTTATAATCCTTTGGGTATATACCACACTGTCTTCCACAATAGTTGAACTAATTTACACTCCCACCAACAGTGTAAAAGTGTGCTTATTTCGCCACATCCTCTCCAGCATCTGTTGTTTCTTGACTTGTTAATGATTGCCATTCTAACTGGCATGAGATGGTATCTCATTGTGGTTTTGATTTGCATTTCTCTAATGACCAGTGATGATAAGCTTTTTAAAAATATGTTTGTTGGCCACATAAGTGTCTTCTTTTGAGAAGTGTCTGTTCATATCCTTCACCTGCTTTTTGATGGGGTTGTTTTTTTCCTGTAAATTTGTTTAAGTTCCTTGTAGATTCTGGATATTAGACTTTTGTCAGATGGATAGATTGCAAAAATTTTCTCCCATTCTGTAGGTTGCCTGTTCACTCTGATGATAGTTTCTTTTGCTGTGCAGAAGCTCTTTAGTTTAGTTAGATCTCATTTGTCAATTTGGGCTTTTGTTGCCATTGCTTTTGGTGTTTTAATCATGAAATCTTTCCCATGCCTATGTCCTGAATGGTATTGTCTAGGTTTTCTTCTAGAGTTTTTATGGTTTTAGGTCTTACGTTTAAGTCTTTAATCCATCTTGAGTTAATTTTTGTATAAGGTGTAAGGAAGGGATCCAGTTTCAGTTTTCTGCATATGGCTAGCCAGTTTTCCCAACACCATTTATTAAATAGGGAATCCTTTCCCCATTTCTTGTTTTTGTCAGGATTGTCAAAGATCAGATGGTTGTAGATGTGTGGCGCTATTTCTGAGGCCTCTATTTTGTTCCATTGGTCTATAAGACTGTTTTGGTACCAGTACCATGCTGTTTTGATTACTGTGGCCTTGTAGTATAGTTTGAAGTCAGGTAGCGTGATGCCTCCAGCTTTGTTCTTTTTGTTTAAGATTGTCTTGGCTATATGGGCTCTTTTTTTGATTCCATATAAAATTTAAAGTAGTTTTTTCTAATTCTGTTAAGAAAGTCAGTGGTAACTTGATGGGGATAGCACTGAATCTATAAATTACTTTGGGCAGTATGGCCATTTTCATGATATTGGTTCTTCCTATCCATGAGCATGGAATGTTTTTCCATTGGTTTGTGTCCTCTCTTATTTCGTTGAGCAGTGGTTTGTAGTTCTCTTTGAAGAGGTCCTTCACATCCCTTGTAAGTTGTATTCCTAGGTACTTTATTCTCTTTGTAGCAATTGTGAATGGGAGTTCACTCATGATTTGGCTCTCTGTTCATGTCCTTTGCAGGGACATGGATGAAGCTGGAAACCATCATTCTCAGCAAACTAACACAGGAACAGAAAACTAAACACCATACGTTCTCACTCATAAGTGGGAGTTGAACAAAGAGAACACATGGACACAGGGAGGGGAACATTACACACTGGGGCCTGTCGGGGGTTGGGGGATGGGGAGGGATAGCATTAGGAGAAATACCTAATGTAGATGATGGGTTGATGGGTGCAGCAAACCACCATGGCACATGTATACCTGTGTAACAAACCTGCACATTCTGCACATGTATCCTAGAACTTAAAGTATAATAAAAAATGCAGCTGAATAACTGAATTTAGGAGAACTGTCCATATTGAGGTGCTTGTATTTCAGCTGCTGCAAATACTTTTTTTTTTTTTAATTTATTTATTATTATACTTTAAGTTGTAGGGTACATGTGCATAACGTGCAGGTTTGTTACATATGTATACTTGTGCCATGTTGGTGTGCTGCACCCATCAACTTGTCATTTACATCAGGTATAACTCCCAATGCAATCCCTCCCCCTCCCCCCTCCCCATGACAGGCCCCTGTGTGTGATGTTCCCCTTCCTGAGTCCAAGTGATCTCATTGTTCAGTTCCCACCTATGAGTGAGAACATGCGGTGTTTGGTTTTCTGTTCTTGTGATAGATTGCTAAGAATGATGGTTTCCAGCTGCATCCATGTCCCTACAAAGGACACAAACTCATCCTTTTTTATGGCTGCATAGTATTCCATGGTGTATATGTGCCACATTTTCTTAATCCAATCTGTCACTGATGGACATTTGGGTTGATTCCAAGTCTTTGCTATTGTGAATAGTGCTGCAGTAAACATACGAGTGCATGTGTCTTTATAGCAGCATAATTTATAATCCTTTGGGTATATACCCAGTAATGGGATGGCTGGGTCATATGGTACATCTAGTTCTAGATCCTTGAGGAATCGCCATACTGTTTTCCATAATGGTTGAACGAGTTTACAATCCCACCAACAGTGTAAAAGTGTTCCTATTTCTCCACATCCTCTCCAGCACCTGTTGTTTCCTGACTTTTTAATGATCGCCATTCTAACTGGTGTGAGATGGTATCTCATTGTGGTTTTGATTTGCATTTCTCTGATGGCCAGTGATGATGAGCATTTTTTCATGTGTCTGTTGGCTGTATGAATGTCTTCTTTTGAGAAATGTCTGTTCATATCCTTTGCCCACTTTTTGATGGGGTTGTTTGTTTTTTTCTTGTAAATTTGTTTGAGTTCTTTGTAGGTTCTGGATATTAGCCCTTTGTCAGATGAGTAGATTGCAAAAATGTTCTCCCATTCTGTAGGTTGCCTGTTCACTCTGATGGTAGTTTCTTTTGCTGTGCAGAAGCTCTTTAATTTAATGAGATCCCATTTGTCAATTTTGGCTTTTGCTGCCGTTGTTTTTGGTGTTTTAGACATGAAGTCTTTGCCCATGCCTATGTCCTGAATGGTACTACCTAGGTTTTCCTCTAGGATTTTTATGGTATTAGGTCTAACATTTAAGTCTCTAATCCATCTTGAATTAATTTTCGTATAAGGAGTAAGGAAAGGATCCAGTTTCAGCTTTCTACTTATGGCTAGCCAATTTTCCCAGCACCATTTATTACATAGGGAATCCTTTCCCCATTTCTTGTTTCTCTCAGGTTTGTCAAAGATCAGATGGCTGTAGATGTGTGGTATTATTTCTGAGGACTCTGTTCTGTTCCATTGGTCTATATCTCTGTTTTGGTGCCAGTACCATGCTGTTTTGGTTACTGTAGCCTTGTAGTATAGTTTGAAGTCAGGTAGCGTGATGCCTCCAGCTTTGTTCTTTTGACTTAGGATTGTCTTGGAGATGCGGGCTCTTTTTTGGTTCCATATGAACTTTAAAGCAGTTTTTTCCAATTCTGTGAAGAAACTCATTGGTAGCTTGATGGGGATGGCATTGAATCTATAAATTACCTTGGGCAGTATGGCCATTTTCACGATATTGATTCTTCCTATCCATGAGCATGGTATGTTCTTCCATTTGTTTGTGTCCTCTTTTATTTCACTGAGCAGTGGTTTGTAGTTCTCCTTGAAGAGGTCCTTTACATCCCTTGTAAGTTGGATTCCTAGGTATTTTATTCTCTTTGAAGCAACTGTGAATGGAAGTTCATTCCTGATTTGGCTCTCTGTTTGTCTGTTACTAGTGTATAAGAATGCTTGTGATTTTTGCACATTAATTTTGTATCCTGAGACTTTGCTGAAGTTGCTTATCAGCTTAAGGAGATTTTGGGCTGAGACAATGGGGTTTTCTAAATATACAATCATGTCATCTGCAAACAGGGACAGTTTGACTTCTTCTTTTCCTAACTGAATACCCTTGATTTCTTTCTCTTGCCTAATTGCCCTAGCCAGAACTTCCAACACTATGTTGAATAGGAGTGGTGAGAGAGGGCATCCTTGTCTTGTGCCAGTTTTCAAAGGGAATTTTTCCAGTTTTTGCCCATTCAGTATGATATTGGCTGTGGGTTTGTCATAAATAGCTCTTATTATTTTGAGGTACGTTCCATCAATACCGAATTTATTGAGCGTTTTTAGCATGAAGGGCTGTTGAATTTTGTCAAAGACCTTTTCTGCATCTATTGAGATAATCTTGTGGTTCTTGTCTTTGGTTCTGTTTATATGCTGGATTATTTTTATTGATTTGCGAATGTTGAACCAGCCTTGCATCCCAGGGATGAAGCCCACTTGATCATGGTAGATAAGCTTTTTGATGTGTTGCTGAATCCGGTTTGCCAGTATTTTATTGAGGATTTTTGCATCGATGTTCATCAGGGATATTGGTCTAAAATTCTCTTTTTTAGTTGTGTCTCTGCCAGGCTTTGGTATCAGGATGATGTTGGCCTCATAAAATGAGTTAGGGAGGATTCCCTCTTTTTCTATTGATTGGAATAGTTTCAGAAGGAATGGTACCAACTCCTCCTTGTACCTCTGGTAGAATTCAGCTGTGAATCCATCTGGTCCTGGACTTTTTTTGGTTGGTAGGCTATTAATTATTGCCTCAATTTCAGAGCCTGCTATTGGTCTATTCAGGGATTCAACTTCTTCCTGGTTTAGTCTTGGAAGAGTGAAAGTGTCCAGGAAATTATCCATTTCTTCTAGATTTTCCAGTTTATTTGCGTAGAGGTGTTTATAGTATTCTCTGATGGTAGTTTGTATTTCTGTGGGGTCGGTGGTGATATCCCCTTTATCATTTTTAATTGCGTCGATTTGATTCTTCTCTCTTTTCTTCTTTATTAGTCTTGCTAGTGGTCTGTCAATTTTGTTGATCTTTTCAAAAAACCAACTCTTGGATTCATTGATATTTTGGAGGGTTTTTTGTGTCTCTATCTCCTTCAGTTCTGCTCTGATCTTAGTTATTTCTAGCCTTCTGCTAGCTTTCGAATGTGTTTGCTCTTGCTTCTCTAGTTCTTTTAATTGCGATGTTAGAGTGTCAATTTTAGATCTTTCCTGCTTTCTCTTGTGGGCATTTAGTGCTATAAATTTCCCTCTACACACTGCTTTAAATGTGTCCCAGAGATTCTGGTATGTTGTATCTTTGTTCTCATTGGTTTCAAAGAACATCTTTATTTCTGCCTTCATTTCGTTATGTACCCAGTAGTCATTCAGGAGCAGGTTGTTCAGTTTCCATGTAGTTGAGCGGTTTTGATTGAGTTTCTTAGTCCTGAGTTCTAGTTTGATTGCACTGTGGTCTGAGAGACAGTTTGTTATAATTTCTGTTCTTGTACATTTGCTGAGGAGTGCTTTACTTCCAATTACGTGGTCGATTTTGGAGTAAGTACGATGTGGTGCTGAGAAGAATGTATATTCTGTTGATTTGGGGTGGAGAGTTCTATAGATGTCTATTAGGTCTGCTTGCTGCAGAGATGAGTTCAATTCCTGGATATCCTTGTTAACTTTCTGTCTCGTTGATCTGTCTAATGTTGACAGTGGAGTGTTGAAATCTCCCATTATTATTGTATGGGAGTCTAAGTCTCTTTGTAAGGCCTTAAGGACTTGCTTTATGAATCTGGGTGCTCCTGTATTGGGTGCATATATATTTAGGATAGTTAGCTCTTCCTGTTGAATTGATCCCTTTACCATTATGTAATGGCCTTCTTTGTCTCTTTTGATCTTTGATGGTTTAAAGTTTGTTTTATCAGAGACTAGGATTGCAACCCCCGCTTTTTTTTGTTCTCCAGTTGCTTGGTATATCTTCCTCCATCCCTTTATTTTGAGCCTATGTATGTCTCTGCGTGTGAGATGGGTCTCCTGAATACAGCAGACTGATGGGTCTTGACTCTTTATCCAGTTTGCCAGTCTGTGTCTTTTAATTGGAGCATTTAGTCCATTTACATTTAAGGTTAACATTGTTATGTGTGAACTTGATCCTGCCATTATGATATTAACTGGTTATTTTGCTCGTTAGTTGATGCAGTTTCTTCCTAGCCTCGATGGTCTTTACATTTTGGCATGTTTTTGCAATGGCTGGTACCGGTTGTTCCTTTCCATGTTTAGTGCTTCCTTCAGGGTCTCTTGTAAGGCAGGCCTAGTGGTGACAAAATCTCTAAGCATTTGCTTATCTGTAAAGGATTTTATTTCTTCTTCACTTATGAAACTTAGTTTGGCTGGATATGAAATTCTGGGTTGAAAATTCTTTTCTTTAAGAATGTTGAATATTGGCCCCCACTCTCTTCTGGCTTGGAGAGTTTCTGCCGAGAGATCTGCTGTTAGTCTGATGGGCTTCCCTTTGTGGGTAACCCGACCTTTCTCTCTGGCTGCCCTTAAGATTTTTTCCTTCATTTCAACTTTGGTGAATCTGGCAATTATGTGTCTTGGAGTTGCTCTTCTCGAGGAGTATCTTTGTGGCGTTCTCTGTATTTCCTGGATTTGAATGTTGGCCTGCCCTACTAGGTTGGGGACGTTCTCCTGGATGATATCCTGAAGAGTGTTTTCCAACTTGGTTCCATTTTCCCCCTCACTTTCAGGCACCCCAATCAGACGTAGATTTGGTCTTTTTACATAATCCCATACTTCTTGCAGGCTTTGTTCATTTCTTTTTCTTCTTTTTTCTTTTGGTTTCTCTTCTCGCTTCATTTCATTCATTTGATCCTCAATCGCAGATACTCTTTCTTCCAGTTGATCGAGTCGGTTACTGAAGCTTGTGCATTTGTCACGTATTTCTCGTCTCATGGTTTTCATCTCTTTCATTTCGTTTATGACCTTCTCTGCATTAATTACTCTAGCCATCAATTCTTCCACTTTTTTTTTCAAGATTTTTAGTTTCTTTGCGCTGGGTACGTAATTCCTCCTTTAGCTCTGAGAAATTTGATGGACTGAAGCCTTCTTCTCTCATCTCGTCAAAGTCATTCTCCGTCCAGCTTTGATCCGTTGCTGGCTATGAGCTGCGCTCCTTTGCCGGGGGAGATGCGCTCTTATTTTTGGAATTTCCAGCTTTTCTGCCCTGCTTTTTCCCCATCTTTGTGGTTTTTATCTGCCTCTGGTCTTTGATGATGGTGATGTACTGATGGGGTTTTGGTGTAGGTGTCCTTCCTGTTTGATAGTTTTCCTTCTATCAGTCAGGACCCTCAGCTGTAGGTCTGTTGGAGATTGCTTGAGGTCCACTCCAGACCCTGTTTGCCTGGGTATCAGCAGCAGAGGCTGCAGAAGATAGAATATTTCTGAACAGCGAGTGCACCTGTTTGATTCTTGCTTTGGAAGCTTCCTCTCAGGGGTGTACTCCACCCTGTGAGGTGTGGGGTGTCAGACTGCCCCTAGTGGCGGATGTCTCCCAGTTAGGCTACTCAGGGGTCAGGGACCCACTTGAGCAGGGAGTCTGTCCCTTCTCAGATCTCAACCTCCGTGTTGGGAGATCCACTGCTCTCTTCAAAGCTGTCAGACAGAGTCGTTTGTGTCTGCAGAGGTTTCAGCTGTGTTTGTTATTGCCCTGTCCCCAGAGGTGGAGTCTACAGAGACAGGCAGGTTTCCTTGAGCTGCTGTGAGCTCCACCCAGTTCGAGCTTCCCAGCAGCTTTGTTTACCTACTTAAGCCTCAGCAATGGCGGGCGCCCCTCCCCCAGCCTCGCTGCTGCCTTGCCGGTAGATCACAGACTGCTGTGCTAGCAATGAGGGAGGCTCCGTGGGTGTGGGACCCTCCCAGCCAGGTGTGGGATATGATCTCCTGGTGTGCCTGTTTGCTTAAAGCGCAGTATTGGGGTGGGAGTTACCCGATTTTCCAGGTGTTGTGTGTCTCAGTTCCCCTGGCTAGGAAAAGGGATTCCCTTCCCCCTTGCGCTTCCCAGGTGAGGCAATGCCTCGCCCTGCTTCAGCTCTCGCTGGTCGGGCTGCAGCAGCTGACCAGCACCGATCGTCCGGCACTCCCCAGTGAGATGAACCCAGTACCTCAGTTGAAAATGCAGAAATCACCGGTCTTCTGTGTCGCTCGCACTGGGAGTTGTAGACTGGAGCTGTTCCTATTCGGCCATCTTGCTCCGCCCCCTCCGCAAATACTTAAACTCTTCTGTTAGAACTATTTTTCTAGTCTAAGGCTAGACTTGAGAGATTATTTAAAATGTTTGTAGAACTACAATGACAATCTTAAAAAATGAATGATCAATGGAGTGATTGTGAATGCTTTATTTGCTAGGGGAAAATATTTTTGAGGGAAAACAATAGCATTAGTACAAATGTTTTAAATAACTTTTTAAAGAGACACATGCCACTCAGTTTCTCTAAATCATCTTTGTAAATCTGAAGAAGGTATGCCAAACTTTTTCACACGTATTAGAGGAAATGTATTATTTTGAGCCAGCTCATATATGTGAATAAATATTTTCTACATTTTGTGTATAGACTTTTGGTATATATGTTTATACCATATACCATATACTTATCAAGGGGAAAAATCAAGTAAAAGACAGGTTCTTTGGCCAGGCACAGTGGCTCACTCTTGTAATCTCAATGCTTTGGAAGACCAAAGCATATGGATTGCTTGAGCCCAGGAGTTTGAGACCATTCTGAGCAACATAGTGAGACCTCTATCATTATGAAAAAATTTTTAAAAATTAGCCAGGCATGGTAGCACGTGTCTGTGGTTCCAGCTACTTGGGAGGCTGAGGCGGGAGGATCACTTGAGTCTGGGAGGTTGGGGTTACAGTGAGCTGTGATTGTGCCACTGCATTCTAGCCTGGGTGACAAAGCAAGACCCTATCTCAAAAAGAAAGAAAAGAAAAGAGAGAAAGTGAAAGAAGAAAGAAAGAAAGAGAAAGAAGGGAGGGAGGGAGGGAGGGAGGGAAGGAATGAAGGAGGGAAGGAAGGAAAAAGAAAAGAAAAGAGAAAAGAAAAGACAAAAGAGAAAACAGGCTCTTTGGACAGGACAGTACGGTAGTCCTGGAGGAATTTTGAAGAAAGTGGGCCTATCCAGAACTTTCTCCTCATTCCACACATACTCAGTGTGTGTTTACCAGGCGCCAGTTCTCTGTATATGATCTGTACTAAGAACAAGGTGGTAAACAAAATAGACACTTTGTACCTGCCCAAAGGGACACAGGTATTAAATTGTTTTTTATGCTCAATAACAGAGACCTTTGGGGCTGTCACCAAGAGCTCTTCTTATACTTATAAATTTACAGTCAAGTTCTTAGAAACTCAAATAATTATAATTGGGACAACTCTTATGAAAGTACCATGATGACATATAGCAGACAGAAGGACCCTGACCAACACAGCCCTCATATTCTCCCTCAGCCCAACTAAACTTTAGATAAGTTTCTTCCTGATTATAAGATCCTAACCTCCCTTTTCTTAGAGGATTTACTTTGGAAAACTTTCTCTGCCTTTTTGCAATGTGAATCTCCCAGTGTCTTGCCAGTTTTATAACCCGGGAAAGTCTTTCTCAAGGACCTGGGAGCCAGTTCTCTGAAATATGATCATTAGAAAACACAGTGCCCCTATCTTCCAGTCTCTGTGGGAGGGTAGGAGCCTAACTTATGTGCTAATTAGCAAACATAAATGACCTAATCACACTGATCAACCTCCCCACTAATGTCCTCTAGTAGTTTTCTACTAACTCACCCAGTGCTTAAATACTGTCCTGCCTTTTGTTTGAATGGAGTCAAGTTCAATATCTTTGTTCTATTGTAATAGGCTTGAATTAACTCTTGTCTGTTTCACTTGTCCCATGCAATTTTTCTTTGACCACCTTAATTAGTTTAAGCAGGGCCATGGAAGGGCAGGTTGGTTGGAGATACTCAAGAGTAAGTAATGATTAAGCAAGGTCCGAAAGTTAGTTATTTAGGCAAGTGCTGATTAGGGGTGAGTGGAGGGTAGATGGGTTGGTGTTGTGGAGTTAGGTTGAGTTTGAAAGGCAAGAAGGGATCATAAACTAGATAATTCTTTCACCATTCATTAGCCACCTTTAGCCTTCTTAGTGGCTCTGAGGAGATTATTTCAAAAGAATCATCATTTTCTAAGCCCTGGGTCTTTTCTTCATAGCAGCATTTAAACAGCATTGAGGACCATTTGCAATTACACAAGAAAGAAATTCTAGGATTTAAGGCAATAAAGTTTTTGTTCTCTTAAAATACTTGTATAGGTCAAGTTGGTTTTAAATCAGATATGCCCTAAACTGATCTGTGGAGTTTCCACCTGAGCAATGAGCTTTAGAAGAGTTCTGAGGCTCTGGCATTATTTAGAACTGGCTCCTTTTAAATGGCCAGGATGCTATTTTGCAACATGCTACCAAAAATCAGGGCAGTGCTTTGCCAGTGGATGTCTTTGCTGATCATTTTTACTTTCTGAGAAAAGGTATGAACATCCTTTTGAAGATATTTAAAACATAACCAGTACACAAAAGTTAACTGATCACTTATTCAGCCCCTACTTGTATTCAGGAGGGACTTTCATTACAGGTGCGATGATTAGTAAATACAGTTCTTTGCATATTTGTTTTCAAATGAATTACTTCAAGTCCACCTCTCAATCATAAACATGAGAGCTGAGTGTAGTGTGGGAAAACACTGATATGAAAAATTCTGGAACAAGGAGGCTATAATTAATGTCACAGGTTAATTCACAGCATTTGAATTCTCAAAGATAGTCTATGGAGGAGGAGGAAGAGAATAATTTGGCAAGGCAGGTAGGAAATGAAACGTCAGTCCCTCTAAGCAAAGTAGTGTCATCGTCCTTCACAGCATTCCACCTCCCTGTATTGGCCCACAATTACATGATTAATCAGCTGAGAGGCACAAAGGTTTAGGTCTCAGCACCGGTGTCTTCAGAGATTTCCTTGAGAGTTATTTTTATGCTTTTAAATTTATAGTCTAATTTTCGAAGCCAAAGAAATCATACGGACATTCAGATACTTCTACAACTATTAGCAGCCATTAGAAAAGTGATGGTACTTTCCAAAAATTTATGAGATGTCTTTATTCCAAACTTTTGGTGTTCCTAAGTCCACTCATTTCTTTTTGAGATGTGCACTGTTTTGTTTTGTTTTGTTTTGCCTCTTGGATGTCCATCCATCCATCCATCCATCCATCCACCCATTCATCCATCCATCCACCCATTCATTATCTCCATTTACTGAGGAATCAGGATATTACTTGACTCATTTTATATTATTCAATCCTCAAAACAACCTAGGAGATGGCTATAATCAGCAATTTACAAATATGAAAACAGAGGGATTAAATAACACATTGAAAGTCCTTGAGCTAATTAATAGGCAGAGGAGCTGGGATTAAAAGCCGGGTTTGATGATGTCTATGTTCTTAATCTCTGGTCTTGAATTTCCAAACATATTTAAGTAATTACGTCCCTTAATGTTTCACACACCAGATAACTCTGAAAGAAGAAAAATTAGACTCTTGCCTAATAATGGAAAAGTATTTGTTGTGATAATCATCCAATTCAATCTTGAAGAATCGTGACATTTTTGAGCACTTACTCTAGAAAATTGGAAGCTGTATGAGTTACACAGAAGTGGATGACAGACACCCAAAGAGCCTCCATGCCAGTGTGAAGTGTATAAGGAAGCACAGGACTTCATCATCTATTATACAAAGCACAGCACGTCTGTGTTATCTTTTTGCTTTCAAATGAACTAAACTGAGATTTCGCTCATATAGTTGTAACTACTCTTAATTCTATTATCCCTATATAGAAACCTGTGTAAATTCCCCCCCCCCTTTTTTTAAAGTATTTTCTGCCTTTTAATCAATTGTCTTATTTTTTATTATGTTTCTTTTTTCTTCTAAAATAGTTAATTTCAACCTTGGAAATGAGAAGACCAAAGGAAAAAGATTTATATTTCTTTTGCCATTTCCCTTTTCTTCACTTGGTGCATCAACTATCCTTACTGCCAACTTTCTGAGTTGAGCTAAAGATCAGGGGCTAGTCTCCTTCTTTGCCCTTTGATTCTGACACTGTCAAGTATTGTAACACACATCCTTTCTTTAGTTACCTAAGGCAAAACTGTGTAATACACAAGGTGTGCCATACTGTATTTCCTGCCTGGATCTCTCCCCATGCAGCCTGTATTGCTTGGCATTTCTGTCCCCTTCTAGCAATAGGAAGGTTGGAATTCCAGCTCTGGAACTGACCAATATGACATGACTTTGGATCTAATCTGCAGAAGTCTCAATTTTCTTATTTGTAAACTGGAGGTAACAATAGTGTATCCTTCATATGCTTGCTATGAGGATGAAATAAAATTATTGTTATCATAATGCCCACCTAACTTATCATCATTTAATAAAATTTATCTGCTATCATCACTGCCACTACCCAGCATTTGTCATCAACATCCTATAGGTTTAACTCAACTCCTTTATAGCCTAACACTGCCTTTCCTGGTTCAAACATCTGAGAGCTGCTTTGTTTTCTCACTGTTCCTGTCTCACTGCATTTAAAAATTGCCAGTATCTTATTGCTTCATAGGACTCAACTGATTCATGCTACTGTGCAAAAGAAAAAAATGGCTAGAAGGTTGCTCCAGACAACCAGAAACTGGGAATTCAAACTGAGTGTGTGTTTGATAGAGTAGCTTTACTTTTTGTCACTCATCTTATAACAGTTAACTGTATGCACTAACTTAAGTGGGCCACAGGATGCTCAGATATTTGATTAAACATTATTTCTGGGTATGCCTGTGAGGGTGTTTCTGGATAAGATGAGCATTTGAATTAGTAGACTGAGTAAAGCAGATTGCTCTCCCCAATGTAGGGTGGACCTCACCGAATCCATTGAAGATCTGAATAGAATAGACAGCTGAATATGAAACAGTTCTCTCTCTCTGCTTGACTGTCATTGAGCTGAGACATCAGACTTCACCTGCCTTCAGACTCAGATTTGAACTGGAAGTTACACCATTGGCTCTCCTGGTTCTCAGGCCTTTGGACCCAGACAGGAACTATATCACCATCTCTCTTGGGCTCCAGCTTGCCAATCAGCTGGAGAAATCTTGGATTTCTCAACCTCCATGATTGTGTAAGCCAATTTGTTATAGTAAGTATCTCTCTCTCTCTCTCTCTCTCTCTCTCTCTCTCTCCTGTTTCTCTGAAAAACTCAGGCTAACATAAACTTCACAGGAGTGAGTTGTGATTAGAATTCTAGTCAATGAGGAAGATATTACTGAGTAGGTAGAATCACATCACCTAAAGGAGGGGTGGCCTTCCTTTAGTCGATTAAAAAAATGAATTCAATCAAAGATGCCAGACATTTAGTGAGTCTCTTAAATTCAGTATACAGAAAGGATTTTTAATTACAATTCAGAATTCAGCATTTACTCCAAAGTTTTGATTTATTGTATTGGATTGCTAGTCACAGAAAAATAGCTACACAACCAACTGGAATCAATACTAGAATGAAGACCAGCTAACCTTATAATTGAATATAATTTTGGTTTTAGCAATAACTCTGTGAATAAGGCAACATATTGATGTCTATTTAATCTTAGTGGTGGAGAAAAGGTGTTTCTGAAACATAATTTCGGGTACTTTTGATAGTTTGAATAGTTTCATAATTGAAAATTAAAGAAGAAATAATGATACTTCCTTTGTAAGTCCCTAATGTCTCCACTGAAAATGTCTGAGAATGCAATACCATGTCTTCCCAGAATAGTCACTTCTTTTTATCCCCTCAGAATTGTATTTTTTAATTACTGTACTTTTTAACCAAAATATTTTAAAACTAATCAGACATTGTTTTGTTTTAACTATTTTTCCAGATGTCTTCCTTGCTTACCAGCCAAATTGAGGAAGCGATGCAGACAAGCTTGGCAGAAACTGCATGTTTAACTGTTTTATGGGCACTGTGTAATAACAATATTGTTATTTTCAATGTACTTTACAATTCTCCTGGGTTTCTATATTCTCTGTGCCATTTTCATTGCTGGTGATTCTTTGCCTCTCTTGCTCGTTTGAGCTGAGACCTCTTATTGTGCCCAATCTCTTAAACCGAAGAGAATGTTTCTTTTGAACATTATTTACTTCAAAGTAAAAAATATCTACTTGTGTATTTCAAGACACATCTCAGGCACAGAAAAGTTTTCTACTTTCAGGAGATGGGTAGTTGCTTACATTAATATTATAAATGGGCAAATAAAAGTGCAGGAGTTTAAATTCCCATTAAGATAATAAAACTGTGGCTAACCATTTTTTTCTTCTTCTTTTTTTTTTTTTTTTTGAGACAGCATCTCACTCTATCACCTGGGCTGGAGTGCAGTGGCACGATCTCAGCTCACTGCAACCTCCGCCTCCCAGGTTCAAGCGATTCTCCTACCTCAGCCTCCTGAGTAGCAGGGATTTACAGGTGCGCACCACCATGACTGGCTAATTTTTGTATTTTTAGTAGAGGCGGGGTTTTGCCATGTTGGTCAGGCTGGTCTTGAACTCCTGACCTTGTGATCCACCTGCCTTGGCCTCCCAAAGTGCTGGGATTACAAGCGTGAACCACTGTGCCTGGTCGTGGCTAACATGTATTAAGCACTTACTATATTGCATGCATTGGTCTCCATGCTTTATCATCTCATTTAATTCTTTTAACAACCTCATTATATGCACATCATTGCTATCCGCCTTGTACAGAAGATAAGACTGAGGCAGAGAGGGGTTCTGTAATTTGTCCACATAGGTGGATCAAGCAGAATCCAGTTTATAAACTTAGTACTGGACTGACTGATGCACCAATATTGTTCACTCCTCATTCTCACTTCAAAAAAACAAGGGCATGCTCCTAATTGCCAGGTGTGGTGCCTTTGGTCTTAGGTTTGGCACCCTGTTGGTACTGACCTTTTTCTATAACCCCTGGATCTTTGGTCTTGCTGGACTTACTCATGGTGATGACTTATAGAGGACATATTATACAAGGGGCTTTGCAAAGCCTTTGGCAGATGTATAAACAACTGTGATCTGAGCACATGGTTCTGTATGTAGTTAATGTTTCAGGATTGCTTGATGTGTTTTCAGGCGGACAACTCTTTTGAGACCATCAAAATGAAACTGCACACTTGTGCAGTGCTCTGTGATTGAAACTCCGTTTACAAAATTATGATAGTGAGAAAAATCTGACATTGTTGACTCCATCTTGCTTCTCACCTCCACACTGTCCTTGGTCATTCCTGGGTGTAGGCGGAAGCTAATTTTGGTAGGAATTTAGTTTATAATTTAACCTTAAAGCAAGGATGATAATAGCCCTTCCTAAAGCTAAACTGCCTTTGCAAAATGAATGAAAGGCCTCAAAGTTAGGATTATGAGACAGGCCTGAACTCTGCTAAGATGTAGGCATAGTATCTATTATCCCTCACTGCTCAGGAGTCACGTAGTCAGAGGTCATAAGGTTTGTGACCTTGCCAATTGCTCCCATAGATAACATCAGTATTATAGAACCTAAGATTGTTTTTTGTTGTTGTTGTTGTTTTGAGGTGTTCTTCTGACTTATCACTCCTGGACTCATGACTCACAATTCAACGGATCCTGTAGCCCCACCCAGAGACAGACTCAGTGCATGAGGACCATTTTCCACACCTTTATGGTTTCATCCCCAACCAATCAGTGGCACCTATACCCTAGACCCCTGCCCACCAAATTGCCCATAAAAACCCAAACCTCCAAGCCTTCAGGGATTCTGATTTGAGTTATATCCAGTTCTCCAACATGGACCAACCTTGCATTAGTTAAACTCTCCATTGCAATGCTGTGGTCTCAGTGGATTGATTTCAACTGTGCAGCAGGCAGGAAAAACCTGTTGGCCAATTACATGGTTTTCAAAGTCCCTTCTCATATAGGATCTCACTTGACCTTCCTTACAATCCTTTGAGGTAGGCTGGAGTGGTATTATCATTATCTTCGCTTTTTACCTTTTTGCCAAAACCTAAGGTTCAAAGAGATAAATGATTTGCCAAGCTCACAAAAGACAGAGCGTTTCAAATAGAGAGTCAGCCCCAGACCTCTGTCAGCTTGTTGAAAACAACAGAGCTCGATGTTGTCTGTAGACATGGCCAAATGATGAATTTGCAGAAAAATGACAAAAGCAATAGTATTTTCTGATATCTCTGTTTTGCTATTTCCAAATCTTACTCGCTACTCTCTGTCAAAGAGTGGAGCACACTGAAGTGATCCAATCAATGAAGGTGGATGATGATGAGGTGTGGTGGATATTGCAAGTTTTCTTCAGCTCCCAAGTTCTGCCATCTAAACACGTCTTTTTGGCCAGGTGTGGTGACTCACACCTGTAATCCCAGCACTTTGGGAGGCCGAGACAGGAGAATTGCATGAGGCCAGGAGTTCAAGACTAGCCTGGGCAACATAATGAGACCCTGTTTCAAAAAATAAAAATAAAAAATGAACGTGTCTCCTTGGTTTGTGCCACTCAATACCTTTATATTAGAAAAGAGGAAATCTCAAACGTATGCAATAGAATTTATTTTAAAAATACGTGCCTGTTAAAATACAGGGTAGCTTTTCAATATTTCTTAAGTTGTTTCTTTTTTCAGAGCATCATTTTAATTCTGACCAAATTCAAAAAGGATTCAAATTTTCTGCCCTCTAAATGTAATAGTCTGGTGTTTTTTCCTGCAGTTGCTTCAACAGTGGTAAACTTTGCTTTATACAGCAGGAATGTTTTTGAAAGTTATCTGTAAACTGAATACCAAAATATGATTTGAGGGTTATAAAGTGAAAAATGCTTTTATGAGAAACGTTACTCGCTGATGTCTGTGAGTTTATAACTTCCAGATGGCTTTATCAAATCAGAGTACCCCCTGGAATTTGTGTGTCTGAGTGTGTGTCAATGTGTGAGCATGTATGTGTAATGTTTAAGTACATGCTAATAAATGTTTTTCATTAACTATTCTGTGACCAACATTCCTAATGTATAAGTTTGCATGACTGTAGCAGTTATAATATGAATGCATATGATTTTGAAAGACTTAACCAAAACAGGTAAAATTAAGAAAATTAGTATACCTGTCTATCACGGTCACTGGAAATCACAGGAAATCGCCATTTTTTTCACTTGTTTTAATAGGAGAAAACTTTTCATTTTTTTCTATTCATTAGTAAGAAGTTAATTCTTTGTAAAGTCAGATTATTGGAAAGGGGAGAGAGGTTAAAGGATAGTCTTTAGGTAACAAAGTAAAATCCATTATTTGATTGAAAACTCTCAAAGGTTTAATTATTTGATAGTGTAGAATTTTTCCCATGGATTAAACAATACATTTGTTGTGTTTAGACTACCTAAACCTAGATTATTAGAGTATTTAGCTATAGATACTTGGGATAGGCAGCTGAAAATAACAGAATTAGGTTTATTGAGAATCATTTGATAACCTTGAAGGATGAATGATATGGCTAGCAAATCCCAGTAGGAAAATGACTCTTTTCCCCCAATAAAGTACATTTAATTCTGATGGTCCTTTGTGACCATTTTGAAACAATTCCCAGGCTCCCTGGAGACTGACAGTCCTGATAGCTTCATCTGGCAGTAGAGCAGTCTTGAAACCAGTTCTGCATGGCCTAGCAGCTTCGACAGCTGAATAATTGAGTAGAAAAATCCATTATTGGAGGAATTTGATCTTCCTGCTATTTGCTTTCACTAAAAGTTAAAAAAAAAGTCATATCATAGTTATAGAAACAGTTTATTCTATTATCCTGGAGGAGTTTATTTCAGAGTTTCTGCCAACTTGGGTAGATTCGAACTCCAGCACTTTAAGTCATAGAAACTTCAAAATTAAATCACCGGGAGATGAAACTTATAATTAAAACAGAAGCAAAATGGAAAGATTTGAAAAATTTGCAGCCTGCCCATATAAAGATTGAAAAGGTGTTTTTAGTGAATGAACTAAGGACGTGGCCAGGTGGCCATTTGCTAAGGAGATGAGCAGAAGGGAGCCAGGTGCTACAGGACAATGGGAGAAAGACCTTGAAGGCATTTCAGCGCTCTCTCAGGCTGCCCCTCTCATCACAGGCCCAGAGCTCTAGTGGGGCAGAATAGTTTTGGGGGACAGGCCCAGGGTGTCCTCCCTGGTTTTGCTGCTCAGAGCTGCCTCAAGACTCTGCTCCCTGCATCTTGGTGCAGCACTCCTCGACCACCCTGGCCATAGCTCTGGGAGGCTCAGGCGAGGCTTGTGGTGTAGCTACAGAGGGTGCAAGTAGTGAGCCTTGTCAGCTACCATGTGGTGCTCAATCTGCAAGGTGTATGAGCTGTGGGGCCATGGCGGTCTCCACCTAGATTTCAAAGGATGTCTGGGAAAGCCTGGGGGCCAAGGCAGAAACCTGCTGCAGGGTCAGAGTTGCCACAGGGAGTCCCCATCAGAACAATGCCTAGTAGAGCTGTGGGAGTAGGACCACTCCTTAGACACCAGAACTGTACAACTACCAGCTTGTAGGGTCAGCCTAGAAAAAAGAGCTGCAGGCATGAGACTCCAACCCATGAGACCTACTGGGTAGAGTAAACTCAGCAAAGCCATAGAGGCAGGGCTGCCTGAGGCCTTGGGGTGGCTCAACCCCTACCCCAGTGTGCCCAGGATGTAGGGCATAGAGTCAAAGGACTTTAAGACTTAATGTTGTTCTTCAGCTTAAGACTTAATGTTGTTTTCCCTACTGGGTTTTGAACTTGCTGAGACAAGTTGCCTCTTTCTTCTTGCCTATTCCTCGCTTTTAGAATGGGAATGTCTATCCTATGGAAGTAAATAGCTTGTTTTGATTTCACAGATTCACAGATGGAGGGATTTTGCCTCAAGATGAATCATGCCTTGAATTTCACCCATAGCTGATTTAGATGAGACTTTGGACTTCGAGCTTTTAAGAACAAGTGAAGTATTCAAATTATAAGTGAGTTCTAGCGTACGAAGGGGAGGCTACAAGGCTGGTCAGGGACCAGAGCTGAAGGGCCAGGGAAGTCCTTAGTAATGTCTGGGGATAAGTAGTTTAGGGCTTTTACAATCAGCACAACTCAGTACTGCCTGTCTGTTAGGACGTTGATGACCACTGGCCTCATTAGCCATTGCTGATGTTTGGCTAGTAGAGGCACTTTGGTTGATTAGATGGGAAAACAAGAGAGACCACATACCTGAGTCCCTCTGCAGAACTGCTTCCCTGAAAACAAGTTGTATTGAGGTCCCTCTGTAATGCTTCCCTAATACCTGGCATATATCTGTATCACAGACCTTCCTCATTGTATTGAAGTGTAAAATTTCTGATGTGTCTGTGATCTATACGTGGTTCATTCTCATATTCTTGGTGTTATGTGTAGTCCCTGGCATATAAAAGGTGCAAAGAAAATGCTAATTGAATGGATGAGGAAGACAAGGAATAAACATGTGATGGGTTCTTCCATTCTCAAAGTGTAATACCGCTCTACATCATTGTTTTGTTTTATTACGTCTACCCCAAATATAGCCAATCCAACAACCTCAATTTTGCTTACAAGAAAAAGTTATTTCCAAAATGGAACTCGAAAGCCAAGTTAATCCCAATGAAAATGAAAAGGAAGTAAATAAAAGGCACTTCCATGATGGAAACAGATGAACAATGCTGATATTAGTGTTATTCTACATTTATGTGTTTATAAATCATATACACTAGTAGAAATGAATCTACAGGAATAACTCTCATTGATTAGGTCACTAATTTTAAACTTGTGATCATTCAGATATGAGCCAGAGTAATGTTTTCTCTATTATCTGTAAAAATCGTAAGTGAGTTCAGTTGGCAGAATATTTGCCTATTTAAGAAAAGCGCAGCTTTCATTTCATTTAGAAGCATTCATATGAGGAGAGTTTTAAAAAAATCATGGAAAAGTGGAATCAAGAAATACAAATTAAAAATGTAAAATTTATTTCTCCATCATAAGCTCCATCAAGGTCAAGATGCTTTTGTAAGCAATGGTACCTGTTGCCTGGTCCATCTCTAAAAAACTGAGGGAATTCTGGGAATTTAACTTTGTCAATGCAATCCTTTTTACACTACTAACTGAAGAAAAATTGTTTTAAGATTTGAAAACCAAAAGAAGTCACATTCCCCTCCTTCCCACCATGTCAATAGAGGCAGGCTGTATTTGTCTATTTGTATAGTGGAGTAAAGTAGAGATGTATAATCTAACAAGACCAATAAGCATTTAATTCCTTCTGGTATGACTGTGTTATCAGCAGCCTGCAAAGTAGCTTTAATCAAAGGGATCAATTTAAAGATGCATCTGCTAGTCGTAGCTAAAGCACTAATGACTCAGTTTTACTAAATCTTGAGATATAAAGAGTGAAAACGGAAGGTTTATTTTGTAGTTAACTCTAAAGACAGCTTTAAATGAATATTCACAAAAAGAATGACTGAAATGAGTTAAGTAGTATGCAAAAGAACATTTATTCCCAAAAGAATTTTAAATGGAAAGAAATGCCTTAACATGCTATATATACAAAGTAATAAAATAATGTTACTTCTATTAGGTGAAATATTATTGTTTTTACATCATTATGAATCCATTTGTCATGCTATTGCTCTATGATAGAAACAGATACAGCAAAATTTATTTGGAAGGCTGATGATTATAGCCGGTTTCAGTGGGAAAGAACAGAAGAGGTAGTGTTTATGAGCTCCTGTAGTTCAAAAAACATTTATTCAGCACACAGATATGGGTCAAATGTTGGAATTAATATTGGGGATGAAATGGATGAACAAAAATGAGTCACTGAATCCCTAAATGAGCTCATGGTCACTTGGGGAGAACGAACATGTAAACAGATAATGATTTAGAACTCATTAGTCACTGCAATGAAAAGTGCAAAGACCTAGCTGCATATTTTCTGGCAATGAATGTGAGATGAAAGCTGGCCAAGCTGAGGAATGTAAATCTTAAGTTGTATTATGCGGTATCTGAATGTAGCCTCCACCCTATGCCAGTAGATCCTGTGACTACCAAGGCAGGTATGACGTTTATTGAAGAGTTTTTTGTTTACTAGCTACGTTTTGTTACTCATGTGCTTTTAATGCATCTTGAAACACACAAATAGACCTGAACAGAGGGGTTTTAATTTCCTAATCATTTGATAAGATCCAGAAAGATGCGGGAATACTGTTGTCATCTCTACTTCATCTTGGATATACAGAGCTGAAAAAGTGACCATTTAGACTTGTAACCATCAATAAATCATACTAAGAGATTTATACAAATCTTCACAAATGGAGGAAAGTACTTGAAGAAGATATTGCTGCTTCTGAAGAAGGCTTGTATGATTTGTCTCAACAAATAAATTCTCTCTATTAAGATGTGTCTTGGACTCAACTTGGAGTTCACAGGGAAGCTCTTCACTGGTGCCTTTTGAATAAATGCACCTTTATGAGCCATGAGAAGGTCTGAGGCAGGGCCACTGCATCCCATGTGATAAAAATTAAAAGAGTGAAGATGGCCAAATAGGAACAGCTCCGGTCTGCAGCTCCCAGTGTGACTGATACAGAAAACAGGTGATTTCTGCATTTCCAACTGAGGTACCTGGTTCATCTCACTGGGACTGGTTGGTCAGTGGGTGCAGCCCATGGAAGGCAAGTTGAAGTAGGGCGGTGTGTCGCCTTACCTGGGAAGCACAAGGGGTTGGGGGATTTCGTTTTCCTAGCCAAGGGAAGCCGTAACAGACTACTTGGAAAAATGGGACACTCCTGCCCCAATATTGTGCTGTTCCTAGGTCTTAGCAACCAGCAGACAAGGTGATTCTCTCCCGTGCCTGGCTCGGCAGCACCCACGCCCACGGAGCCTTGCTCACTGCTAGCACAGCAGTCTGAGATCCATCTGCAAAATGGCAGCCTGGCTGGGGGAGGGGCGTCTGCCATTTTGAGGCTCGACTAGGTAAACAAAGCAGCCAGGAAGCTCGAACTGGGTGGAGCCCACCACAGCTCAACAAGGCCTATTGCCTCTAGACTCTACCTCTGTGGGCAGGGCATAGCTGAACAAAAGGCAGCAGACAGCTTCTGCAGACTTAAATGTCCCAGTCTGACCACTCTGTATAGAGCAGTGGTTCTCCCAGCACGTTGTCTGAGCTCTGATAACGGACAGACTGCTTCCTTAAGTGGGTCCCTGACCCCTGTATAGCCTAAATGGGAGACACGTCCAAGTAGGGGCCAACAGACACCTCACATAGGCGGCTGCCCCTCTGGGATGAAGCTTCCAGAAGAAGGATCAGGCAGCAATATTTGCTACTCTGCAATATTTGCTGTTCTGCAGCCTCTGCTGGTGATACCCAGGCAAACAGGGTCTGGAGTGGAACTCCAGCAAACTCCAACAGACCTGCAGCTGAGAGACCTGACTGTTAGAAGGAAAACTAACAAACAGAAAGAAATAGCATCAACATCAACAAAAAGGACATCCACACCAAACCCCATCTGTAGGTCACCAACATAAAAGACCAAAGGTAGATACAACCACAAAGATGGGGAGAAACCAGAGCAGAAAAGCTGAAAATTCTAAAAATCAGAGTGCCTCTTCTCCTGCAAAGGTTCACAGCTCCTTGCCAGCAATGGAACAAAGCTGGATGGAGAATGACTTTGATGAGCTGACAGAAATAGGTTTCAGAAGGTCCGTAATAACAAAATTCTCTGAGCTAAAGGAGGATGTTCGAACCCTTCATAAGGAAGCTAAAAACGTTGAAAAAAGATTAGACAAATGGCTAACTAGAGTAAACAGTGTTGAGAAGACCTTAAATGACCTGACGGGGCTGAAAACCATGGCATAAGAACTTTGTGATGCATGCACAAGCTTCAATAGCTGATTCGATCAAGTGGAAGAAAGGGTATCAGTGATTGAAGATCAAATTAATGAAATAAAGTGAGAAAACAAGGTTAGAGATAAAAGAGGAAAAAGAAACTAACAAAGCCTCCAAGAAATATGGGACTATGTGAAAAGACCAAGTCTATGTTTGATTGGCATACCTGAAAGTGATGGGGAGAATGGAACCAGTTGGAAAACACTATTCAGAATATTATCTAGGAGAACTTCCCCAACTTAGCAAGGCAGGCCAACATTCAAATTCAGAAAATACAGAGAACACCACAAACATACTCCTCAAGAAGAGCAACCCCAAGACACATCATTGTCAGATTCACCAAGGTTGAAATGAAGAAAAAAGTGTTAAGGCAGCCAGAGGGAAAGGTTGAGTTACCCACAAAGAGAAGCCCATCAGACTAACAGCAGATCTCTCAGCAGAAACCCTACAAGCCAGAAGAGAGTGGGAGCCAATATTCAATATTCTTAAAGAAAAGAATTTTCAACCCAGAATTTCGTATCCAGCCAAACTAAGCTTCGTAAGTGAAGGAGAAATAAAATCCTTTACAGACAAGCAAATGCTGAGAGATTTTCTCACCACCAGGCCTGCCTTACAAGAGCTCCCGAAGGAAGCACTAAACATGGAAAGGAACAACCAGTACCAGCCACTGCAAAACAGGCCAAATCGTAAAGACCGTCAATGCTATGCAGAAACTGCATCAATTAACGGGCAAAATAATCAGCGAACATCATAATGACAGAATCAAATTCACACATAACAATATTAACCTTAAATGTAAATGGGCTAAATGCCCCAGTTAAAAGATACACACTAGCAAATTGGATAGAGTCAAGACCCATCAGTGTGCTATGTTCAGGAGACCCATTTCACGTGCAAAGACGCACATAGGCTCAAAATAAAGAGATGGAGGAAGATCTACCAAGCAAATGGAAAGAAAAAAATAACAGGGGTCGCAGTCCTAGTCTCTGATAAAGCAGACTTTAAACCAACAAAGATCAAAGAGACACAAGGCCATTACATAATGGTAAAGGGATCAATTCAACAAGAAGAGCTAACTCTCCTAAATATATATGCACCCAATACAGGAGCACCTAGATTCATAAAGCAAGTCCTTAGAGACTTACAAAGAGACTTAGACTCCCACACAATAATAATGGGAGACTTTAACACCCCACTGTCAACATTAGACATATTAACAAGACAGAAAGTTAACAAGGATATCCAGGAATTGAACTCGATTCTGCACCAAGTGGACCTAATAGTCATCTACAGAACTCTCTACCCCAAATCAACAGAATATACGTTCTTCTCAGCACCACATCGCAGTTATTCTAAAATTGACCACAGAATTGGAAGTAAAGCACTCCTCAGCAAATGTAAAAGAACAAAAATCACAACAAACTGCCTCTCAGACCACAGTGCAATCAAATTAGAACTCAGGATTAAGAAACTCACTCAAAACCGCACAACTACATGGAAACTGAACAACTTGCTCCTGAATGACTACTGGGAAAATAACGAAATGAAGCCAGATATAAACATGTTCTTTGAAACCAATGAAAACAAAGACGCAACATACCAGAATCTCTGGGACACATTTAAAGCAGTGTGTAGAGGGAAATTTATAGCACTAAATGCCCACAAGAGAAAGCAGGAAAGATCTAAAATCGACACCCTAACATGACAATTAAAAGAACTAGAGAAGCAAGAGCAAACACATTCAAAAGCTAGCAGAAGGCAAGAAAAAACTAAGATCAGAGCAGAACTGAAAGAGATAGAGACACAAAAAACCCTTCAAAAAATCAATGAATCCAAGAGTTGGTTTTTTGAAAAGATCAACAAAATTGATAGATCACTAGCAAGACTAATAAAGAAGAAAAGAGAGAAGAATCAAATAGATGCAACAAAAAATGATAAAGGGAATGTCACCACTGATCCCACAGAAGTACAAACTACCATCAGAGAATACTATAAACACCTCTACACAAATAAACTAGAAAATCTAGAAGAAATGGATAAATTCCTGGACACATACACTATCCCAAGGAAACTGGGAGGAAGTTGAATCTCTGAATAGACCAATAACAGGCTCTGAAATTGAGGCAATAATTAATAGCTTACCAACAAAAAAAGTCCAGGACCAGATGGATTCATAGCCGAATTCTACCAGAAGTACAAAGAGAAGCTGATACCATGCCTTCTGAAACTATTCCAATCAATAGAAAAAGAAAGAATCCTCCCTAACTCATTTTATGAGGCCAACATTATCATGATACCAAAGCCTGGCAGAGACACAACAAAAAAGAGAATTTTAGACCAATATCCCTGATGAACATCGATGCAAAAATCCTCAATAAAATACTGGCAAACCAAATCCAGCAGCACATCAAAAAGCTTATCCACCACGATCAAGTTGGCTTCATCCCTGGGATGCAAGGCTGGTTCAACATACACAAATTAATAAATGTAATCCATCACATAAACAGAACCAACTACAGAAACCATGTGATTATCTCAGTAGATGCAGAAAAGGCCTTTGACAAAATTCAGCAGCCCTTCCTGCTAAAAACTCTCAATAAACTAGGTATTGATGGAACATATCTCAAAATAATAAGAGCTATTTATGACAAACCCACAGCCAATATCATACTGAATGGGCAAAAACTGGAAGCCTTCCCTTTGAAAACCGGCCCAAGACAGGGATGCCTTCTCTCACCACTCCTATTCAACATAGTATTGGAAGTTCTGGCCAGGGCAATTAGGCAAGAGAAAGAAAGAAAGGGTATTCAATTAGGAAATGAGGAAGTCAAATTGTCCCTGTTTGCAGATGACATGATTGTATATTTAGAAAACCCTATCATCTCAGCCCCAAATCTCCATAAGCTGATAAACAACTTCAGCAAAGTCTCAGGATAAAAAAATCAATGTGCAAAAATCACAGGCATTCCTATACATCATTAATAGACAAACAGAGAGCCAAATCATGAGTGAACTCCCATTCACAATTGCTTCAAAGAGAATAAAATACCTGGGAATCCAACTTACAAGGGATGTGAAGGACCTCTTCAAGGAGAACTACAAACCACTGCTCAACAAAATAAAAGAGGACACAAACAAATGGAAAAACATTCCATGCTCATGGATAGGAAGAATCAATATAATGAAAATGGCCATACTGCCCAAAGTAATTTATAGATTCAATGTCATCCCCATCATGCTATCACTGACTTTCTTCACAGAATTGGAAAAAACTACTCTAAAGTTTATATGGAACCAAAAAATAGCCCGCATTGCCAAGACAATCCTTAGCAAAAAGAACAAAGCTGGAGGCATCCCGCTACCTGACTTCAAACTATACTACAAGGCTACAGCAACCAAAACAGCATGGTACTGGTACCAAAAGAGATATATAGACCAGTGGAACAGAACAGAGGCCTCAAAAATAACACCACACATGTAAAACCATCTGATGTTTGACAAACCTGACAAAAACAAGCAATGGGGAAAGGATTCCCTATTTAATAAATGGTGCTGGGAAAACTGGCTAGCCATATGTAGAAAGCTGAAACTGGATCCCTTCCTTACACCTTATACAAAAATTAATTCAAGATGGATTAAAGACTTAAATATTAGACTTAAAACCATAAATACCCTAGAAGAAAACCTATGCAATACCATCCAGGACATAGGCATGGGCAAGGACTTCATGACTAAAACGCCAAAAGAAATGGCAACAAAAGTTAAAATAAACAAATGGGATATAATTAAACTAAAGAGCTTCTGCACAGCAAAAGGAACTACCATCAGCGTGAAGAGGCAACCTAAAGAATGGGAGAAAATCTTTGCAATCTACCCATCTGACAAAGGGCTAATATCCAGAACCTACAAAGAACTCAAACAAATTTACAAGAAAAAAACAAACAAACCCATCAAAAAGTGGGCAAAGGATATTAACAGACACTTCTCAAAAGAAGACATCTATGCAGCCAACAGACACATGAACAAATGCTCATCATCACTGGTCATCAGAGAAATACAAGTCAAAACCACAATGAGACACCATCTTACACCAGTTAGAATGGCAATCATTAAAAAGTAAGGAAACAACAGATGCTGGAGAGGATGTGGAGAAATAGGAACGCTTTTACACTGTTGGTGGGAGTGTAAATTAGTTCAACCATTGTGAAAGACAGTGTGGTGATTCCTCTAGGATCTAGAACTAGAAATACCATTTGACCCAGCAATCCCATTCCTGGGTATATACCCAAAGAATTATAAATCATGCTACTATAAAGACACATGCATACATATGTTTATTGTGGCACTGTTCACAATAGCAAAGACTTGGAACCAACCCAAATGTCCATCAATGATAGACTGCATTAAGAAAATGTGGCACAAAAAAATTGAAAGAGTGACAGGAAGTATGGACACTACCACAGCATCTGGACAGAGAGTGGCTTGCCTGCAGTGACAGGGAAGCCTATGAAGTGCTTGCTCCAGACTATCTGCAGAACCATCAGATACACAACCCTTCCCATGGTTTGAAGTTATCTCCATGTGTGCTTGCAAAGGATGTGAAGTTACATCCATGTGTACTTGCAGAATCTTACAGATTCTGCAAAAGGTAGAGGCCCTTGGAAGTAGTATTCCATTCAGAAACTATTAGAAAATTTCAGCTTTTATCAAAGATGTTCACATTACCCAGCATTCAATAATTTTGATTGTTCACATGACTGAGAATCTAATGATATGCCTCAGGCCAGGCTGTCACTTGTTATAATGTTATATATACAATATATTAACTACAAAATAAAGTCTCTGTTTTCACTCTTTACATTTCATTATTTCTCCTTATGTTCTAATCAGTTTCTGTGCCAGTAACTGTAAAAAGAGAGAAATGATTCTGATCAACACAAAGCTTATAGTCCAGTAGGGAAGACAGACTTTTTCTCTCTCAAGTTACAAAAATAATTAGAAAAGTTTAATTGTGCTAAGTGTTTTTGAAGCAGAGATGCAGAGGATTATGAGAGCACCTATCTAGGATTTACTAGATTTACTAGTTTCAGGGAAGTCTTCCTTGATGTTTAGGCAGAGATCTGAAGAATCTAGGTGGGGTGGAGTCAGGGAGTGAGCCAGGCACAGAAAATAGCCCATGGAACAGTTCCTGCCACATAGTAGGCTCTCAGCAAACGTTTGTTTAATTAAGGATGTAACAGCACATGCTGCTTAGCCCTTTGCCAAAGTTGATGAGGTTGTCCTGCAACCTTCAAGGTTATAGTTACAGTTTTTGTTGCTGGAAGCAACATCTTCAAAGAGAAGTTTCCCTTTATTATGAGGGGAGAGCATGGAAGCTTTTTGGGAATTGCTTCACACTACTAAGAATCAATTTCTAAGGAATTAGGTCACCAGGACAACTCAACTTCAGGAATTAGGCAAGAGATTTTTAAAGTTCCCCAGAAACTGAAAGCTTACAAGGAGAAGTTACACCACTGGGTAAGAATTTAGGCATATGTAATGCAGATAACAGGTCCAACAGTAGCCTAAAACTGTGGTGAATGGTCCATATTAAATGTAGGCCAAAATACAAAAGCCCCTTCCCCTACATATAGTATATCTTTATTTCCAGTTTTATTTACCAAAGCTATTATGAAATAGTTGTTAGGAAGTCAAAGACTTTCTGTATTAGTTTGTTATACTATACATAATAAGGCTTGAAATAGAAAAACATAACAAAATGACATTTCTTTGGATTAAATGACTCCTCTTACCTTCACATCACATTTTATGAGTTTTAGTTTTCCTGAACAATAAGTGAGGCAGTGGCTTGTGCAATAATGTCTATGGTCTTAGATATGCTTGAGTGGTGGTTTTTCTAACTATCAAAACAAGAATTAACATGTACACCTAATAGTCCACCATTGCCATCTTAAGTTTTTGATTCCTTGAGTGACAGAGTAATACACAGAACATTTTGCAAATTCAGTAACAGCCATCTTGTGAAAAGCGAAGTCAGCTTTTAAAAGTTTCAAACTGGTTTTTGAAGCACCAACTTCCTGGTAGACCACTAGGAGTACTCTCACTCCCCTTCATAGCAATTGTCAAAATGGAACTGGTTATTGTTGCTGCATCCCTGCACCCTTAATACATGAAGATGATTAGTACAAATAACGAGTTTGGCTTTGGGAAGGGTGGGATGTGGCTGCACAAAGAGGAATGAGATTGTGATTCTTCAAGGATCATGTCTAGGCTCCAGAGACATTTGACATCATGGCTCCAATGAACATACTGGGGACAAGGAACCATGAGTTATTATTATTTAAGACAGGGTCTCATTCTGTTGCCCAGGCTGGAGTGCAGTGGCTCAATGCAGTGGCTCAAAAGCTTCCGTGCTGTCCCCTCATAATAAAGGGAAACTTCTCTTTGAAGATACTGTAGAACTCACAGTGGAGCTTTCAGCAACAAAAACTGTAATCATGACCTTGAAGGTTGCAGGGCAACCTCATCAACTTTGGCAAAGGGCTAAGCAGCATGTGCTGTTACATCCTTAATTAAACAAATGTTTGCTGAGAGCCTACTGTGTGGCAGGCCCTGTTCCATGGCCTATTTTCTGTGCCTGGCTCACTGTTGCACCGGCCTCCCTGGCTCAAGTGATCCTCTCACTTCAGCCTCCTGAGTAGCTGGGACCACAGGTGCATACCACCATCCCCTGCTAGTATTCTTTATTTTTTGTAGAGACGAGAATCTCTCTATGTTGCCCAGGCTGGTCTCAAACTCCTGAGCTCAAGCAATCCTCCTGCCTTTACCTCCCAAATTGCTGAGATTATAGATGTGAGCCATTGTGTCTGGCCTACTATGAGTTCTTTTTATCTCATTATCTCTAGGGCCCATAATAGAGCTTGGCATGTAACCATTTATTGAATCAATGAATAAATTTGTTGAGTAGGGCAGTGGAGAAGTAATAGGAGCTCTCAGGGGTAGGTGATTGAACTAGCAGGAGTAACAGACCATGGTGGTGGTATAATCTGCCATCATGTCACCGAGATAACTTTCTTGTTGATCATTGCTAAATGTTTAATTTCTAGTAAAAATAAAGTATTTTAAAACATTTTACTTTGCAGTTTGTAAGTTCTGCTTATAAAGTTTTGCTTCATACTACTATTCAATTAAATTGTATTACTCCTCTGCTTAAAACCTTCAGGACTCCCAAATGCGTACTGGATAAAGTCCACACACCTTGACAGTGTTTAAGAGTGCTTCCAAGATCCAAAACCTACCTACTTCTCCAACTTGTCATTCTCCCAGTGACTTGACTCTTTGGCTAAACTTAGCTACTTGTAGTTTCTACAATCGGGCCATTTCATGGTACCCTAGGCTGCCTTTGCACCAATCTCCTATGCCTTCTTCCCTTGCAGAGCAGGTGAACATCCACTTACTTCATAAGACAACTTTGGAAATGTCTCTAACCTCATCTTTATGCCCTTGTACATCCTTCCATCGTGGTACCCATAATACACCATTGCATTTGCTGGTTTACATAGATATCTCTGATTTCCAGACAAAGTCCTCTCTAATGGCAGGGACCACACTTTCACATTTATTTCTGTATCTCAAGCACATATCACAGTGCCATTAACATGATAAACACTCAATAAAAACAGGCTAAATGAATGAATTAATAACTCAATGAGCGTTTTTCTCAATATTTTTGGCATCACAATGGGAGCAATTTTTCTTTGTCTCTTTGTTTCACACTCATACACAATAAGTTTCTATTTTATGCCTCTGAAATGAAGAAAAATGATACATAATCTTTCAACAGGTACATTTGGAAGAAGGGTCTTTTCAACATTTCATATGCTCACAGAAAGCTCTATTGACTTTTCCTGTAGTCTTCCAGCAGCCTACAGATTGTGTTAATGTGCTTGGCCAGAAGGGGTTTTATAAAATATTTGCATGGCATAGCACATAGAAGACACACACCTGCTTATTGAGTCAATCATTTTTAAAAAGTCACTGCACCATCTGTTGTGGCTGCCTTCTATAAAAAATGCAGTGTGTAGACAATGCTAATTTTGAAATATGGAAGATGTTTTCACCCACTAGACATCTTTAAAAATATATAAAGTAAATCAATTTTTTAAAAAATCCAATACCTTGCCAACTTTTAAGAAAGGGGACCTGTGTAAGGTGAGAGGTAATAGAAAAAATATATTTTATTGTAAGTTATCTCGGCTTCCTATTTTGTAATGCTTTGAACAATCAATTTTTTTTTAAACAGGAAACATACTTCATAGACTATATTACCTCTTCTTTTAAAAATATGGAGAAAAAATAAAAGGTGTGCACACAGATGACATTACGGAGAAGAAACTTGTGGGTAGAAGGAATAGGTGAATTATAATAGCTGTTTTTGGTACACTAAATTGGGAGAAGCTGATATATAAGAAGAAATAATGTCCTATCATTTCCAACTTGCTTTCCCAACCATCCTTAACTCTTCCTTGTCTTACTCCACTAGAACTGCGCCATTCTTAAATTTTCCCTAGGCTCAAATTCCAACACACTTCCTTTTATTTCCTCCTTCTAAATGAACGTAAGTGAATTTTATTTTCATGGTTCACTTTCCCCACAATTTATGGACGTTCTGATATCCTCATTCAGATTTTCATTCTATTCATTTTTCACACAATTCTCAACTGACTGACCCTCTTCAACTGTAATTATTACCATGAAAGTTTTGAATATCATTAAACTTTTCTCACTGACTGCAGTACCTCTAAGGTAATTTGATTAATTCAGCAAGCCACTGGTAGCTGCAGATTTAACATCTTGAAAAATTTGCACATTATCAGTATTTTGCAGCAACTAGATTTAAAAGATAAATGAAATCCTTGGGGACCAGATTTTTTAAAAAGTTGTTGTTTCTCTGCATGATTTCAAGTACTTTTGTTAAGCTTTCAAAAGTTCATTCTAAAGCGTTTGCTCCAGAATTACAAACAGAGCATTCCTCTGCATTCCCCTGCAGTCTTGGTTTAATAACTTTTCATTTCTGTATATGTATTTCCAGGGCTCAGCCAAAGGTTCTTCACTTGGGAAAACACAATGACTTGGAGGCAGCAAAAGTTATCAACTGATAAACTATAGAACAATATAGTCTGCCCAAATCCTCACCATGCAAAGGCTTCTGTTCTCTTCGATATTTATCAGGGACAATGCTGTGTGTGTGTGTGTGTGTGTGTGTGCGCGCGCGTGCCCATACGCATGTGTGTTCAGTGCCTTATTCCACTTTCCACTTTCATCATTAGCTGCATTATAGTTAAAGAAAGTGGCTGTGGATAAAAGTGATGAGGGGGACGATGGTGAATGCTGAAGAGCTCTGTGCAGATCTTAACAAAAATAATACTTGCTATGATAAATGTCAGACTTTCTCTTTAAAGGATCAAATAATTGACTAAAAGGAGGTTTTCTTGGGTAGAGTCCTTTTAGCCCTTGGCATCCCTCTAGGCAAACTGGCCCTTGTGAGAGTTACCTGGTACCACAAAAGGCTGTGACAGGCCCATGCGCAGTGGGGCTAGAGGGCAGACAGTAAGAGGAGGAAAAGGGGGACAGGTAGAAGATTACTTAAGAGTGCTGGGAGTAGGGAGAAGGACAGAGGACAAGAGGGAGAAAAAGTGCCAATCATGTCAGAGGGCTGGAGTGTAATAGAATAGCCATCCTTCATGAATGTGCATGAGGCTTCAGTAGAAACATAAAACATATGTAAACATAAAGCAAAAAATTCATACCTACAGATGCTGCCTACCCTGGGTTTCAGTGGATTTCAACAGTTCTTAGTAAATTTAGGTTAGTTGAGTTCATCAAACTACCGTGCTGACTTCTGTTTACTCTATAGACCACTATGACTAGTGAGTTCTTTCTCTTAAGGACTGCTGCTTGCAGATTCTTTTAGTTTGATGACTTCTGGGTTTTACTATTTCCTTGAAGTGGTAATATGAGCATTTTTTTTTTCTTAACAAAATGCATTCGTTCTAACTATTCAAGATTCTACACTAAGAATTCAGTGAGACTTTATTCATTTGGTTAGTCTTCCAATTTGACATATAACAACTGAAGTCTACTCTTGGAGAACAGCTTATTAGTTGGTTACATTTAGATGATATTTTAGCTAATTTCTAGGAAACGGTATGAAATTATGGCAAAACTTCTGTAATAAAAATGAAGTAATTAATCTCTTTTCTGTTTGGCTGCATGACTGAAGGGGGAACATGGATATTCCCAACGTTTCAGTTTGGACAAATCTATTTTGATAGTATTTTAAAATCTCATCTATTCAGATACTTTCTGAAATGTCTCCAGAAGTGCCAGACCAGGCACTCTGTGATTTTAAGTTTTATTTAAAAATAATATATACTAAATGCAAAAGTCCTTAGCCAAATATTAGCAAATTGATTCAAATGATACATTAAAAAGATAATATAATTTTATATATATACACACACACACACACACACACACACACACACCCCATATTGGGCTTATTTCAGGAATGCAACATTGGCTTAACATTTAAAATTAGTGTAATTTACCATATTAACATACCAAAAAAGAAATATCATATGATAATCTCAATGGATGCAGAAAAAGCATTTGACAAAATTCAACACCCATTCAAAACAGATACTAGTAAAATAGAAATAGAAGGGAACTTACTTAACCTAATAAAGAGTATCTAACATTATATACAGTGGTGAAATATTGATACTTTCACCCTATAATCAGGAAAACAAAGAATATCTACTCTTATTACTCATATTCAACATTTTTCTGGAGATCTTGGTCTATGCAATAAGGCAAGAAAAATAAATAAAAGGCAAACAGATTGAAAAGAAGGGGAAAAACTGTTTCTATTTACAAATGGTGTAATTAAGTAGAAAATACTGAAGAATTCTAAATATAATTATTAGAATTCATAAGTGAATTTAGCAAGTTGGCAAGATACAAGATCCACAAACAAAAATCAATAGCACTTCTATATATTAGCAGCAAACAATTGGAAAATAAAATTAAACAACAATTTTATTAATAATAGTGTCAAAAAATAAATACTTTAAAAAGGAACTTGAAAAAAAGAATAAATTTTAAAAAGATGTACAAGTCTCTCCACTAAAAACTACAAGATATTGCTAACAGAAATTCAAGAACACTAAACAAATGGGGTGACATGCCAAGTTCTTGAATTGGAAGATTTAGCATAGTTATCAGTTATATATTCAATCCAATACTAATAATAATATCATAAAGGCTTTCTGATAAAAATGAACAAGGTTATTTTTAAAGGTATATGAAAATGAAAAGTATCTAGACTATCCGAAGTCATAAGAAGAAAGTTAAAGGACTTCAGTACTTGAATTTAATACCTATTATCAAGCTACATTAATCAAGACAATGTGGTACTGGTATAAGAATAGACAAATTGATAAATTAAACAAAATAGCTGAAATATAAACCAACATTTACATGGTTATTTACTGTTTTGACAGACATGCCAAAATAATTCAATGGGAAAAGAAAGTCTTTTCAACAAATAGTGCTACAATGACTGGATATCTATATGAAAAAAGTAAACTTCACCATATACAAAGGTTAATTTGAGATAGATTATAGATTCACATGTTAAAGGTAAAACAATAAAGCTACAAAAGAACATAGAAAAACATATTCACAATCTGAGGGCAGGAAAGGTTTCTTAGACAGGACGCAGTGCCTCATAGGCATAAAATAAAAAATTGATAAATTAGCCTGCCTTAAAATTAAAAACTTCAGTTTCTCAAACTATACTATTAAGATAATAAAAAGGCCAGTCATATAATAGAATAAAATATTTTCAAAACATATATCTAACAAAAACTTGTACCCAGAATATGTAAAAATATGCTTGGCAAAGAAATCAATAAAAATGGGCAAAATGTGTGAACAAACACTTCACAAAAGAAGATGTCTGAACGGGCAATAAACACGTGAAAAAGTGATTAACATCATTAGTCTCCGAGGATTTTAAAACAACACAATGAGATATCACTACACATTCTCAGAATGGCTAAAATTAAAAGACTGGAAAATGCCAAATTTTGGCAAAGATATGGGGCAACTGGAATTCTCATACACTGCTGAGGGAAGTGTAAAATGGGTCAATCACTTTGGAAAACATTCTAGAAGTTTCTTATAAAACTAAATATACACCCACTCTGTGACCTAGTAATTCCATTCCTAGCTTCTTACCATAGGTAAATGGAACAAATCCACACAAAGACTTGTACAAGGATGTTCATAGCAGCTTTATTAATATTCATAAACTGAAAATAACCTAAATGTCCATCAACAGGAGAATGAATTTAAAAATGGTACATTCATAAATTAGAATATTACTCAAGATAAAAATAATTATGATAAATGCAACAACATGCATGGATCTAAAAAAAATTATGCTGAGTAAAAGAAGCATTACATAAAAGAGTAATATTCAATGTATTCCAATAGTATACAGATTTCCTTTGAACACTACAATTAAAATAATAAAGCAAGATTAAAAAATGTTTTAAGAAAATGGGGCAACATAAGCAGTATGTTGTGAACCATAAACTAAGATCCATCAGGGCTCTCAAATGCTTCCAAAATGCATTACTTAACATCTTCAAACACTTGGCCAGATAACAGGATGTTCTGGAAAACTGGTGGGCAAGGCCCTAAAGTCAAATTAGGAGACTTAAAATATAATTTACCTTAATTTTAGAAGTAGTCAAGTATGGTCTTAGACTGACCACTCTTGATACAAGTGAGTTGTGTCTCAGTTGAATCTGACTTTATCTGCTGGCCTGTCATCTATCAATTCTAACTATTTTCAGGGCCACATCTAGAATTTAGAGAGAAGAGATTAAGGGGTAGAGTGGTCCTTACCGGTTGGGGGTAGGGGGGTACTATCAAGAACAATCTATCATGGTAGGATGGGTGCACAGGTGGGCAGGCTCCACCAAAGCTCAGGACTGGACACCAAGAAAGCTGAAGCAAGGTCAAGAGTACAACACAGGAGATCCTAATATAAAATGTTTTGATATGCCATGATATAATATAATGTAATACCATACACTATAATATCAAACTATTTAAGTCTTTAAAAATTTTTCAGGCGCCTTATTTGATCCTCAGAACACTCTTGCCTGGCTGCCTGGGGCCTAGAACCCAAAGGTGAAGGCAGGGGATACCCCTGGCTGGAGAGGGGAAGTAGGGATGTAACAGTAAAGGCAAAAATCTGTTTATCCTGATGGGAAATCCCAGTGTTCAAGTGCCTCCTGAAGACGGATGGAAAATGATAGGGATTATAACAGAAGCAGGCCCATCACAGGGCAGCTAAGCAGGGGGCTCTCTGGGAGTTACCCACGCCTGGAGAAAGCCTTTTCAGAACAAGTCTATGATACTGTGAATCCTAACACATAAATCAGTGACTCTTTCTGAAACCTCTTTCTTGGAAAAACTAACTGCCTATAATGTTTTCTTGACACATGGGACACAACCAACATAAGTGACTTAGAAAAACACCTTAAATAATTTTCCTTTACTGCATTTCTTTATCCTGGATACCACTCTCCCTGACATCCTATACATGCCGCAATAAAAGATGATAAACCAACAGAATTTCCTTCTAGAATTTCTTTTGTTCTTCCATGGAGAAACAGACCCAAACGTATTTTTCTCACTCTCCCATGGTTGAGGGGGTAAAGAGAGACTGTATTACTGTGGAGATGCTTTAAGCACTTATTAAAGATGTCAGAATGCATTAGGAGTCTTGGGCCAGAATGGGCACAGGGATGGTTTTCAGAAAATACAAGGTAATAATGACAGTGACCCCTCACAGAACCACAGTTCAATATGCCTCACATTATGGAGAATAAAATCCATCTCCTGCCTAGACATTAACATTTATAGAAGGCATAGTTTATGAAACCAGAGGAGAATGTGTAGCAAAACAGTCAATATCAGAGTAACACTAGGGGAAACCATCTTTAGGTTTAAAAACTTTTATATGAAATAAAAATTCACTCTGTCTAGGAGGAATACACACTCACACATGGACACACACATACATACATATGCATTTATCTATAAACAAATGCTGTACATGTACACATACACAAACACACACACATACACACACACACACACAGACTTATATGTATGGTACTGCTGGGATGGAATCTGCTTAGCCCTCCCTCCCAAGTGTGGGATACTATTTGTTTTGAAATAGAAAGTATAATTGACTAGATTTTTAAAAATTTCCCCACTTAAATAAAATCTTTAAAAAGTTTTAAAAGCTGTATCTAAAGGTAAGATAGCAAAAATAATATTTACATTGGATCCCAACCTATGTGACTACTGACCCAAGAGGAGGCATGCAGCTATTTTACCTGTATCCTACCTTCACCCTTGCACCGCCCCCCACCCGGTTCAGAATTTCCCCCTCTAGCTTCAGGAATGGCCATGGGATGGTCAGAAAGACCCCTTTAAGTACTTAAGAAAATTCTTTCTAGCTAGGCCATATAATTTTCATTTCCCCTAGAAATACCTTCACAGAATGACAGTGTAATATGATGATTAGTATTCCTTTTGTAGGCACTTAGATTGTTGATATGTTGGCCCTGGCATGTCAGCTACCACTCTTATTTCCTCTCTTCTGAAACTACTTTGAAATCTCTCATCAGTTGAATTTGTCTCTTTAATTTTCTTTGGCAGGGGTTGGTGTAGGCGGGAGTGTACTATTTGATTCCTTCATTGTCTTTTATTTGGGTTTCACAGGAACTGCCACGTTTAACTGACATCTTACCTTAGTTTTAAGAAAACCTAAAGTTAATCTTGATTTCCATTGCAGTAGCTAGCCTTAGCCTAGATTTCTTTAACTTTTAATTATTTTGCTCCTGTTTTTAAAAAATCCGTATAGTTTTCCTAATGTTATTTATTTCACGAAATTTAAGATTATAAGATTATAAAACAATTCTATGAAACACTAAGAAAAAACCCTGCCAATTAACCTATGAAACAATGCTATCATCTCTTGATTTTAAGATGTATCCTGTTTCAGAGAGATAAAAATGAGAAAAAAATGTGCATTCTTAGAATTGATAAAATATGGTATCTGTCTAGTATTATTTGCTCTTCAAATTCTGTATGGAAGCAAATGGGATGTTTATAATGAACGAGTGTTTGAGCCCTCACACTGCACTGTGCTTCCTGCTTTGGTGAGCTATTGACAAAAAGGGCTGGCTGACTGGTACAGCTGTTGGTGTCCTGGCTATACAGGGGTACACACTCATAGATGCATGATTGTCAGAGTTGTACATAGTTAAAAGCTTCCTCCTATGATATCTGCATCTTTAAATCCCACAGCAATGACAAACCCTGCAAATGATATGTACTCAATAATGTTTTTTTGGATTGATTTCCAAGTAGCTTAAATGATAAATTCATAGAAGAAAAGCTGGTTGCAAACTTTTATTAGCTATTATTTTTATCATATGCCAAGTTAAACAATTGATTAAATGTAAAGTAGATTTTGATATTGTTTAATGACAGTAAATAAGGTACCAAACACAATGCTTGACCCAGAGAAGGTTTTCAAGTAAGTATGTGCTGAGTAAACCAAATTAACTGATCTTTCTACAGGTACCATGAAACAGAATGTCCAAATGTCCAGGGGTACAGTTGAAATAGATAAAATAACTCAGTTCACTCAGCTGCTTATGGTTTTGATGTCCTCTCACAGGGTATTACAGGGTTCCACAGATCATGTTCTGTAAGACTGATCAACACAGTACAGAATTCAGGATCACATTGTGGTCCAGGCGGAAAGCTAATCAACTTTGTGACCTGGGGTGAGAGCTGCAGCTCGAGCTCCTCATCTATAAAAGGGAAGAATTGAACTAAGTGAGCTCCAAAGGCCTCTTCCAGCTCTTTATGTTGATTTTAAAAAATGAACATAAATGAAGTCATGAGTAGATCTATTACTGAGCTACCATTGCAATCCTGATCCCTTTAACCTTGAATGAAACTCCAAGGACAGATCTTCACATCTTCCAAGGATGCTTTTTCTCATTACCATTCATGGGAAAGACTTCTTAATTAATCTGCCTTTGATAATAATCAGATTTCCATGAAAATGGGTCTATCAAGTAGAAAAGGAACAGTAATAATTTCAGGTAATAGAAGGTGAAGGGGAAGAAAAATATCTTCTTTTCCTTCTATCCTCCTAACATTCTCGTTTGGGGCCCTTGCAATAAAAGACAGATGAATAAAAGCACACAAATTTATTTAATGTAAGTATTATGTGACACTGGAGCCTTCACAAGGAAATGAAGGGCCAAAGAGATGTTAACCCTAAGCATTTTTATGCTAGGTTTGGGGAAGAGTGCAAAGTTGTGGAAAAATATGATGGGACAAAAGGGTATGATCTAAGGATAGTAAACCAGGGAAGTGTAGCAGGCCTGTTTAGATCCTCTCGGCGTCCCTCCGTCTTTGGAGATGAGGATGCTCCTTTTCTCTGGGAATAAGGAAAGGACCTCTCACATGGGAATCTTATGACCTGCTTCAGAGGAAAGTCAGAGACTCTCCTCCTGCACTTGCTGTTTCTCAAATTCCTTCAGCTTAAAATATTCAAAATGCCAAGATGTCATATTTTGGGGTGGCATGTACAGAACCTCATCAAATGCTGTTTAACTAATAACATGGATTGGGTTTAAATCAGAACAACATAATCTAATTGGGTATTACATATTCATACCTCTGACCACTGAATCTCTCCCTAATGGGGCTCTCCAGCATTTTGCAGGTATGGAAATTAGTTGTTTCTGATAGGACAGCCAATTTTCCTTTTTTTTAAGACATGTCATAAGGATACATTCAAGTGGAAAATACTCAATTGCCTATTACTAGTTGCAATGTATTAAAAGTGGAGAGTCCATTTTCACAAATAGAACAATATCGTTTAGGAATGCAAAAATAAATTTCTCTGACACAGCCAAAAGGCAATGAAAGCCCTTAATTTTAATTTTTGATAGTTTATCATCCATCCAACAGGGGCTTAATGACACACTGGGAAGTACTAGCTGATAAGGCAGGAGGGCTGAGATAATTCAATCTGCAGACATTGAACAGAAAGGAAGATCCTTGGGAAAGGTTAATATATTTGAGAGCAGCCTGGTGTGGTGCCTCATGCCTGTAATCCCAGCATTTCGGGGGGCCGACGCAGGTGGATCACTTGAGGTCAGGAATTTGAGAACAGCATGGTCCAACATGGTGAAATTCCATCTCTATTAAAAAATACAAAAATTAGCTGGGCATGGTGATGGGTTCCTGTAATCCCAGCTACTCAGGAGGCTGAGGCAGAAGAATCGCTTGAACATAGGAGGTGGATGTTGCAGTGAGCTGAGATCATGGCACTGCACTCCACTTGGGCGACAGAGCGAGATTCTGTCTCATTTTAAAAAAATAATGAAAGCATTGATAGAAAATAAATGATATGTGATCTTATGAAATGCAGTGGTTAACAGTTTAAGACTCTTTAAACACAAAGGCTAAAGTACATAGAAGAAGGAAATAATTATTCTCTTCATATATATCAGGATAACTCTAAATAGAATATGGAGTTTTCAGTGTCAAAAGGAGATAAAAACCTTGGCGTGAATTCAAAGAATGGCAGCAGCAAGTGAGTAGCACAAGGTGATTGAATTCTGAGACAAGATTAAGGGAGGGTAGGGTGTGCAGGCTGGCCTGTGCAGCTCACTGCCATCGAGGAGATTGGCTGGGAGAGTGTGTTGCCTGGGACATGAGAGCAGCAGTTTCACACTCACTTCATATTTGCCTAATAGGGAAACTGAGGCACTGGGGAAATTGTAGGACTGATTTGAAAGCTTCCATCAGTGGTGTTCCTGACAAAAACTAATCTCCAGATTCTGTAAATGCCCTGTCAGCTAAAATAATCAGAGAAAATTTAGTTTGTATAAGAAAATTTAGTTTGTAAACTGCTTATACAAGATCCCGTGAGGGAATCTTAGACTCTTGAATCTATTTTCATTGAGCTGTTTCCAGACTGGAGGTGACACTAAATGTTCCTGGATAATATTAGCCAAGTGTTAGGAGTCTTGGTCCTGGACATTTACATCCCCAAGCATGAATGAGCTTCCCAAAGCAGAAAACTGATGGTAGCATTGTCCCCTCACTCCCTTGCTGCCCCTGTCTGATGTGGGTGACCTACAGCTTCCTACCATCACAGCTGGCACCCCATGGAGCTGCAATGACAGGCACAACTCTGTTTTCTTGAGAACACCCTGGTGTCTCACTCACCTTCGTATTCTTTGCACCCACATTCAGCCTGGAACTTGATAGGTGTTCATTAATGTTTGTTGAATAATAAGACTGACAGCTTTTTCAAAGAGGATGTTTCAAGGAGGAGTGTAGCTAATTAGCTAAAGGAAATACAGTCTACATGTGTGGAGTTTCTAGATAATGTGCTCCAAAGGGGAAACTCGTTCCCATGAACTTTGATGGGTTCCCATTCTTTTCTCTTATTTCCAGAAGTTTTTAATAACGAACAGCCCTAGACTGAGCCAAGATGGCTAATAAAGCATTTTAACTAAGGCATGAAGAAATGTTTTCTACAGTGACAGCTATCTTTGATCCTGACTGAGGAATCAACTAGAGAATCAACAGAACTGGTGATTGTAGATTTTTCAAATATTCTCCAAAGGGAGAACTGTGTAAGTCAAACAGTCCCACTTGTTCCTTCTGTGATGCAATCTGATCTACTAAGCAAAAAGCATTTAGTTTTCTTCTGTCTTCTGTGGTGAAGGAGAGGCCAGATCACAAATCAGGCACAAATCCTGTTGCTGCGGCTCCAAGTCAACAGCCATCTGAAGACTGATGCCTGGATTTTAGCTGTTCAAGTTCAAATGCTTTCTCCGACATCAAATACTCTTCTCTGACATCAGTTAAACATAGTTGGCTTTAGAACAAAAAAGGTTTAAGCTCTTATTTTCCTATCATGGGGAATTAAGAAGTACAGAATAAATTTAGATCCAGGAGTGGGAGACTCAGAAGAAGCTGGGAAAGAAGGAAAAAGGGTCAGAATAAAGAGAGGAGAACAAGAGGCTAAAACATTGAACTCAACTGTTAGATCTTCACACACACATGCACACACACACCACTGACCACTGAGAGAAGGTCTTTGAAAACATCACCATAGAAATAGATCTAATTTGTCCACTGCCAGCTTGAACCTAATTATCTTTCTGGGACCAATATTCCTTTCAAAGAAGATGGCAGAGTAATCGTCTCTTTCTTTCTTCACCCCAGCACTCTACCTGGAACCCCACCACTACTGGTCTGCTACCATCACCTGATGGGATGGGTTTGAAACTAGGACATCCACTCTGGCCCTTTATTTGCTAATCTGGGCCTAGCATTAATAGCTCCGCCTCCAAACTGCCTAGGAATTCTCAGAGGAGTATCTCCATCAATCCCTTTGTTTGTCTTCAGGGAAGTCCCTCCCTCTTTCCCCTCAATTGGAATCTCAGATTCATCTCACAAGGGGCATGAGCTTATGCAATTTCCTGTTTTTGATTCCTCTACTATCCCCCAAACTTACTTACATTCAACTCATCTTCAGGGGATTAAATGGATTAAGTCCAGTCCTCCATCTGTGCTCTTGACCATATCTTCTCCAGTAAACTATACATCCATATTTTATCTGCCATCCCCAATTGCATTTCTATATTGTCAATCATTAGCACTCTTCTGACTCTTTTCTCTCCATTGGTTCTGTTTCCTTGTAGTTATGATCCCTCTTTCTTTTCCCTTTTCAACCAAATTCTCAAATACACCCTTACCTCTTCCACCCATTCATATAGATTCTGCCCATTGCAATCTGATTTTCACCTGTCCCCCTTCCCAATTTAATAAAAATCATCCTGCATTTGGCTTACAAAATCTAATGAACACCCTTTGGTCCTTAACCTCTTGGTTGAACTTCAAACTGGTGATGATGTTTTCCTTTCTCAAACTCTTTCCTTCCTGGACTTTCATGATCCTATGGTCTCCTGGTTTTCCTGAGTCCTCTTTAAACCATTTGTTTTCCAGTTTTTTTTTTTTTTTTCCTGGATCTTCCTTCTGTGCTTACTCCTCAAATGTGAATTGTCCCCAGGGTTTTATTCTCATTGTACTCTTCTCACCATTCTATAAAATCTCCCTAGGTGATCTCATTCACTCAAATGTTTTACTAGTATTTAACTTTTCTATATTTCTAATTGTGTGCTGCACTTCTGTATTTGAATATTCCACAGTCAAAACTAAACTCACTTACCTTCCTCTAAACCAGCTTTCCTTTCTTTTTTTTTTTTTTTTAAATTATACTTTAAGTTCTAGGGTACATGTGGATAACATGCAGGTTTGTTACATATGTATACCTGTGCCATGTTGGCGTGCTGCACCCATCAACTCGTCAGCACCCATCAACTCGTCATTTACATCAGGTATAACTCCCAACGCAATCCCTCCCCCCTCCCCCCTCCCCGTGATAGGCCCCGGTGTGTGATGTTCCCCTTCCCAAGTCCAAGTGATCTCATTGTTCAGTTCCCACCTATGAGTGAGAACATGCGGTGTTTGGTTTTCTGTTCTTGTGATAGTTTGCTGAGAATGATGGTTTCCAGCTGCATCCATGTCCCTACAAAGGACACAAACTCATCCTTTTTTATGGCTGCATAGTATTCCATGGTGTATATGTGCCACATTTTCTTAATCCAGTCAAACTATACTACAAGGCTACAGTAACCAAAACAGCATGGTACTGGTACCAGCTTTCCTTTCTTTAATGTCTGCTCCAGTTGGAGATATCACCATCCACCCAATCCTCACACTAGAAGCCTAATCCTAATTTGACTCTTGCCTCTTACTCATATACCCCAGGGACAAGTAATCACAAAGTCCTTGATTATTTTGATTCTTATGTAGCTCTGCAATTTATCTTCTCCCAGGTCTAGTTCAGGTGCTCGAAACCTTTTTATTTATTTATTTTTAGATTATAGCCACAACCCCCTTATTTATCTTCTTCCTTTCAGCTTTGTATAACTCAATCCATTCTCCATACTTTAGTCAGACTGATCTTTCTAGACCATAAGTCTGATGTTACTTCCATGCTTAAAACTCTTCAGTGACTGCCTAGCCACTCACTTTCTTAACACTTTATGTTCACAAATGCTGAACTATTTGAAATTCTTTTATATATCCTGTGCTGATTCTTGCATCCAAGCCTTAACACTGTTCCTCCTGTTGGATATCTTTCTCTCTAGTCACTACTTCATGCTTACTTATTCTTTCAGACTTAGGTTAAGAGTAACTTTTTCTAGGAAGCTTTTTCTGACATTCTCCCATGCCCTCGCCTGCTTCTCTGCACACCCCTATTGCTAAGGTTTGTGCCTCTCCTTGAGTGCACTGTTTTTGATTACCCAGTTAATATGTCTAGCTCTCCCATCCGTTTAATATGTCCCTCTCTTGAGGGCAAGAACCAAGTCTTTATATCCTTAGAACTGCAGTGCCTGATTTATGTTTGATGTTCAGTAAATGTGTATTGAGTGAATCAGTAGTGAAATGCTGGATCCTTTTCATGAAATACAAGAAAGATGAGGCTATCAGATTCTGCTGATTTTGAAGTGCCTTATAAGAGTGAAAGTCATTGGAAGGTAACTGATTTAAAAGAAGAATGGAGCTAGAGCCCAAGGCCCAAGAAAGGTCAGAAGATAAACTCTGGTAACAGATTCATTGTGGACAAGGACCCAATGAGAGACTGTAAGGGAGATAACCACATACATAAAGACCCCCAGGAAGCAATGGCAGACAAGACTGATGGCTTTTGGAATCTGGGCAGTAACACTTTCCTTTTTATAACATAGCCCAGGATTTCTTTATGGCCATAACTTGTTTGTTTCTCGAGGGGCCTGTAGGTCAAGGTATAAGACTACTGACTGAAGGGCGCTGGGGGCTACAGGGTCCATGAAACAGTGTATGTCATGGCAAAAAACAAAACAACAACAACAAAAAACCCAACTCTCTCGAATAGGACAGAGGATCAGTAGGTCGGCCCTGGGAGGAAGATCTGTGTTCACTATGGTACTAAGGTAGGTGAATCTACTCTTTGTTCAGATAGTCTGGAAGGTTAAGAACTAATAGCAATGCCAAGCAGTGGCTTGAAGGGGTTTTGAGGGTACTTGAGTCAACTTATAATCACCACCAGTTCCCTTCGCTCAAAATGAACCTACAATCTAACTATAAACAGTGTGTTTGCAGTCCTGATTTTCACCTGTTCCCTTCCCCAATTTAATAAAAGTCCTCCTGCATTTGGCTTACAAAATCTAATGAACACCCTTTGGTCCTTAACTTCTCTGTTGAACTTCAAACCAGTGATGATGTTTTCCTTTCTCAAACTCTTTACTTCCTTAGCTTTCATGACCCTATGGTCTCCTGGTTTACCTGAGTCCATAGATCTTTTAAACCATTCTTTTTTCTATTTTTTTTTTCTTGGATCTTCTTTCTGTGCTTGCTCCTCAAATGTGAATTTCACCCCAGGGTTTTATTCTCATTGTATTCTTCTTATCATTCTATAAAATCATTCATTGATTCAGGAATATCGTATGTAAATTAGGCACTGCAGTTCTGAGGATATAAAGATTTGGTTCTTGTCCTCAAGAGAGGGACATATTAAACAGATGGAAGAGCTAGGAATACAAGACAAATTCCTTAGCTGCCCTTTCCAAAAAGATTACCTCCCTGAAGCCCCTTCTATATGAAAGTTCTGGTGACACTGCTTGCAGGAATGACATTTGCAGGTAGGAGGAAAGTAGGCTTCTTAATATTTAGAGGGCAACGTGGTCAGACACAGTGGTTCATGCCTGTAATCCCAGCACTTTGGGAGGCTAAGGTGGGAGGATCACCTGAGCCCAGGGAGGCGGAGGTTGCAGTGAGCGGTGATTGAGCCACTGCACTGTAGCCTGGGTAACAGAGTGAGACTCCATCTCAATAAATAAATAAATAAACAAACAAATAAATAAATAGTAACACAAAGAAGCACACCACAGGGACTCTCTGGGCAGGTTGCTTGTTTCTGTTTTTTCTTTTTTTTTTTTAGATCTCTTCGGGCACTATCAGCTGTTCTCATTCATTTTGCACATATTAAAAATAGGTGTATTTGCCAATAATATATGAAAATTGCATATAACACTTTTTGTGAATTTTATGGTCAGAATTGTCTAGGTCCTTATACTCAATTTCTATTATATTCTATAAATAAGGTAAGCTCAAAATTTATTTTCAAGGTTGATTCTTCTCAAAGTAAGTAGAGGCATGTCAGATACTTAATGAAAACCCTTGAAGAGAATTCTGAGAAGCAAGGGAGATGAGAAAATGGTACAGTGGAAACAGCAATAGTTGGAAAACCAGGGGTCTTGATATCTAGCTCTGGTTCGGTGGTTAATTGGGTCAGGCAAAATGGAGAAACTGGGATTCCCGCTTAGACTCCTTCCAACATTCACATTGAAATAGTCAGTCATTTGCAAAATATTCTTAACCCCTTAGTCTTCTGTTATTTGTGTTCCATTTCCATTTACTCAGAAACAAAAGTATGCTTAAGTCATTTATTATAGCCATTAGACATTTATAATGATTAATGAATTACTTATTCATCAAAAGCAGTTACCATTGTCTAGTGAAACTCTCATGGATTATATTTTACTTAAAATGTACAGGGTACCCTTTTTTGTCCTTTCTCCAGGATCTGCATACATGGAGTGTCATATTTTCCATCTGGTGTTTTATTGTCACTCTTCTTTAACTCCAATTCTGCCTTTTCTTCTTTCATAACAGTAATATCTACAAAATATTGCCAGTATCAAAACCCTAAGGGTGCACGGGATTGGGGGAAAAAATCTCAAATAAGCAAATACATAAATTCTTAAATAAAATACAACTTATAATGTCAAAAAGATACCTTATATATAATTTTAGAGTAGGTAGTTAGGTTTCTGTTTATAAAAAATGTATAATATAGATGAATTTTGACAATATCCATGTTTGCCATTCTCACATTTTCATAACATTTTAAAAATTGTATTTTCTAGAGGACATCTCACTAGTTCCTCTTTCCTTTCCCCTAAAGACTCCAATAGGATTAGGAAATCTGAAAGCTGCTATTTCCTTTGAGCAGTCTTTCATAGATTTAGCATTTGCCAAAACTCTTACTTCAAAAATGTAAAGTACTTTAAAGGGCTTTCTGAATAAGCCCCTCTATTTTACTTCTCTAAAAATTAGTAATCCATTAATGATATTGTAGGACTTTTATGTTACTTATCCAGCAGAGCTTGTTCCTGTCCCTGTCCCTGCCCCCTTCATAGAACTTAAGTGAATGCAGGCACATGCTGGTGGACTGATGTGACATATTCCTTTTCAGTGAGAGTTGAAGCAGTGGTGTTCTGAGTAGACAATTAGACCATCTCTATTCGTTGGACTTTCTCTGGTTGACAATCATGAGTGGCAAATATAATTGAAAAATTCACTTGATATGACACCTAGGGAATTTCTATAATTTCTTAATTTTGTCAGGCTTTTTCATAATTACCTAATTCTTGAGTCCACTTGTATTGCTTGGACACAATTAAGAGATCTGATTTAGCAGTAAATATTTCCAAGCTGCAACGCAATAATCTCCTATTCCAAATGTCAATCATTCCACTCTGCCTCTTTCAATTTGTGCTCTTTTGTGTATGGATGTCATCCTCACTGACACCAAAATTAAGTGGAATACTATTCCTTTTTAACAAAGACAAAGGAGAAAGCTTAGATGGTGAATTCATAACGGGATAAGGAACATACAATATACAGTGTGCAAAGCAAAGCATTGTGACCAGAATAAATTATACTGTTGAGAGAAGAGGGGACTGTCTCTCACTAACCACCTGTTTATCATGACTGGCCACTGAGGTGAGCTGGTTGAAGGAAGACCAAAACAGTAACATGCATCTCCTAACCTTTACGCAGGCCCTGGTGTTAGGAGGAAAGAGCCATTGCAGTGACTGATGTAGGTGTGAAGGTAGCTGTGAACAGAGGTGACAAAATAATTCCAAAGGGAGCAAAATAACTCCAGTGGGAAAATGATCTCACACTAGTTGGTATTTCATTTATATCTCAAGTTTCCTAAGTTCATTCCTATACCATTTAATAGCCATTCACTACCTTTGCATTGTTTACTTAATATTTGTCTTTTCTTTTTTTCTTTTTTCTTTTTCTTTTTCTTTCTTTTTTTGAGATGGAGTCTCACTCTGTCACCCAGACTGGAGTGCAGTGGTGTGATCTCGGCTCACTGCAACCTCCGCCTCCCAGGTTCAAGTGATTCTCGTGCCTCAGCCTCCCCAGTAGCTAGGATTACAGATGCCCGCCACCACACTGGCTAATTTTTGTATTTTTAATAGAGACAGGGTTTCACCATGTTGGCCAGGCTGGTCTCAAAGTCCTGACCTCAGGTGATCCGCCCGCCTCAGCCTCCCAAAGTGCAGGGATTACAGGTGTGAGCCACTATGCCTGGCCAACATTTGTCTTTAAATCAACTCATTTTCCCTCCCCAAATGAATTGATTGAAAGGAAACTTCCTATATTACCTTTAATGAAAAATGGATATCAATTGCCAGAAGTAAAAAGAGATTGTTAATATAAATGAAAATGGAACAATCCTATTTAATTCTAGTTAAATTTAGTGGTCAATCAAAAGCTATCCTTTTAGACCTGCTCTTTCTATTTAAAAGGGAACTGGTTAATGTTAGAGAGGTGTTTAAGACATATTAGCATCAACTTGAGACTCTTTTTCTGTTTTAGCAGGATTGTAAAATAATTGAGGAGGAAATGCCTTTCTCATTTATGATTCAGTATTATTCAATGTGGACCCTAAAATGCCTACTCAGCAGTGAAATTACAGACTTAGGAAAACACTGATCTACTTTAGTCCCTATAGAAGATTAACCCTTGAAAGCAGAGCATTTTTGAGATAGCTAATAGAGTAATATAGAACCTTTTGCTCTTTTCCAAAATCATTAAGCAGATATACAACATAGTAGATTGCATTTTTCAAAAAGAAATAGATGTAGTTCTATAAAATTGGGTTATATAAAAATTGTTGACTATTATTACGAATGTTCCCACTGCTTGAATAAAAGAAAACCTCCCAAAAGGCTTGACTTAAGTCCTTAAAGCCATAAAATTATGTCCATGAATCCATAAAATTCTTCCTCCTCCCTACTAGAATACTAATTCTTTTGAACTAAAACAGACTTGATCATTTACCTCACCTAAATTCACATTTCTCTCTTGCTCTAAAGCCACATCTCCAAAAGGCTAACCATAGATGAGCCTAAAATTATAGTTGCATGTTCTTTTAAGAGCTTTTGTCTTTTATAACATAATATATTAGGTTGGTGCAAAAGTAACTGCAGTTTTTGCCACTATACACAATGGCAAAAATCACAATAACTTTTGCACCAACACAAATAGATTCAAATCTGTGTGGAAAATACTTGCAAACACCACCACTTTTTGATCTGGCACATTTGTTTCTTCAAAGTCAGAGGATATATCTTTTGAAAAGAACAAAATAGTTCACTTAAAATCTGCCCTTTAAAACAGACTGACAACCAGAAGAATAGCCACCAAATGGCTCAGGGTGGTTAACTCTGGGAGGAAAGGGGGAAGATTTCAGAAGGTTTTTATATTCTAATTTACATACTTAAAAATAAGAAAAAGTGTGCGTGTGTTTACATAAATTTTAGAAAGATTTTGCCAAAATGGAATGCATCCAGAGAATCATCAAGATGCCAAATATTTTGAACCCTATCCTCTGTCCTCTGAGGGATTCTTGGGAGAATGAAAATAGTGAGAAGGTTTAGCCTTGCGAAGACTTGGTTGTCTCCAAATACCTACAGGGCTACAACGGCAGGGGAGAAAAAAGGAATGAAATATGTGTGACGCTTCTTCTGAGGCAGAATTCAGGTTAATCAGTGAACGTAACAGGGAAGCAGGTTTTTGTCTCCATCCAAAGAGCATTTTTCATATAATCCGACCCATCAGTGGATTTGGCATCATTCAAAGAAGTGAGCTGCTTTTCAGTATTTTGTCCAGAAAAGGCTTGGATGTCACTTGCCAGGAACTTCAAGGATGAGATGGCTGCATGGTGAGGAAGAAAAGCTGGAGAAAGGAGGGGTGTTAAGGCTCCTTCTGAACAGAAGATGCTGTGATTTGTGCTAAAACACAGAACTCTATCCTGCACCTCATCCTTTGCCACTGATTATTGAAGCTCTTTGAAAATTAAAAAAAAAAAAAACCCTGAAGACTGAGGAAAGAGTTTGGTTTAATGAAGGAATAATTTATGGTCTCTTGACTGAAAGAAATGATAAGTTTTTATTTTTTTCATGGCCTTTTCATTTTACAGTCTAAAGTAGATACTTCAGGGCATCATGTAAAAATAAGAAGTATGAATTACTAACATCATAATCCATTTAGGGTAAAGTTGATGAAAGGGTTTATAAGAGGTTTTTAACACCGAGGCAAGGTGAATTTAAGCAGAGTGTGAAATATAATCAAATTAACATTTAATTCAGATGCTATTCTGACTCACATTTGCTGGGTTCTCCAAAAAAGCTCTTTTTACCAGGTGAACACTAAGGGCAAGATGTTTGAGTAATATGAAAATGTCTGAGTCTTTACAAGATAATAACAGCCAATATTCCAGAATGATTATTAGATGGGAAAGCAGGATTATTTAAGTAGGGTATAAATTTACATTTAGGAGCGCATAAGAAAGCAGCATAGAACTTATTAAGAACAATCTATTGGGGAGAAGAGCAGAAAAGATAACTGTTGGGTACTGGGCTTAATTCCTGAGTGATGAAATAATCTGTACAACAAACCCCCGTGACATGAGTTTACCTATGTAACAAACTTTCACATGTACCCCCAAACCTAAAATAAAAGTTAGAAAAAGAACAATCTCGTGGTGGATGGACACTGATGATAGCAGAGACAGCTGCTAGGCATCTATTCTAAGACAAACAGGGACAGGTACTGGAAAAAGGTTTGCTTCAGATAGAGAATCTGTCCATTTCTCAGGGAGACTGAAGTTCAAGAAAATTGCTCCATTATTTTTGCGTTATGACATAATAGACATGTGCAAATCATGCCATCAAGTCTAAGTTCTGATTGAATCCAGGTCTATCTATGGTTAGTAGACAATAATGTCACTGAGTACATAAAGAGTGGAGCTCCTGAAATTCCACTATTGAAAGTCATTCTTTGGGGTGAAGAACCCTCATATCTGAAAGTCACCCAAGGAAAAGCTGACACATGAGCCACAGTTAGCCAAAGTGTGGTGCCACCAGGAGGGGTGGGAGCAATGCTAACTGCCGAGCATGTGCCAGGGCTAACAAGAGCAGGCAAAAGGTGGAAATGGGGAGGCTTTGATTAATCAATCAATATTGACTGGGCATTTACTCTGTAATACCAAATTTCATTCACCCCACAATTTTCCAATGGCTCATACAAAGTATAGCTTTCATAACACAAAAACAGTCTAATTTAAGCCAGCACTTTAAAAAATGTAAGAGCAAATGTATTTAAGAGAAATTAGCATTTTTGCACAAGACTCTAATGCTTTAAAACACAATGAATCATGTCTCTGTTATAGCAAATATTTATGCTTCTCATGAGCTTAAGATTATTCTTGAAGATAATGAGGAAATTTTAGTCATTGTGGAGAGAGGATAGTATGGCATAGTGGTTGAGCATATAACCTCTGGTGTCAAACAGAGTTGGGTTTGGATCTTATTTCCATTGTTCACAGGTTACCTGACCTGGGGCGAGTTACTCAGCCTTACTAAATCCCCAGTTTTATGTTCTATACAACAGGGAATCAGTAGAATCCACCTTATAGGGCTTGCTGTCAGAATTAAATGACACAATAGCCACCACTGAACATTGTGCCCAGCATATAATAAATATTAGCCATCATTAAGAATATTTTACTTACAACTTTATTAAGAGATCATTGAAAAAAAGTAATTATGTGACATGATGACTATGCTAATCTATTTTACTATAGTAAACATTTTACTGTCTATAGGTATCCCATAACATAGTGTTGTAAATCTCAAATATGCACAATAAAAATTATTTTTACCCCTCCCCTCAAAAAAGAGAGATCACTGAATGACAAGGTATATACAACCGTGTGCAATTCTTTCTATGTTTGCCATGAGTGAGAATATTTATTTGTAGTTTGCAGGTCAAATGCCATTCATTCATTTAAATGTATTTATTGAGTATCAGCTAGATGCTGGTGATACAAAGATGACTAATACATTTCCCTGCCCTCATGTTACCTGGAGTCTTAATGGGACACAGTCATAAAAACAAATACTTATTGCATATTGTAATGGGTGCTAAACTAGAGATAAACATAAGAGACACCATGGCCAAAGGGAAGAAGATAAAGATACAGGAAGATTTCACTTTCCAATTCTCTGTTCTTCAATCACTATATTGCCTATAGTTGTCCATCTATCCATAGCCACAGCACCAAAGATGAGTTGAAAAAAATGTAATAAGCAGCGTTAGAGGTTTTTGAATCCCTAAGGAAGACCAATCACCACATTTATTAATTATTTGGGAGACCTTATTTTGCTTTTGTTCAAACATAATTATGTTAGCCTTTCTCTTTCATATAATTAAATACATGCTTTAATATTTCACCAAAACATTCTGCTATTCTACATCCCAAAGAAGCCCAGTGATGGGAAATCTAATGGCAACCTGAAGAACTGGGCATTGTTTTACAATGCTTTAGGAGATGAATTCTGGTTTCTCTGACCTCTGGAGGGGCACCACCAGTGAGTTTTTTGGGAGAATACACTCTGCACCATGTCATGGGTAGTAGGAGGACAGAGACAACTGGAAAACAGAGCTGACAGATGGGCAGTATGATTCTCAGCACAGCATATAGGCTGCAATCAGGAGTTAGGTTCCACCAGAGGGAGGCTGTACAGATACCAGTAGGTTAGAAGGTAAAGCTAGATTGGACTTTCTGGAATAATGGAAAGAACAGTAGACTGGAAGTAAGATGATCCAAGACCTAATATTAGCTATGCAACAAATTCATTATGTGGCCTTGGCTAAGTTATTTAACATTTACCCATCATGGTTTTCTCAGTGGAAGAATTTCCCATCTCTTCTACAAATACTGAGTATGTACCATAATATAAGTACTAAGATTCAGGAAGAACAGAACTTGGTTCCTGCCTTCAAGGGGCCGATAATTTGGAGAGGAAGATGAGCAAAACACAAGTACCTTTAGCACAAGACATAAAGTGCCACATAGCATTAGAAGCTTAACTAGGATTGCCCATCAGAATCACCTTGGGAGTCTCACCTCCGTATCTACCAAGTCAGTTACTCTTTATAGAGTCTGAATTTGAAAATTTTGAAAATTCTCCCCAGGTGATTCTCAGGTACAAACCTGTTAAGAATCCTATTAGAAACTCTTGGTCTCCAGGATTCCTTAGGAGTCCATAGGAGAGGTGTGGAACTGAAGAGGAGGGTAATATAAAGAAGGGAATTAGACTCATTCTCTTGAACTCCTTCCAGCTCTGACATCTTTGAACCTACAGCATGGAAAAGCACAGCACTTGGGTAGCCATAGTTGGTGTCCCGAAACTTGACTGACAGAGCAGTAGACATACATTGGGGACTAGGGCTCAGAGAGATGAGAGAAAGAGTATCTCAGTTATAGCAGAGGTGGGAGGGTCCACAGGTCAATGCAGGCAGTATGACCATTAGTTCTTCAGTAGTACTGTGTCCATGCTGAGGGTTTTTCCTTTTACTGAAGGAGGCAAGGATCAACCAGAGCAGGTGCAAGCCTGAACTAAGTCCTTGGGTACATCATGAGCAAGCTGAAAGGAAAGAAGTCCCCTTTCCTCAATACCAGCCCTAGTCATCATTTTCTTCATTGTGGATGGTGTCTCTGACAAGACAGTTTTCTTAGACTGACTAAAGTGAGTCTAGAATGTTGCCAAAAAGGGAACGGATAAACATACCTTGTGACTAGAGGAATGCCTTCATCCTAGTCATCCATTGGATTTGACCTGAGAGCTCGTCCAGGTGCTCACCTGATGCTACAGTTGGGTCAGTGCACCAGCTTTGGGGATGTCAGTACATTCAAAGAAAAGAATATAAAAACATCCATATCTCCCTAAACACATAGGTATATCCAAAGTGAATGAAAGCTGCCTTGACACCTCCTGAAGAAGTCTCCGTCAAGCGAGTAGCATCTTCTGAGAATGACCAATGTATCTAGGAGGCCTAAAATGACTCTATGATTAGACACTGCCCCATGGCATGTGTGTTCTTTTGAATATAATTATTGAGACAAAATCATGTAATTCATTAGTAAAGGAAATGAAATTTTTAAAAATATGAGTGATTTCTCAATCACTAGGAATCACATTGGAAACTTTGCTTTTGCAAAAGTTAAGTGAAAGACAATACCATCTAAACACTTAGTTTGATATAAAGCTGACTCTATTTTGTATTCAAGCTATGGAAAATATATAGCTGTTCTGGAAGAAGCTTTGCAAATGAAGCCAAGTTTGCCAAAAATTACAATAGTTATCAAGCGAGGCTGACACAAGAGTGAGAAATGAGCCACAAATACATTAAGAAGAGAAACTCTAACAAAGCCAAGGATAATTTTTAGTTTTTCTTGACAGATTATACCATTTTATTCTTATGAAATACCTCATGCAACCTAGATTTGAAATGGGGAATTACATTTGAGAAATAGTATTTTCCTTTGGTGCTTGAATAAACAGAGAAATGAATGGCACAAAAGGGGGCTAGCTCAATCTTGTGTAGTATTTCCTTAGAGTTTTCATAAAATACTTTAAAATATGAATTAATTCTCATTGAATAGGGTGCAAAACTGGCCCAGTTTCATCATTGAGAAAGAAAGGTATGACACCTAGGGGTGTCAACTGACTAGTGGGAAAGAGATCAGAACAAGGGTCAGGCTCATGGTACGGCCTTCTAACATCTCGTTTTAATACCATGAGCCATCTTTGGTTCTGTGGATGTGAAAACCCATCATTTTTCCTCTTTAATATTAAAAAAACCCTGGAGGCCCTTGTATAAATATTTTTCATTTTCAACTCATTTCGTAAACATGAATAAAATGACTTGTCATGAGAGGTCAGGGTATTTTTATTTCCAGATGTGGATGCTGAGGGTGAGATGTGTAGGAAGAAGGTGAGTTTTTGTTTTTGAGAGACAGGGTCTTGCTCTGTCACACAGGCTGGCGTGCAGCGATGTGATTACGACTCTCTGCAGCCTCATCCTTCTGGGCTCAAGCAATCTTCTTACCTCAGCCTCCTGAGTAGCTAGGACTACAGGTGCAGGCCACCATGCCAGGCTAATTTTTTTGGTTTTATTTTTGTAGAGTCGAGTTCTGACTATGTTGCCCATACCGGTCTTGAACTCCTGGGCCCAAAAGCCTCCCACCCCGACCTCCTAAAGTGCTGGAATTACAGGTATGAGCCATGATGCCCAGCCATGAGAAGGTGAGTTCTGAGTCACAAAATTGATTAGGGCTTTCCTCCCAGTTCCTACCTCTAGTTGGCTCTTCTGGTTGAAAATGCCTTTTCCCTCTGGTGAATGGCTGGCCATGGGCCTTAACAGTACATCATACTTGTTGGCTCTGTCACATATAATCACAAACAGTCATCACTTAACAATGGTTGCTCCAGGATGGGAGCCAAGAGTTTCTGTTGACTAATTGAATATTTGGAGTGATAGGTCATATGGCAAAATTGTTGGGAATGATAGACAGACAGATAGGTAGGTAGGTAGGTAGATAGATAGATAGATAGATAGATAGATAGATAGATAGATAGATAGACAGACAGATAAATAGGAAGGTAAAGTGTGGGGCCACTTATGCAAGTGCAGGGAAACTTGAGAAATTAGAAAAAAAGGCTGTTATCCAGTAAGAGGAAATGCATACATTTGTTGAATGGTTTTCATTGAAGTACCAGGCCATAAGTAATCTGTATTTTAAGTTAGTATTTTCCTAGGATTTAAACATTCAAACAGCTTTCATTTCTCTTCCTCATTTTCCTGTCAATTCCTTCTCTTCTCTTTCTTTTTTTTCTCTTCTCTCTTAACACAGTTTCCCCTTGTGTCTGCTGAACAAAACTGTTTTGGAAATGTTGACCAATTTAACTAATAGACCAGATTAGTCCTGATTCTTAAATACAGCTTTTTGAAGAATGCTCAAATAAATAGCAACATTTTATCTCATACATTAGCATCTTAAATGTATTATTTAAAGCACAGAAGTTTCTTATTAGGAGGTGGACTCAAATTTATGATTTTTTTCTGAGAGATTTTAATTTCTTTCAAAATATCTATGAGCCACAGAGCTGAATAAAGTTATCTCCACAGGACTTAATATTTTTCAGTAAATCTGTCATCTCATATGTTTGAATGCTTAGGTGATTTCAAAGACTTATTTGTACTTTTCTAAAATCTACTGGTTCACTATTTTAACTCATTATATTTTCTATTGATGATAAATTAAGCCATTGCAAAATGACTTTCCAGATCAATGCAGGCCACAAAAAGTTGTTTAACTTTCCAGGTTCATAAGATTCCATCACTGACTTCTTTTGGCTCACATTTCATGATCACTAGTGGAGAGTCATTGCTGATGGCAGCAGTCAGCATGAGTAATTCACATTCACATGGCCAACACCTGAGTCTCTATTCTAGCACTACGAGGAATTTGGTGTTCCTCTCCCCAGTCTCTCAACCCCATGTGAATCCCGGTACACTTTTCTCCCACAGAAAGCCCAGGTGGATGTTCTGGAGTGGCGCTGTCAGGTTTCAGAAGCAGAGATCCCGGCAGTGGTCTGTTATCAAAAGGTCAATGGGCCCATCCTGAGCTACTTCCCACTGCCTTCCAAAGCAAACTGGGTGCATACTCACATCCAACTGCCTCAGTCATGGGCCTGCCAGCCAAAAGAGTCTACAGAAAGACATTCAGGAAAACATAGTTCTCTACATCAAAATCTGCCTGTTTCCTTTCTTTCTCATATGAAAACTTAACTTTTATTTAGATGATCAGATTATATGAGGTATCTAGATGGATTCATAGTATTATTCAAATATGTGCTATCCTTTGCAATAACCAGCTTTAGATCTTACACATCACAGGCACTCAATAAATATTGGTTGAATGGAATGAAATAGAATTGAATGTCATCAGTTCCTCTGCTGGCTGTTTTATCTACCCTAGTGGCATATTTTATAATTCAGGGAAGGATTTTCTAAAAGTACATTACTATATCAAGAATTACTGCATCTGGGATATGATTAGCAAAGCTAAGACCCTAACTCAGTCCTCCAAACATCATTCAGTAGAAGCAGTGCTAATAGAACTCATAACATGGTATTATGGGCATAGGTTTTAAGTGAAACAAACATAAGTGAAAATCCTGATTCTGTCAGGTGTGTGACCTAGGATGGATTACTGGATCAGATCACTCTATTCTTGAGTTTTCTCTTTTATACAATAATAGTAGCCACATCATAGGATTGTTGAGAGGATCAAATGAGATATTGTATGTGTAGCATTTAACCTAATGCCTGGCACATAATGAGCACCCCAAAAATGGTAGCTGTTACTATTGTTATTAGGTATTTTCTATGGCAGAAAAATCAGTTTATGCAACTCCATTTGCTTAATATTCAGCTACTATTTAATGGCAAATTTAATATTTCTGTTTATCCAGCTGTCCTTGTCTGTTCAGGCTACTATAACAGAATATCACAGGCTGGGTGACTTATAAACACAGAAATTTATTTCTCATAGTTCTGGAGTCTCAGAAGTCTAAGATCAAAGTGCTGGCAGATTTGGTGTGTGGTGAGAGCCTGCTTCCTGGCTTAAAGTCTCCTTGCTGTGTTCTTCCATGGTGAAACAGGCAGGGATGCTGATATGGTTTGGCTGTATTCCCACCCAAATCTCATCTTGAATTGTAACTCCCACAATTCCCATGTGCTGTGGGAGGAACCCCATGGGAAATGATTGAATTATGGGGGTGGGTCTTTCCTGCACTGTTCTCATGATAGTGAATGAGTCCCACGAGATCTGATGGTTTTAAAAATGGGAGTTTCCTTGCATAATCTCTTTCTTTGCCTGCTGCCATCCATAGCAGGCAAAGAAACTTGCTCCTCCTTGCCTTCCGCCATGATTGTGAGGCCTTCCCAGCTATGTGGAACTGTAAGTCCATTAAACCTCTTTTTCTTCTCAGTTTTGGGTATGTCTTTATCAACAGTGTGAAAAAGGACTAACACAGTAAATTGGTACCAGTAGAGTGGGGTGTTGCTGAAAAGATACCTGAAAATGTGAAAGCAACTTTGGAACTGGGTAGAAGACAGAGACTGGAACAGTTTGGAGGGCTCAGAAGAAGACCGTAAAACTGTGGGAAAGTTTGGAACTTTCTAGAAACTTGTTGAATGGCTTTCAACATGTTGATAATATGGACAATGACATTCAGGCTGAAGTGGTCTCAGATGGAGATGAGGAACTCGTTGGGAACTGGAGCAAAGGTGGCTCTTGTTTTGTTTTAGCAAAGAGACTGGGGCATTCTGCCCCTGCCCTAGAGATTTGTGGAATTTTAACCTTGAGAAAGATGATTTAGGGTATCTGGTGGAAGAAATTTCTAAGCAACAAAGCATTGAAGATGTGACTTGGGTGCTGTTAAAGGCATCCAGTTTTAAAAGGGAAACAGAGCATAAAAGTTTGAAAAATTTGCTGTCTGACAATGTGATATTAAAGAAAATCCCATTTTCTGAGAAGAAATTCAAACTGGCTGCAGAAACTTGCATAAGTAACAAGGAACCAAATGTTAATCAACAAGACAATGGGGAAAATGTCACCAGGGCATATCAGAAACCTTTGCAGCAGCCCCTCCCATCACAGAAGTGGAGGTTTAGGAGGAAAAAATGGTTTTGTGGGCTGGGCCCAGGGTCCCTCTGCTATATACAGTCTAGGGACTTGACTGTATCCCAGCCACTCCAGCTGTAAGTGACTAAAAGGGACCAAGGTACAGCTTGGGAAGTTGCTTCAGAGGGTGAAAGCTCCAAGCCTTGGTAGCTTCCACGTGGTGTTGAGCCTGCGGGTGCACAGAAGTCAAGAATTGAGGTTTGGGAACCTCTGCCTAGATTTCAGAGGATGTATGGAAATGTCTGGATGCCCAGGCAGAGTTTGGTGCAGGGGCGGGACCCTCATGGAGAACCTCTGCTAGGTCAGTGCCAAGGGAAATATGGGGTCAGATCCCCCCCACAGAGTCCTTACTGGGGCACTGCCTACTGGAGCTGTGTGAAGAGGGCCAACGTCCTCCAGACCCCAGAATGGTAGATCCACTGACAGCCTGCACCATGAGCTTGGAAAAGCCTCAGACACTCAATGCCAGCCCATGAAAGCAGCCAGAAGCAGGCTACACGCTGAAAAGTCACAGAGGCAGATCTGCCTAAGGCCATGGGAGCCTACCTCTTGCATCAGCGTGATCTGAATGTGAGACATGGAGTCAAAGGCGATCATTTTGGAGCTTTAAGATTTGACTGCCCTGCTGGATTCTGGACTTGCACGGGGCCTGTAGCCCCTTTATTTTGGCCAATTTCTCCCATTGGGAATGGCTGTATTTACCCAATGCATGTACCCCCATTATATCTAGGAAGTAACTAACGTGGTTTTGATTTTACAGGCTCATAGGTGGAAGGGACTCGCCTTGTTTCAGACGAGATGTTGGACTGTAGATTTTTCAGTTAATGCTGAAATGAGTTAAGACTTTGGGAGACTGTTGAGAAGACATGATTGGTTTTGAAATGTGAGGACATGAGATTTGGGAAGGGCCAGGTGTGGAATAATATGGTTTGGCTGTGTCCTCACCCAAATCTCATCTTGAAATGTAACTCCCACAATTCTCACATGTTGCAGGAGGAACCCGATGAGAGGTGATTGAATTATGGGGATGGGTCTTTCCTGCACTGTTCTTATCATAGTGAATTAGTCTCATGAGATCTGATGGTTTTAAAAATGGGGGTTTCTTGCACAATCTCTCTCTTTGCTTGCCGCCATCCATGTAAGATGTGACTTGCTCCTCCTTGCCTTCTGCCATGATTGTGAGGCCTCCCCAGCCATGTGGAACTGTAAGTCTATTAAACCTCTTTTCCCTCCCAGTCTTGGATATGTCTTTATAAACAGTGTGAAAATGGACGAATACAGATGCTCTCTTGGGTCTCTTTTATAAGGGTACAAATCCCATTCATGAGGGCTCCACCCTCATGACCTAATAACCTTTTGTGATGGTTAGTTTTAAGTGTCAACTTGACTGGCTTAATGGATACCTAGATAGCTGGGAAAGCATCATTTCTGGGTATGTCTGTGAGGGTGTTTCTAGAGGAGATTGGCATGTGAGTTGGTGGACTGAGTAAGGAAGATAAGCCCTCAATGTGAGCAGGCACCATCCAGTCAGCTGGGGGCCTGGATAGAACTAAAAGGCAGAGGAAAGGTGAATTTGTTCTCTTTCTTTCTCCTGGAGCTGGGACACCATCTTCTCTTGCCCTTGAACATCAGAACTCCAGGTTCTCCAGCCTTCTGACTCTGGGACTTTCACTAGTGGCCCCCCTGTGTTCTCAGGCCTTCAGGGTTGGACTGAGAGTTATACCACTGGCTTCTCTGGTTCTGAGGCTTTTGGACTTGGATTATTGTCTTCTCTGGGCTTCCAGCTTACAGACAGCCTATTGTGGGACTTCTCAGCCTTCGTAATTGCATGAGCCAATTTCCCTAACAAATCCCCTCTCATCATCTGTCTGTCTGTCTGTCTATCTATCTATCTATCTATCTATCTATCTATCTATCTAATCTATCCTATTAGTTCTGCCTCTCTGGGGAATTCTGACTAATATACCTTCCAAAGGCCCCATCTCCTAAAACCATCACATTAGGGATTAGGATAGCAACATGAATTTTTGGGGGACTCACACATTCAGTCTATAGCATGAGCTAATTTATTAATTTACATTTATTCGTATTTGTTTATACAATACTCTATTTGAAGGGGACAAAGTATATCCCAAGAATCTTCCAATCAGATTGTTGGCTAGAAATCCAGTTAATTTCCTTGCAAGATGTGGAACTTGATGGCAAATAAACTTTGTAAATCATCTAGAATGCATAAGAAAAATAAATATTAATGAAAATAATTATAATATTATTATAATCCATTTCCTAAATGAAGACAAGAATGTTGAATTAACTGAGATTAGGAAGAAGATGCAAGGAAAAAACCCACAAAAAAGCAAAACAAGCAAACACAAGGAACCAGCCCTTCCACCAAAAATATTGAGCTATTTGTCAAAATAAAAGAGACAAGGATGATCCATTTTAATATTGATGGGCAATATAAAGCAGTATACAAAAGATCAGAAATTCTTTACTGATGAATTGTCATCAGCCAGGAAAAAGTCACATCATGAAGAATCTGTGGTATCATGTGCTTGGGAAGCACTTTGGGACAGAGACATCATGAGTGATCACTGAGAGAAGGGATAAATCAGAATGACTCTGACTTCACAATCCACAATAATTCACATTCACACAGTCAACACCTGAGACTCTAGTCTAGCCAGACACTAGTTATTGCAAAAGAAGGATTCCTCTGGGTCTGGACTAATTAAGTTTCAGTGTTTACTTCTCAGCATGAAATGTCAATAACAGCTGGGATGTTAGTATGGCAACAGAGGGGACTTGCTTATTTGTAGGTTGTGAAGTGATCTCAATATTCTGTGGTTTTAATTTGTAAGTTGCCTTAAGGCTCCTGAGGAGTGTAATGTAAATCGGTAAGGCACAGCAAAATAAAAGTTCAACTGAAAAGAGAAATGGGAACTAGATGAGTTTAAACCGCTTTCAATTTCGGTTCATATTCCTAAACTTACTGGGCCTAGAGGCAGTTTCATATCCCATCAAGAGAGCTAGGGTAAACTTTTTTTCTGGAAAGTGCTTAGAGATTACAAAGGTGACAAGTGGTTCAAGTCATTCCCTCCTCCCATGTTAGGCAACAAAAGAAGGCCCTAACTCTATTTAGGTTGAGGAAGTTAGACTCTTTAAAATTTTTATTAAAATGGAACGGTGGTAAAGCAGCAGAGAAGAGCATTTTTTTGTGCCTCACAGTACAGTTGCTGTGGGCTGCCTTCTGCCCTAGTTATTAATCTGAAGGCCAAACCCTGGCTTCAATTCAAAGAGTGTGAACTCTAAGAATGTGAAATGTTGTCTCTCTTGGGGAAGGATATTGCAAAACATCTATAAAACCAGATCTGCATTCTTATTTTAGATTCAAGATCAAAATAACATGGTAGAAAGCTGCAGTAACACCGAGTTGAAGGTGTGAAGAGTACCTTTCAACAAAGAAACATAATAAAAAATAATCATAATCATAATACATGTTATCAATGAGGCAGCACTCTAAGTGCTTTATGGATATTAGCACATGCAGTCTTTAAAGTAATACTATAAAATATGTACCACTCCTATCCTCACTTAAAGAGTAAAAACTGAAACATGAAGAAGTTAAGTAGGGTCACACAACTAGTAAAAGGCAGAAGTAGGGCCTGAACCCATGAGCTTAATTCCTACTTTCTATTTCCAGATTTAAGAAATCCTGATTTAAAAATAAGAAAATTATGAGATAGCAATTTTCTTCACTGGATTCTGTAAATTACAATCAGCAAGCTTAAAAATCCTCTACACTTAAAAATATTTCCATTATAAAATTTACATGTATACACATTTCACAACAGGGATTAATTACAGTTAATACACGCACTATCTTAGACATGGCCAAGAACTGAATGTATTCCTGTTAAAGCTCCAACCCTGATTCAGATCCCTATTGTTTAATTCAAAAGCAATGTTGATTCCCAAAGATGATTATTCTGAGGGGAGTAAGAGATGCCTTCCCATTTTTACCCCACCCCTAGGAAACCTAAATCCTTCTCACAGGACCCTTGCAATGCCTCTGCACATTAGAAGGTGTCAAATAGCCCAATCATGAACAGGGGTGACACTCTAGTCTCCTCACAAATCCACTGAGCTCTAATTAATTAGGAGGATATGGCTATAGTAATAAGTTAGGAAGTGAACCCTTCCTTATTAGAAAGGCTACATTCCCGCTCGCGTTGAGCTGTCCATGGTGCTGACACGTCTAAACCCAGTCACTAGGCCTTGGTCTTGCTACCAGTGTTTATTTCTGCACATCTTGGTTATGTGGCTCATGCCTTGCTCACTTGATTGCTGCCTGGTGCGTCTTTGATGCTGCTGTGGACTCCTTTAAGCCCAGTGGCTTTTAGAACCTATGGCTCTTGTCTAGGCAGGGTTTTACAGATTAGGAAATCAAGGAACAGAGAGATTAAGTAACTTGCCCAAGGCATGTAGCTATAAGTATGAAATCAAACCCAGCCAGGCCACTTCTCTGAACAAGGGCCAACAAGGTTTGAGGTAGTCCTCCACAGAAGCAGGCTGGAGGCAGTAGGCCACAACACTGAGAGTTTTAGAGAGAGGAGGATGGCTGATAAGCAGAGCACACCATGAAACAAGTAAGTGACCAGCTGGCCAAGTTGCTGAAAAATAAGAATCTCCTCTTGTAGACTGTGCTTCAAAAGATGTCTTTCCCTCTGTTTTCCTGCTTTTCCTTGGGAGAACTATCTAGCATTTCCATAATTATTTAGTTTTCTTCTATTCTTATTTCTAAGAATCATCAATACCTTTAATTTAAGTAGGATGGCCAGATTTAGGCTAATCTTTTTGAGTCGTTGTTGCCAAGGGCCAGGAGAGCATGCCTGGTTTTCCAATCTGTCATCGGCACTGTAACTATTATTACTATTAATACTATAATAAATAATATAGTGAAGGCATTTGTGAATAAACTATTCTGTGTTCAAAATACCTTGATAACATGATAGAGACCTCAAAGTCAATCCATAGAAGCAGAGGCAGCCAAGGAAGGGGTGGAAGGGCAGAAAAAAAGGGAAGAGTTCATGTTCCTAAGAAGAACATCGCACTCTATACCTCTGCAGGTCAGTCTTTGCATACAGATCCTGCCTGCAAACCAAGCCATACTAGAAAAAGAGAACCCAGGGAGAGCTATTCAAGGTAAGATTTACAGCAACTGGAAACATGCCAACATTATTCAAACAGAAACATTTCCTAAGAAAGGAAGAAATGCAAATCTATTCTTTTCCCTAAGCTCAAAGAAATAAAGCCTATTTAAAACCCATTTTGTTAGCAGAATTATAAAATATCTACCTTCCCCTGAATCAACTTAATAGTTGTTTTTTTATAAAATGCTCCCAAATGTGAAGTGTGTGTGTGTGTGTGTGTGTGTGTGTGTGTGTGTGTACAAGGATGAGTTTGGGACCATGAACCTCATTCAAGTCTATTAAGAAATGTTCCGATTAGCGCATTGTGTCATGCAGTCTATTGAAAAGGTCAAGGTCTATAGCTGAGCTAAATATAACCTGGTGAGAGAGAGAGAGAGAGCAAGGAGAGCTCTGGAAAATTTTGAGAGGCTTTCATACTGTTTGGAAGATAAGAAGATTGTTTGAAGGGATTTCATTCTTTATGAAGTGTGTGGCTGAAAAAAAAGAAGTATCAAGGACAACTATAACTTCTTACACAAATAACTTTAAAGGAAAATCTAGAATAATTTCTCACTGTTTAAAATCATAAAAATGATGTTACGTTCCCCTAGTCTATATTTTCTCTAAGAAGTGCAAATCATTTTCATAGGTTCCAATGGAGCTGGTAATCTTATGCTGTTGGGAAGAACAGAGGTCAGGGTGACCTTCCTCACATGCACAATTGACTGGGATACTCTGCTGCCGAAAACTCCAGTGACTCATCATGGCTTTTGGGAGAAAGTCCAAAACCCCTTTGTGGTGCAATCAAGGCTCTTCATTTTCTGGCCGATGATTACATTTCCAGCTTCTTTTCCACCTTTTTCCTCTCATGTATTCTGTGGTTTTTCTGATGACTCGTGATGTAACGGTTGCCTTCGGACAGAGTGTCCTTTCCCACCTTGCCTGCAGTCTCCTCCTCACCCTCGAACTGTCATTTCCTCTAATCATTGCACCACCTGACAGCCCCATCTCACTCTCTATTCCTCTCCCCAGGACAAAAATGACTGCTGTGTTGGTTAACTTTATGTGTCTACCTAGTTGGGCCATGGTGCCCAGGTATTTGGTTAGGCATTATTCTGGATGTTTCTGTGACGGTGTTCTTGGATGAGATTATTATTTAAATTGGTGGACTTTGAGTAAAGCAAATCCCTAATGTGGGTGAGCATCATCCAATATTTTAGAAGCCTTAGTAGAACAAAGACTGACCTTCTCTGAGCAAAAAGGGTTTCTGCAGCAGGCCACTTTTAGGTTCAATCTGCAACACGGGCTCTTTTCTAGGTCTCTTGTCTGCTGGCTCATCCTGCAGATTTGGATTTTTCAGCCTCTGTAATTGTGTGAGCCAATTCCTTAAAATAAATCAGTCTCCCTCTGTACACACATCCTATTGGCTCTGTTCCTCTAGAGAGCCTTGACTAATACAATTGCCCCTTCCCTTTGGCCTCTGCTGTACCTTTTACAGTTCTATGATATTACAGCTAGCATATCATATTTATTGGTTAGCATCTCTGTCCTCCTTCTGTAAGCTTCAGGAGCACAGGGGCCCTGTCACTCATCAGTGTATCCCCAGTGCCCACCCAACATAATAAATTGGATTATAAATAATCAAGGTCCCCAGACAGATATAGGAACACAGATGTTAAGCAAAAGCTTCCTCTTCATGTAATGGACATCTTCAGAAGGTTACTCAAAGTTGTTATAATTTTTGTTCTCTAATCTCATCTCTTCCTCCCTGTTATCTGCCAATTATAAAAGCAAAATCTTGATAGAAATATCCCTTGTGGGTCCCTACCAATCCAACACATATTTGGGTAGAAGAAGTGCACAGCAAATTATATTGTAGTGTATACATAAGTGTGTGTGTGTGTGTGCCGGGTTAAGGGCATGTGCCAAAAGGAGCATAGCTCAAAAAAATAATATGCTACTGACTCCTCTAGCCCTATTTCAATGAATTACAATTATTTGTCCCAATCAGTGTTTACCATGTGCCTAGCTCTGATGTATGATGTATATATATATACACATATATTAATATATATACACACACATATATATATTCTCAGATTGTCGTGAGAACACACATATATGGATGTATGTATATGGAGACAGAGAGAGAGAATTAAGGACTAGAAAGTATGTGCTATTAGTCTCTTAGTCTCTATCCCGATCTGGAGTCTTCAGCAGCCCTCCTGGTTACTGCACCAAGTTTGGACTTTCCCATTACTTTTAAAGTCATATTTGCTATTTACTCCTTTCTCTACCAGCGTACCAGATTCCTTCTTTATTTCCTGTTCAAGTTTTGTAAATTCCCATCTCAACCTGTAGAGGTCCCTTTTCTCCACAAGTCCAACTACTGGATTCTTCAAAGTTGAAGTAATGTCCATTTCTCCCAAATATTTCCTGACTGAAATTCTGCCCAAAGAAACCCTAAAGGGCTACACATTTCAACCAAAACACATTTAAAACACATGTGCCAAGCTGTGGTCCTATTGTTTTGTACAGGAAGCCAGGCTGAAGGGTCCTTGAAGCAGGAACAATGATTTGAGTTGCCTCAAATCTTCCCTAGGCTGGTTCATAGTTGGCTGTTAGTATTTGTGCCCTGATTGATCAAGGATCATTGTTTTGTGTCTCTTTCATAGAAAGATACAGAAAGGGGAGGTAGGCACCTCATTCCTGACACTCACCTCGGCTGGCTAACAAATTCAAGGTTGGCCAAGCTATAGCCCTCCTTGACAGGGATTCTTAGTGGTGCATTTAAAGAATATGTTTTTCTCCAGAAAAATGTTACAGGTGAAATACTGTAACTTTATCCCATTTAATTTTTAAAATCCTAAATTAAAAAAAAACAGTTTAGGATATATATGGATTGCTGTTTACTTGAACTCTCCATTTGTTGCTTTTCTTCTCTTACTTTCATTTTATTGAACACAGAACTATTTATGTGCTTGTGTACACACATGCAACTGGAGAACACATGTTTAAAATAAAACAAGAAATCAAGACAGAGAGGAAAACTGCATTCATTATCTGAAAGAAAATTTCATGGTTAAAGAATTTTGGTTTCAGACATTTTGCTTCATATTTTGTTTAAACATAAGACAAAAATACGGATCAGGATAAAATAACACTTTAAAAATGTATCCAGCTTTTAATCTTTAAGTATTAATTAACTGTGCATATTGTCATATTTGCCTAGATGCATGTTGGAAAAATGTTCTATTATACCACTTTTTCCCAGACTTAGAATAGCTGGGATCTAACTTGTACTTGCTGATGTTTATTGTGAGAGCAAATGAAAAGATTTTTATTTTCTAAAAATTTGAAACTATAGCTGGTCATCATATTACTTTTCACTAGGCACATTTGACGTGAACAAAAACTGAGGTAGGAATGGCCAAAATATTCCTTCTGAAAGCTTCTCTGGTCCCTGAAACTTGGAAGAGTATACATCTCTATTTCATTCTCCTATTTTTCGTGCCTTTTGCTATGAGAAAGGGCCATGAAGTGGCGGGCTCGTGTGCTGTCTGGAAGTTTTCTAAACCTGAGAGTAGGGTGCAGAAACGTGGCCCTCTGGACAGTTGGTGAACCCAGTCTGCGTCTGCCATCATCAGCAACCATGACTTATATAGGATACACATGCACGAAAGCTGTTTTTATGTTAAAGTTTTATATTAAAACTGCTTTCATATTAATTAACTGCAACCTCAAGGATCACCCTGGACTACATCACTATTGATTACTCATATGCTATAATTCTCACGGTCCCAAGCCCAGATTTCAACCCCTGGAATACACTGCTCTACTGAAAAAGAACTACACTCTACCCCTCGAGTGTTTTGAAGTAACCAATGCAACTATCTACACTGACAGATAAATAAATTCCACTTAGAGGTAGGATGATTAATTAGTATAGATTATACATATTTTGAGCTACTATTTCTTAAGAGTTTGTTAACATTTGTGCCAGAAACCTTACATTTTCTCCTAAATCCCATTAACAAAAGTAAACCGTAGGCTCAGATGATTATTCTCATTTTACAGAAGAGAAAACTGACTCGGAGTAATGTTTAAGGTCATGTAATTTTCTCACAGCAGGCCATTTGAGCCCAAGTCTCCAGGATTTGGACCCAGGTCTCCAGTGACAAATGAAGAACTCTCCTAGCTCAGTTACGCAGCCTTGGGAGGATCCCCAAATTTACTGAAAGTGGTGAGCTCTCTATATGATTTTCTACAGCTACAGTGACTCTTTAATTCAATGTGCTATATTAAGAACATTAGCAATAGTAACAATTTGTACTACAATGAATGAAACATTGTCACTCACATTACAAGGACTCCTTCCTTGAGAGAGCAGTTTTCATATCAAGTATTTCATATCAAGTATTAGTATAAAGTATTAGTATCAAGTATTTCATATCAAGTATTAGTTTCATTACCTGACTTTCTTTTGAGTGTCTTTTTGTCTTTTCCCTCCACAAAGTTACATTTGTTATCTAGTGCTTTATGAACCTTCACCACACAATGTGTGGTTAATAAATAGCTGGCAAGGAGTCTTGGCTACACATCAAGAGAATTTTAAAGATAAATTAGTTTAATGGATCTGAAGGTGCTAGATTAAATATATTGCTGTGGATTCATGTATTTCCACTAGAATATACGATTAAATACTAACTACAAGTGAGGTGTTAAATCAAATTCTCTGGTTGTTTCCCTGGGATATTTCTTTCAAAGTCAGAGTACAAAGAGCATGCATCCATTAAAGATCCTCTAAATACAGTCTTGTCAGAAAGTTAGTTAAAATATTTATGTCATTACATTAGCATGGCTCAATAGTTTGGAACGAGATTCTGAGACAAAAATTTAGTTTGCTGATACCAGGCCAAAATTTCCTCCATTTTTTTGGCAACTAATCTTTGCAAAATCTTTAGTTCACAGTGAGCTCATAGGCAGCCAACAATTCTTTAAATTTTAGTGTCTGGACATATTCACAAAAGCAGAGATAGAAAGGGAAAATGCATCTCTATCCTTTGCAGAAGAGAGAGGTGCTTGGCTGTTGTGCACGTTCCAGTTTGCAATGCTCCATCTGGAAAGCAGGCTTGGTGGAGGCAGGATGCTGGCCCACAAAGACTGATGGAACAGTTTTTTTGCTCTTCAACTTTTCAAATAGATTTGCTAAAGCAGCGAGCTCCAATTATGGGAGCCTTTGAAGGATGGTAGAAAGGAATTGGTGGTTCGAAGGATGCAAATGGCTATACTAGGTTCCTGCTTTCACATTCAGCACAGGAGCATCTCAAGGGGTTGCACATAGCAATTGAAGAGGAGGTGTTAGATCGCACAGTGCTCTAATGGAGCCAGTCAAAATGAACTCACCTTGAGGAAAGCCCATAGGGATCAAAGCCCTTCTTCACACTCTTCACACTGCCCTGTGGGATCAGAGCCCTTCTTCACACTGGCCTGTGGGATCAGAGTCCTTCTTCACACTGGCCTGTGGCATCAGAGCCCTTCTTTATACTGTAATTCAAGCAAATAGGGCAAAGATGCAGATAATCTGCCTGGTAACAAATTTGGATATTTCCTGAAGGCCAGTACTAGATGAGTGCAGGAAGCTGGGAATGATTTTGGGAGATGGAAATTGGCAGGGGTGGACATTAGCGAGGAGGTCCAGAATAGCCTATTCAGAGGTGAAACAACCAGGAAGCCATGCTGGGCTGATGCCATGTGGTGAGGTCTATTTTGATATTTGGCCTTTCTGTCTTTAGTGACATATAACAAAGCTAGAGAAATATGAGGATACTAAGGTAGTGATTGTAGAGAAGCATGTCTTTTATAGGAATAATGTAAGTGGGAATGATTTTCTTGTTAGTCAGTTGGCCCTAATCAAACCAAATAAGAAATTGGACAACATTCAAAGGCAAAAATGATCTGAGAGCATATTAGGAGGGAAAAAGACACAAAGCTTTGAATTCAAGATGAGATGTGTAAGTCCCCAGTTTGGCATAAATCCTTAGGAAAAAACTGTCAGGTTTTATCTAATGCGTCTAATCCAGAAATCCTAAATTTGAGACTCAAATGACATTGTTCTTAATTAAACCAGATACTTTTCCAAAAGGCTAAAAGATAACTTCTTTGTTTCTCTGGGGTCAGCTTCATAACAGCTCAGTTTCTAGTGAGGGGCAGGGAAAGGACTTGTGATTTTGAAGAATTCTACAATTGTACCTTCCCCTTTTTCCCAAATCATTTTCTACTTACCATATAAAAATGCACCCCTTTTCTTCAAAAAAGTCTTTGCAGATATATAGAGATGCACTATGAAGGGCTGAGTGGAGAGGAACTGACCTATGGGATGGACTCTTTCTGTCTTAGTGAAGACATCTCTTCGCTGATGCTGAGCTACACTCACCATCATTGCTCAATGAAAAGTCCTGGTTGCCCCAGAAAGAACAGAAAGAGAAATGACTTCAAGGTTCAGGATTAATGGGAGAAGAAAATGTTACATTTCTAAGGGAGAGGACAACAGATGTCTCATGAAAATGCATCTAACCCCATACTGTTTTAAATTTTTATCTTTGTGAAGGCAAATTATAATCATGTGGGTGTTTGCCTAATCACGACTTGTTACACGAAGTGTCATGTGCTAGTGGTTAGCTTATATCCTGAGATGGGTATGGGGCCATACAAATTTTTCCCCAAAACCTAAGAATATGAGTGTACTATTGGAGTTATTTTCATTTACTAAAAACTGAATCTTAAAATTCACTGGAATAATTACTGAAATGGACTTAAAATCCAGTTATTAGTGAGGTTTTATGACCATAAGCATTTGGAATATATTATACTGATTTCCATTTACTCTGAATAGCACCTTGGTTAGTTAGAAGAATTAAAATCAGGCATTCACTTTTATGGGCTGAATGAATTGCAAACTCCTAATACCAGGTTTGTTTGTTTTTTTAAAATTTTACTTTAAGTTCTGGGATACATGTGCAGAACGTGCAGGTTTGTTACATAGGTATACATGTGCCATGGTGGTTTGCTGCACCCATCAACCTGTCATCTAGGTTTTAAGCCCCACATGCATTAGGTATTTATCCTAATGCTCTCCCTCCCCTTGGACCCCTCACCCCCTGAAAGGCCCCAGTGTGTGATGTTCCCCTCCCTGTGTCTATGTGTTCTCATTGTTCAACTCCCACTTATGAGTGAGAACATGTGGTGTTTGGTTTTTCTGTTCCTGTGTTAGTTTGCTGAGGATGATGGTTTCCAGCTTCATCCCTGTCTCTGCAAAGGACATGAACTCATTCTTTTTATGGCTGCATAGTATTCCATGGTGTTATGTGCCACATTTTCTTTATCCAGTCTATCACTGATGGGCATTTGGGTTGGTTCCAAGTCTTTGCTATTCTAAATAGTGCTGCAATAAACATACGTGTGCATGTGTCTTTATAGCAGAATGATTTATAATCCTTTGGGTATATACTCAGTAATGGGATTGCTGGATCAAATGAATACCAGGTATTTTTAAAGGGCTCTTGCACTGGGCAAAGTAGATGAAAAAGGAAGCAACATGAATCGTCCTTTCTCTCCTCCAACGCACTGGGTGGTTTTAGCAACTTCTCACCTGCGATGGGTGTGTCTGAGAAGAGACACCCCATCTCAGTGACGCCTTATTGAGGACCATGACTTGTCTATTCATGGTCTCTTGGCCAAGATCCCACTTTGGGGAAGGTAGAGCAATAGAATTGGGTATCAGAGCATATTAACTATAGGACTAATTTAGGAAGTCTCAAAAAGCAGCCCTGGTCTGTGACAAGGTCTCGGGTTTTTGGATAGCAGTCCCCACACCTATTTACATTCATCAGAAGATGAAAGAACTCCTTACTGGCCCATCCCTGAAGGATGATAAATAAACCATTCACTGGATCCTTAAGACCACTGAGACAAGTGCAGGGGTCTTCACCAGTTATATTGCTTTATCTTGCGTAGGAAAACAAAGTCAAAGTTAAACAAGGAATGGAAACACTTTTAGGGTCAGGCTTTCATGGGCCAGGAAACAATTTTAGGACTAGGTCCTGGAACTGAGGCCTCAAAAACCCAAGCCACACCTCGTTTTGGCGGTCAGTTCTGCTTCTCTCAGTGCCTGGTGACACTCCCAGCTCTTCTGCTTGCCAGGAAGGAGAGCCCTGTGAAACAAGCTCTTCTCTACCTTTATCTTACTTGGCCTCTCAGCAGCACTCCACTGAGATACCCACTTCTTGTTTCAAATACCCTCCTCTCCTGGCTCTCACAGCATGCTCTCACTTTAAGGGTTTTCCTCCTATGTTTCTACATCTGCTTTATCACCCCCTTCCCAGGGTCCTCCTCCTTTAATGACTTATCATTGTTAGGGCTTCCCTGGGCTTGGTCCTGGGCTCTTTTCTCTTCCTTGTTAGGCTTTGGCCCTAGGGGATCCCATTCATTCTTAGGGTTTCAGATATCATCTGGACTTTATTTAGATGACTCTCAAATTTAGAGAAAAAATCATTCAAGTTTATTCATTCAACATTTACTGAGAATTTGCAGTACAGAAGCATGTTTCTATATTATCATTTATAGCAACTTTTGCATCCTGCTGCTATACACTTAATCACTTAAGAATCCTTTCCAGGAATCTTGCTCCATCCTCCCACATTGCCAATCTGTCAACAAGTCCCATAGAGACTTGTTTCTGCAGCATATTTCACAGCTTTCCTTTCCTTCCTTCAAAACCTTACTTGAGAGCCTCATCACCTTGTACCTAGGGGGAAAAAATGGACTTTTATCTGGCTTTCCTGTTTCTGGGGAATACTGAATCCAACTCATTGTTCAGACACAATGATGGCTGGAGTCACTTACTCAACATGTGTCATTTGGTGCCTACTCTGTGCCTAGCACTGAAGATGTAGACTGGAATCACACTGTCCTTGACCCCAAGTTATTTACATTTTAGTGAAAGAGACAGACAAGTCAGTGAGCCACTAATGCAATTGGTGGTAAAGGCAATGATGGGATATTCCCGGGTGCCATCGGAGCCATGGGAAGGACACCTCAGAGAAGCTATCCCTTTGGAACTGAAGGAGTTAGCCACAGGGGTGTGTGTGTGTGTGTGTGTGTGTGTGTGTGTGTGTGTCATGGGGAGGATGTGTATATGGAAAATAAGCACAAGCCTAATGAAGTAGAGGAACTGTCATACTCCTTCTGGAATCTGGGTTTTAAGCAGAAAAATGATAAAAAGTCAGAAGTACTCTTTAGAAAGCTCTAACTACAACCGGGAGAAACCATGAGAAAAAAAGCTGGTAGAGTTTGTTGCATTCAGTAACCCAGGCAACAGATAATAATGGCTTTGAGCTAAGATAGTGGAAGTGGGGATGCACAGAAGTAGAATAATTGATAACTGACTGGCCTTGGTGAGTGATTAAATTGAACAGGGCTAGGTTCAAATCTGGTGTTGGCCATTGACTGACTGTAGGCCTATCACAAACTTCCCTAGCCTCAGTTTCCCCACCTGAAAGAGGGATATAATAACTAACTCTCAGGGTCATTGTGATGGTTAAATATGACTTACTATATGTGAGAATGTCTGACATATAGAAAATTGTCAATAAATGCTCATTTCTTTCCTTCCTCAACCATTATATTGATATTACCATTTGCTACCCCAGAAAGCACAGCAGTTTTGTGTTATTTTATTATATTGAAATTAACTTTCTGCAGACCAGTGTTCTTCAACCTTGGCACTATTGACATTTGGGGCCAGATAATTCTTTGTTGTGGGGGACTGTCCTGTGCATTATAGAATGGCCTCTACCCACTAGATGCTGGGAGCACCCCATCCCTAGTTATGACAATCAATAATATTTTCAGCCATTGCCAAATGTCCCTGTAACCTGGGGGGCAAAATCAGCTTTGGTTGAGAACTGTTGCTCTAGACTTTTCTGTCCCCCTGCCAACCATACTTTCAATACCATATCTCATGCTCAACACTATAGTTTTTTAAATTACTTTCCTGCATGGATTTTAGCTGAATCCATGCAATCTCATTCTCATATCACGGCATATAATTTCACTGTATCTTGCACAATGCCTAAAGCACATCACTGAATGAATTTTCAAGTATATTCATTAACTTTCTACCATTGAGAGATTAAGGCCCAAACTCCTAGTATGGCAGTAAACATTGCATTAAGTCTCTCCCCACTCACTTTCCAGCGGGATCTCATTATTTCCGTTGAGTTCCCCCATTCCTATAACACTCTGCCTTCCAGACTTCTGCATTTCGTGCATCAGGAACTCTCTCCATCCCATCACACCCACACAAAGAAAACCAACATAGGGTTGGCAACTTTTTATTTTATGATGTAAGAATGTTTTCATAACAACAACAAGAGCAGCAGCAGTAAAAACGATCATGCCATCACTTTGTTAAATAAAGGTAACTTTTATACTAAAAAAGTGGAAAAAAGCATAATCTCAGGATAAAAGAAAGTAATTTAAATGAAAAGAACCTAGCTTTGTTAAAAGACTCACTACATTGTTCTGTTTTTTTCTCATTTCTAGGAAAACATTGGTGAGGATTTCATTGTGGACCAGCATTTGGGAACCACTGAACTCATTTCCTGCCCAACCAGACCCAACAAGGCTATTTTCTTCCTTGACCTGAACCCAGGGTCTTTGAATATCTCCAGCCAGAATACCCTCCTTTCACCCATATCTGCCTGGAAATCTTCTATTCCTTCAAAGTCAGCATAAAATATTAAGTGGAAAAAAGCCATTAAGCATTAACTTTTATGACCTAAACAGAGGTAATCCTTCTCCCAACTATATTTACTTCTTGAGGGGCCTGCTATATTTTACCCTTTGGAGTTGTTTTTATAGAGGCTCAAATCAGCAGCATCTTCTCACCTTTGTAGAAAAAGACCTCACACCAAGTAAATATTTGCTGAATTGAGTGGTTGAATTGTCTCCAACTTTGGGTTCTCCGTTCCTTCCACATGGAATACCCACTTCATTAGTTTTCTATTGCTGCCATAACAAATTACCACATACTTAGTTGCTTAAGATAACACAAATGTATTATCTTACAGTTCTGGAGGTCAGATGTCTGACGGGCCTCACAGGGCTAAAAACAAGGTGTTGACAGGTTGTATTACTTTTTGGAGGCCCTAGGGGAAAATCTGTTTTTTTTTTTTTTTTTTTTTTTTTTTTCACTCTTCTAGCTTGTAGAGGCCATGTTAATTCCTTGACTTGTGGCCAATTTCCTCCATCTTCAAAACCAGTAATGTTGCAACTCTCTGGCCATTCTTGCACAGTCACATCTCTCTCTGGCTGGGAACTCCAACAGGAAAGGTTCTCTGATTTTAAGAACTCATGATAATAGATTGAGCCCACTTGTATAACCTAGGGTAATACATTTCCTCATCTTAAGGTCCTCACTTTAATCTCACGTGCAAAATTGCTTTTGCCATGTAAGCTAACATATTCACAGGTTCTGAAGAATAGACTGTGGACATCTTCAGGGACTATGATTCTGCCCACCATACCCACTTTTGCTATTCTTTATCAATCTACATTCCTCACTTCCATTGACATCTGACTCTTTATTCATCATCTAAAACTTAAGATAATAAAAATAATAAATGAAAGAATCAAGATTTGAACCCATGTCTGGGCAAGTACCTCCTTCTAACGTCTTTGTGATAAAGAAAACAATGGCAAACATCTGCCCTGTGTAGTGGATGGCCACCTTGTGGAAAATGTTTTATTCTGACATACCTTTCAGATGATATTTGAAAATGTATTGATTTTTCTCCAGCATCCAGTAAATGTGTGGTTGTGTGTTCAAAGACAAACATTCATGGCCCCATAAGACCTCTAAGAGGCAGACTCTTCTAAATTGGGCTCCAGCTTTCGTAACTCAGATCTGCAAAGTCAGGCAACCAACACTCATCCCTAAGTGTCAGTGTATTTTTAGCACCTTGGGACTTTCATGGTTAGACTTCCTGAGCTTTAATCTAAGGACACATTTCTCACAATTTCTCCTTTAGTTGTCATAGTGCTCAGATTTGCAAAGCCATTGTGGAATAGAAAGGGCTATTTTTGTTTAAAATTTTAGCATTGATTATGCAGTGGTGATTCATGGATTGAGTACTTCAAGGCTTAATTAATATAATAGTGCATGGTAAGTAAGGTCTTTTTGGCAGAATTCATCACTAATTACCACTGAACTGAAACCTGAAGTTCAGAGTTTTTTTTTTCTAGCATGGCTCAGGAGAAACCATCCATCATAGGAGAAACCTTGCCTTGACTTCTATTCACTATGATCTGTATAGCCCGTTGAGGCGGTCAGACAATGCCTGAAACTCTCCCTGGCTTCAGAGTAGCCTTTACCTGCCCAAGGAGGACCTTGATGGAAAGTAATCATTTCTTTATAGGCAGGACTGTATATAAGTTATTTTAGACAATCTTTTCAACTTCCCTCATCCATTTGCATTAGAGACCACAACAGAAAGAGTGCTCTCCTGATTTAGGTTAGCAAAAGCAGTGTCACTGATGATAATCCTTCATCTATTATAAGACTGAGGTCCAAAATGTTCATGACTGTGAAGTAGGGAACCCAATAACTTTATCCATGCTAGTCAAAATTGACAGATGCGTCATGAATTTCCATGTGTTACTCCTTATTGATTATCAGGACAGATAAGACAGCCAGAGAGGATGGGCAGTGGGTCAGATGCAGGCTTAGTGAGATCACTCTGCTTCACCACATGTGCTTCAGATATGAGTGACACACCTAGAAATATAATTGGGGCTGGAACCCACAATAATTGAGAAGAAGGGGTAAAAAAACTAAACAAACAGAAAACAAAACCAAGGTTGCCTAGCTGAGGGAGTTTAGCAAGACAATATCTTTCTTATGAATAGTCTACATATTCTACTGATAACCTCATTTTCCAAAAGTCCTCCAGGGGAAATGGAAGTGTCAGAAGGGGGAGGAAATGTGAAAAGAAACTGAGAGTTTTTAGAAATTATTACTGTTAACTGGAAATGTCACTCTCCCCCACATCCCCGAGTCTCTTTTTAGATTAGCAAGCAGCAGTGACCAGATGGAGACTGGGTGTTGAAATGCCTTCTGTGATGAGAGCCAACCATTTGCAGGAGGTGAGCCCCACTTCAACAGATGGACTACCAGTTTTTTGGGTTAAAGATCAGCCAGGCTCATTAAAGAAGCTGCAAGGGTTCAGCAGTTAAAATTTTTTTTATCTCTACATCCTGAGTGACAGAAGCATCTTCTGCAACCTAAAAGAAGGTTAACCCAAGGTAGAAGATTAAATAATCCATGACATTGATATATAAGGACCATAGGAAAAGAATATAGGAGGAGGAGGATGAAATCAATGGTCACTGAAGTCTAGTGATATTGCCTCTTATTGACATTTTGTGGCACTTTCTGGCATGTTCTATTATAAATGTATTGGCTTGAAAGGAATTCGTGGAAGAGCTTTTGTGTATAAAGGAAATGCAAACTTAATTTTTTACCATTCTGAAACAAACAGAAAAGGCTCTAGAGGGGAACTAAATGGTAGGAGCATCTTATCGGTGTAAAAGAATTAAATTAAAATGGAAAACTTGAGGCTGACACCTGAGGGGAAACACTCGGGAAGCCTCAGGTCAAAAACTACATTTCATGTTTCCTCAGCAAGATCAGATTACAGAAGATTAGATCAACAGGTTCTTCCAACAGAACTACAACTTTAATTGATATTGAGAGAGAGTCAATTATTTATTTTTATTTTAGGGGCAGATTTGATGTAATGATATGGAAAATCAGACGTGGGGAAAAATGATGTTCCAATCGGCCTGGGGATGAAATGCTAGGTATTAAAGTAGAGGCAAAATACTCGTGGGCTGGGTTAACCATTTGTAAATATATGAATTCATCTGTATTTGACATCACCATCCTCTCACATCCATTTGTTTTCCATGATCATTTCTTCATAGCTTGGAGTTACAGATGTCTCCCAGCTGCATCAGAGACTTTGTGTGTTTCTGTTCTGTTTTTCTTGTTGAGGGTCTATATTAAATGTTTTTAAACTTAGAAACCTTTAAGACATGTACCATATACTTCCATGCCTTCTTCAACAGAGAAAAACTATATGCCACTTCATCTTGATATGATTTGGTTCTCCCTTACAATTATGAAGTGTATACTCTGCCTTCTGTGCAGCTACAGCTACAAATGCAGGTGTGGAGGGCATGGGCCACAGGAAGACAATGCGGCTTCCTCCCATGGTGCTGTAGGGCGGGGATGGGGCACTTCAGAGGGCAGAGCTGCACTGACTGTGCCAATGAGCACACACAGGTGGTCCCAAGGGTTGCTGAGGTATGTGCTGATGGCACTTGCTCCCACTCTCTGACAATGTAACTATTCTCTCTTCTGTTTTTCCCATAGCATCCATCCCAACATTGATCACAAGCTTAATTTTTCCACAGCTGCTATTTTAACTGTCCCCTACTCTTTTCTCTCTGCATCTCTTCTTTCTTGTCTCACTGGATGCCAATGATTCTCCCAGGTTCCTTAGCTCTCAAAGGCTAGCCTGGTCTGTATGCACATCCTCTATGGGGACAGGGCTTTTTTGTTTCTAATATGCCAAGCATCAAATCACAGTTTTCTGTGCCTGAAATTTAGGTGTTCTGTGCCTTTCAATATTGCTGGGATCAAGGATTACTCCCCATCAGAACAGAACTGGATGCTTGAGGGGGTTATTGGCGGGGAGGGTGTGTATGAGTTATCAAGGATTTATTGAAGTGGGTCCTGAGTTATTTCACTTGGTTATAGAAACTTAATGAATATTTTTTTCAGCTCCTATGTGGGCATGCACAGAATCAAATGAAGGGTACAGTTCTGAATGCCTTGGAAATTGCATTTTGATACATTTCATTGGATTGTAGCCAAATACAACTTCTTGTAATAGAGATCCAGAATGGCAATTTACACTGCCTGATAGAAGCATCATTTGGAGTTTTGGCAAATTCTCATCAAGTTATATAATGTGAGCAATCCTGTTCCAGAGATGTGAAATGATACCAAGTGTTCCATTTTCTCCTAGGTTTTCTTTCTTACTGAGGGATAATGAATTAGCTTATTTGTAGTTCAATCAGAGAAATACGGATACCTAAAACATCTGGCGGTAGCAGTAATGAACAGCTGGAACATTACTTAGGAGGACCAAAAAATGACAGAAAGAGGGATCAGGACTTTCTGTTCCTACAGCTTCTTGGTAGATCCACTCTTTTCTCCTCTCCCCATATTTTATGCCCAGGTCTGTGTCAATCACAGTAGAGGCAACAGTGAAAGCAAAGTCATAATTGTAAGTCAGAATTGCTATATTCAACAGGCTCATTATCTAGTTATTCAAAGAAGAAATACTAAATTTAAGAATCATAAAGAAATCGAATAATTCAGGAAAAGTTATCACTTTATGGAGGGATGAATTTCTAAAGTAATAGTGTAAAAGTAAAATGCATACTGTTTGGTTAAGTGATGACTACATGAGGATATAAAAGCAATCTATAAATACTTTAAAGGTGTAAATACCAAGTAGGGTGAGAAATTATTTTGTCTAGTACTCTACAGAAATAGCACTGAATATGGAATTAAGAAAACAAATACGTTGAATTATAGTGTGAACAGTTACATGAGAATTCTTTAAACTGTAGCTCCAGGGCCCTTAACGACCTCAAAAACACCTCTGGTTCTTTGATAATATTTGCTGTCATCATGCAGTGGTCTAGTTAATGTCAATGACCATCAAGCACTGTAGTAGATCCTAAGATTCAGAAAGGTAAGAGACATCCTCCAGCTCTGCTGAAGCAGGAACCGAGATGGATGTGTGGGTAGAAGCATGCCACAGTGGAACTGGGGGGCCATGCTATGGAGGCTGCACATCAGAGTTACCCCAGGAGCTCTGACGTCATAGCCCTGTCTCAAACACACTGAGTTGCGATCTCTGGAGTTGAAGCCGAAATCTATGTCTTTTAAGCATTTCATGGATTTTTTCTGATGAGAGATCAGGGTTGCAGATATTTCCTGATGGGATTTAAGCAAAGGAAGGACCCACACTGTGTTTTAGAACAATCAATCTGGCTGCCAGGTAAGGAACAAAATAGGAGACTGGAGACCATTAGAAAGCTGTTTGAATAATGCAGGGAAGAGAAGATGAGGGCTTAATTTAAGGCAGCATCAGCAGGGTTGATAAGGAGAGTGCAGGACATGTTCATTGACAGCTTAGTGGTTAGGTATGAAGAGGTGAAGGAAAGTGAGGACTCAAGGAGTCTGGAACGTAGGGGTTTGTCTCATCCTTCACCAGTGGAGGGAAGCCTAAAAAGTTAGCATGGGTGGCTGAGGGAGTTTTCTTCCAAGACCTCATAGGACAATATCATCAGAGAGAGAGAAAGTATTGAAAGGGAAGTAGAAGTTCAAGAAGGGAGACCAAAGATGACTAAACTAGCAGAGACAGAAGCAAACAGTGCAGTCAAACCTTGAGTCCCTGAACCAGTTGGACAAGAGCAGTAACCAGGAGGCTGAGAGTAAAGCTGGAGCTGCTGTAACAACTACCTTGTGTAGGTACTGATTTTGTATACCTGGGTGGGTTGGTCCAGATTAAGAAGCAGGGATGGAAATTACACCTGTGTAGTTTATGAAAGGGAGAGAAAGAGGGATACAGGTTAGTGGAAGAGCAGTTGAAGCATTCTGCTTTGGACATACTGAGTTTGAGGTGCTATGGACCATTCAAATGAAGGTGTCCAGCAGGGATCTGGGCAGGGATGAGTGAGTCATTAGCAGATTGCTGGTGGCTAAAACTCTGAGAGTAGGTGAGATTATCCTGGGAGGGGAACAGAAGACAAAGAATAGAAGCCTTGAACTGTAAATGGATAGGTACTTCCATGTGGATGAAGGAAAAAACCTAATGAAGGATTTCAAAAAGGTAAGATAAGAAAGGCAGGGGGAGAACTATGACAGAGTGCTTCTATAGAATCTAGGGGAGAAGAGAGTTTCAGAAAGAGTGGTCACTCATATCCAGTGCTGCTAGAGGTCAAGGTAATGTCCATTAGTTCTGTTGTTTCTGTTTGTAAATATAGTTCTCTACAAAAAACATTTTAATGCAGATAATTTAGCTAATGCTAATCAATAAAAGATGACCATAAAAATCCTTGAATTATATATAACCATATGCGTAAATGTAGTATAATTTGCAAGTGGAAGTATGACGACTATAGTTTCCTTGGAAGAATTCTGGGAAAGTGATCTCCTCTTCACTCTCTCTTCCTTGATACATTAAACCAAACTGAGTATAGTCCATCTTCTACATTGGACACTCTGACAGATTCATAAATTACTCAACTCATAAGATTTGCAGGTCCTTTTGTCTAGTGTGTCTTTTCTTTGTTTTACCAGTGCAAAACTAAATTAACCAGGCATGCCTTTGAGAATGTATGTGTATGTCTATAATAAGATAATTTTTGTGACAGTAATGTATAATTTTCACTCTACATTTTCTATTTTTTCCCATTCAGAGAAAGAAATAGAGATGGCCTGCAAAAACTTCTCTTCTTGGCTTTTGTTTCCAGAAGCAAAATTCCACAGAGAGTAATGAGTTACAGGAAGATGGGATACTTGTGAGGAAAACATTGAGAGAGAGAAGGATTTCCCCAATGTAAAAGTAAATTCCCCAGGGTCAGAGGGAGAAGAAAGAGAAGTTTATGTGCAAGCTTTGGATAGAAATACAGATAAAACAGAATATTTTCCAAGATTAAAAACAGATTATTAGCAGGGCACAGTGGCTCATGCCTGTAACCCCAACACTTTGGGAGGCCAAGTTAGGAGGATCATTTGAGGCCAGGAGTTTGAGACCAGCCTGGGCACATAGCTAGATTTGTTCTTTAAAAAAAACAAAAACAAAAAAAAACCCCACCGCCCCCCCCCAAAAAAAAAACATTAGCCAAGCATGGTGGCACATGCCTTTAGTTCCAGTTAATCAGGAGGCTAAGGGGCTGAGGCAGGAGGATGGCTTGAGCCCAGGACTTTGAGGCTACAGTGAGCTATGATTGTACCACTGCATCCAGCCTGGGTGACAAAACAAGACCCAGCTTCAAAATTAAAATAAGAAATAAACAAAAAATGCAAAAAACAGATTATTTAGGCTAGGAGAGAAAAGAAGTGTGTGGTCCTTTGAGCACCAGGATCTATGTGTCAGTGGCTGGCAGCAACAATAAGTAGCAGAACCCAAAAGGAATCAAGGCCTAGAACACCCAGCCTTGACATGGCTTCTCATGTGCCCCGTGTTAAACCAAAACCTCCAATCTGCATCCTGATGACATGGCTGGGATTGTGTAGGGATAGGTGCCTGCTGGCCAGAGAAGAGATCCTGACCCCTAGAACCTTGACAAAACCACCATGGGGAGAGCCCCATGGATGAGTGTGGTTATAACCCACCAAAACATGGTGTATCACAGAGAATTAAATTATTAACTGAAAAATAAATAAATATTATATTTACTGTATTCCTGAGCTTATGGCTCTCTGTTCATACTCACTGTAGAAGTGATTTCCCATACGGATCACTTTGTCATATACCTGGACATATGTCATACACCTGGGTGTAACTCTTGCAGAAGTCCTAGAACGACTGCAGACAGTAGGTGGGCCGGGCTTTCTTTGTAGGGGTCTTAGGTTCCAGGAACGAGTGAAAGAATTGCCTTTTGAAGCATCCCTAAAAGTCACTCTCATTTCAAGGCCAATGGCATAATCACGTAAACACCATGCCAGAAAGTTAGTTAGGATCCTGAGTGGTCAATCAGCAGAAGTTTACCCCTCCCACTAGAAAATAAATCAATTCAGACACACTGGTCCTTGCCAACTCTTATTTTATCCAGTGGCTAACAGATGTGGTTGTTAGCTTGCCACAGCTGCTTATATTTCACTGGAGTCCTCCTTCTCCCTGCAGCTCTTAGCTGACAAAGTGAGCTGATCTTTCTGGACACCTCTGGGAAGAGGAGAGGGTTGTGGAGGGAAAGAAAAGAACTCACTGTTGACAGAAATAAAATCAAATGAAAAGATGCAATAATTGTCATTAAAAAATGTCCATTTGTGGTATTTAGCTCAAGGAGTAAATGTTAAGTGAGCATCCTTTGATGCTGACTTAGTCTTTGCAACAGAACTATTTCAGGCCCTGTTCCAACTTTAAGAACTTTATTTATTTTTTTAAATACAGGTAATATTTTTATTTTAGAAATGAGATAATTTTAAAGCACTTTCCACTAGAGCAATCAAAGAGCATTTTGCCCCTGCCATGGAGAGAAAGTGTACATGTAAATCGATATTGTGTACGTAAATTACTGTTTATTACCAGACAAGTAAATGACTGCTTCAGAAAGTGGACTTGCTTGCATGGTGAAGGATTAAAAGAATGTTTATCATTGCAATCTAAATCTTTAAAATAAACCCCTTGGAGGTAGAAAGACAGATTTTAGTGCTTCTATTACAACTGCACAATACGCTGTTAAATCAGTTCTGTTTCTTAAAGCAGCTAGTAATTTATTACCCAAAATATGTTGCAGTTGTCATCTGTGAATTCCGAGTCACACAACTGTTAAATTTAACGAACTATGGTTAAGAAATGAATGAATAGTTATGAGCTTCACAAATCAAATTCTCAGATCTACACTTTGCTTTCCTTGAATTCTAAATGTGTTTACAACAGGCACAACTCCACTCCTCATTGGCTTGTCACGCTCAATTTTACAAGGACAAGCAAACAACCAGCCGTACTCTCAGTCTGCCAACTACAGCTGTGGCTTTGCTCGGCCCTGGGTGTACTGGAAATATAACTGCTGGGAAGAAAACTACTCTCTAGGACATATCTTATCATTTGTGGCCATAAAGAGCCACATGGCCTCCAGTGCAAAGTGATTTCAGCTATATTTGAGTCACTGAAAAGTAGAATCAATATCTTATCTTCTGGAAGTCTGTGGGAATTACCTTGTTTTCCTTTCTGTCAGACATAAAATGATTTCAATCTGGAATTAAGGGATCCAAGTATAAATCTCTGAGTTGCAATCATACTGATGATTAGTCAGTCCTATCATCTTTTATTTCCAAATATCTCAACACCTCACTCAAACATCACACTATTTTTAACATTCCAACAGAAGCTGTACCAAGGATTATTTAGACTAGGAGGATAAAAATACAACATAGCGCCCATTGTTGGATGAAAAGCAGTTGAAGAAATCTTCTCTCATAGAGCAATTTTGTCTGAGCCTTGGTACCTGCATATTCTTGCCCCTCTTTCCATATCCACACTCCCTTCAGAACCTAACTCATTTTACCTGCATCTCAAACTCAGATTTGTCCTTGTTGGTTCATCCCAGCCTGGCCTCTTTGACTCTGGACTTCCACCCAGTGCCTCCATCCCCCGTGCTGATCCAAACTTTTCTGAAATGGCTCTACATAGGCACTGCCCTTCCCTGTTGTGACTCACTATGCTGTTCGCAGGCCCAGCCCTGCTCCTCACACCTCTTCAATTAGTTTGTATATCCAACTGTGCCATTAATCAACATGATTTTTCTGTCTTACATAGAGAAAGAGGGATGGCTACTTTAGCATAGGAGATGGGAACCAGCTGACTGTTTCTTTCACTGAAGCAGGTGTTATGGCCAATATTTGACAGACATTCTTGTCACGCTTCTTGGAGGACCCTTCATCAGCTCAGATCAGGCAGGAGCTGTGTCTTAAATGATGAGATTGAGCTTTTCCGAAGAGAAGAAATGGCATCACAGGCAGTGGGAACTGCACAGTCATGCACTCATAATCCTCAAAAGAGCTTGGGTTTCTTAGGGAACTGGAAATAATTCCTTGTGATGGAAACACTGGGGGCAGAACAAGAAGTAGCAAGAGATGAAGCTGAGGATACAGGGCCTATCTGTGAGAAATCTGGTGTTTGAGGTGTCTGTTGTTTTGCTTTCCTGAGGACAGCAAGAGGATATCTAAGGAAAGCCATTTACTGAGGTCTGGCCAATCAGAGCATCACATCCTTCTACCATAGTCATTGGTTCAGAGATGGGCATTTGATCCCATCAGAATCAAAAGAGGTAATAAGCCACCTCCTGGGCCTCTTGGGAAGGAAGCACCTGCTCTTCTCCCGCTGGTCCTATCAGCCTGGAGCTGTCAAGAGCTATCATGTAGAGCCTGAGGCTGGAGACAATGCAGGAAGAGGCTTCACTGAGATCTAGAAGAAACTGAGTTTCTAGAGCAAGCCACACATAAAAGTAACCCTGTCCTAGTCTGTTTGGTTATACGACCTAAAGAATTTCCTTTTCTGTTCAAGCCAGTTTGAGTTAAGTTTCCCATCCCTTATACCAAAACAGTCTTTAGCCATATATCTTCGATGTCAAGCTAAGGTATTTAAACTTAATTCTCTAGAAAATAAAAAAGGTATGGTTTGGAGGCATAGAATCCACATAATTATGACTCTTTTAATTACTATGAAAGTCTTAATTGTCTTTCCATAGTCCTGAAAAAAGCTTGGTATTCTCAGGCAACACTAAATAATTCCATGTTATTGGAACATTTTTAAAACACATTCTGTTGAACATGATTTAGCCCTAATTATATATTATAATACCTTAGCTGGTTTAGTATTGATTCTTAGGTGGTTGCCTTGTTCATTCAACTAGTTCTTCCCCTGTTGATGTCAGGGACCATCATTCTGTATGCATCACACAGTCCTGAGCATACAGAAGGTGTTTTTTAATTGCTTATCTGCCTGGGGTAAAAGACAAGGATGAGAAAGGGAAGGAAAGCTTCTCTTACTGAAGTCTGTAAATACTTTTCACCAAATTTAAGTTCAATCTCCTTATTACAACATTGTTTATACTTCAAGGGGAAGTTAACTGATTCTATTAATATAACCCCAAAGTCCTCTTATTTTTGTATGTATTTCTTCCAATCATAGCAACTCATCCAACTGCTTTGAAATGTGTTGACAAAGCCCCTGGTGGCTGTTATATCCAAAAGGAAAACACCAACTCCTTTGAAATGATCAAATCAACAGAATTCCTGATATAAAAGCAACTTATTTCTGTTTCCTTTGTGGAAAATGTATCACAGAGTCTAAGGAGCTATTAATTTAATTATTCACCTTCCACATGAATCTCGCATCCTCTTGAGAGTTCAATTAATTTGGAACAGCCATTTCCAAGAGATGGAGAAAGATAGAGATCAATGTCCCGAAAGATAACTAGGCATAAACTTTGATTTGCAACTTACATTGAAATAAATATGGTCTCACTTTTTGAATATTAAAAGTACAGTTTCTGCCCTTGTTACAATTTTTTGATTTCCGTCCTCTATTGGGTGGAGAGACAGTAGTAAATGGGTATTCCTTAAAAAGCTTTTTAAAAGAAGTGAGTTTCCTTCTGTATTCATGCAGACGTATACCTGAAGGCAAAGTGGACTGCATGGCCATTGTAAGGCCAGGACTTTCAAAGGGTCCTTCTTGGGTCTGTAGCCTGGGCTTTCTCCCCTTCCTCACTCCTCTGCTGTCCGGCTTCCTCCCCAGCACTCACCTATTCCTTTCTCACAGATCATTACTGATATTCTTCTTTCCACTTAAACATAAGAACTGACCTATTGACCAATTTGAGGGCTTTTTCTCAGTCATCACTCTTCCTATTTCCAGGAATTCTTAACACTAGTTCCTCCTCTCTTCTCTCCAATTGAGTGCATTGTCCTTCAAATTTTATCCCAAATCTGTCCACACCTCGCCACCTCCACTGCTACCACCTGAGAACACACTTTCAAGAACTCCTACCCAATTATTCAGCTTCTACTTTGGCCACATCGTCTCTGTTGCACAAAGAAACCTGGGAGATCTTACAGAACTTTAAAACTGGCTTTCACCATCTCCACTTGCCAAATTCACCAGTTGATTACTCCTCACCACATCTAGAATACAGCCCCAGGTCCATGACATAGCCTACAAGGTGCTACAATATCAGCCCCCTGTCCACCTCTCCAACCTCATCACTACCACCTACTGCTACAGCCACACTGGGTGAACACACCAAGCTTGGTTTCACCTCAAAGCCTTTGCCTTTGTGTTTGTCCTCCAGACCTCTGTGTGGCTCTCACTTCATTCTAGGCTTATCTCCTTGGAATGGTCTTCCCTGATCCTTTGTTTAAATAGCACCCCGTTATTCCTTTTACCAGCTTTATTTCCCTCACTGCACGTACCACTATTTGTTGTTTTATTACACAGGTTTGTGTTTATTTATTTTCTGTCTCCCCACTAGAGTGTATACTCCATAAAGGCAGGGACTTTGAACATCTTCTTCATTATTGGAATAGGGTCTTTCATTTAATAAGTACCCTATACAACTGTTGAATGAGTGGGTGTCTGTCCCTGTTGATAAGAATTTCATGTGATTAATGCTAGATCCACAGAGCCAAACTCATTTCTAGAATTTCAAGATTGTTTCCTAGCCTTTGCTGTTAGCGCACCAAAAGTCTTAATTACAACATCAACAAAAGTCTAGATAACATTTCTTAAGTCAATATGATTGTTCATCACTATTTTGAAGAAATGCCTATTGTCACTAAGGGGTGTGTCACAGCAATGGAGATTGCTGTGGGTTTTTAAAAATTCATTTTCAAGTTGGCACTGGCCATTATTTACTTACATAGACAAGGCATAAGGCATGTAAGTAGCTAATGAATTTGCCATTTGTAACTACAGAGCTTCGATTGCTGTGATATTTTCATGCAAAATGCTCCATATTTTCTACCAGCCTGTTTATTTTCACAGCATCACTGCTGTGCTACATAGATACTTGTGGGCATCTTCATGGAATCACAAATCCTAGATGAGGCTCTTGTGTGGGTATATTTTGTTTTTTGTTTGTTTATTTGGCTAGTGTCTCTTTCTTTTGGAAAACCAACTTCTCCCCAATCCATGTGGTTTTCCTACCTATTAACTTAGAATTTCTGGTGGTAGTTCCTGCAAATCTGAATTTTCAAAAACATTTGAGGGAATTTTCATGCACAATAGGGGGTGAGAAACTCAGATCAAAGGAATGAGAATGGGGCTCAGGCGACATCAATCAAAATCTTTTTTTGAATTGATACATAGACTCTTTCTACTGGGGCTGCCAAGTAGAGAAGGCGGGAACATGGCTCTTCCAGCAGTGCCCTTCTCCATTCAGTTGGGAGAGTGTGCCTACCTATAGGATAAAGCCAAGGAGAGATAAACAGAGTCAAAAGAAGATAAAGGGCCAGGCATGGTGGCTCACCCCTGTAATCCCAGCATTTTGGGAGGCCAAGACAGGTGAATCACGAGGTCAGCAGTTCGAGACCAGCCTGGCCAACATGGCAAAACCCTGTCTCTGCTAAAAATACAAAAATTAGCTGGGCATGGTGGTGTGCACTTCTAATCCCAGCTACTCTGGAGGCTGAGGCAGGAGAATCACTTGAACCCAGGAGACAGAGGTTGCAATGAGCGGAGATCATATCACTGCACTCCAGCCTGGGCAATAGAGTGAGACTCCATCTCAAACAAACAAACAAACAAACAAACAAAAACAAAACAAGAAAACCAAGAAGATAAAGACAGAAACCTGGAGGAAATTCCTCTGGACTAGTCCCTGAGGCCTAATTCCTTGAGCTCTTCTTTTAATCTTGTGAATTGCCTCAGCAGCCTTTTCTGCTACATGAACCAACACACTCTCCTTTTGCTTAAATTAATTGACTTGGGTTTCTGTCACTTGCAACCAAAAGCATCTACATTACCCTAGAATACATCAGTACCCATGAAAATAAGAAATTCAGGAGGCCCCTTGAATATTTTATCACATATATTTATGCTGAAGTCTTCAGATTTACAATGCCTGATGCCATTATGTCACATTACGAATTGAATAAGTACATGTAGACATGGTGACATGAGTAGTTTAAGAAGGGGAGGAATTGTTTCTCTTCGGATGATTTGAATTGGTGTTTTTTGGAGCTAAAACAGTGAGCAGCATATTGAGATTTAAGATGTGTGATACACATTGAGGAGCTCAACTCTTGAGTTGGAAACAAACACACCCACTATTACTTTAAGGAGAACTGTTACTCCAACACAAGCTAAAGGAGTTGTTAAATCAGCACCACCTTCTCATATTTCCACGACGATGCATATGGTCACAGCACATTTCCCGTCTCTAGGAAGCCAACATTACAACAGAAATACTAGGTGTATATAATTTGTCAGTGGTTTGAAGCACTGTAGAAGCCAAACCAGAAAAAAATGAATAAAAACCATTTTTTGGTGCTGTTTTTTAGCCAATTCTTGAGAATAGAAAAGAACAAATAGTATGAGATTAACAGAAGAGATGTAGAATCAGTAAATTTTGGAGGAAATCTGAGGGACTATGGGTCAAATACAATTCAGCCTTAAAGCATTTCCATTTTTCCTGGTCTTTATTCAAAATTTGAAGTAGCACTGTAATTAGTGCTTCAAAATTAAATCACACTTCTTTTACATGGGTAAGATTTTATAAGACTTGAATAATACGGTGAGTCAGTCTATCAGGAGTCCTTGGATCAATCTAGTTCAGTTCAACAAACACTTGAGAAGCACTGGGCTAGGCCTGAGGATAAAGGAAGAGAGAGACACAGCGTTTGTCCTTTAGAGACTCCAAGCTGACTGGAAGGCATAGACTGATAAGCAGATGGTTTCACTGATGTTAGTACCAGCAGGGCCACTTTCTGGCCCCCATAAAACTAGGAAGCAAAGCGGCTTCCTATGAGTTACATGCTTTAAGCCCCAGCTTCTTGACGTCAAGATCTCTTTAACTTTGGAGTCCCTTGCCCAACCTTCCTTGACTGTCTTCCCGAGAGCTTGACTCTCTGGAGGTGTGGGCCATGCTTCAGCTCCAACGTTTTGTGTTGGGTATGTCTGTCTTTTCCTTCTCTTGCCATCAATCCTGAGTCTTGGCCTACCATCCTTCTTACCTTGTCTAACTTCTCTCCCCATTCCTATCATCTACCTCTGTGCTAGATACTGTGACTAAATTCCGTAAATACATCTCAATAATTGTTATTTAACAGAAATATAATACTGCTGGAATGTAGGGCAAAAGAGAGAAGCAATCCTGTGAAGTTTGTCAAGATTCTGTTATATTAATTGATACAAATGGTTCCTAACCACCTGTTTACAGGTTGACTGCATCAGAATCATCTGAATACATTTTTTAAATAATTGATTCCTAGGATGAATCTGAGAGATGCTTCTTTAGTAAGTCTTGGATGAGCACAATGAATCTGAGTATTTTAAGCCTTCCTGAGGAGCATCACCAGGTTGGTGCATTACCATTTTAGAGGCACTGTTAGTCTATTACTAAATCAAAATGAAGATAACAAGAACCTGGATTTCCTCGGACTTCTATTGTTGTTGCTGTTACCGTTGCAGTTATTCACCGAAGAGTGATCACCTATTTCAATTTTGGAGGGTACCTCAATATGGCTAGTGAGGCATGTGCATGCATCATGTATTTCTATATCTAAGTGACCATATGTGTACTAAACATTCAAGAATTTTTATGGAGAAGATAGAAAAGATGCCTGGCCTGTAGACTAGAAGGACAGAAAGGTGAAGGAATGACAGACAACACCTAGGTGTCTCCTGATCCGCTTTGGTTAATGAGTCATGAGGCAAATTGTATTTTACTTCATGTATTTGGCAGAGTTAACACATATGATATAGATGTAAATGGAAAAATAACTTTTATTATAACTTTCTCTCCCTTATCCTAGGTAATGATTTATTACATTCTCAAAGGGGCTTGAAAGCACTCTTTTTAGATTCTCCAGTGTATGTGTGTTTTATATAGTCCAGAGACAAATTTGTCACACGAGATCGTTAAAGAGTTAGAAATCATGTATTTATTTAAAGGCTCTATTACAGTGCCTTACACATGGCAAGGGTTCTAGGATGGTGGAATTGTTACTCAGAAAGTTGCTATTAACTGAGACCAATTTGAGGAGCATACTTTGTAAGAAGTTTTGAGTAAACAACTAGAAAATACACATATGTATGTATGTCTGTATGTATATGTATATATAATGTGTATATATGTGTGTATATGTATATACAATGTGCGTGTGTGTATGTATATATATGCACATATACACATATACTATATATGTGTATATATACATATGTGTGTATATATGTGTATATATACATATACATATATATGTGTGTATACACACACACACATATATACACATTATATATACATATACATATATAGAGAGAGAGACAGCAGACGACCCTGTTACTTCCACAAACTCACTGCTCTAAGCAGCCTGGTCTACCTCTTACACCCTGAACACTCTGTGCATGTCCCTGTTGCTTGGAAGGTCCTGCTGATCTCTCTTTCCTTCTTTTTTCAAAGTCTTACCCTGTTTCAAGGCCCCGATCAAATCCTGCACCACGCTGTGAGCCTTCCCCAGTGGGTTTAGCTTCAAAAAAAATCCTCTTTACATGAACTGGAGCACAGGACAATGGCAATAAAGACTCTTCTGTATTGTCTTTCATTTCTTTAAGAACAAAGAACAGGATTTGTTCTTAAAATTCAGCTGGATTTTAGGTTTCTTGAGACTAGAAACCATATCTTCTGCCACATAAAATTCCTTACACTTTGCACATTCTACCACTCACTAATTTTCTTTTCTCAGTGGGTTGATAACTTAACATTCACCAAGACTTTGACAATGCAGAAGTCTCAAGAAATAGGCAGGATAAATTCCACTCGCACCAATGACAACCACATTTCTACTTTATAATTCTTCATTTGTAAACATCATATTCCTGACCATCCCCCAAAATGGCATCTACAGTGGCTTCCCTAGAAGCACATGATGCATCTGTAGACAGTTGGCTTGTTTCCCTGCATCAATTATAATCTATGATTCCCAGGTGCCATAGTGTTAATAGTCAAAACAGTCATTAACACCATGACCTGGACCTGTTCAGCAGATTTTTTATAATGGAAAAAAAGAATAAAGATGTTTTCTTCACACAGAGATCAGCTGGAGGAGTAAATACAACATGAAATAAGCAAACAAACCACTAAATGCAAATGATCGGCTTCTTTTTAAAGGTGCTAGTTTCCCTCCTTCTCCCTTCCTAAACTGCTTTCTATCTTATTTTGGGTGTAGATGTACATCTATCAAAATGCCGGAGCTGGCACTGTCAGGAATGTCATCATTTAAATATAAAAAGCAACACATAAATAGAAAGTTTACTTTCCTTAAATATGAATTTGACCAAAATTCTATTTGATCCAAAAGTTCCCAGTGCTTTCCCTCTTTCTAGGCTCTCCTTACAGTCCTGTATCACCTTCAGCCAGAGCAGGCTTAACAAATCTCAATACACTCAGCATGAGTTCTGAAACTTTCCTGCTTCCCTCAAAGGCCCCAATCCTAGCTGAAAATTCCCACTCTAACACCATTTTTCAGGTGACGTTATTTCCAGGAAATCTTTGTACAGCACAGATGTCTTTTGGGAAGAGTAAGTGATTGACAGTCGCCCACACCCAAATGAGCTTTAGTATGTCAGATTGAGAGGGAACAGCGACAATCCTGAGAGAACAGGAGATGGAGAGTTTTGCTGGAAGAGAAGAGAAAGCTCTAAGACAAGCAAAAATGTGTATATTTTCCCCATGTATTTCCCCAAAAAGCTTTTTGAAAAAATATGTACCCCTTTCACATTTTTCAGATTAACAACCAAAATTTTTATTATACACTTAAACAGTTACAAAGGAAGTACGTAAATATTCTAAAATAAAGCTCTTGCATCAGTTTTTTATTTCTTCTCTCTCTCTCTCTCTCTCTCTCTGTCTGTCTATCAGCTATCTATCTATCTATTTTTGAGACAGAGTCTCACTCTGTTGCCCAGGCTGGAGTGCAGTGGTGTAATCTCAGCTCAGTGCAACCTCCGCCTCCCAGGTTCAAGTGATTCTCCTGCCTCAGCTTCCCAAATAGCTGAGATTGCAGGCGCCTGCCACTACATCTGGCTAACTTTTGTATTTTTAACGGAGTCAGGGTTTCGCCATGTTGGCCAGGCTGGTCTCTAACTCCTGACCTCAGGTGACCTGCCCGCCTCGGCCTCCCAAAATGGCATCGCACTTTTAAATGTGTCCAGCGGAATTTAAACACCATAGAGATTGGATATCCATTATCATTTATTTAAAAAACAAGGTACAATCTCTTAGTCAAAGATTTTATACCATTTTCTTCTTCTACTTCTGCTATTATTATTCAAACATAAAATATTTTTATCCTGGAAAACTTTTAATTGATTATCCTATCATACTTCTCTAAAGCAAACAAAAAATATAAATTGGAAATTTAAAAAATATTCTGTTGCAGTAAGGCTGCAAAAAGTTTACAATTTTTCTTCTGAATGAATTATAATTATTAGTGGTAATATAAACTTACTGTTAGTAGTATACAAGTGATCAAAACAAATAGTGTAAATTACAAATTTTGATAAATTATCAATGTGGTTTACTGTTATTAGTGGTTTGTCATTATTTTTATTGTTGATCTAATTCATGTAAGCCTAGACTAATACTACTCATTCCTAGGATGACATTAGGATCAGCATCAATTTGATTTTTGTTTTTAATTTTTAAAAAATTATTATACTTCAAGTTCTGGGGTACATGTGCAGAATGTGCAGGTTTGTTACATAGGTATACACGTGCCATGGTGGTTTGCTGCACCCATCAACCCATCACCTACATTATATATTTCTCCTAATGTTATCCCTCCCCTAGGCCCCCACCCCAAATCCAGAGTGCTGCTCACAAAAATAAGTACATGAAATTGTGTTATAATAATGCCAATTGTCCGGGCGTGGTCACTCATGCCTGTAATCCTGGCACTTTGGGAGGCCAAGGTAGGTAGATCACCCGAGGTCAGGAGTTCAAGACAAGCCTGGCCAACATGGAGAAAAACCCACCTCTACTAAAAATACAAAAAATTAGCCTTGCACAGTGGTGGGCACCTGTAATCCCAGTTATTCAGGAGGCTGAGGCAGGAAGACTGCTTGAACCTGGGAGGCAGAAGGTGCAGTGAGCCAAGATCACACCATTGCACTCCAGCCTGGGCAACAAGAGTGAAACTCCATCTCAAAGAGAGAGAGAAAAAAAAAGCCAATCAATTATTTGAATAATTTGAGTCATATGTTAAAAATCACAGGATTGATTTAACATTTGTATTAAATAATATGTTGACATAATTAATACATCACCTAATTTAAGAAAATAATGTCCATGTTTTGGAAAGTAAATTTAATTATTTTTAATGTTAACAATTTTTTAAAAATTTAACTTTGAAGTTTGGGGTACATGTGCAGGTTTGTTACATAGGTAAACTTGTGTCATAAGGGTTTGTTGTACAGATTATTTCATCACCCAGGTATTAAGCCTAGTATTCATTAGTTATTTTTCCTGATCTTCTATGTCCTCCCACCCTCCACCCTCTGATAGGCTCCAGTGTGGGTTGTTCCTCTATGTGTCAATGTGTTCTCAACGTTTAACTCCCACTTATAAGGGAGAACATGTGGCATTTAATTTTTTATTCCTGCATTAGTCTGCTAAGGATAATGACCTCCAGCTCAATCCATATTCCCACAAAGGACATGATCTCATTCTTTTTTATGACTGCATAGTATTCCACAGTGTATATGTATCATGTTTTATTTATCCAGTCTATCATTGATGGGCATTCGGATTGATTCCATGTATTTGCTATTGCAAATAGCACAGCAATAAACATACACGTGCATGTGTCTTCACGACAGAATGATTTATATTCCTTTGGGTGTATATTCAGTAATGGGATTATTGGGTCGAATGGTAGTTCTGTTTTTAGGTCTTTGTGGAATCATCACATTGTCTTCCATAATGGTCAAACTAATTTACACTCACACCAACAGTGTATAAGCATTCCTTTTTCTCTGCAACCTCGCCAGCATCTGTTATTTTTTTACTTTTTAACCATAGCCATTCTGACTGATGTGAGAGGGTATCTCACTGTGGTTTTGATTTACATTTCCCTAATGATCAGTGATGTTGATTTCAATTAGTTAATTAAATCAACCAATCAATTAATTAAATTAATTTTGGCAAATGAAATTAATTACATTTAATGCTAATAATTAAAATTAATTTTAATGATTTGCTCTCTCCTTTAGAAGATCTTAAAAAATAAAAATTTGTTGATATGGTTTGGCTGTGTCCCCACCCAAATCACATCTTCAATTGTACTTCCCATAATCCCCACGTGTTGTGAGAGGGACCCAGTGGGAGATAATTGAATCATGAGGGTGGTTTTCCCCGAGCTATTCTCGTGATAGTGAGGGAGTTCTCACAAGATCTGATGGTCTTGTTAGGCACTTCACTCTACTTTTCCTTGATGCCACCAAGTGAAGAAGGATGTGTTTGTTTCCACTTCTGCCACGATTGTAAGTTTCCTGAGGCGTCCTCAGCCTCAGCAAATGCTGAACTGTGAGTCAACTAAACCGCTTTCCTTTATAAATTATGCAATCTTGGGTATGTCTTAATTAGTAATATGAGAACAGACTAATAACAGTAAGTTGGTACCAGTAGAGTGGGGTGCTGTTGTAAAGATACCCAAAAATGTGGAAGCGACTTTGGAACTGGCTAACAGACAGAGGTTGGAACAGTTTGTAGGGCTCAGAAGAAGATAGGAAAATGTGGGAAAGTTTGGAATTTCCTAGAAGAACTCTTCATCCTTGAATAATGATCTTGCAACCTAACAACTTAAATTGCCTCAGTATTTTCCACAGGCAACTCTTACACACCCTACCTACAGACCCAACTCTGAAAGTGTACTTAATCTCAAAGGTTGCAAACAGGTGGAAAAATTTCTTCCTTTTCGTATTGCTTTTGTTACTTATGCCAATAAACTTTTCTAGCTGGAATAGAACACACTACTTCAAAGCACAATTCCTTTTTAATACCAGTTATTCTATTAATCAACTGAGGTTTATGTCACAACCCCATGAATAACAGCAAAAATTAATACAACTTGGAGGAGCTGGAAGAGGTAACGCTGGCTTTTCGCTGCTACAGCTTCTTCCCACATGCTTCGGTAACATGTTCTCTCCTTATTTGCATCTTGTGATCTTAGTTCTTTGAACAGGGGCACTGCTCTGTTGTGCATAAAAGTCATGAAATCTGATGAGTTCTTTTAGATCTTACAGTCAATTATAGCTAAAAAGTGACAACAAATGGAATTTGGCACAAGGTTTTATTTTTAGTGCAGAATATTAAACACGGAACCAGGAGACTGTTAAAGAGTGAAACATCTCAGGGAATTAATCTTTAATGCAGATTAATCCCCCTGGGCATTTGGATGGAAAGATGTGTTTTTAAACTGCTATTTTGAAAATGAGAAAGTTAAAAATCAAAAGAGTAAATTTTTATTAATTCCCAATTTGGCCATATCTCACATAGCACCATCTCACAATTTCACTTCATAGGATGCCAGCAGGCCACATCTAGGGAGAGACAGCAGGCAAACAATGCTACTGTTGAAAGTGAAAGAAGTAGGACAAAATTAGTGTAGTGGGTTGCCAATACCTTTGACTTTGTGTTTGTTCCCAAGTTATCATGGGCTGGGCTTCCATTGAGTGCAGATTATTCTAACAGAAAAGAAGGATAGTTTCAAAAGAAGGTGCGTTGCTTTATAAGATCCTACAATTGTATAATTGTGTCAGATTTTAGCAGCTCAGTCCCCTGGCTCTCAACTTTGCATATTCAATCACCCTAGAGCATTTAAAAATGCCTGATATATGAATCCCACCTCAAACCAGTTAAATGGGGACATCTGGGTTGAGTCCCAGACTTTGGTATTTACAGTTTCCCAAGCAGCTCTAATTTGCAATCAAGTTTGAGAACCATCCCTAGTTCACACCAGGTTCCAGCTCCCTGGAACTTGAGACCTGCCAAGGTCAGATTAACCAGTTTTCAGCAGAACCATTCCCAGCCAACTGCTTTTTATATTTTCTAGCTCTGCTAATCCCCGCCCCCATCATGTTTCTACATAGACTGGCTGGTTCATTCAGGCAACAGATTATTTATTGAGCAGCTACAGTATGTCAGGCAATGGGCTGGTGACTGTGGCTAAAATTGTGAGCAATAACAGATGAGATTTCTTCCCTTGTGGAGTTTATAGTCCAGTGGGAGAGATGGAGACTAATGGAATAATGATAAAATTATAACTGTGATAAGTACTGGGAAGAAGTTCATGGTAGCCTAAGAGGCTGACTTCTCTGAAAAAGTGAAGGCTGAATGAGATCTGATGAAGTAGAAAATTTATTAGGCAAAATAGAGAGAGAAGAATGGGGTCTGGGTAGAGAGGAGAGAGAGAGAAAGAAAGAGATAGAAAGAGCTTCTTGATCTGTATCGGAGAATGGCATATGCCGAAAAGCTCTGTGGCTGGAGAAAACATGGAATGTGTTTCAGGAGCTGAAAAACGGCCAGGGAGGCTAGGATACATTAAGAGAGCTAATAATAAAAAATGTCAATCGATTTCATTTATTAATAAATCCTCTACCTTAAAACCATTATGTACTTAATAACCTCATCATTACAGCTACAGTGACATGATCCATACACATACACTTTGACCTTGTCCTGTCAGTGTTTATTTGAAACAAACATAAATGTACCCACAAATGAGATTCAAACAGGCTGTGGACCTCTGTTTAACCAGTGGTTCTCAACCTTGGCTGTACTTTGCAATCACTTGAAGACCTTTAAAAATGCTGTTGCCTAGCAGACACCCAAGACCACTTTAATCAGAATTCTTGGAGATGGGATCCAGACATTGGTATTTTTTTAAAGCTTTCCCGACGTACAGCCAAAATGGAGAACTGCTGTTCTGGGAAAATAGGAGGAGAGTGAATACTAGGAGGGGAGAGAGAAATTGCATTTGAATTTGTTGCTCTCCATCTTTAATTATTGCCTCCGCTTGATGCATTAGGACTGACCATGTAATGGGGATCTCCTCTATGTTATAACTTCTTCATACACAGCTGGGTTGGAATTAAAACCACAGGAACACCAGGTACAGTTCCAAAATAAAAAGTGAAATTCCCTGTTTCTGTTTCTCCCTCACGTTCTCTCTTCTGATGGTAGTTAATTTAATAATGTACAAATTCACAGATTCCACAATAGGTCACCTTCCATGCTGGGAGTTATCAACCATTTTCCCAGCACTAGAACATGTACCACACATTTTCTTTAGGAACCTTTCTGCACAGATAAGTCAGACGGGCTGAAGTTACACTCCACTTCTCACCCCACCCCTATCATCCTACCTACCAGTTGAGAACTGCTGGTCTACTTTCCAGTAGTCTGGATATTTCAATCTTCTTATAACTGTAATATACATTGAAAAATAAAGTTTTCTGAGTAAAAATACAAATTAAAATTGGGTGAAGGTCAGCTTGGTATGTAGCCTCTAGATGGTTTTTATTTTAATACATATTTTATTTTTATCACCTTGTGGGAATCAAGTTAGATGAAGCAAGTCTTGTGTCTTCTGTAGGTAACTGAAAGAGAACCATATCCATAGACATTGAATTATACCTAGGGTTTCTAAAGGAAGCTTAGGGAAGGGCCAAGAGCTGGACGGACAGATAAAAGAGCTGCCTCATCGCCAATTTAAAAGAGAATAACTGCTCATCCTCCAAGATATAACTCAAGCATCATCTCACTGGTAAGGCTTCTGTGATACTCAGGTCAGCTGGCTAGCTGCCTTTTCTTGTGTCCTACTTTCTTTCTTTTCTTTTGAGAAGGTGTCCTCACTCTGTTGCTCAGGCTGGAGTGCAGAGGTGCCATCTTGGCTCACCGCATCCTCCACCTTCCAGGTTCAAGTGATTCTCTTGCCTCAGCCTCCCGAGTAGCTGGGATTTACAGGCTTGTGTCACCACACCTGGCTAAATTTTGTATTCTTAGTAGAGATGGGGTTTCACCATGTGGCCAGGCTGCTCTGAACTCCTGATCTCAACTGACCCACCCACCTCAGCCTCCCAAAGTGTTGGGATTACAGGCGGGAGCCACCACGCCCAGCCTGTGTCCCACTTTAATCACAGCAGCACATAGAGCCTGCTAGATGAAAAGCTCTCTGAAGGCAGCACATGAGTTTATGGTGTGAATCGCCAGTGCTTGGAGATGTCTGACCCATGGTAGCCACACAAAAAATATCTAATAAATGATTACACGACCCCTAAATACCTACCCTTGTTAAAAATGCTCCATAAAGAAATCACTGTTAGGGCCAGATGCAGTGGCTCACGCCGGTAATCCCAGCACTTTGGGAGGCTGAGGCGAGTGGATCACTAGAGGCCATGAATTTGAGACCAGTCTGGCCAACATGGTGAAACCCTGTCTCCAGTAAAAATACAAAAATTAGCCGAGTGTGGTGGAGCCTGCCTGCAACCCCAACTACTCAGGTGGCTGAGGCAGGAGAATCGCTTGAACCTGAGAGGTGGAGGATGAAGTGAGCCAAGATTGCGCCACCACACTCCAGCCTGGGTGACAGAGCAAGACTCTGTCCCACCCTCCCCCCCCAAAAAAAGAAAAGAAAATTATCACTATTAGAACCCGTCACTCTAGTTTCTCAGAGGACATATTTAGAATCTCAATTTATTTCAATAGGTTTTTGGGGAACAAGTGGCGTCTGGTTACATAAATAAGCACTTTAGTGGTGATTTCTGAGATTTTGGTGCACCCATCACCCAAGCAGTGTACACCGTAACCAATGTGTAGTCTTTTATGCACAGTTTCATCCAGGTCGCTGTATGTATCAACAATTTGTTCCTTTAAACTAATAAGCAATATTCCATGGTGTGGATGTACCTCAGTTTGCTTTAACCATTCACCCACTGAAAGACATCTGGGTTGCTTCCAATTATTGGTTATTATGAATGAAGCTGCCATGAATACTTATGTAGAGGTTTTGGGGTGAACATAAGTCTTCATTTCTCTGGGAAAAATGTCCAGGCGTGCAAGTGCTGGATCCTACAGTAATTGCATGTTTTAGTTTTTTAGGAAATTGCCAAACTGTTTTCCAGAGTGGCTGTATCATTTTACATTCCCACCACCAACGTATGAGTGATTAAGTTTCTCCACCTGCTTGCCAGAATTTGTTGTGCCACTATTTTTTTATTTTAGTTATTCTGATAGGTATCTAGTGATACCTCACTGTGGTTTTAGTTTGCATATCACTAACAGCTTATGACACTGAACATTTTCTCCTGTTCTTATCTGCCATTTGTATATCTTCTTCAGTGAAATGTCTTTTGTCCATTTTCTAATTGGTTTGTATTTTTACCATTGGGTTTTGATAGTTCTTTATATATTCTAGATACTAGTCCTTTTTCTTTCTTTCTTTTTTAACTTTTATTTTAAGTTCAGGAGTACAAGTGCAGGTTTGTTATAAAGATAAACTCATGTCATGGGGGTTTGTTGTACAGACTATTTCATCACCCAGGTATTAAGCTTAGTACCCAATAGTTATTTTTCCTGATCCTCTTCCTCCTCCACCCTCCACCCTCTGATAGACCCCGGTGTTTATTGTTCTCCTCTATGTGTCCGTGTGTTCTCATCATTTAGCTTCCACTTATAAGTGAGAACATGTGGTATTTGGTTTTCTGTTCCTTTTTCAAATACATAGTTTGGAAATACATTCTCCCACTTGGTAGCTTATACTTTAATTCTCTCAACAAGGTCTTTCACAGGGCAAGAGTTTTAAATTTTGATGAAATTCAACTTGTCAGTGTTTCATTTTATGCACTGTGTTTTTGATGTCAAGTCTAGGAACTCTTTGCCTAGCCCTAGATCACAAAGAATTTTCACTATGATTTTATCCTAAAGATTTTACAGTTTTATATTTAACACTGCAATCCATTTTGAGTAAATTTTTGTATTAAGTGTCAGACTTAGGTCAAGATTCATTTTTATGCCTAGGAATGTCCAGTTTTTTGCCTAGAATGCTCCAGTACCATTTGTTGAAAAGCCTATCCATAAAAATGCTTTTGCAACCTTGTCTGTTCGGGGTTCTCTACTTTGTTCCATTGATCTATGTGTCTATCCCTCCACCAATACCACAGTCTTGATTACTTTAGCTAGAAAATAATTCTTGAGATTGAATATATAGATTCTACCCATTCTACTCTTCTTTTTCAAAGTTGTTTTAGCTACCCCAGTTTATTTGCCTTTCAATATAAATTTTAGAATAGTATTTTCTGTACCTACAGAAAGTCTTGCTGAGATTTTGATAGGAATTGTGCTAAACCTGTAATCAATTTGGGAAAGAATAACTCTACCATAGTGAGTCTTCCAACCCATGAAGATGGTAGGTCTCTCCATATATTCAGTTTTGAGATTTCACTCATCAGCATTATTTGGTTTTCAGCATACAAGTCCTGTACATGTGTTAGATTTACATAAAGTATCTCATATTTTTATTCTATTTAGTCATTATAAATAGTACTGTACTTTAACTTTGATATCCCATGTTGATTGCTAATATGTAAAATACAATTGCTTTTTATATGTTTATATTATATCTTGTGAACTTGTGGACCTTACGTTAGTTCTAGGAGTATTTTGTAGATTCCTTAGGACTTTCTATATAGATAGTCATGTCCTCTGAAAACAGGGAAAATTTTTACTTTTTCTTTGGATCTGTATGTCTTTTATTTTATTTTGCCTTATTGTACCAGTTACAGCTTCTGGCACTATGTTGAATAAGGGTGGTGAGAGTAGATGTCCTTGCCTTTCTCTTGATTTTATGGGCAAAGCATTTAATTTTTCACCATTATGTATAATACTAGCTGTAAGGTTTTTGCATCTGTTTTTTATCATGTTGACAAAGTTTCACTCTATCATGTTTTTCTGATTTTTTTAAACCATGAATGGATGTTGGCTTTTATCAAATGCTTTTTCTATAGCTATTGATAAAATCATGCAATTTTTCTTCTTTAGCTTGTGAATGTGGTGGATTGCACTGGTTAATTTTTAAATATTAAACCAGCTTTGTATCCTTGGAGTAAGTCCCACTAGGTATTGGTGTGTAATGCTTTATACATATTGTTCAATTCTATTTGTCAGTATTTTGTTTAGGACTTTTGAGTTGATATTCATGAGAAATGTTGGTCTTAGTTTGTGTCTTTCTTTCTTTCTTTTCCCCCCCCACTTTCTTCCTTTCTTTTTTGTACTGTCTTTGGTTTTGGTATCAGGATGATAGTAGGTTTATAAAATAAATTGGGGAGCATTCCCTTCTCTTCTATTTTCTGGTAGAATTCTCTAGTGAAACCATTTAGGCCTGACAATTTCTTATACAGGGGAGTTTTTAAATTATGAATTTAGGTTCCTATGTACTTATAGGACATTAAAATTATCTAATTCATATTGCTTGAGTTGTGGTCATTTGTGTTTGTTCAGAAATTGGTTCATTTTCTCTAATTTGTTGAATTTATCATATAGAGTTGTTCATTATATACTCCTAATCCTTCAATGTCTGCAGGGCTTGTGTTGATATACCTATTTCATTGTTAATATTGATTTGTATCTCCTCTCTATTTTTGTCATCTTTCTAGAGGTTTGTCAATTTTATTGATCTTTAAAAACAACACAGCTCTTTGGTTTTCTCTTTTTTTCTTCTGTTTTAAATTTCATTGAGTTATGCTCTTACCTTTATTATTTCTTTCCTTCTGCTTGCTTTGGTTTTATTTTGCTCTGCTTTTTCTAGGATCTGGAGGTGGAAGCTTAGATTATTGATTTGAGATGTCTCCTTTTTTCTAATGTATGCATAAATTTTTCTAATGTATTTGGTGTTATAAACTCCCCTTTCAGTACTGTTGGCTGCTTCACACAAAATTTGATCTCTTTTATTTTCTTTAATGCAACGTATAAATGGAGACACTAGCTCTCTCTTCTAAAAAATAATTTTCTTAATATGCTGTCTTAGAGACTGTCTACGTTTCTGTGATCTCCAATGGAATACTCTGTGACTTAGTCAGCTATTTATATTACTTCCCTTTAATCACAATTTGTTTTTTCTAAATCTCTTGGATTTGTACTTCTATTCCTCAGTCTTTTGCTGAGACTGCTTTCAAAGATCACCAGTTACTCCCATACCCTTTTCTTTCTTTCTTCTTTCTTTCTTTTTTTTTTTTTTGAGACAGAGTCTCGCTTTGTTGCCCAGGCTGGAGTGCAGTGGCTCGATCTTGGCTCACTGCAAGCTCCACCTCCCAGGTTCACGCCATTCTCCTGCCTCAGCCTCCCGAGTAGCTGGGACTACAGGTGCCCGCCAACACGCCCGGCTAATATTTTGTATTTTTAGTAGAGACGGGGTTTCACCGTGTTCGCCAGGATGGTCTCGATCTCCTGACCTCGTGATCTGCCCATCTCGGCCTCCCAAAGTGCTGGGATTACAGGCTTGAGCCACTGTGCCCGGCCCCCTTTTCTTTAAATTTAATCCAAATTTCTGCTGCATTTGGAATTGCTTGGATACTCCTGTTAAAATTTTATCTTCCTTGGGTTCCATGACCAAATGTTTGAATCACAGCTATTTCACTGTCTGTATGACCTTGTACAAATCACAGAAGATTCAAGAGCCTCATTTTCTTCATTACTAAATAGGGAGTTTAATCCTGATCTATACCTCTTAGTGTTGCACTGAGGCTCGAGTGAGATTATATGTATCTAATGAACACTAATTAGTGTCAGGAACCACAGTAGGTGCTGGGTATACAAAGGTGAGAGTGAAGCACAGCCTCAGGACTTGACCACAGTCTAGTGGCACAGACAAATAAGTGAACATATCCTGGGATAAGTGGCAGAGAACATGATATGCACAGCAATGTCATGGGAACACTTGGGAGCCTTGAGGGCTCAGGCAAGGCTTCCCAGAGAAGGTGCATCTAAGCTGTGTCCTGAAGAATGAGTAGGAGTTCAGCCATGGAATAACAAATGGGATGGAATATGCTTAGTATACTCTGAGGTATTGCGGTGGTGGGGTTGCGGGGGGATTTCCCTATAAAATCAGTTTTCACCCCATCTCTACTAAAAATACAAAAATTAGCTGGGTGTGTTGGCAGGTGCCTGTAGTCCCAGCTACTTGGGAGGCTGAGGCAGGAGAATCACTTGAACTCAGGAAGCAGAGGTTGCAGTGAGTCAAGATTGTATCACTGCACTCCGGCCTGGCAACAGAGTGAGACTCCGTCTCAAAAAAAAAAAAAAAAAAAAAATCAGTTTTCATGCTACTCCAGTGAGTTCATTACATTTTCAAATAAATGTCTATGTATTACATGTAATTAAGTCCACTTTAGGCTTACTGCCTGTGGAGGGAAAGATATATGCAAGATGTCCGTTCTATGTATAGCTTCTGGTTTATACCTATGACCTTGGAAAATGGAGAAGAGTAACTTTTTAAGGACTTTTCATTAATCTACCTGAAAAAGATTAGCTTTTATATTACAATAACATGCTTTGGTAATTGTAACAGTGACTAATTCCATTAATTTCATTTATTCATATTTGAATACTCAATTGGATTCTTCTACTATAATCATTCATTCATCACTTTGTGCTTATCTTTTTGGATATATAAATATATTTTTATATATGATAATTAACTGATTGCAATATTCCCAAAGAGTTTAAATTTTTTTTCCTGTCAAACAAAACAACTCAGTCATCCATGCTCAGACAATTTTCTCCATGAAACCCAGTGCGTTATCATGCCTCTTTTGTCTGGAACTCACTGACAGCTCACCATTCTTCATCTTTACCAGATTCAACTTTTTATCCTCTTCATTCTCATTACCTTTTGGTATATACAGGAGAACACAAGGTTGAACTTTATAATTATCATTTGCTTCTAATTTGCTCCTCAGCATCAGCAAAGTGAAAACTTTTCATTTCCATATCTCATTTGAATGTGACGGCTTTAAAAATAAATGCAGCCCAGGTAAAATGTTTTCCCCTGTTCATGATTGAATATAATCATGGAGTTAGAAGACAAAAATTCCACTGGTTATATGATGTATGTCCCACAGGACAGAAATGTAATATACATTTCCTTTAATGCTTATCTAGCGGAATATTGATTTTGGAAGCCAGTGCCACTCTGACACAATTGTAAATGTTGAAGAGTTCTGCTTTGATGTGCTAACTTCTATGTATACATAGTATGTATATACATATATGTATACACATGGCTGTATATGTGTATACACAGTATAAGCATGTATACAGAACAGTATATATGTGTACACATATATGTATACACATAGCAGTGTGACTTTGCAATCCTTGAAGGCTAAAAAAATTTCATCAGGCCAACTGTTCCACTGTTGATGATTAGCCAACAAAAAGCCTCCACAATAAGTCTATGAAGAACAAAGCATGCAGAACCAATTATATTTCTTTTTGTAATATTGCAACACAATGAAAACAAAAAGATAGTGACCTGAGTTGAGTTATCTTGAATTCTGGTTTTAATGGTATTACAAACCTTGTCTCATCAATAAGGTAGAAATAAGGTGTTTATTGTCCTATAGTAATGTAGGTAGATAATTGAATTAAACATTTAAGCTGGAGGAGAAGATGATGTAGTGTGTATTGGAATCAGCCCTGAGGCCCCTATATTTGTATTAAATATTCGTAACCCAGAATCAGGAATGCATTCATCAGATCTGCAGAGAATTCTCAATCAGGAGGATTACTATTGCTTTTAACATCACTGACTGAATTCCAAATGACATTGATATTTTTGAGAAATTTTCCTATCCAAACGATGTAATTTAATGTCATAAGGGAAACACATAAGTGATCAAAGATTTAGGACAAAAATCTAACAGCAGACATTAAAAATTAGAGTAAAATGTAAGATGAAAATGGTAGCCAAAAAAATAGAAAATCCTGGGAAATCCTGTTTATAAACATAAGGTAAATATGTGATTGACAATGACTTAAAAAATAAAAAATATATCATGCTCTTCAATAGCTAAGGGTTAAGGACAACTCCTTCCATTTTAGTTTGGCTAAGTCATATTCTTCTATGATAGTCTTCAGTTTGGTCACTGCATTTTAAATTCCACATGAAGAAGTACAGAGTGTTCAGAGGTGAACAACAAATAAAGATGAAAGGAATAGAAAATAGATTCATGAAGACAGATGAAAGGAATGGAGTCTGGCCTGGAGAGAAAAATGATAACAGGTGACTTGACTACTAGCTTCTGTAGTACAGAATGGATTGCATAAATGTGCTGAGCAGTTATTTTTCATTATCAAACAAATAAAAACAAAATAAGATCTACAAAGCAAGAGCCAAATGAAAAGAGATGGGCTTACATAAATGCTAAATAAATGTTGGGTGAACTTAAGAAGGAAACTTCTGCTGCATGTGGTGGCTCACGCCTATAATCCCAACACTTTGGGAGGGTGAGGTGAGCAGATTGCTTGAGCCCTGAAGTTTGAGACCAGCCTAGGCAATCTGTCAAAACCCAATCTCTACCAACAATACAAAAATTAGCTGGGTATAGTGGTGCGCGCCTGTGGTCCCTGCTACTCAGGAGGCTGAGGTAGGAAGATCACTTGAGCCCTGGAGGTAGAGGCTGCAGCGAGCCAAGATCACACCACTGCACTCCAGCCTGGGTGATAGGGCAAGACCCTGTCTCAAAAGAAAAATAAAATATTAAAATTAAAATAAAAAACTCTTAAACATGGAAATGATCCAACTATGAAATAGAATACTCAAGAATATTTGGGAAACAATTGCCTTGAGCAAATAAAAATGTTTTCTTTGTTTCTCATTAAATAAACAAACATTCATTATAGAAAATCTAGAAAAATACAGGTGAGCAGAAAGAAAAATACAAAAAGTACTTACAATTTCACAAGCCAGAGAGAGCTAACTTTTTCCTGTCATTTTTTACAGACACATGCACACACACATTCATATATGTGTGCATGTGTGTGCTTCTTTTTACCAAAATGGGATAGCATTGTTCATTCTGCTTTTTAACGTGCTTTATACTTAAAATTATATGTGAACATCTTTTTATATCTTCTTAGTATTCTACTATCTTATAAAGCTTAACATTATTTAACCAATGCCCTATTAGGAGGTATTTAAGTTGTTACTAGTTTTTTTTTTTTTTTTTTAACAAAATGTGGTGAGCCGTTGTATAATTAAATACTTGCCAATATATGTTGTTACATTTTTCTATAAATTTCTGGAAATAAATTGCTGGGTCGAGAGTTTGGAAAATTTTAAGGCTGTTATTATTTCTTAATTAACTTCCAGAAAATTTGAAATGATTTATACTATCACTGTAAGTGTAAAAGAATGCCCTTTTCTGAGAACCCAGGTATTACTGAGTCTTATCATTTTATAAGCTAATACCCTGAAAACTAGACTTATCAGAACCATCCTGTAAGTTACTATGGAATAGAGTTGTGTAAACAATAAGAATACTATTTATGCCCTAACAATACTGACATTGGAAAAAATAAATGTTCTTGGAAATCCTCTGAGTTGCGAGGGCTGGAAAAGCACTTTAGGCAAGTCACATTTCTTAGTCCATTTTATCTGCCTGGCAAGGATCTTGCACAAATACATTGGGAGGTGGTATGTGATGGGGGCAGGTAGAACACAGCATCCTAGGTTCACCCTGAACAACAAACACAAGGTTCTGTAATCTTGATGTGGCTTGAGAATGGGACCCAGGGCAGTAAGAATTCATGTGGTCAGAGTCCAGATGGCTTAGCCAACATGTAGATGCCATTTCTATACTCTTTTGCTGTACATCACTTTTGCTTCAAATAAGAATGTAAAACCTTTTTTCAAACCCCTAATTTGGTAGTAAGCATAATAGCTTTATGCTTCTTAAACTGAAGTACTAAACAGTGACTTCTTCCCTATTCTTCAAGTAAAAGAGGAATTTATTTCCAAATTCCAATCCATGGGACAAAGACAACAAATTTTAACTCTTTCAGGTGTTAACAAGCAAGTTGCATTTTGTTCCATCATATAACACAGAAAACAATGTGCTACACAGTTAGGAGACTACATCTGCAGCTCTTGTGGATGTGAAAAAAGCTGAATTAATTTTTGATATCCACACAATCTCAACATTGGTATGTAAAGAGTTAGATGATTCATGTCTATTTTCACAAAATCATTTTTTTCTTGTAGGTATCTTTAGGAATCTAATTTCCACCCCATTGTCCAAATGCATTTACAATAAGCAGACCACAATCTGATTATTTTGAAATTCCTTTCAGTTAATTTGATTCCTAGAACAGTACAATTGATCTAACTTATTTTTCAGAAATCTAGTTATTATAGCCAGAAAAAGAAAACGGACAACAATCTCCAAATCAACTACGCTGTTGCTAATTCAATGGCAGAGTCTAAACATAGCTGCAGAATATATTTGGTTTCCTGTCAGGTTTCAAATTGGAATCTATCATTTCTAGAACTTTCTTTCAAACTTTCTTTCAGATATGTCTCTTGACATGTCTGAGCCCCAGGCTGCATCAGGTCAACCAATCCACAACCTTTCAATTCAGGGTAGTTTACTGTGGACGTCAGAGAAAAGCAAGGCCTGGGAAATACAGCCTCAAACCTTCAGAAGAGGCGTGAGTGACTATCAGTATGATTCACCATTATGTTTAGGAGATAGAGGTGTATCTTTAGTTCTACAGTTCACAACAATAAAAACTCATGCCAAAAAAAAAAAAAAGGAGCCTTTAGATAGAACTCTAAATTTTATTAGCATCTTATTTACTCTTAGCTTAAAAACTAAAAAGATTTGCCTTCAGTTTAAATCATATTAGCAACTAACTCTATAGAACACTAACTGCTCCCAAGTGACTGCAGCTGTTCAGTTGACTGGTTTTGAGGCTTCATCTTACTTAATGGTTTTTAAATTAGTAGAATGAATGCTGTTGAAAGGAAAGCAGCATTAAAATGGTATATGATATTGGTTTATTACATTGTAAAGAGTCTGTGAAAATATACCTATGATTAACCAAGGAATAATACTGGGAATTCAAAAGGATACACCAAACCATACAGCTTGTTCCTTCCTTTATTCTTTCCTTCCTTCAATCAATAAACATTTATTGAGCATTTTTCTTTTTGCAGGTATTGTGACAAACCCTGGGGATATATTAAAGATAAAGATTCGAGGCAAGAGGTAAACACCAAGTTGCAATATAAAATGACAAGTGTACATACTGAGATAACTCTATATAGGTTAAGCTAGCGGGTAAAGCTGTCTGAGATTATAGGAGAGATGCGGCAGGTTTGAGAAGGCATCTCAGGGACACCTGCCACTTGAAGGATGACAAGGCATTTGGAAGGCCAGTGGGGCTGTTCTTGGGAGAGGAGGCTGGGAGACGCGGAGGAGCACAGGGCATTTACAGAACTGTATGCAATCACGTCTGGACACAAAGGAGGATTTGCTCTATGGGCAGGGATTTGCTCAAGAATTTTAGGCTGGCGAATAATCTGATTTGTGTTTAGAAAATTCACTCTGCCCTCTGTGGCAAGGTAAAGGTGGTAAAAGCAGGAAAGATGTGAAGCAGGGGACCAAAAAGCAATATTATAATGGTCTAGGTGAGAGGGAATGGAAGTTTGAAGCAGTCAAGAGTAAGTGGGAAAGAGGAGATGAGTGGATTGAAGAGATATTAGCACAAAAACCACAGGACCTCAGCCTTTGTAAACACACAAAGTTCTCAGCACTGAAATTGTGGTTTAGTATATATGTCTATTTATTATTTAATTAACTAATTATCTTGTTTCCTTCATAAAGGTGAAATGTTGACATTTTCAGCTTTATAAAGCAAATTTTAGTAAGCAACACTTGGTAAAATTATAAACTAAGCTATAAAAAATCATTTCAACTTCGTTTTTTAAAGTATTGAGTATTGATCTCCAGTTGATTAGAAGGAATCAAAGAGATATTGATGAAATTGTCAGTTTGTTGAAATAAATTCCCAGAAGCTGTCTAGCTGCCTCAAGTGTTTCTGAGGACAAACCTCAGAATAATGATGTCACTATTGAAACAAAGTCTTAGGGTTACCTGTGGAACCTCTGAGGCTTCAATATCTACTGACTTTCCCATCACTTCTCGGACTGAATCAGTCCTGTAAACAGCCATCACATCAGTAGGCAATGCATTGTCAGTGCAGACATCCACCCATCCACATATACACTGCTCATCTTTCTGACTCAGTCTTATGTTAAAGAATAATACATTTAATTTACTGCATTTGGAAAAACAAAAATTGTAAAACGTCTTTTTAATCTGCTGGCTTGTTTTATTATTTTCTTTATTTCCAGCAGTATTTTCCTTTTTTCTTCTACTGGTAAGAAAGCACAACTGAAATAAATGGAATCTTTTAAGGCAAATTACCAAGTTCGATATAATTTTTGGGTTAAATGTGATTATAACTGCATGTATTTTATTAACTTGCTTCAAAATATGGATGAGATCATTAGTTTAATGATTTAAACCTCCCAATAAAAAGAAATTAACATAACAGATTGAGCTAATTCATCTTATTACGAGTCACTAGGTCTCTTTGGGGAAGAAAAACAGTCTGTAATTAATGATACATTACTGGTGCACCAAAAGCTAACACAAAGAAGTCCCTCATTCTCTTGCAGTACTTTCTCCAAAGGTCTTTGAGTCATGGAACCAGGCTGGCGGTAGACAGACCTTTCCAACACGGCCTGCGCACAGGTGATACCAAGATAATATCTTAAATATAAGAGCTTGGTCATGCTTCATTGCAAACTTAACAGTTTCTTCCTTTAAGAGCAAATGTTAACAAAAATGTAAACAATGCAGGCTTGGCATAGCATTAAACATTATTTATGTTCAGAGCACATTGACATCAATCATTTTGTTTACAGCAAGATGAATAGGGAAAGTGCTATTCATTTTGCAAATGAGTGAATAGGTAGATGAGGGTTAAGTGGTGTTTCTAACATTACCCATCACGTTGATGGCAAAGTGAAAACTAGACTCTGTCTCCTGACTCTTATCCTTATATTCCTCTTTTCCTCATAAGGTAGTTAAGATGACACCATTTCCCTCAGAAATAAGATTAAGGCAATAAAAAGTCATATACTGTGCCATTACTTTTGGAGTAAAAAATGACTTCCACTCATGCTTCATTTTTATTAATGAGTTTAAATGAGTTATTGTACCTGGAAATACCCATGCCCAAACATTAGACCCACTGTCCTCATGGAAAAAAAAAAATCTTTGAACATTTTTGGAATTGGTCATCAAAGGAAGAATAGGTTGAATACATCTTTCCATTTTAAAATTTACTTGGCGGGGGGGCGGAGCAAGATGGCCGAATAGGAACAGCTCCAGTCTCCAACTCCCAGCGCGAGCGACACAGAAGACCGGTGATTTCTGCATTTTCAACTGAGGTACTGGGTTCATCTCACTGGGGAGTGCCGGACGATCCGTGCTGGTCAGCTGCTGCAGCCCGACCAGCGAGAGCTGAAGCAGGGCGAGGCATTGCCTCACCTGGGAAGCGCAAGGGGGAAGGGAATCCCTTTTCCTAGCCAGGGGAACTGAGACACACAACACCTGGAAAATCGGGTAACTCCCACCCCAATACTGCACTTTAAGCAAACAGGCACACCAGGAGATCATATCCCACACCTGGCCGGGAGGGTCCCACACCCACGGAGCCTCCCTCATTGCTAGCACAGCAGTCTGTGATCTACCGGCAAGGCAGCAGCGAGGCTGGGGGAGGGGCGCCCGCCATTGCTGAGGCTTAAGTAGGTAAACAAACCTGCTGGGAAGCTCGAAGTGGGTGGAGCTCACAGCAGCTCAAGGAAACCTGCCTGTCTCTGTAGACTCCACCTCTGGGGACAGGGCAATAACAAACACAGCCGAAACCTCTGCAGACGCAAATGACTCTGTCTGACAGCTTTGAAGAGAGCCGTGGATCTCCCAACACGGAGGTTGAGATCTGAGAAGGGACAGACTCCCTGCTCAAGTGGGTCCCTGACCCCTGAGTAGCCTAACTGGGAGACATCCCCCACTAGGGGCAGTCTGACACCCCACACCTCACAGGGTGGAGTACACCCCTGAGAGGAAGCTTCCAAAGCAAGAATCAGACAGGTACACTCGCTGTTCAGAAATATTCTATCTTCTGCAGCCTCTGCTGCTGATACCCAGGCAAACAGGGTCTGGAGTGGACCTCAAGCAATCTCCAACAGACCTACAGCTGAGGGTCCTGACTGTTAGAAGGAAAACTATCAAACAGGAAGGACACCTACACCAAAACCCCATCAGTACATCACCATCTTCAAAGACCAGAGGCAGATAAAACCACAAAGATGGGGAAAAAGCAGGGCAGAAAAGCTGGAAATTCAAAAAATAAGAGCGCATCTCCCCCGGCAAAGGAGCGCAGCTCATCGCCAGCAACGGATCAAAGCTGGACGGAGAATGACTTTGACGAGATGAGAGAAGAAGGCTTCAGTCCATCAAATTTCTCAGAGCTAAAGGAGGAATTACGTACCCAGCGCAAAGAAACTAAAAATCTTGAAAAAAAAGTGGAAGAATTGATGGCTAGAGTAATTAATGCAGAGAAGGTCATAAACGAAATGAAAGAGATGAAAACCATGACACAAGAAATACGTGACAAATGCACAAGCTTCAGTAACCGACTTGATCAACTGGAAGAAAGAGTATCTGCGATTGAGGATCAAATGAATGAAATGAAGCGAGAAGAGAAACCAAAAGAAAAAAGAAGAAAAAGAAATGAACAAAGCCTGCAAGAAGTATGGGATTATGTAAAAAGACCAAATCTACGTCTGATTGGGGTGCCTGAAAGTGAGGGGGAAAATGGAACCAAGTTGGAAAACACTCTTCAGGATATCATCCAGGAGAACTTCCCCAACCTAGTAGGGCAGACCAACATTCAAATCCAGGAAATACAGAGAACGCCACAAAGATACTCCTCGAGAAGAGCAACTCCAAGACACATAATTGCCAGATTCACCAAAGTTGAAATGAAGGAAAAAATCTTAAGGGCAGCCAGAGAGAAAGGTCGGGTTACCCACAAAGGGAAGCCCATCAGACTAACAGCAGATCTCTCGGCAGAAACTCTCCAAGCCAGCAGAGAGTGGGGGCCAATATTCAACATTCTTAAAGAAAAGAATTTTCAACCCAGAATTTCATATCCAGCCAAACTAAGTTTCATAAGTGAAGGAGAAATAAAATCCTTTACAGATAAGCAAATGCTTAGAGATTTTGTCACCACTAGGCCTGCCTTACAAAAGACCCTGAAGGAAGCACTAAACATGGAAAGGAACAACCGGTACCAGTCATTGCAAAAACATGCCAAAATGTAAAGACCATCGAGGCTAGGAAGAAACTGCATCAACTAACGAGCAAAATAACCAGTTAATATCATAATGGCAGGATCAAGTTCACACATAACAATGTTAACCTTAAATGTAAATGGACTAAATGCTCCAATTAAAAGACACAGACTGGCAAACTGGATAAAGAGTCAAGACCCATCAGTCTGCTGTATTCAGGAGACCCATCTCACACACAGAGACATACATAGGCTCAAAATAAAGGGATGGAGGAAGATTTACCAAGCACATGGAGAACAAAAAAAAACCGGGGGTTGCAATACTAGTCTCTGATAAAACAGACTTTAAACCATCAAAGATCAAAAGAGACAAAGAAGGCCATTACATAATGGTAAAGGGATCAATTCAACAGGAAGAGCTAACTATCCTAAATATATATGCACCCAATACAGGAGCACCCAGATTCATAAAGCAAGTCCTTAGAGACTTACAAAGAGACTTAGACTCCCACACAATAATAATGGGAGACTTCAACACCCCACCATCAACATTAGACAGATCAACGAGACAGAAAGTTAACAAAGATATCCAGGAATTGAACTCATCTCTGCAGCAAGCAGACCTAATAGACATCTATAGAACTCTCCACCCCAAATCAACAGAATATACATTCTTCTCAGCACCACATCGTACTTACTCCAAAATCGACCACGTAATTGGAAGTAAAGCACTCCTCAGCAAATGTACAAGAACAGAAATTATAACAAACTGTCTCTCAGACCACAGTGCAATCAAACTAGAACTCAGGACTAAGAAACTCAATCAAAACCGCTCAACTACATGGAAACTGAACAACCTGCTCCTGAATGACTACTGGGTACATAAGGAAATGAAGGCAGAAATAAAGATGTTCTTTGAAACCAATGAGAACAAAGATACAACATACCAGAATCTCTGGGACACATTTAAAGCAGTGTGTAGAGGGAAATTTATAGCACTAAATGCCCACAAGAGAAAGCAGGAAAGATCTAAAATTGACACTCTAACATCGCAATTAAAAGAACTAGAGAAGCAAGAGCAAACACATTCGAAAGCTAGCAGAAGGCTAGAAATAACTAAGATCAGAGCAGAACTGAAGGAGATAGAGACACAAAAAACTCTCCAAAAAATCAATGAATCCAGGAGTTGGTTTTTTGAAAAGATCAACAAAATTGACAGACCACTAGCAAGACTAATAAAGAAGAAAAGAGAGAAGAATCAAATCGACGCAATTAAAAATGATAAAGGGGATATCACCACCGACCCCACAGAAATACAAAGTACCATCAGAGAATACTATAAACACCTCTACGCAAATAAACTGGAAAATCTAGAAGAAATGGATAATTTCCTGGACACTTTCACTCTTCCAAGACTAAACCAGGAAGAAGTTGAATCCCTGAATAGACCAATAGCAGGCTCTGAAATTGAGGCAATAATTAATAGCCTACCAACCAAAAAAAGTCCAGGACCAGATGGATTCACAGCTGAATTCTACCAGAGGTACAAGGAGGAGTTGGTACCATTCCTTCTGAAACTATTCCAATCAATAGAAAAAGAGGGAATCCTCCCTAACTCATTTTATGAGGCCAACATCGTCCTGATACCAAAGCCTGGCAGAGACACAACAAAAAAAGAGAATTTTAGACCAATATCCCTGATGAACATCGATGCAAAAATCCTCAATAAAATACTGGCAAACCAGATTCAGCAACACATCAAAAAGCTTATCCACCATGATCAAGTGGGCTTCATCCCTGGGATGCAAGGCTGGTTCAACATTCGCAAATCAATAAACATAATCCAGCATATAAACAGAACCAAAGACAAGAACCACATGATTATCTCAATAGATGCAGAAAAGGCTTTTAACAAAATTCAACAGCCCTTCATGCTAAAAACGCTCAATAAATTCGGTATTGATGGAACGTACCTCAAAATAATAAGAGCTATTTATGACAAACCCACAGCCAATATCATACTGAATGGGCAAAAACTGGAAAAATTCCCTTTGAAAACTGGCACAAGACAGGGATGCCCTCTCTCACCACTCCTATTCAACATAGTGTTGGAAGTTCTGGCTAGGGCAATTAGGCAAGAGAAAGAAATCAAGGGTATTCAGTTAGGAAAAGAAGAAGTCAAACTGTCCCTGTTTGCAGATGACATGATTGTATATTTAGAAAACCCCATTGTCTCAGCCCAAAATCTCCTTAAGCTGATAAGCAACTTCAGCAAAGTCTCAGGATACAAAATTAATGTGCAAAAATCACAAGCATTCTTATACACCAGTAACAGACAAACAGAGAGCCAAATCAGGAATGAACTTCCATTCACAATTGCTTCAAAGAGAATAAAATACCTAGGAATCCAACTTACAAGGGATGTAAAGGACCTCTTCAAGGAGAACTACAAACCACTGCTCAGTGAAATAAAAGAGGACACAAACAAATGGAAGAACATACCATACTCATGGATAGGAAGAATCAATATCGTGAAAATGGCCATACTGCCCAAGGTAATTTATAGATTCAATGCCATCCCCATCAAGCTACCAATGAGTTTCTTCACAGAATTGGAAAAAACTGCTTTAAAGTTCATATGGAACCAAAAAAGAGCTCGCATCTCCAAGACAATCCTAAGTCAAAAGAACAAAGTTGGAGGCATCACGCTACCTGACTTCAAACTATACTACAAGGCTACAGTAACCAAAACAGCATGGTACTGGTACCAAAACAGAGATATAGACCAATGGAACAGAACAGAGTCCTCAGAAATAATACCACACATCTACAGCCATCTGATCTTTGACAAACCTGAGAGAAACAAGAAATGGGGAAAGGATTCCCTATTTAATAAATGGTGCTGGGAAAATTGGCTAGCCGTAAGTAGAAAGCTGAAACTGGATCCTTTCCTTACTCCATATATGAAAATTAATTCAAGATGGATTAGAGACTTAAATGTTAGACCTAATACCATAAAAATCCTAGAGGAAAACCTAGGTAGTACCATTCAGGACATAGGCATGGGCAAAGACTTCATGTCTAAAACACCAAAAGCAACGGCAGCAAAAGCCAAAATTGACAAATGGGATCTCATTAAACTAAAGAGCTTCTGCACAGCAAAAGAAACTACCATCAGAGTGAACAGGCAACCTACAGAATGGGAGAACATTTTTGCAATCTACTCATCTGACAAAGGGCTAATATCCAGAACCTACAAAGAACTCAAACAAATTTACAAGAAAAAAACAAACAACCCCATCAAAAAGTGGGCAAAGGATATGAACAGACATTTCTCAAAAGAAGACATTCATACAGCCAACAGGCACATGAAAAAATGCTCATCATCACTGGCCATCAGAGAAATGCAAATCAAAACCACAATGAGATACCATCTCACACCAGTTAGAATGGCGATCATTAAAAAGTCAGGAAACAACAGGTGCTGGAGAGGATGTGGATAAATAGGAACACTTTTACACTGTTGGTGGGATTGTAAACTAGTTCAACCATTATGGAAAACAGTATGGCGATTCCTCAAGGATCTAGAACTAGATGTACCATATGACCCAGCCATCCCATTACTGGGTATATACCCAAAGGATTATAAATTATGCTGCTATAAAGACACATGCACACGTATGTTTATTGCAGCACTATTCACAATAGCAAAGACTTGGAATCAACCCAAATGTCCATCAGTGACAGATTGGATTAAGAAAATGTGGCACATATACACCATGGAATACTATGCAGCCATCAAAAAGTATGAGTTTGCGTCCTTTGTAGGGACATGGATGCAGCTGGAAACCATCATTCTTAGCAAACTATCACAAGAACAGAAAACCAAACACCTTGTTCTCACTCATAGGTGGGAACTGAACAGTAAGATCACTTGGACTCAGGAAGGGGAACATCACACACAGGGGCCTATCATGGGGAGGTGGGAGGGGGGAGGGATTGCATTGGGAGTTATACCTGATGTAAATGATGAGTTGATGGGTGCAGCACACTAACATGGCACAAGTATACATGTGTAACAAACCTGCACGTTATGCACATGTACCCTACAACTTAAAGTATAATAATAATAAATACATTTTTAAAAAAAGAGCTAATTTGCATAGAAAACTAAAAAAAAATAAAAATAAAAAAATAAAATTTACTTAAACATTCTGTTTTTAGCTTATTATTGATTGTGGACCTATTTGTGTCCTGAGAGCTGGCATTTCTAAGCATTCTTATTGCCAAGGGAAAATAAAGTTTTATTAAAAACTGTTTCTGGACAGGCGCTGTGGCTCAAGTCTGTAATTCCAACACTTTGGAAGGCAGAGGTGGGCAGATCACTTGAGGTCAGGAGTTCAAGACCAGCCTGGCTAACATGGTGAAACCCCATCTCTACCAAAAATACAAAAGTTAGCAGGGTGTGGTGGCAGGTGCCTGTAGGTCCAGCTACTTGGGTGGCTGAGGCACGAGAATCGCTTGAACCTGGGAGGCAGAGGTTGCAGTGAGCTGAGATTGCACCATTGCACTCCAACCTGGGCAATAGAGTGTGACTCTGTCTCAAAAAACAAACAAACAAAACAACAACAAAAAACATTGTTTCCAAGTGCAGAGGGTGAAGTATATGTGAATGCAACAAATAAGGACTGAAATTTACTTGTGATTAAGTTCTTGGCCCAGTTTTCTTCTTTGAGTGCAAAGACAAGATACTTAGAATGAAAGGCAGAAATGAGTGACAAGGGAAGCCTCAGTGCAGACAGTTTGATAGAACTCATGGGAAATTTCTTCCAGTCATGGTAGTGGTGGCTGACTTTGTTGTCACATAGCCACAATGATTAGAAACTGCATTTTTGTAGTACCATGAGTTCCCAAGATATATTCACTGTGACTATCATATTTAATTCTCACAACAGCCCTGCGGTACAGGTATTATTATTTTGTCCTTACATAAGAGTTTAAGAAACCGAGGATCCATGATAGATCTGCCTAAGAAAGAAATTTGGCAAAAATTATTTGGGCCTTGGGCAGCTATGCTTGTTCCACCCCACGACTAGTGTTCCCACCTCCCTAAAACCCAGGCCTTTGGCTCCTGGCTTCTCACAAGTCATTTGTGTCAGTCTACAAAAGGTTAGGACCCTGTGACTCAGGTGTCAGAGCTCTGTGATCACAAGAAGCCAAGCCTGGCTCAGCCTCTCCACCCACTCCAGATATCTGGTGCCTTCCACAGTAGCACTGGAAATGGGATTAATGGGCAACACTGGGATACAGGGCCAAAAGATTCCTAACCAAGCTCCAGGCAAGTTCCTGGCAGTGAATCCTCCAGCTTGGAGGGGGTGTGTTAATATTTAAATTTATGTTTGTGTTCTCCTTTCCTTTTTTTTTTTTTTTAATTGGTGTGTGCAGGGATTCTGTAGAATGGTAACCATAGTAACAGCAGAAGAAGAGAAATGAGATTTCACCCCCAAAATGCATATCAGAGGCTGTTTACTGAAAGTGGCAGGTCTGTCAGTTCTCAGATGAAGACAAAGACTTCTCATGTGGATTCCAGTTGGCTTTATTGTTGTTCTACCTTCACTGTGTATATCCCTTCACATTAAATGTGTGTGTGTGTGTGTGTGTGTGTGTGTGTGTGTAATTTAAAATGTTAAAAGAAAACTTCACTTTTGGAGTTGAAACCTAAGAATCTTCTTCTTTTTTTTTTTCCTTCTCTCAACTTTTATTTTCAGTTCAGGAGTACATATGAATCTTCTTTATTGGGTAAATTTGCAATGCTTTGTTCTAACACATAAGTGAAACTTGTCAATGCATAAGACATGCCCTGGGAAGAATGCTTTTTTTTTGTTTTGTCAGCCAAACTCGAGGACAATAATACGACGATAATAATGGTAATCAGATAATCTACTTTCCATCACGGCATCCCCAGTGAGGTTACCCAGCATACAGGCCAAGGAATGATTTCTCCTCATGGTAGGAAGACTAGGGCTATTTAGGGCAGGAATGACAGAATGAGTAAAGGGAACCTTGTTCTTCAGTTAGGCCTTTAATTTTATATCATAAAGAGGCAGAAATGACATCTAAAAATACTTTGGGGTACTAGAGAGTTTAAGAGCTTAGACTCAAATTTCTCCAAGTTTTCCCTCCAAGTATTTTTCCCACAAATACTTTCCATTCACATCTCTAAGCTAAGCACAGGAAGGGCAGTGTTCCTAACATCTGGTAGCGATGATGAGATACCTGTTCAGGGGCTTCATTTCATTATATTTAAGCTAAGGAAATACAACTTAATGGCTAAATGCAGACTTTGGAACCAGCACGGCTTTGTTTAAAAATCTCGGTTCCTCTATTTACTAGCTGTGTGATCTCAGACAATTAGCTTATCCTAAGTAAAGTAATACATGAGGATTAAATGAGATAACGTACACAGAATATCTAGCATGTATTGAGAACAACATAAAGTGAAACGCTTTAATAAAGATGCTGGCAAGGCATGGTGGCTCATGCCTATAATCCCAGCACTTTAGGAGGCTGAGGTGGGAGAATCATTTGAGGCCAGGAGTTCAAGACCAACCTGGGTAACATAATGAGACCCCTGCCACCAGTCTCTACAAAAAAAATTTTTAAAAATAGCCAGGCATGGCTGTGCACACCTGTAGTCCTAGCTACTTGGGAGGCTAAAGTGAGAGGATCACTTGAGCACAGGTGTTTGAGGCTGCAGTAAGCCATGGCTGAGCCACTGCACTCCAACGCTGGCAATAGAGTGAGACTCTGTCTCTAACAAGAAAAAAGATTCTGTGAAAGCCCAAAGAATGTAGTGCCTATCTGGCTAGTGGGGGTTGGAAGGGGAAGGGGTTGAACCTTCTCTGAGGAAGAAATTTTGGACTCTGGAAATCCGTTAGGAGAGAGAGAAGTAGAGAGGAAACAGGGTGACATATTGGGAAACCAACTGTAATCTTGGTTTCTGCTTCTTGCTATGGATTTTGAAAGAGGAAGGGGATTGGTCTGGAGAGGGGTTTGGAAGTGGAAACTAGTGTGTTGTATTCAAGGGAGGGATGGTCAGATCAGAAGAGCTGAGTTCCAGATGAGAACTACAGAGTCCTGTTGGGGTGCCCGGGGATCTAGGATTTGTACCCCAGCTGAGGGTTGTGTGAAACATAAAGGCCGCCCATCATGCTGCTGCAACACCACTCTGGCCTGGGTGAGGAGCGCCAGGACTGTCTGTTGACAAGTCTTTTCCTATTTACCAAGACCACCTAAGCCTCAGGGTTCTTGTATGGGTCCATGAGGGTGTGAGCAAGGAAGGGAGATGGGGCTTCCTACCAGGTCTGGTGGGAGAGAGGTCAACAGGCTTGACTTGACTTGAATGGATGAATGAGCAAGGAAGCATGGCTTTTCTGATTATGGAGCCATTCACACACTACAGAGTGCTGATGTTTTGGGGGCACAGAGTACTTTCTTGGCATGGGTGAAGCGTGGAAGATTTTATAAAAGATGATGAAGAAGGAAATGATGTAAACATGTGAAAATGAAAAGAGAGATCTCAGCAAAAAGAACATTATTAACAAAGAGAGAACAGTGTAATGCAGGGTAATGAATGTGGCAGACAAGGTTTTGAGGGATGTGAAGAATAAACAAGAGAACAGAGGCAGAGAATTCATATATGTGGAATAAGTAAATGAATGAATGGAAAATGTAGGTTGGCACCAGATGGCTCAGGGCATGAAATGTTGAACTAATAGATGTGAATTTGATACTGAAGGAGGCAGATATTACATATATTACTTTGTAAAATAATATGTGTTAGTTGTTGCTTCTATTGTTAATATAATTTTATGGTAATGAGAAGCAGTCAAAGCTGTTGAGAAGAAAAATAACACAACCCTTACTATGCTCTCTAGCAGCCCTAGCTAATGGAAATATATTTAAAGCCATAAATGCAGTTTTAAATTTTCTAGTCATTACAAAAAAGATGAAATTAATTTTAATATATTATCATGTCAGCATGTAATCAAATATAAAAATTATTAATGAGACATTTGAAATTTTTTTAGTATAAATTATTCTGTATCTGGTGTGTTTATACTTACTGCACATCTCAAGTGGGACTAGTTATATTTCAAGTGCTTACTAGCCACCTGTGACCAGTAGCTCCTTATTGGATAGCAGAGGTGTATAGCATGGTGCAGAGAAGTAAGAGACCAGCAGAGGAGATTAGTTAAGAGATGATTATAATAGCTCAGGAGAGAAGTAATGAGGGCTTGAATTCAGATAGTGGTCATGAGAACAAAGCAAAAAAAAAAAAGACAAGAATTATTGCACAAGTAAAACCAATGATATCTGAAAATTAATTGACATTGGGAAGAAGGAGATGGAGGAGTCAATGCTAATCCTACTTACTCCACGACTAGGAAAGCAAGGCCATCAGCAGGCCCAGCAACATAGCAGGAGAGGCTGACAACAGTGCGGAATGAGTCGGTGGACTCAGTTTTGAAGGTGTCCAGAGGCCATCTAGCTGAAAAACTCCAGCAGGCTCTTGAGATGCATGTGCTCTAGAGGAGAGAGGATGAATACTGACATTTAGATCAGGAGGCCATCAGAGAGAAGACAATGAAACTCTGATACTAGATGACATTTCAGAAAAGGGAGCCTTCAAGGGAAGAAGACAGGAGCTAAGGATCAAAATACTCCCTACACTTGGAGGTGGGGTGGGGTAGGAAGAGAAGACAGAGAAGGAACAATCAAAGAAGTAGAAGAACTAGGAAAGCACTGTGTCCAAGGGGAAGCACATTTTAAGAAAGTGGGGTGCCAGATTCCCTAGAGTGAGAAAGATAGATACCAAGATCCAAGAGGAATTTTTGAAAGAGGTAAGTAGCAACCTTTGAGATCTCAGGGCATAGCAGGAACAGTAGTGAAATGACATAGGTTTAAAGAGCATGTGGAAAATAAAATTAATTAACGCATAGGCCGGGCGCGGTGGCTCAAGCCTATAATCCCAGCACTGCGGGAGGCCGAGGCGGGCGGATCACGAGGTCAGGAGGTCTAGACTGTCCTGGCTAACACGCTGAAACCCCGTCTCTATTAAAAATTACAAAAAAATTAGTCGGGCGTGGTGGTGGGCACCTGTAGTCCCAGTTACTCAGGAGGCTGAGGCAGGACAATGGCATGAAGCTGGGAGGCGGAGGTTGCAGTGAGCCGAGATTGCGCCACTGCACTCCAGCCTGGGTGACACAGCAAGACTCTGGCTCAAAAAACAAAAACAAACAAACAAAAAACAAAAAAACAGTGCATAAATATTGTTTTCAGAAATTTGAAGGTTAAATAAATAAGGAATAAGGCAGAATTGGTTGAAAGATACAGTGAAGTTTTAAGATCAGGGGGACATGTCCCTAATTATAGACTCAAGAGAATAATCTAGTGGAAAAGAAGAGATGAAAGTAGGGAGTGGCGATGGATGTTTGAAAGCCCCTGAAGAGGCAGGAACAGGTGGGATCAAAAATGCAACAGAAAGAAACAAGGTGCACATCTCCCTCCTCCTCTAAGACAGAAAGGAAAGGAGAGAGGGTAGGTTAAAATAAAGCTATTTAAAACTGGAAAGCAAGGAATTTGAGGACTGTTATAAGACAAATATCCTTTAAATTAGTGGACATAATAATTATAAATGAGTGTGAAAGCAGAATAAATTTTCATAGAATTTACATAAAAATTTCAAACATATTTCTTGAGTATTTATTAGTGTACAATATTTATGAAGTTCTTCCATGCTAAAAGTGGAAGGTTCCAAATGCAAAACATGGCCATCAAAACAGTTATGATGCGCCAGGCAAAGCCTGGGCTATTGTTTAATACAACTGACATGGTACCATTTTTTTTGTGAATGTAACATGGTCCCAGGTCTAACATGTCTTGAACAGATCCATTTGAGAGATAACTGGCTTGAAACTCAACCATTCTTCCCTAAAACTACTTAGTAAGCAACTTAAGCAAGTCGGTTTCTTCTTTGCCCTGATGGTCCAGTGCTTTAGAGTACCACCATTCTGTTGCTATTCTTGGAATTCCAATATTATTTCCTGTTAACTAATTGCTAATAAGAGGAAAAATCATTTATTGGAATATCACATGCATAACAAGTATTTTATAATCAAATCCAATTCATAATAGCATTGTTACTCAAGCAATCCTGTAGTTTGAGAATTTATGTTAGAACATAAAAATATTTAATAGTTTTAAAATACATTAACTCTTGGTGAATCAGCACATACTAAAGGAAAGAAACATTCGAACCCAAATTAATGATCTCCACACAAACCTTACAACACTGGTATATGCACACACATTTCCTTGGAATGTAGACCTAGTTTTTGTGTGACTTCGAATGAAGAATAGTTGTTTTAAAAATGTGACTGGAATGAAACTAAGGACTGCAAATTAGACAATGTTAAGACAATTCTAATTGGAAAATTTGTATTTTGTGTTCTGTGCTGGTCATTTTAATTTGGATGGGAACATGTTTTATTGATTATTTTGGGTATATTTTAACATTTAATTTGGATGATATAGACATTGACTACAATAGAAAGCACTTGCAAAAGTAAAGGGATTATAACTCTGTGCTTTTTTGTGTGTTTGCTTTATGCTGCTCTCCTCCCACCTGCACATTGCTTAGCACTTCCAATGGGAAGTGGGTGGAGGGAGAGCCTAGAGTGGCTGGTCAATCAGCCCTCACCTACTGTGATCTGATTGACTCCTCAGCAGGTATCTGGTACTGCCCCGATATTTTCCTGCTCACCCTGGGGCAATGTGTGGGCTGTTGTTTTTACATCCAGCCCTCCCTCCTCCACCTATAATTTGTTTTTTTACATGGAAAAATTCTTGCTATTTGCCAGAGGTGACAGGGACATTACTTGTAATGCTTAACAAAGACACCTAGAAAGGAATATAAAGGTGGAACTCCAGCTGGAATCTGCCAGGCTCTATGGGGGCGGGGTGGGGGGGGGTAGGGGAGGGGGAACACACATATGCACACATTAAAATTCCCTCAAGCTTGCCCAAAAGTTATCCTTTTCCATTCAATTTCCCCCAGTTGTGTATTTTGTAGGGAAATGACCAGAATTCCTGGTCACCTGATTGCTGATGCAAAAGGTAGGTCTGTAAAGTCAAGATTGAAACGCAACACACTGTTACAGCCCCTGGTTGAATCTCAACCCTAAGTTGTCTCCCAGAGCCATAGCTGGAGTGAGGCCCATGGCTCCTGTTCTCTGAGGCCTGCTCTTCTGGACCTGGATCTTCTAGGAGTAAACCCTGCACCCCTGAGATCTAGATTCCAAGATTCCAAGTTCTGTACAGGAACTTGGAAGCCTAGGGTCCTGGAGGGCTCACCCACACCTAGTTTTAGGGAAAGGAATGAAGAAGACCAGTGATGGCTGTGGCTCTTCTAACTGCAGCTAATAAGAAAGCCTTTACGAAAAAAAAAGAGGTGACACTCAAAAGGAAACCTGTGAGAGGGGGGAATAGTGAATTTCAGAGAGTGCTATTAGATAGAGAAGCCTCGGTTTTCATATTATACACTACCCTATCTGAAAAAAGAATTTGAGCAAGATTTTTGGCAAAATAGTTAAAAATCAGTTTTTCCCATTTATTTTTCTGATCAATATTATTATGTCTTAAACATATGAGGGTTTAGTTGATATCCATAGCTTTAGGTCTTTGGGCCCTTTTGTGGTTCTCTGTATACCCAATGGAGAGTGGAGAGCTAGGGTTGTTTTTGTTTTGTTTTAAGGTGCCTAATGCTACCAGAGAGAATTCTTGGACCTGGGTGCTCAGGGGTTGATATTCAGATATTTTGCTACAGGTCAAGAAGAATTAATGAACTCATGCATTTGCTATACCCTTTGGTTTCTCTGAAGAGGGATCATTATTTATGTAGCTGCATTAGGAAGAGATGGTATTTACTGAAGATGATTTGGGCTGTTTCCATATAAAAGTCACTTGGTAGAAGAGGAGTGCAATGGATGTACCCAAAAGGATAAGGAAATGTTGGTCACTTGTTTGGAGGTTATTTTTTATCTTATTTATTAAACTAACTAGGAAGAAAGGGTTAGGCAAGAATATCTTGTTTCTAAAGAAAAAAACTCTGGACTGTTGGGAAGTTGAAAGTGGAACTGATGGTGAAACAATTTAAAATTGTTTTCAATTAACTGCAAAACTGCCTAACAAGGACATAATGATGAGACAGGCACAGAGGTCTTGGTGTAAGTCCCTTCCTAGGCCCTACGCTATCCTGTTGGATGGGTTGGTGTGCATAAAAAGACTATGCTGATAAGCACATTTCAGTTAGACTTGCGGTAGGCCAGTTATAGGGGGTAGGAACTATAAAGACTTCGGGTGTCAGCAGTGAGGAGGCTATGAAATCTGCATAGCTGTTTGTACCCAGCCATACACCAGATAAAACTGAACTGATCCTCCACAAAATTTCCTTGCCTCCAAATTATTCCAATGAATCAGAAAGCCAAATCTTCCTAAATTTGGGGGGTTATGGTCATATTATGAATATCATCCATGTATGGTTTTCTCTGGGCCAGTTTCCTGTCCTCACACTTTTCAGTACCTAGAGTGGAGTAACCTGTGGTTCATTCCCACCTTCAGACTCTGGTTTGATCTCACTCCTGGCAAGGGGGATCTGAAAGGGCTGCAGGTCAGTTCTTTGGACCTTGTGTTCCCTTTCTGGTAGCCAGTACATTAATTTATTAAATAAATATTTATGGAGACACATTAGATGATGGGGACACAAAGGAAAAAGGGTGTTAGAGGGTAGGAGCTGAAATGGAAAGGATAAGTAAGACTTCTTTAGGCTGTGTGCTGAGTAATGCACATCATCTGCAAGATAATTTGTAGGGCCCAGTGCAAAATGAAAATACAGAGTCCCTTGTTCAAAACTTAAGATTTCAGCACAGTGAGAGTAGAGCAGCAAGATGTCAAGGCAGTGAGAATAAAGCAGTAAACCAAGTGGGGGTCCCTTCTGAGCATGGGACACTGAGTAACTACATGGGTCACATGCCCATGAAGCCAGCCCTGGTCATGCAACCCTGGTTCTCTTTGCCTGAAATCCTAGACTTCCAAGAACTCAGAAACTGCTTTCACTTGCCACTTGCTGCTCATTCTCAGTGGCAAAATCTGAATCCTCCTTAGTGCCGACAGGCTTTGCCTGCTTTAGACTTTGCCTGCTTTGAACTTTGCTGTGTGCTCTGGAGTCTCAACATGCTGCATCCTTGTGGCTGTGATACCTTGACACTGCATTCATGCCTCAAGTACACTTGCAGTCTGTTGCTATCCATCTAGATGCTCTACACTGTCTGAACATCCTGGACTTCCTTCATGGTCAGCTGGACTTACTCTTATCCCTTGGCCAAATGACATCCCACAGAGAGGATGACAGGCTAGGTATAATTCAGCTCCTGGGCCTTTAAATTCTTAGGATCTGAAGATGAGAGAGAGAGAGAGCGAGAGAGCGACAGAGAGAGTGAGAGAGCGAGCGAGAGATATTACACAATCATGCCTCTAAAGCGAAGATCAATGTCCTAGGATCCAAAAATCAAGTGGACCAGATAAAAAGTGGTATGACTGCCTTCTTGGCCCTTTTATCTCATAGATCTTACCACTCTCCAAGAAAAAGTGAACCAATGAAAAGAGCAGTCCTCCCTAAAGAGCAACAGCGAATTTTGATATGTACACGGTTCTGTTACTCAGTATTTCTACCTCTTCTCTTGGAAGCCATCCAAAAGCACCCTCAATTTTTGGCAAAACTAGGAGAGAAATTCCAAAATATTTGTAAGTGTTGCCAAAAGCAATCAAGTTCACTTAGGAGCTGCAGGGAGGAGACTGAAGAGGTGCCAAGCAGAGATCTCTATGGCAAGAATTCAGCTGTGGGAGGTCTCAGAAAATGACTCTTTTCTGAAGTTAAGAGTCCCATTGCCAGCAGAGTTTGTAGTCGTAAAGGTGGAAATGAGAGTGTGATAACCAGGTTTAATAGAGAGAAGATAGACATGGACTTCATGACCATTCATGGAGACAAGCTGTATTTGCAAGAAAGAGCCTCTCTTAGCAACAAAAAGATAGCCCCAAGTTTCTGAATCCCAACTAACATGTAATAGTACCCTTGCCCCTCCCTACATATAGGAATCACCTGCAAACAATTTGTCTAGAAAAATGTTACCGGGAAACATATAAAAATTGTGAACAAACATCATATATGGAGTGAAGGAAGACCATAAAACAGAAATGCAAGAATTCCGAAAGTGATGGAGAAAAGATAAGAAGAGATCAATGTTACAGAATAAAACTCAGAAGGACTCAATAGGTCCCTGAATAATTTCATTTTTTTCCATGCCATCTTATTATGATGTTAATGAGGAAAGAAAAATGATTCCTGGCCAGGGCCCACTGTCTGTGTGGAGTTTGCACATTCTCCTCTTGTCTGCATGGGTTTTCTCTGGGTGCTCCAGCTTCCTCCTACGTCCCAAAGATGTGCACATTAGGTTAACTGGCATGTCTAAATTGTCTCAGTCTGAGTGAGTGTGGGGTGTGTGTGAGTACACCCCACGATGGGATGATATCCTATTCAGCAGTGGCTCCTGCCTTGTGCCTTGAGTGACTAGAGTAGGCTCTGGCCACTTGAGACCCTGAGATGGAATAATTTGGTAAATAATTATCTTACTTGTTTTAATTAATTTTTCTTAACTGTATGTATAGCTAATCTTTGTTTCAATGTTTAATATTAGAAGTGTTTTGGTCTTTAGAAATTTTGTGATGGTTGCGTAATCAGGAATATGCTGTCAGAACTTAACTCTTGTTCATGTCAATTGGCCTATGATAAAACTGGTTTCATTATACATCGTTTCACTTATTCACATTTTCCAAGAAAAATGTGGAAGAAAAACTAAAACCATTACAGACATGAAAAAGAAACTGGAAGAAATTTAAGGCCAAACAGATACTGCAGGAAAAGCAAAAGACAATAAGGGAAATAACAGGATGAAAAAAAAGGAGAAATGAAACATACCCAAAGTGATTTTTAAATATTAATGAGAAAATAATAGAGCTAAAGCAATGCCAAAGTGGAAAATTCACAAGCAAATATTTATAGCAATAAATTTAAAAAGTGGAAAATTCATAGACATATTTATAGCAATGAATAAGAAAGACTGAAAAATAAATAAAGCATCCCAGATGAAGTTAGAGAAAAACAACTAAAAGAAAGCATAGGAAGAAATTAATAAAAATAAAAGCAGACATAAATAGCTTAGCAATATTAAAATAGTAGAACTAATAATATCAAAAGATTGTTCATTTTTTAAGAAATAATAAATTGCTTACTAACTGCAATGGGCTGAATATTTACATCTGCACCCCTTCTCCACATGCACTGAAATCCTAACCCCAAGGTGATGGTATTAGGAGGTAGGGCCTTTGGAGGGGATTAGTGCCCTTAGAGAAGAGGTTTGAGAGAGACTCCTCACTCCTCTCACCATGTGAGGACACAGCCAGAAAGCATCACCGGTAAACCAGAAATTGAGCCCTCATCACACACTGAATCTGCCAGTGTCTGATCCTGGGTTTCCCAGCCATCAGAACTGTAAAAAATAGATTTCTATCATTTATAAGCCATCTACTTTATGGTATTTCTGTTATAGCAGCCAAAATGGACTAAAGCACTGTCCTAATCAAGAAGAAAGAAGAAAGTACAAATAAGTAAAATGAGAAATGATAAAGGGGAACTAGCCACAGAATTACAAACATACCAAAACTCATAAGAGAACATTTTGCTGAAGTCGATGTAAATATATTTAAAAACTTTGATGAAATGAAAGTTTTACAGGAATACATAAATTACCAAAGTTAGTTTAAAAGCAGTAGGGCATCTTTTGTCACTCTTGCCACATCTGCTCAAACTACATGATCTGGTTCAGAATTACGAACTCGATGTGCCATAATGATGCCATCAGTACTTGAAGGATATAGGCTTCATGAGGTTAGACTAAATGATCTTCCTTGAATGGATTACTGAAGACGTTTACTTGACTAAAGAAACAATGCATCTTGGTACACTAAAATAAACAAAAACATTTTTTATTTTTAAAAAAGTGATAGACACAAGGACAGAAAACCAAACACCGCACGTTCTCACTCATAGGTGGGAGTTGAACAATGAGAACACACGGACACAGGGCGGGGAACATCACACACCAGGGCCTGTCGGGGGGTGGGGGCTGGGGAAGGGAGAACATTAGGAGAAATACCTAATGTAAATGACAAGTTGATGGGTGCAGCAAACCAACATGGTACATGTATACCTATGTAACAAACCTGTACATTGTGCACATGTACCCTAGAACTTAAAGTATAATAATTTAAAAAAAAGTGATAGAGGCCAGGTGCGGTGGCTCACACCTGTAATCCCAGCACTTTGGGAGGCTGAGGCAGGTGGATCACGAGGTCAGGAGATCGAGACCATCCTAACACGGTGAAACCCCGTCTCTACTAAAAATACAAAAAATTAGCTGGATGTGGTGGTGGGCACCTGTAGTCCCAGCTACTCGGGAGGCTGAGGCAGGATAATGGCATGAACCCGGCAAGCGGAACTTGCAGTGAGCCGAAATTGCGCCACTGCACTCCAGCCTGCGCGACAGAGTGAGACTCTGTCTCAAATAAATAAATAAATAAATAAATAAATAAATAAATAAATAAATAAAAGTGATAGAAAATCTAATCATTAAATGGTTCCAGAGCATCAAGGGAAAATATAAAATAAATATTCCAAATTCTTTTTATGTAATAAGCATAATTTTAGTACCAAAGGATGATAAAGATGATGGAAGGTGCACAAAGTGTTCCAAAATTACAGACCGATATAACTTATGCATGCCAATGTAAAAATCCCAAGTAAAATATCATAATAGTAACTAGAATCTGACAGCACATTAAAAAAAATAAAGACCAAAGGACAGTCCAATATTTAGAATCACATAAATATAATTCACCATACCGGTAGTTCTAAGAAAATAAAACATATAAGAATCTCTGAGTTTTTTAAAGAACACTCCATAAAATAGGGATTATCATGCAAAAACTGCCTTTGCATGATAAAAATATATCTCTTTTAGTGCAAAAGTCAACATCATGCCTAGGAACCGAGAGGATGAGAATAAGATATGGGAGACAGGATTTTCACTGTATATTTTAAAATACTTCATAAAGTTCGAGTTCTAGTAACGAATTACCTATTAAAAACTATATGAATAATATTTTTTAAAAGATCATTTCATCAGGACCTCATTCCCCTGCTCTCCCCACCCAGTGTCACCCATGGAGAACCCCTCTGCTATGCTGTGAATGAGTCCCCAAAGTTCATGTATTGGAAACTTAATCCCCAATGTAACAGTACTGACAGTTGAGATTTTTAGGAGGTGACTAGGTCACGAGGGCTCTGCTCTCATGAATGGATTAATGCCATAATTTCAGGAGTGGATTAGTCATTGCAGGAGCGTGTTCCTGAGAAAAGGATGAGTTCAGCCCCCTTCCTGTCTCTCTCTCGTGCTCTCTTGCCCTTCTGCCTTCCACCATGGGATGACACAGCATGAATGCCCCGGCCAGGTGCGGGCCCTTCCATCTTCGACTTCCCAGCCTCCAGAACTGTTAGAAATAAATCTCTGTTCTTTACAAATTACCCAGTCTCATCTGAGACTGTTATAGCAGCACAAAATGGGCCAAGACACTCTCCTGCTCTGTGTGAGGTACTTTAGATGCTTTGCCTCATCTGCCTCAGGAAAGAAGAGACTTTCTAAGAAGGTAAGTCCAAAAGCAAATAAGAAGCCAAGGAACTCAACAGAAAACATACCACATTGATTTGTGAGAAGGCTTTTGACCTTCTCCCTGGCCCCCTCACTAACATGCTCCATCTTCAGCACTTTGGCTCAGGAATGACCATGCTGAGAAGTGAAGGGAAGGAGGGAAAGGGGATGGAAGGTGTTTCTACGTGAGAGTGGGACAAGTGCAGTAGGGAGTGTGCTTTGAGATCCCTGATGGGTTGAGTATGTAACTAGAACCTGTCTGTTCAGTCCTGCTTCCCTTAATCTTTTGGAGCCAGAGGTAAAGGAATAGGACACATTAAAAAATCTGATGACTGAAGAAGCAGGACAGTTACATACAGCTAAAGGGGTTTTCTCAATGAAGAAAGGACATAAGAACTGTAAAAGGCTCCAAATCACTTAAGAGGAAGAAAAGGAAAGGAATTAAGAATTCAAATCCCCAGGCATATTATAATTGGCTTGAAAATCTTAAGGATGCTGTGTAAGGACCTACTAATAAAGTTGCCACGTAAACCAACTCTGTTCATTAACTTGAATCTTATTCTTATATAAAATGACTACATGTTGGCTGGGCATGTGGTGGCTCATACCTGTAATCCCAACATTTTGGGAAGCCAAGGTAGGAGGATCACTTGAACCAGGAGTTTCAAACAAGCCTGAGTAACATAGTGAGACTCTGTCTCTACACAAAATTTAAGAATTTTAAAATATTAGCTGTTCATGGTGGTGCACATCTGTAGTCCCAGCTACTCAGGAGGCTGAGGTGGGAGGATTGCTTGAGCCCAGGAGTTTCAGGCTGCAGTGATGATTGCCACTGCACTCCAGCCTAGGTGACAGAGTGAGAGACCCAATATCTGTTTTTTAAAATGACTATATGCATAAAATACAAGTTTAAGAAGTATTACTAAATCACTTGAAGGAAGTATAAATATTTCAAAGTGTATCAGGAGTATCTTACCCACATGTTTACTTTTACATCTCCTTTACATGAGATACCTTTCTTTCTTGAGACAAACAGTAAAAATAACTATGTAGTTTAAAACGTCTAAAGATCATCAGTTTAAAAACCTTTCTCTTTGAGAAAGGAAAGAAAATTACAACTGAATATAAAATTTATAAAATGGTGAGTCAGAATAGCAGTCACAGTGATTTACACCTTTCCTGTGTAATCTCAGCACCCAAGCATCACCACTTGTGGGAAATTTTCTTCCATTCCACTGTAGGACGAGAAAGGCATGTAAGGGAATGAAATTTATCCTGCAAAACAAACCAGGAGTAACAGTGAGAACAAATGACTGGTTCCTGTTTATCGATCAGTTGGGGGAATGATCCTAGAACTTTCATTTTTTAAAAATCACATTGAGCACATTTTCACAGAATTTAGTGACTTCCATCTATTTTGGAGTCAATTCCTCAATTCCTCAATCACTTCAAACTCTTTGCAAAACCAAGGTTGGGAATATCCGTGTGGTGCCACCTCTGTCCACATCATGAGTGCACCAAGTTCGTCCAACATATTTCCTGAAATCCCGTGTACATGTCAATATGGGCAGATAATAAACATTGTCCTATAAACAAAAACCCAGATGGAGACTTGGCCTTGTGAAGAATTATGCTGAGCATATCTTCTCAGATCTTCTGTCTCCCTCAGACTGGACTACAGCCAGCCCAGGAGCTGCCAGTCAAGAGGGAGAACACCTGCAGTGGGAAAAGGTGGCATATGGCACACTGGGCAACTTGCCAGCTGCTTTTTGGGTTCTAAATCTGTTCATTGTTCATGAGATGCAAGCAATTGCTGCTTTAATGTTCAAGGAGGTGGCAGGGAGAAGGAACCACCAGAAAAGCAAAACCAAGAAAGGCAGTATCTTCTTTTAGTTCTATGTGTGACAAATGACAGACTCACTCTATTACACACAGTGATGTAGGGACAAATCACAGAGTATAAACACATAAGAGTCTAAAAGGACAGATTCAACATAAAGAAGAGCCTTGCTAACTACGCCACTGGTGGAACACCCGTGTAGGGCAGGAATGATGGCTTGAAAGAGGCTCTATATGGACAAATACATGATTGGCATTAACCATGTCAGACCCCTTAATCAGGAAGGTCTGACCCCACAAGAGGGCTTATAGACTATCAGAATGTCTTAGATGTGGTTCCTAGAAGCAGAGCCCAAGCCAAGTGATTTGGTAAATGACTTATTGAGGGAGTGTTCTCAAGAGAAAAACTTGTAAGGAATTGAGGGAAGTGGATAACAGCAGGGGAAGGAGCTAAGCAAGGATGTGGTTAATGGAAATCTAACCTAGGTGGGATTGCCCAGGGGTCCAGTGTAAGTAGCAGGCACTACAGAGTTATTTCACCTTGAGGAAAAGGAGCGGGGCTTTTGTACCTCCATATTAATCAGCTGCCAGTCACAAACCACCTCTGAGGGGAGGAAAGGATGTAATCACTAAGGCAAGCCAAGTAAGGGTAATTCTCCAGCGAAAAGTATAACTGTGAGCCATTATCAGGCAACACTCATGGAGTGGGAGGGGAAGCTAGGTGCATCGTTACAGATGTGAGCAAGGCACCAACAGCTGTTACCACACAGTAGCATATCCTAGACTGCAAGGTCAATCACCTACTTCTTGAGGCTATATCCTTTCTAAAAGAGCTATGTTCATAAGCAATGGCTCTGATTATACTACAGACAGGGCTAGCTTTTGATATGAGTAGTCTATGGCTGTAATTTCAGGAGCATTGAAAATAAAATACCCTTTTGACTAGCCTGAAATCTGAACCATCTACCTTCATTCATTCACCAAATATTAAGTCCTGTTATGTGTTAGATTCAGCACTGAGCCCCGAGACAGATGAATTAGACAGTGTTAACATCCTCTAGGGATTTATAGTTTATTATAGAGAGATATGAACAATAGGGAGAGCACCCAGGCAGGGAGAGCAGCATAAGCAAAGGCCCAGAGGCAAGCAGTATCCAGGTGTTTTGGGGACTTGCAAATGACTTTGTGTAGTTGGAGCCTAGGGTGAAGGAAAGTGAGAGATGAGGCACAAAAGACAAGTGGGGAGGCTGGTCACCAAGGGCCCTGTAGGCCACATGAATGCTTTATCCCAAGATCAGTGAAAAAGACATGGAAGGCATGAAAGTAGGAAGTGACTTGAAGAGCTTGGCATTTCAGAAAGATTTTTTCTGAAACAATGTGGTAGATGGATTTTTGGGAGTGAGACCGGAGGCAGAGAACTCAATCAGGACTATTATAACAATCTAGGTGGGAAATGACAGGACCATGAACTTAGGAGGAGCCGTGGCGCAAACACTGAAATACAGATGGCTTCTCAGTTGTTAAGGAGTGTCCTTCTTTGCACAAGTGTAGAAATGTCTGTGTTAGGGCAGCCCAGCATTTAATAGATGATGACTGTGTCACCCAGCAAGGCAAAGTGATGTGACTGACCAGTGGCAGGAATAAGACTAGAATGCTGGTCTCCTTGCTTCACCCTGTTACTCCCCATGGGTGATTCCCTAAAGGACCAGTCCTGGGTCTTTATTTCATAAACAGGCAAGTCTCACTCTTCACTAATACAGCAGAATTCCTACCATACCAGCCTTAGTCACTCTAGTTTGAAGGTCAGCAGTGAATACCTACTGATATAAATTCTTGATTTTACCCATGGGTTATTCAAGATTTCATCACTGTTAGCTTATTTGCATACCAAATGCCTGTTTTATGCATGGACCTCTTCTGGCCATAATTTCAGCTCTGGTACACTGTGTAGAACAATAGTGGATATGTTCTACAATTTGTTATTTTTTTTCCAGACACTTAACTTTCTAATGAAGTGATTCAAAGCAGCTTACAATAGAGAGCTGTACAAAGAGGCAACCCTCAACTTGGCAATCCTGAATAAATAACTAGTGTTCGGACCGTGCAATGACACATCCTTGAAATAGTCTGAGAATAGTCCACACCAAATGTTCAAGTAAAGTTGTTATTTATTCTCTTTTCTATTCCAAATACAGGGCATCTTCTCTATGATTTTCATCTGCGGTTGAACATGCCTGTGTGCAACCAGCTACTTACAGTTTTGCATTTACTTGAGTTCCACTTCCTGTCTTCTGGAAATTTGGGCAGTGGGTGGGGGTGGGGTGTCATTTATGAAGCATCTGCTGCGCATCAGGTACTGAGCTAGATGATTTGCAAATGTAACCTCATTTAATCTTCACAATTCTGTGAGGCAGAATCATTATCCCTATTTACAGTTAAAGGACGAGGCTTAAAGAGGTTAAGTGATTAATCATGGATTTCACAGCACCAGGATTCACATTGGGGTCTGTCTTCCTCCAAAGTCCTAATCTACCTACTACGAAAGGCTTTCTTCTTCCCATATGTGTATCCATGATGAAATGATTCCAGGTATCTGATCCAGTATAAAACTCTGATGAGTACATACCATTTAAACATCATAACCTTCATCCTAAAGTTTTAGTTTTCTGTTTTGCACATGAAAATAATAAAACCTATTTACCCAATCCCATATATTAATTGTAGAGAACAAATGAGATGATCAATGAGAAATTTTTAGAAAAGAATAAGCTGCTCCACTAACAGGAAGTATTAATATGTGTGTGGTATTCAGTAAGCACCACCATGAGGTTTGGACTGGAAAACAGATGCTAGAGCAGGGAAGCCTCAAGAATCTTGCAGATTTGGTGGACATGGACAGTGTAGGGGCTGAACCCATTTTCCCAGGGCTGTTTAACAGTAGCAGAAGTGGAAGAAGAGGACGGGCATGGTGGCTCATGCCTGTAATCCCAGTACCTTGGGAAGCCGAGGCAGGTGGATCACATGAGGTCAGGAGTTTGAGACCAGCCTGGCCAACATGGTGAAACACTGTCTCTACTAGAAATACAAAAGTTAGCCGGGCACGGTGGTGGGCACCTGTAATCCCAGCTACTCAGGAGGCTGAGGCAGGAGAATCGCTTGAACCTGAGAGGTGGAGGTTGCAGTGTGCTGAGATCATGCCACTGCACTCCAACCTGGGTGACAGAGTGAGACTGTCTCAAAAAAAAAAAAAAAAAAAAAAAAGAAGTGGAAGAAGCACCTTGTATGTCCCCTCAACATCTTATGGTAGTCCAGGGTGTGGAATAGAACTAGCAGGATTAAGAGCTCCCATGGCATCCCTCAGAATGGCCATTAGATAGTTACATGCCTGATGAAAACAATAAATCCTATGAAAATTGTTAGTGTTTGTATGTTTGCACTGACTATGCAGGGCACACAGTGATTAGCTTTAGGTAAACTGAGTCCACTCTTTTCTCCCCTCTCAGAGAAGGGTCTTACGGGCTTGGAGATTCTTCCAGCAGGAAGTTGTTTCCCACCACCTGAGCCAGCGTTAACAGCCACCCCAGTCTCAGTCAGCCCCAGCAAACCACAGACTCCAGTCAACTTGGGTATTCTGAGGAGTGGTACCAGTAAAGAATAGGGGGAAATCTCTCACTACGGCTGAACATGTGGTTTCACGAGTTGTTCTGCACAACTCTTAAAGACCATTTTAGCCAGATTCTTCTCCCCTAAATTGTGTTCTGGGGCAATGTTGTCCTGGTACTGCCTCACAGTCAGTGCTCACTGTGTCCACATGACATTCCTGCTATACCCAAAGACATTTTATTTGTGCTTCAGATAATACCTAATAATTGAGAGCTACGTCTGCAGCAACATACCAACAAGTGCCTCAAACTTGGCAAGGCTCTTTGATTAGTAGCCATTGAGTATTTACCTGAGTCTCCCTAAGAAAGAGATTTAAGATGCAGGGATGGAATGCGTGGAACACACTGTATCATTCAAAGAAGATCCAGGGATCTTCATACCAGAGACACGGATCGTGTAAGAAGTGAAAGGAGAAGCCACTGGCCAGAGATGGATCAAGATGAGCTCAATGCTTTGCTTGTTCCCCACTCCCACCCTACCGCCGTTTTGCTTGTGGAGGACTCCATGCCTAATTAAGACTTTCTGGGTCCACGTGAGTGGAGCGGTGGAGAGAAGAGGAGAAAGGACAGAAAAAGCAGACATCAAAACTACCCTCAAGAGCCCCCAAAGCCCATGGCCTTGGCTCTTACTCATTCAGGAGCTATGGCTTCCAGGAATCCCTGATGACTGAAGACCCAGAAACCGGCAGACCATATATCTTTCCTTCCAGGCAGTTTTGTAGAAGTTGAAATAATTTCTCAACCTATCAGTAGTTTTATTAAAACAATGGAGACTCATAAAAGGGTTTCTATGAAACTATACAATAAATAAAAGTCTTTTTTGACTCACAGGGATTTCAATAATAATTTAACTTTTAAAATATGTGCCGGGCGCGGTGGCTTGCGCCTGTAATCCCAGCACTTTGGCAGGCCGAGGCAGGAGGATCACGAGGTCAGGAGATCGAGACTATCCTGGCGAACACGGTGAAACCCCGTCTCTACTAAAATACAAAGTAATAATAATAATAATAATAATAAAAATTAGCTGGGCGCGGTGGCAGGCGCCTGTAGTCCCAGCTTCTGGGGAGGCTGAGGCAGGAGAATGGCATGAACCCGGGAGGTGGAGCTTGCAGTGAGCGGAGATTGCGCCACCGCACTCCAGCCTGGGCGACAGAGGGAGACTCTGTCTCAAAAAAAAGTTATGTCTTCACTACAAACAATTAAGGATCAAAACAGAATCATAAAAGAAAATGCAAAGCACTGACATTTAACATTTTAATGCTTATTGTTCCAATCATATCTCCATGCAAAATACAGAGAGCACTTTGGGGATTTCAGCAATTATTCCCCGTAAAATGGGCTTCAACATGGACAAACCCCTAGTACTTTTTGTAAGTACTGTTCATGTGTCTGGATAGACTTTCCCTTTCCCTCCCCATCTGGCTAATTCCTGCTTATCCTCTAGATTTCAGTGAAGTGCTACTTCCTCAGTGAAGCTTTTCTTGATGTATTAGTTTCCTTTGTTAATGCTTTTGTATGTAGGAATGCATTCCTTTCTCTCTCTCTCTTTTTTTTTTTAACTTATTTTAAGTTCAGAGTACAAGTGCAGGTTCATTACACAGGTAAACTTGTGTCATGGGAGTATGTTGTACAGTTTATTTCATCACCAGATACTACACCTCGTACCCAATAGTTATTTTTCCTGATTCTCTCCCTCCTTTCACCCTCCACCCTCCAAAAGGCCCGTGTGTGTTGTTCCCCTCTATGTTTCCATGTGTTCTCATTATTATCTCCCACTTACCTTTCTTTGAAACACATTATTGCTTTCATCATCATCCACTCTTTCATGTGATTATTTGATTAATGATTATCTTCCCCTCTTAATGGCAGGTTGTATGGGAGCAGAGACCACATTGGAGTCGATCATCATTTTATGTCTATTGGCAAGCACAGTGCCCGGCATGTGGCCAACACTTGATAAATATTTATTGAATGAGTGAATAACTGAGAGAAAATGCCTATCAAGAATTATGTTCTTGGGCTGGGCACAGTGGCTCACACCTGCAATCCCAGCACCTTAGGAGGATGAGGCAAGGATCCCTTGAGTCCAGGAGTTCAAGACCAGCCTGGGAAACAAAGTGAGACTCTCTCTCTCTACAAAAAAATTTAAAAAATAGCTGGGCATGGTGGTACATGCCTGTGGTCCCAGCTACTTGGGAGGCTGAGGTGGAGGATCACTTGAGCCCTGGAGTTGGAGGTTGCAGTGAGCCGTGTTTGCACCACTGCATTCCAGCCTGGGTAACAGAGCAAGACTTTGTATTAAAAAACAAACAAAAAAGCAGAATTATGTCCTATAGAGATTGGCATCACAATGAAATGTTCAACACAGATCAACAATAATTCCTCAAACGATCCTTTTCCTGTCTTAAAGGAGTTAATATTGCCCCGATATGTGCTTCTATGGAGTATGCTTGTTTCTAACTTATCTGATAAGAAAATTTTGGTGAAAATAATTTCTCCAGAATATTTCTTTTTTTCATTTAGCAATTAAAAAAAAGAGGAAAGCTGGCTGGGCACGGTGGCTCATGCCTGTAATCCCAGCATTTTGGGAGGCCGAGGCGGACGGATCACACGAGGAAGGGAGTTCAAGACCAGCCTGACCAACATGGAAAAACGCCGTCTCTACTAAAAATACAAAATTAGTCGGGTGTGGTGGCGCATGCCTGTAATCCCAGCTACTCAGGAGGCTGAGGCAGGAGAATCGCTTGAACTTGGGAGGCAGAGGTTGCAGTGAGCTGAGATCACGCCATTTGCACTCCAGCCTGGGCAACAAGAGCAAAACTTCACCTCAAAAAAAAAAAAAAAAAAAGAGGGAAGCTAAAGAGCATTGATTTCTTGGAACTCTGTCATTTCCGTGTAACTCATTTATATACTCCCATTTCCTTCAACATGTAGGTCTTACATACTGAAGAGGCAACAACAGTCAAGAACAATATTAATAATCAACATTATCTGAAATCTAATTCTCCAATTATTTTATACAAAGAAAACTCTGTCACATTATTTTGCTATTTTATATCTCTTGTGTGGTATCTTCAAGTCAGAAAACCTTTGATGGGATTTTGTGTTTGTTTTATTTTCCTGTAATAATCATTGACAAAGAGGCTTCTTTGAGTATGTCCATTTTAGATGGAAGTGGCTAGACATCTGTCAATGAACAAATGCTTGGGACAACATTTAGTAAGTGTTTCCAACAATAAACAAATGTTACCACTCCAGTTTATCTAAGTTCAGTAAGCAGAGACTCAAGGCATGCTACACCCAGGCAAGAAGAAAAATCATTTTTGAAATAGACTAGAGTCAGTGGCAGCATCTGTTCAGTGTTTTTCTCAAAATTAAAAGGCTAAACAATTGCTAGTAAAAAATCATTGCTTGATAAATTTTATGTTATTTCATTTAAGAAAGAATGGAAAACAGTTATTCACCATTTTCTAGTCGTAGTGTCTATACAAGCCTTCCCTGAAATCATTTTGAGAAAAACTAACATGTCCGAATTTATTACTACTGCATTTGGAAATTCCATTCTAAACAAAGTTAAATGGTTTTCTTTATTGCAGAACTACTCAGGGCCTTTGTGAACTGTAAATCATCAACATGAAATTATAAGCATGAATGTTTCACAGACATACTTGGCCACAGAGCCCTTTCTGTGAGACATAATTTTTAATTGTGATAAAAAAATTGACCATCTCAACCATTTTTAAGTATACAGTTCAGTAGTGTTAAGTCTATTCATATTGTTACACAACAGACCCAACTTTTTCATCTTATAAGTGTGAAACTCTATATCCATTGAACAACTCCCCATTTACCCCTTCCCAGCTTCTGGTAACCACCTTTCTACTTTTTTAAGACATTATTTTTAATATACCAAAGAACCAGAATGTTCAAGTAATATGCTGAGGAATTCTGGTTTAGTTAAAAGATTAAAACCACCAAGACAGAGATAAGGAATGGTTAATCAGAAACATCCAGTGGTTTTCTTTAATGATAATGAGTCACATCTTTTTGACTTTCTGTCTGCACCATTTTATTCCCATGAATGCCTACTGATCAGAGGATAAAAACTAGAAAGTAATGTTTAGATATTATTAGAAACAATGGTTTTACCACCTGTACTAAGAACTTAATAATAGTAAATGTAGAGCTTATGAGGGGTGTTTTATATATGAGGAAGGATTCCCAGAAAAGAATGCTGTTAAACTGATTTTATTTTGTCTCTCTTCATCTCAACAAACTGCAATGGCTCCATGGCCTAAAACATGAAGTACAGGTTTCTTTGCAGGGATTCTGTGTGTTTTGTGATTCAGTCTTCTTTCACCATACCCAGTGCTTCAGCCATTCTGTACACTAGTTTTACATGCATGTGCTTTTATTTCTTTCATGATTGTATCTTAGCATGTGCTTCCTCTATGCCATTCACTAAGAAGAACTCAACTTCTCTCTGCAACAGAAAATAAAGCCTCTTCATAACACCTTCTTCTGTCGTTTCGGTATTTATTTCATTCTGCTATCTACATCCCCTATTCTGGAGCTACAGGGTCTTTGAGGTCAAGACCCTTTCTTAATCCTTTTATTCACCTTAGGCCTATAGTGTCCTTTGATAACACACACCCAAGAATTTGTCCAGTTGAATTGAACTGGCTCCCCAAATACACCTTCTTTGTAGGTATTTTGAAGCATATCAAATTCTAATTGTTAGGCGATGACTTATGTCTAGGCCTTCTAGAAGGCAGGTGATGAACTAAACTGGGCCGGAATGATTTTCTTATACAATGGTGGACTTAGGTAGAAGCAGGAGGTCTTTAAATTCATTTTATATGACTCTCCACTGAGTAGATCACATGTGTCCCCTAGCTTGGGACATTTTCCTGCTCCATGATAGTGGCAGGTTTGAGGGCAGAGCAGTGAGCTGTGTTTAAATAATACATATTGAGGACATGAAAATAAACTTCTAGAAAAGAGTGTGTGCGCACACGTGTGGGAGAAAGGGGATATGTGTGTCATAGAGCTTTATAAATATTTAACCCCAAGTAAATGTTTTACTTTTTACTTTTACTGCTTCTCTTAGTGAAGAGGGAATATCAAGGGATATTTTTCAGAGCAGTGACTTCAGATGATTTGTGAAATTCAATTTTAAAAACAAATTTACTCTATTTATTTAGTGCTTGCTATGTGCCAGACACTATTCTAAATGCTTTACATGGTGTCTCATCTAACTCCCACAACACCCCCATGAGATACAGACTGTTTTATTCTAATTTTACAGCCAGGAAAAAAGAGGTACAGAGTGGTTATGTAACTTGTTCAAGGTCACACAGTAGAGAAGGGATTTAAATCCAGGATGTTCTGATTCCCAGAGCCCAAATTTTCCACCATGATGCATGGACAGATAGGCACAAAGTTAGCATTGAATAAATACCTGCTTTCATGGCAAATAGTGGTGGTAAATCATGAGACAGGAAGAGGATTATAATAATAAGGCATAATTAAATTAAAACTTCTATGATGTTAGGCAACCTGCACCCCATTTGCTGTTCATTCTATAACAGACACAAGTTAAAAATAAGTGTAGGCTGTATAGGTGTTCTATTGAGAAGTCAAACTGGGAGAAATCTGTGTGAAGAAAATCTTTATTGTCATTAAGGGAAAACTTTAGAAAAGCCAAACATAAATTGAACAGGAAACCACTTTAACAGGTTGTAAAACTCATGTTTGAAAGAAGCATTTATTCCCTACAGGGTTCTGGAAGTTGTTCTCACCATTGACAGTATGTTGGTAGGATTTATATTTCATAGAATATGTCAGTGCAATTCTGAGCCATTTGTTTGAAAATAGTTTTCCATTTCACTGCCTTTAGTTCCACAAAGAGTAAACTCTTGATTTTATTACAATTATGGCCATTTGAAATTTTGAATTTCCTTTATTAGTATCATTAATATTTGTTATTGGTCTCCCAGAGGGTCCAATGAAAGAGGTTTCTGTAATGTCACATGAAATTTTATTCTGATCAGGCTCAAAATCTTCAATCAAGGATTGAATTATGACATTTTACAATAAAATTGCATTTCTAAACAAGACAGAGTCATAAAAACAGAACTGATTAGATTAAAAGAGACTTAAGGGATGGTAACCAAATGTAATGATACTGATTTGGATATGCCAAATGTACAGGAAAAAACTGGGTTAGTTGGGGAGATATGAACATGGACTTGGTTTTAGATGAGAGAGAATTTTACTTAAATGGAAAAGAAATTATTAGTTGAAAAAAAGTGAGCTACATAATAATGGGTATAATAGGATAACATTTTGATTAATTATAAATGAATATTTGCAAATACTCATGCATATACCCTCTCAGGAACCCATGTTCCTGCACACATATGCATGCAAAAGGACCTGGAAATCCATGCGTGCGGATGCTATAGTAGTGATCTCTGGGTGGTAGAAGTGTGACATTTTTATTTTATTCTTTGTTCTTGTTTGCCTATATTTTCAAATATTCTACAAAGTACATGCAGTATTTAAGGGCTGATAAAAATAGAATGAAGTAGCCTTTGAGGATAGTGTTTCATGTTATCCATTTGATGGAAGGTGAGTCTGGATTCCTAAAAATGCAGCTTCTCTCCACCTATCAATCTTTGCTTCTTAAAAACATAAAACCCATCGGTGGCATGAAGGTGATATATATATATATTGTTTTGCTCAGTCATAGTGACTAAAAAAGTATATATTTACTAGCCTTGAGTAGTGATTTTTATTTTTTTTTGAGACAGGGTCTCCCTCTGTGATCCAGGCTAGAGTGCAATGGTGCAATCATAGCTCACAGCAACCTCAACCTCCTGGGCTCAAGTGATCCTCCTACCTCAGCCTCCTGGGTAGCTGAGACTACAGGCACATGCCCCAGGCCCGGTTAATTTTTGAACTTTTTGTAGACACAGGTTCTCATTATGTTGCCCAGGTTGGTCATAAACTCCTGGGGCCAAGCGATCCTCCTGCCTCAGCCTCCTGAAGTGCTGGGTTTATAAGCAAGAGCCACTGCATGTGGCAAAAATTTTTATATTAAGTTAAAATATTTGAGCAAAGCATTAATGATCCAATTTCAGTGCAATATTTCTTAATCATAGCATCTATAAACATTTGTTAATATAATTCAATTTCAAAGCATGAATCCAAATGGAAAATATTAAATGTGAAATTACATTATGCAGCTTTCTGGTTCTATTAATTAAAATAAAATGTAGCCAGGAAAAACAAGACATGGAATGGTTATGTAGCTTGCCCAAGGCCACACAGTAGAGTAGAAAACATTTTATCTGAGGTTCACCAAGGTTTCTATAAGTTAATTTCAGTAATTTTCAAGACCACAGGCTTTAAAGTCATTGTCCTAGTTTTGAATCCTGGAATTGGCCATGTGTGAACTAGGGCAAGTTACCTAAACATCTGTTTCCTCATGTGTAACATGAGAGTAATAATATCTACCTTATACTGGAGTTGAGGCTTAAAAGAAATAATGTGTATGAGAACTATAGTTAGCACACTATAAGCACGTGGTCACAGACGAGGAAGCCATCTTGCTTTGTTTCAACAGGGACAGCAAAATATAGCATTTCCATCCCACAACTGACTATTGTCAAGGTCAATAACTATTATCATTTCCATCAAAGACATAAAGAAAATTAAGAAAATTCCATGGTGTGCTTTGAACTGAATTGCAACTATCACTCATGACTTATAGAGTGTAAGAAACCATTAACACCAACGCATAGAAAATATATCAAAAGCAAATACGCACACCCTATAGAAAGAAATGTTTGTCTTTTTCATGTATTAGTAATATGGTAAATGAGAAAATCATGAGAATTCCATGTTTACAGGGAGAAATTCTCTTCTTATAGGTCAAGGATGTCTTGGTAGAAAAACTGGGATTTCTTGAACTCACTGGAAACTGAGAAAGCTTCAATAAGACAATGGGTGGGATAACCTCTCTGTGAGCTGGGAGGAGACTGGCAGGAAGGCATTCTCCTGGATGTGATCTGTAGGTTGCACAGAGAAGGACCCCTTGCCCTCAGAAACTAGACGATGGAAATAAGAGTTGGAATGAAAGGGAAGAGATAGAAAAGCCAGAGGAACTACTGCGAAGAGAAAGCATCAAGGCAAAGGCTCCTACATGTAGTCATGTTGGAGCTTCAGGCTAGTAAGAACATGAACTCTGGGGCCAGTCTTCCTGGGTTCAGACTTCTGTTGGGCCCTTACTATCTGTGTGACCTGGGTCAAGTTTCTTATCCTATTTGCCCCTCTGTTTTCTCATCTGTACAACAGGGAACAATAGGGTTTTTATTAGAATCAGTGAGTTAATAATTGTAGAGCTGTTAGTGTACACAGAGTGAACATCCAAAATGTTGGTGAAACATAACATGCTGGTACTGTTCCTGGACCAAGCATGGAAATGTTCATGATCTTGCTTTATCTTAGCCAAATTTAGTTTAAACTGAGATATTACAAATGCTTTAAAATCCTGTTACACACAGTATGCTACATGAATGGGTCCATGTGGGAAACAGGGGCTTGCAAAGAATGAACAGTTATTAAAAATAAGAGGAGGAATATGGATTAGCCCCTGCTTGTGACATAGCTCATTTTCTCAAATTCAGATTTATCCCACAGGAAAGAAGTGTAATAGAATTATCAATAAAAGCAGAAAGCCATTTTAACTGATCATTTTTTTTTCCGTTTCTTGCTTTTAAAAATATGTGGCCAGATCCTAAGAACAGGGGGAAAAGAATCCCCAACAGCACCCATATTCTTCTTCTCTCACTGTCTCTCAGCTGGTTCATTCTACGACCTCTCACCACCGTTCCTTCCATTCAGAATGAAGCACAAGGCAGTAAACACCCGAAGTCCACACAGCATCGTTACCTGGGATTTTGGCATTCTCAGAGTGTGTGGCATTTCAAGCGTAACCAACTATTTCCCTACAGTTTTCTGTAATTGTGCTATAACTGTGCTCAGAGCGAATGTTAAGTTAGACATAGATACTAACATATAATTTATCTCACATTTAGGATGGTAATTGTACATCAATAATGCTCTGGAAGTTAAGTAATGTTACCTTTGTCTAACCAAAAAAAAAAAAAAAAAAATGCTACATCGATTCAAGTTTCTCTGATAACCATTTTTCCTGGACTCCTAGAAACTAGAAACAAAATATCCTATTTGTTATCAGGAAACAGAATTCTACCACTGTTAAAGGTAATTTAGAAGGAGAGAACACCATGAATCCTGGAGATCCCCCAGGGCTAAGTCTAAGTGGGGTAAGCAGGAAAACTGATAAAAAAATGCAAATTTTCAGTTAGCCGCCTCAGTTATGTGACCACACACTGGAGAAGATTCATACCAAGCTTTATGATTTAGCTAAACCTGGTTAATATTAAGAACAGTTTAGGCTATTTATTTTAGAAAAAACTTTCAAAGGAGAAAAAACAGACACAAACAAATAAAGTCCAGTTTGACACCATTCCCAACTAATGCCTACCAGGAAACGTCACAAAATGAGTACCACTGTATAATGCTGTAAAACCACACCATGAGATACTCTTATTTCAGGAGGTTCTTTACACAAAAGGAGACAGAGTCCTTTTCCTACTTAACGTAAAACACACTGCTGATGAACTGGGGATAGAACAAAAGTCAGCTTTTTTTTTTTTTTTTTGAGACAGAGTCTCGCTCTGTCATCCAGGTCCAGGTTAGAGGGCAGTGGCACGATCTCAGCTCACTGCCAGCTCCACCTCCTGGGTTCATGCCATTCTCCTGCCTCAGCCTCCCAAGTAGCTGGGACTACAGGCGCCCACTACTACGCCCGGCTAATTTTTTTTATTTTTAGTAGAGATGGGGTTTCACCATGTTAGCCAGGATGGTCTCCATCTCTCGACCTCGTGATCCGCCCGCCTCAGCATCAGGACAATGCTTTTCTGTTCTTAGACACCCTTTATAATAATCTGCAGCAGCCAGGTCAGAAATAAATCAGAGAAGCTGCTGGCACTCACTTTATTTACTCCAATCACCGAGGCTGGATCAAACCATCCGTATGTCCACTGGGCAAAGGTTTGATGTCAGCTCATTAAATTGGAGCCTCCTATGGAATGAACAACACCAGAGCTGAGTGAATCAAAGCTCTCTTCCTCATGAAGCACCTCAGTGGTTAAAGGTAAGAAAGGTTTGCATAAGGCCGGGCATGGTGGCTCACGCCTGTTATCCCAGCACTTTGGGAGGCCGAGGCAGATGGATCATGAGGTCAGGAGTTTAAGACCAGCCTGGCCAACATAGTGAAACCCTGTCTCTACTAAAAATACAAAAATAATTGGCCGGGTGTGGTGGCAGGCACCTGTAATCCCAGATACTCAGGAGGCTGAGGCAGGAGAACTGCTTGAACCCAGGAGGTGGAGGTTGCAGTGAGCTACTGCACTCCAGCCTGGGTGACGGAGCAAGACTCCATCTCAAAAAAAAAAAAAAAAAAAAAAAAAAAGGTTTGCACGAGACCTTTCTACCTTGGGAAATTTGTCATTCTCCATGGAAACTGTGCCATGCCAAAACATGCTGTATTTAACTCTCAGTCTGAGAGCAGATCTGCACGTCTCTGCTCCCACTTGCAAGGGCACAAATGATGCATTTATTGTCATAGTTTTTACCCCAAACCATTATTTTCTTCCTTTCTTTCTGAAAACCTCAGAATGACCTGGCAACAGCAGCCAGCCTGCCTCCCAAGCTGAAGCTACTGGCTATTGGTATTGGCTTCCATTCTTACTCTATTTTTGTAGAGGTTGGGAAATTAAAAACCACATTTCTAGATTCCCTAGCAGCTAGGATTCTGGATGCAGTATATATTCCGTCAATGTGACACCCTCATATGAGTTTTGGTTGGCTAGATAGGTTGTTATGACCTCAGTAATTGGATTCCATATTCCAGTGTCCAGTCACCAGCTTCAAGGGTACAAGCTAGTTGAGGTAGAGGAGGGTAGGATACTAGCAGCTTCCTGACCTCTGGGTTGCAGCAGTTTTGATGTTGAAATCAATAGTCCAGATAACTTCTGCTCTTCTAGTAATTTCAGAGATTTCATAAGCATCCAATTCTTTGCATTAAATCTTTCTGTTTAAAATATCTAGGGTACACTGAACAGACAGATACCTCTTTCCTGAGTTAGAGCCAGATAAAGACCTAACCTATACTTCTAATGTAATGGGAAGGCAAAACATTGAACTGTAAGGAAATTCATGGGTCAGCCTACAAGATGAAAGACATGGAAAACAATTTAGAAAAGAAAGAGAAGGAAGAGAAGGAGGAGCAGGATGAAGGAGAGCAGAAAATAAATAAACCAAATGACTTGGTATCCAAGTTGATAATTTGCTTTGGTGCAAATCCTCAATTACTATCAACCCATGTTTTTAATCTGTATATTCCCAAAGATAATCCTGTCTGAATGTATCTAATTTCCTCATTGGATGAGGAGAAATCAATCCAGGAAATATTATTAAATTGAATATGCATCTATATGCAGTCTGCCAAATAACAGAAGATAGACTGTTTGTTGTGCAACACAATCTAATACAGGGATAATAAAAGAGATTAATCCCCCAGAGTCAATTTGCCACTTGTTACTTAAACAGTAATAAGCCTGTACAGCCTGCACTTCATAGAACTTTACAGCGCACAAACTACACTCCCAAACCATATCTTTTTTCTCCAACACTCTTGCAAAATATATGGGTAGGAATTATTATTACTCCTGTTTTTCAGTTGAAGAAACTGACACTCAGGGAGGTCCCATGTTGTTAAGTTGCAGAGATGTGAATCAAATTTTTGTGCCCCTCCCCAATCCTAGGTCTTTTCCATTAACCCAAACTGCCTACTGTCTTCTCTTGTTTGACTGTTGCACTAACCATGTGAGATAGGTACAGCAAGAACCAGCCCCATTCCCATTTTTTATATTGAATGTTATTAACACCACCAGAGAACAATAAACTCAATGTCATTGACCATGCCCTGTCTTGTGACTAACTGTAGATGCTATTGGACTTCACAGATGCAAGTAAAGGAGTAAAAAATAAATTGTTTTAGATAAAATGGTAAGAAAGGTGCACAAATGCAAAGCTAAAGAGGAAAGAGATGTTAAGAAGGATGTTGATCAATGGAGAATCATCAAGATGAGTTTATTCCTAGCAGTGATGAGCACTTTGGAAAGAGACAGACAGTTTTGGCAGGAAGAAGGGTTAAAGGAAAAGGTCAGAAATACAATTCTTCAGAAAGAAAAGCATGGAAATCAGAACTCTTATTGCAGATGCTGATTCTGGGCAAATGCTATGCTGCTGGAAACATATGAGCCCTACAGCATGGTTTCATTTGATTCTCACCAGAAGATTTCAATTTCAGCTAAAATCCCTTTTAATCCACGGGCAGGGACCATAGCTAGGGCAAACACTCAGTTCTACTTATCTGTAAAGTCCTGGCCCAACAAAAAACAACATCAAGTCAGTTTACTTCAGTCAGGTATAACTGATAGAAACATTGGCAGAGGAGTGGCTGAACCAGGCCTGACAACAAGATAGGGAGTGAACTACATGCGGCAGAATTTGAAAATACAACGGTCACTTTTCAGCAGTGGAAGAACAGATTATTTTCCAGTTACTAGATATTTTTAGTAGTAGCACCAATCTACGTAGTTGTCTGAAGTATGGTAACACAGTTGATGTATTTCTCTTGTCTCCAATGTTATCATTTCTTACAACCCTGGGGAAGGGTAAAGATTCAGTATTGCCTAAAAATACATGATGAGCTTCTGCACTTTATCCCTTCAATTCAAATGTATCCCTAGCCTGTAGGAGGTCTCTTAAAACGTTTTTGCTAAACTGAGATGAGAAACATACCTACATGGACCAATAATATTAGTTGTTTTGCGCACTCTCAACAACAATATTTAAAGAGACATAAATTTTCAGATATGTAAGTTGTTGCTGGCTAAAAGTATTATTGATATAAGTGTTACACAGATCATTGAGGGAGAAAATTAACAAAGATATTCGGGACCTGAACTTATCATTGGACAAATGGATCTGATACACCTCTACAGAAATCTCCACCCAAAAACAACATAATGTATATTCTTCTCATCACCATATGGCACAGACTCTAAACAATGACATAATCGAAACAATCCTCAGCAAGTGCAAAAGAACTGAAATTATACCAAACATACTCTCAGACCACAGTGAAATTAAAATAGAAGTCAAAACTAAAAAAAAGTACTCAAAACCCTGCAATTACAATGGAATCAAACAACATGCTCCTGAATGACTTTTAGGTGACTAATGAAATTAAGGCAGTGACATGGTTTGGCTATGTCCCCACCCAAATCTCATCTTGTAGTTCCTATAATCCCCACATGTCATGGAAGGGACCCAGTGGGAGTAATTTAATCATGGGGGCAGTTACCCTCATGCTGTTGTCATGATAGTGAGTGAGTTCTCACAAGATCTGATGGTTTTACAAGGGGCTTTCCCCCGCTTGCTCTCATTCTTCTTCTCCCTGTTGCCATGTAAAGAAGAACGTGTTTGCTTCACCTTCCACTAAGTTTCCTGAGGCCTCCCCAGCCATGCTGAACTGTGAGTCAGTTAAACCTGTTTCCTTTATAAATTACCAAGTCTTCAGTATGTCTTCATTAGCAGCATGAGAACAGAGTAATACAGTAAATTTGGTATTGCAGAGAGTGGGGTGCTGCTATAAAGATACCTGAAAACGTGGAATCAGTTTTGGAACTGGGTAACAGGAAGAGGTTGGAACCATTTGGAAGACTCAGAAAAAGACAGGAAGATGTAGAAAAGTTTGGAACTTTCTAGTGACTTGTTGAATGGCTTTGATCAAAAAATGGTGATAGTAATATGGACAATGAAGTCCAGGCTGAGGTGGTTTCAGATGGAGATGGGGAACTTTTTGGAACCTGGAGTAAAGGTCATTCTTGCTATGCCAAAAGACTGGTGGCATGTTGCCCCTGCCCCAGAGATCTGTGGAATTTGAATTTGCGAGAGATGATTTAGGGTATCTGGTGGAAGAAATTTCTAAGCAGCAGAGCGTTCAAGAGGAAGCAGAGCATAAAAGTTTAGAGAATTTGCAGCCTGACGATGTGATAGAAAAGAAACCCCATTTTCTGGGGAGAAATTCAAGGCCACTGCAGAAACTTGCATAAGTAATGGGGAGCCAAATGTTAATCACCAAGACAATGGGGAAAATGTCTCCAGGGCAAGTCAGAGATCTTCACAGCAGCCCCTCTCACCACAGGCCCAGAGACCTAGGAGGGAAAAATGGTTTCATGGGCTGGGCCCAGGGCTCCCCTGCCGCTAGTACAGCCTCAGAACTCAGTGACCTGCATCCCAGCCACGGCTAAGAGGGGCCAGTGTATAGCTCAGCCATTGCTTCAGAGAGTGCAAGCCCCAAGCCTTCTCAGCTTCCATGTGGTATTGGTCCTGCAGGTGTGCAGAAGACAAGAATTGAGGTTTGGGAATCTCTGCCTAGATTTCAGAGGATGCATGGAAATGCCTGGATGTCCAGGCAGAAGTATATTCAGGGGTGAAACCCTCACAGAGAACCTCTGCGAGGGCAGTGCAGAAGGGAAATGTGAAGTCAGAGCCCCCACAAAGAGTCCCCACTGGAGGACTGCATAGTGTAGCTGTGAGAAGAGGGCCGCCATTCTTCAGACCCAGAAGGGGATCCACCAACAGCTTGCACCATGAGCCTGGAAAAACCACAGACACTCAACACCTGCCATGAAAGCAGCCAAGAAGGGGGCTGTACCCTGCAAAGACACAGGGGCGGAGCTGCTCAAAGCTGTGGGAGTTAAGCTCTTGCATCTGTGTGACCCGGGTATGAGACATGGAGTTAAAAAATACTACTTTGGAACTTTAAGGTTTAATAACTGCCCTACTGGATTTCAGACTAGCATGAGGCCTGTAGCCCCTTCATTTTGGCCAATTTCTCCCACTTGGAATGGGTGTATTTACCCAATGTCTGTACCCCATTGTATCTAGGAAGTAACTAACTTGCTTTTGATTTTACAGGCTCATAGGCAGAAGGGACTTGCCTTGTCTTAGATGAGACTTTGGATGTGGACTTTTGAGTTAACGTTGAAATGAGTTAAGACTTTAGGGGACTGTTGGAAGGGCATGATTGTGTTTTGAAATGTGAGGACATGAGATGTGGGAGGGGCCGGGGTTGGACAATATGGTTTGGCTGTGTCCCCACTCAAATCTCATCTTGAATTGTAGTTCCCATAATCCCCATGTGTCACAGAAGGAATCCAGTGGGAGGTAACTGAATCATGGAGACAGTTACCCTCATGCTGTTCTCATGATAGTGAGTTCTCATAATATCTGATCATTTTATAAGGGGCTTTTCCCTGCTTTCCCTCTCATTCTTCTCTCCCTGCTGCCATGTGAAGAAGGATGTGTTTGCTTCCCCTTCTGCCATGATTGTAAGTTTCCTGAGGTCTCCCTAGCCATGCTAAACTGTGAGTCAATTAAAATTTCTTCCTTTGTAATTACCCAGTCTTATGCATGTCTTTATTAGCAGCATGAGAATGAACTAATACAGACAGAAATCAAGAAGTTATATGAAACATTGAGAACAAAGATACAACACACCAGAATCTCTGGGACATAGCTAAGGCAATGTAAAGAGGGAAATTTGTAGCACTAAACACTCATATCAAAGAGTTAGAAAGATCTCAAATTAATAATCAAATATTACATCTCAAAGAATTAGAGACGCAAGAGCAAACCAACTCTAAAGCTAGCAGAAGACAAGAAATAACCAAATTCAGAGCTGAAGTGAGGGAAATCAAGACATAAAAAACTGTTCAAGAGATCAATGAATCACAGTTTATTTTTTGAAAATATTAATAAGATAGGTTGCTAGCTAGACTAATAATGAAGAAAAGAGAGAAGATTCAAATAAACATAATTATGACAAAGATGATATTATCCCCTGACCCCACAGAAATAAAAATAGCTGTCAGAAACTATTATAGATACCTCTATGCATATAAACTAGAAAACCTACAAGAGATGAATAAATTCCTGGACACATACACACCCTCCAAAGACTGAACCAGGAAGAAATTAATTTCCAAAACAGACCAATAATGAGCTCTGAAATTGAATCAGTTATAAAGAGACCATTAACCAAAAAAAAAAAAAGCCCAGGACCAGATGGATTCACAGCCGAATTCTAGTAGATGTACAAATTAGAGTTGGCAACATTCCTATTGAAACTATTACCAAAAAAATGAGGAGGAGGGACTCCTTCCAAACTCATTCTATAAGGCCAGCATCAGCCTGATATCAAAACCTGGCAGAAACATACACAGAAAAAGAAAACGTGAGGCCAGTATTCTTGATGAACATTGATGCAAAAGTCCTCAACAAAATAATGGCAAACTGAATCCAGCAGCACATCAAAAAGCTAATCCACCACCATGATCAAGTAGGCTTCATTCCCAGGATACAAGGTTGGTTCAACATAATGCAAATCAATAAATGTGACTAATCACATAAACAGAACTAAATCTCAATAGATGCATCATGATTATCTCAATAGATGCAGAGGGGGGCAGTTCCAAGATGGCCGAAAAGGAACAGCTCCAGGCTACAGCTCCCAGCATAAGCGACACAGAAGACAGGTGATTTCTGCATTTCCAACTGAGGTACCAGGTTCATCTCACTGGGGCATGTCAGACAGTCGGTGCAGGACAGTGGGTACAGCTCACTGAGCGAGAGTCGAAGCAGGGTGAGGTATCGCCTCACCTGGGAAGTGCAAGGGGTAAGGGAATTCCCTTTCCTAGCCGAAGGAAACCGTGACACACAGCACCTGGAAAATTGGGTCACTCCCACCCTAATACTGAGCTTTACCAAGGGTCTTAGCAAACGGCACACCAAGAGATTATATCTGGTGCCTGACTCAGAGGGTCCCACACCCACGGGGCCTCCATCATTGCTAGTACAGCAGTCTGAGATCTAACTGCAAGGCAGCAGTGAGGCTGGGGGAGGGGCACTCACCATTGCTGAGGCTTGAGTAGGTAAACAAAGCGGCCAGGACGATCGAACTGGGTGGAGCCCACCACAGCTCAAGGATGCCTGCCTGCCTCTGTAGACTCCACCTCTGAGGGCAGGGCATAGCAAAACAAAAGGCAGCGGAAACCTCTGCAGATTTAAATCTCCCCGTCTGACAGCTTTGAGGAGAGTAGTGGTTCTCCCAGCACAGTTTGAGATCTGAGAACGGAGAGATGGCCTCCTCAAGTGGGTCCCTGATCACCGAGTAGCCTAACTGGGAGGCACCCCCCAGTAGGGGCTGACTGACACCTCACATGGCCTGGTACCCTTCTGAGACGAAGCTTCCAGAGGAACGATCAGGGCAGCAACATTTACTGTTCGGCAATATTCACTCTTCCGCAAACTCCGCTGCTGATACCCAGGCAAATGGGGTCTGGAATGGACCTCCAGAAAATTCCAACGGACCTGCAACTGAGGGTCCTGACTGTTAGAAGGAAAACTAACAAACAGAAAGGACATCCACACCAAAACCCTACTGGTACATCACCATCATCGAAGGACAAAGGTAGATAAAACCACAAAGATGGGGAAAAAACAGAGCAGAAAAGCTGAAAATTCCAAAACTCAGAGCGCCTCTCCCCCTCCAAAGGAACGCAGCTTCTCACCAGCAATGGAACAAAGCTGGATGGAGAATGACTTTGACTAGTTGAGAGAAGAAGGCTTCAGATAATCAAACTTCTCTGAGCTAAAGGAGGAAGTTCAAATCCCCGCAAAGAAGCTAAACACCTTGAAAAAAGATTAGAAGAATGGCTAATTAGAATAATCAATGTAGAGAAGTCCTTAAATGACCTGGTACAGTGGAAAACCATGGCACGAGAACTACATGACAAATGCACAAGCTTCAGTAAGTGATTCGATCAACTGGAAGAAAGGGTATCAGTGACTGAAGATCAAATGGATGAAATGAAGTGAGAAGAGAAGTTTAGAGAAAAAAGAGTAAAAAGAAACAAACAAAGCCTCCAAGAAATATGGGAATATGTGAAAAGACTAAATCTGTGTCTGATTGGAGTACCTGAAAGTGACGGGGAGAATGGCACCAAGTTGGAAAACACTCTTCAGGATATTATCCAGGAGAACTTCCCCAACCTAGCAAGGCAGGCCAACAATCGACTTCAGGAAATACAGAGAACGCCACAAAGATACTCCTCGAGAAGAGCAATTCCAAGACACATAATTGTCTGAAACACCAAAGTTGAAATGAAGAAAAAAATGTTAAGGGCAGCCAGAGAGGAAGGTCGGGTTACCCACAAATGGAAACCCATCAGACTAATAGCAGATCTCCTGGCAGAAACTCTACAAGCCAGAAGAAAGTGGGGGCCAATATTCAACATTCTTAAAGAAAAGAATTTTCAACCCAGAATTTCATATCCAGCCAGACTAAGTTTCATAAGTGAAGGAGAAATAAAATCCTTTACAGACAAGCAAATGCTGAGAGATTTTGTCACCAACAGGCCTGCCCTAAAAGAGCTCCTGAAGGAAGCACTAAACATGGAAAGGAACAACCGGTACCAGTCACTGCAAAAACATGCCAAAATGTAATGACCATCGATGCTAGGAAGAAACTGCATCAACTAACGAGCAAAATAAGCAGTTAACATCATAATGACAGGATCAAATTCACACTTAACAACATTAACCTTAAATGTAAATGGGCTAAATGCTCCAATTAAAAGACATAGACTGACAAATTGGATAAAGAGCCAAGACCCATCAGTGTGCCGTATTCAGGAGACCCATCTCACATGCAGAGACACATGTAGGCTCAAAATAAAGGGATGGAGGAAGATCTACCAAGCAAATGGAAAACAAAAAAAGGCAGGGGTTGCAATCCTAGTCTCCAATAAAACAGATTTTAAACCAACAAAGATCAAAAGAGACAAAGAAGGCCATTACATAATGGTAAAGGGATCAATTCAACAAGAAGAGCTAACTATCCTAAATATATATGCACCCAATACAGGAGCACCCAGATTCATAAAACAAGTCCTTAGAGACTTACAAAGAGACTTAGACTCCCATACAATAATAATGGGAGACTTCAACACCCCACCATCAACATTAGACAGATCAACGAGACAGAAAGTTAACAAAGATATTCAGGAATTGAACTCAACTCTGCACCAAGTGCACCTACTAGACATCTACAGAACTCTCCACCCCAAATCAACAGAATATACATTCTTCTCAGCACCACATCGCACTTATTCTAAAATTGACCACATAGTTGGAAGTAAACCACTCCTCAGCAAATGTAAAAGAACAGAAATTATAACAAACTGTTTCTCAGACCACAGCGCAACCAAACTAGAACTTAGGATTAAGAAACTCACTCAAAACCACTCAACTACATAGAAACTGAACAACCTCCTCCTGAGTGACTACTGGGTACATAATGAAATGAAGGCAGAAATAAAGATGTTCTTTGAAACCAATGAGAACAAAGATACAACGTACCAGAATCTCTGGGACACATTTAAAGCAGTGTGTACAGGGAAATTCACAGCACTGAATGCCCACAAGAGAAAGCAGGAAAGATCTAAAATTGACAGCCTAACATCACAATTAAAAGAACTACAGTAGCAAGAGCAAACACATTCAAAAGCTAGCAGAAGGCAAGAAATAACTAAGATCAGAGCAGAACTGAAGGGGATAGAGACATAAAAACCCCTTCAAAAAATCAATAAATCCAAGAGCTGACTTTTTGAAAAGATCAACAAAATCGATTGACTGCTAGCAAGACTAATAAAGAAGAAAAGAGAGAAGAATCAAATAGACGCAATAAAAAATGATAAAGGGGTTATCACCACCGACCCCACAGAAATACAAACTACCATCAGAGAATACTATAAACACCTCTACACAAATAAACTAGAAAACCTAGAAGAAATGAATAAATTCCTGGACACATACACTCTCCCAAGACTAAGCCAGGAAGAAGTTGAATCCCTGAATAGACCAATAATAGGCTCTGAAATCGAGGCAATAATTAATAGCCTACCAACCAAAAAAAGTCCAAGACCAGAGAGATTCACAGCCGAATTCTACCAGAGATACAAGGAGGAGCTGGTACCATTCCTTCTGAAACTATTCCATCAATAGAAAAAGAGAGAATCCTCCCTAACTCATTTTATGAGGCCAATATCATCCTGATACCAAAGCCTGGCAGAGATACAACACAAAAAGAGAATTTTAGACCAATATCCCTGATGAACATCGATGCAAAAATCCTCAATAAAATACTGGCAAACTGAATCCAGCAGCACACCAAAAAGCTTATCCACCATGATCAAGTGGGCTTCATCCCTGGGATGCAAGCCTGGTTCAACATATGCAAATCAATAAATGTAATCCAGCATTTAAACAGAACCAAAGACAAAAACCACATGATTATCTCAATAGATGCAGAACAGGCCTTTGACAAAATTCAACAGCCCTTCATGCTAAAATCTCTCAATAAATTTGGTATTGATGGAATACATCTCATAAAAGTAATAGCTATTTATGAGAAACCCACAGCCAATATCATACTGAATGGGCAAAACTGGAAGCATTCCCTTTGAAAACTGGTACAAGACAGGGATGCCCTCTCTCACCACTCCTATTCAACATATTGTTGGAAGTTCTGGCCAGGGCAATCAGGGAGGAGAAAGAAATAAAGGGTATTCAATTAGGAAAAGAGGAAGTCAAATTGTCCATGTTTGCAGTTGACATGATTGTATAATTAGAAAACCCCATCATCTCAGCCCAAAATCTCCTTAAACTGATAAGCAAGTTCAGCAAAGTCTCAGGATACAAAATCAATGTGCAAAAATCACAAGCATTCCTATATACCAATAACAGACAAACACTGTTCACAAACAGTGAACTCCCATTCACAATTGCTACAAAGAGAATAAAATATCTAGGAATCCAAATTACAAGGGAGGTGAAGGACCTCTTCAAGGAGAACTACAAACCACTGCTCAATGAAATAAAAGAGGATACAAACAAATGGAAGATCATTCCATGCTCATGGATAGGAAGAATCAATATCATGAAAATGGCCATACTGCCTAAGGTAATTTATAGATTCAATGCCATCCCCATCAAGCTACCAATGACTTTCTTCACAGAATTGGAAAAAACTACTTTAACGTTCATATGGTACCAAAAAAGAGCACGCATTGCCAAGACAATCCTAAGCCAAAAGAACAAAGCTGGAGGCATCACGCTACCTGACTTCAAACTATACCACAAGGCTACAGTAACGAAAACAGCATGGTACTGGTACCAAAACAGAGATATAGACCAATGGGACAGAACAGAGCCCTCAGAAATAAAACCACACATCTACAGCCATCTGATCTTTGACAAACCTGACAAAAACAAGAAATGGGGAAAGGATTCCCTATTTAATAAATGGTGCTGGGAAAACTGGATAGCCATACATAGAAAGCTGAAACTGGATCCCTTCCTTACACCTTATACAAAAATTAATTCAAGATGGTTTAGAGACTTAAATGTTAGACCTAAAACCGTAAAAACCCTAGAAGAAAACCTAGGCAATACCATTCAGGACATAGGCATGGGCAAGGCTTCATGTCAGAAACACCAAAAGCAATGGCAACAAAAGTCAAAATTGACAAATAGGATCTAATTAAACTAAAGAGCCTCTGTACAGCAAAAGAAAAAAAGAAACTACAATCAGAGTGAACAGGCAACCTACAGAATGGGAGAAAATTTTTGCAATCTACTTATCTGACAAAGGGCTAATATCCAGAATCTATAAAGAACTCAAATAAATTTACAAGAAAAACACCACCCCATCAAAAAGTGGGCAAAGGATATGAACAGACACTTCTCAAAAGGAGACATTTATGCAGCCAAAGACACGCGAAAAAATGCTCATCATCACTCACCATCAGAGAAATGCAAATCAAAACCACAATGAGATATCATCTCACACCAGTTAGAATGGTAATCATTAAAAAGTCAGGAAACAGCAGGTGCTGGAGAGGATGTGGAGAAATAGGAACACTTTAACACTGTTGGTGGGACTGTAAACTAGTTCAACCATTGTGGAAGACATTGTGGCGATTCCTCAAGGATCAAGAACTACAAGTACCATTTGACTCAGCCATCCCATTACTGGGGATATACCCAAAGGATTACAAATCATGCTGATGTAAAGACACATGCACACGTATGTTTATTGTGGCACTATTCACAACAGCAAAGTCTTGGAACCAACCCAAATGTCCATCAATGACAGACTGGATTAAGAAAATGTGGCACATATACACCATGGAATACTATGCAGCCATCAAAAAGGATGAGTTCATGTCCTTTGTAGGGACATGGATGCAGCTGGAAACCATCATTCTGAGCAAACTATCGCAAGAACAGAAAACCAAACACCGCATGTTCTCACTCATAGGTGGGAATTGAACAATGAGAACACTTGGACACAGGAAGGGGAACATGACACACCGGGGCCTGTTGTGGGATGGGGGGAGGGAGGAGTGATAGCCTTAGGAGATATACCTAATGTAAATGATGTGCTAATGTAATGATGTACATTACCTAATGTAACAGGTGCTGCACACCAACATGGCACATGTATACATATGTAACAAACCTGCACATTGTGCACATGTACCCTAGAACTTAAAGTATAATAAAAAAAAATAGAAGCAGAAAAAGGCTTTCAATAGAATTCCACACAGCTTCATGTGAAAAACTCTTAATAAACTATATATTGAAGGAACATACCTCAAAATAATAGCCATCCATGACAAACCCACAGCCACTATCATACTGAATGGGGAAAACTGGAAGTATTCCCTTTGAAAACGGGCACAAGACAAGGATGCCCTTTCTTACCACTCCTATTCAACGTAGTATTGGAAGTCCTGGCCAGAGCAATCAGGCAAGAAAAAGAAATAAAGGGCATCACATAGGAAGAGAGAAGTCAAACTGTCCCTGTTCGTAGATTACATGATTCTATACATAGAAAACCTCATAGTCTCAGCTTAAAAGCTCTTTCAGCTGATAAACAACTTCAGCAAAGTTTCAGGATATACAATCAATGTACAAAAATCAGTAGCATTCTTATACACTACCAACAGCCAAGCTGAGAGCCAAATCAGGAATTCACAATTGCCGTGAAAAGAATAAAATACCTAGGAATACTGCTAACTAGGTAGGTGAAATATCTCTACAAGGAGAATTACAAAACACTTCTCAAAGAAATCAGAGATGACACAAACAAATGGAAAAAACAACACTCCATGCCCATGGATAGGAAGAATCAATATTAAAATGGCCATACTGCCCAAAGCAATTTAGAGATTCAATGCTATTCCTATTAAACTACCAATGACATTCTTCACAGAATTAGAAAAAAGTATTTTAAAATTGATATGGAACCAAAAAAGAGCCCAAATAACCAAGAACAAAGATGGAAGCATTATGTTACCTGACTTCAAACTATACTCCAGGGCCCAAATTGCCCAAGAACAAAGATGAAAACATCATGTTACCTGACTTCCAACTATACTCCAGGGCTACAGTAACAAAAACAACATGGTTACTGGTATAAAAACATACACATAGACCAATGGAACAGAATAGAGAGCCCCAAAATAAGGTCGCATACTTGTAACCATCTCCTCTTCATCAAAGCTGACGAAAACAAGCAATGGTGAAAGGACTCACTATTCAATAATTGGTGCTGGGATAACTGGCTAGCCATATGCAGATGATTGAAACTGGACCCCTTCCTTACACCATACACAAAAATCAACTCAAGATGGATGATATGGTTTGGCTGTGTCCCCACCCAAAATATCATCTTGAATTGTAATAATCCCCATGTCTCAAGGATGGGACCAGGTAGAGATAATTCAATCATGGAGGTGGTTTCCCCCATACTGTTTTCATAATAGTGAGTGAATTCTTACGAGATCTGATGGTTTTATATGGTGCTTCCCCTTGGCTCCACTCTCATTCTCTCTCCTGCCACCATGTGAAGAAGGATGGGTTTGCCTTGCCTTCCACCATGATTGTAAGTTTCCTGAGGTCTCCCCAGGCATGTGAAACTGTGAGTCAATTAAACCTCTTTTCTTTATAAATTATCCAGTCTCAGGTAGGTCTTTATTAGCAGTGTGAGAATAGACTAATACAAGGGATTAAAGAGTTAAATGTAAAGCCCAAAACTATAAAAACCCTGAAAGTCAACCTAGGCTATATCATTCTGGATGGGCAAAGATTTCATGATAAAGATGCCAAAAGCAATCACAATAAAAGCAAAACTTGACAAATGGAAGCTAATTAAAGAGCTTCTGTACAGCAAAAGAAACTATCAACAGAGTAAAAAGACAACCTAAGAATGGAAGAAAATGTTTGCAAACTATGCATCTGAAAAAGATCTAATATCCAGCATCTACAAGGAACTTAAATTTACAAGAAAACCACCCCATTAAAAAGTGGGCAAAGGACATGAACAGATACTTTTCAAAAGAAGATATACATGTGGGCAACAATCATATAAAAAAGCCTCAATATCACTCATCAGTAGAGAAATGCAAATCAAACCACAATGAGATATCATCTCACACCAGTCAGAATGGCTACAATTAAAAAATAAAAAAATAACAGATGCCAGTGAGGTTATGGAGAAAAAAGAACACTTATACACTGTTGGTGGGAGTGTAAATTAGTTCAACTATTGTAGAAAGCAGTGTGTCAATTCCTCAAAGAGCCAAAAATAGAACTACTACTTGACCCAGCAATCCCTTTACTGAGTATATACCCAAAGGAATATAAATCATTCTGCCATAAAGACACATGCATGTGAATGTTCATTGTAGTACTATTCACAATAGCAAAGACATGGAATCAACCAAAATGCTCATCAATGGTCATATGCATAAAGAAAATGTGGTACATATTCACTGTGGAATACTATGCAGTCATAAAAAAAGAATGAGATAATGTCTTCTATGGGAACATGGATGGAGCTGGGGGTCATTATCCTTAGCAAACTAATGTAGGAAGAGAAAACCAAATACCTCACTTATAAGTGGGAGCTAAATGATGAGACCCAATGGGCACAAAGAGGGGAACAACAGACACTGGGACCTACTTGAGGGTAGAGGGTGGGAAGAAGGGGAGGATCAGAAAAAATAACCTAGGCTTAGTACCTGGGTGATGAAATAATCTGTACAACAAACCCTGGTGACACAAATTTATCTATAAAACAAACCTGCACATGTATCCCTGAACCTAAAATAAAAGTTAAAAAACATCTGTTCAAGCAACTAAGATGAATTCTTTTTTAAAATTAAGGTTAATAGGTAAATACTGCCTTGGAAAGTCATATGCAAAAAAGGAGTATACGTTGCTCAAATGTTGGATCCCATTAGTAATCCAGGAACAAAAAGACAAGAGTAAAGCCCTCTAGCTATTTGTCTCCTCTCCAGTGCCTGTTACTAAGCAGTCCTTTGCCTTCAGCCAGCTTTCTGGCTATTGCTTGAGTGATGTGTGACACAGCTAGGAACAACATGGGGTATAGCTAGACATAAAGACGCTTGGGTGCCTATAAATTTCTGCCTTTCACATCTCCCATAGCAGATTAAATAAAGTATACTTTGGATGGCAGCAGTTTGCGCCATCAATTTTGATTTCCTCACACCAATATTCCTGACCAATGTATCTTATTATTTTGACTCTGAAGAAGATTCAGCATCAAGTCCAATGCCCAAGGTTACAATTTCATTTTGGTTTTAAATTTGTTACTTCAGGCAACATTCAAAGAGTACATTAATATAATGAAATTGGGACACATTAACAGGTAATGAATGATACTTAAATGTGGAGTTGAACACATTACATTAGAAACTTATCAGAAAATGGGAACCACTCTAGATATTTCAAAAAGAAGACATTTAATAGAGAAATTGGTTACACAGGTGGTAGAAGTTACTTAAGAGACCAAAGTGAACAAGGTAAAGTCATAAGATTAGTAGCTGCAGGAAATCGATATCATCTTGAGCTGCTAGAGCAGAAAGAAGCGCTACCCAGAGGTCCTGGTGCTATGCTGCAAGCTTCCAGCTGCCTGCCACAGCCTGACTGTGTGAGCTGTAGAACAGGAGGCTGCTGCTGAAAGCTTAGTTGCCAAGACCCTTTCCCACTTCCTTGGCTGACAATGCTGTTACCACTACTGCACTGTTGGAAATCTCCCAGAAACCGAACCTCCCAATCCTCCAACAATGGAACAATGTCTTCTATTAGCAGAACCTAATGGAAAGCCAGCTGACAACAGCATGTGAGAAATACAGCGTGAGAATGTTGGGACCTAGAAAAGCATAGAATGGCTGAAGGCGAATTAGCCAATAACACATAAAGTTTTTTTTTTTTTTTTTAAGAGAAGAAAGAAACATGCCTTAAAAATGGGGTGGGCATAAAAGCTGGAAACAATCTTAAAGTATTTAAAGCTAAAATGTACAGCCATTGTACATTTTTTATCATCTCTTTCACAACATCTCCTAACTTAATCAGAGTTTACATATTGGAATGTACAACAGTCCCCCCTTACCCATAATTTTGTTTTCTGTGGTTTCAGTTACCTGCAGTCAACTACGGTCCAAAAATATTCAATAGAAAATTCCAGAAATAAACAATTCATAAGTTTTAAATGGTGCACCTAAGTAGCATAATGAAATCTCACACCTTGGGACATGAATCATCTCTCTGTCCAATGTTGTAGATGCTCCCCACCCATTAGTCACTTAGTAGCCTTGTAGGTTATCAGATCGACTGTCACAGTATCATAGTGCTTGTGTTCAAAGAACTCTTATTTTTCTTACTTAGGACACCAAAGTACAAGTGTAGTGATGCTTGAAATTCAAACATGCCAAAGAAAAGCCATGAAGTGCTTCATTTAAGTGAAGAAGTGAAAGTTCTCCACTTAATAAGGAAAGAAAAATATCATATACTGAGGTTGCTAGGATCTACGGTTAGAACAAATCTTCCATCCATGAAACTGTAGAAAAAGAAAGAGAAATCCATGCACAGTTTATATTGGGTTTGGTACTACCTGAGGTTTCAGGCATCCATTGGGGGTCTTGGAAAGTAGAAGGGCACTATTGTGTTTTGGAATCACTGACTAGTCTCACTTATGTAATGTGTCTCTATTGTTGCAGTTGCTTAAATATGTTTTTTTAAAGTTATATATCAGTAATCCTTCATCTATGCATTTTGGCCTTTTACTCTTCAAACTTCTAGGTAACCTAAAATTCTGAAAGGAGGCAGCTGATAGCTCTATCTTGAGTTAATTATCTAGTCATAATTTTTAAGCTTACAAAATCATAAAGCATCACACTGTTTAAATACAACTTAAAAATTAAAGGCATATACATAGTTACATTATTCTTTCATTATTCATAGAGTGCATAAAATTGCAAAAGACACATTTTATTTGTTTATGTAGAGCCATAATAGTCAACTCACCGAGAACTGACTCTATGATCTCATACACTGACAGATACAGAAAACAAAAGTATTCCTGGTACTCAGGTGCTCTGTGCTGCACAGAACATCAGAAAAAATAATTTTAAAAACTCACTTTCAGTTAAATAAACTTCCATTATAAACACTTAAAATATAAAATAGTTACCTCTGAAAAATTATATGTAATGATTTATGAAAATAGAGATTGCTCCGACTTTTTGAATATTTTTCTTACAAACAGTCTTAATATTTGTACAATCTTATAAGGCATATGCTTTGTCATTGTCATGAGCTGCTAATTATTAGCAATCTGAGAGGAATAACTATTTTTTTGTGTGTTCTGAGATGGAGTCTCACTCTTTTGCTCAGGCGAGAGTGCAGGGGCATGATCTTGGCTCACTGCAACCTCCACCACCCAGGTTCAAGTGATTCTCCTGCTTCAGCTTCCCAAGTAGCTGGGATTACAAGTGTGTACCACAACGCCCAGCTAATTTTTGTATTTTTATTAGAGACGAGGTTTCTCCATGTTGGCCAGGCTGGTCTCAAACTCTTGACCTCAGATGATCCAACCACCTCGACTCCCAAAGTGTTGGGATTACAGATGCGAGCCACCACGCCTAGCCAGGAATAACTATTAAACATATAGAATTGAAAGTCTAAGTCCCTTTTTTTATGGCTCAGGTTTTACATTCTGTTTTTTAGAGGTGCTTACCATATATACATTGTCCAAATTTTAAGATCAGAGATTTTTCAATTAATTGTGAATCAACTAATTTGCACGTTGTAGACCTGAGATAAGCATTTCACGATTCAATTAATATGCCTCATCACCAATGACTCATTAAAAGCAAATGCTAATTAATGTGCATTTTTAAATCACAAGATCCATTTTTGGCAAACAGGGCTGCCTATACATCAATGTTGATACTGGTGATGAAGTGAAAAGTTGCAATCCACACCTAATTTGTGCATCAATATTAAATGAAACTATAAAGGAAAAACACTGAGGAGGCTCTGAGGCAAAAATGACAAAGGCACAATAAGGAGGCCGGCTCATTGATCACAGCTAATAAGACAAGATGGAAGGAGCAGGCTACACACCTCATTTCCTTTCCATTTAGCATGCATACAATACAGACAAGACCGTGGAAACAAAGAACAGCATTTCTAAATAATTTGTACTTTACAAATTAAATTAATAATATAGGAACAAAATTATAACATAGGAATTAAAGAACTGAACAGTTAGCAATTATGCCCCTTATGTCTTTTAATTAAAGCAGTGGAATGGCATTCTCGAGTTGGGGAGGTAAGATGGAAGGGAAGGAAACAAGCAATGCAGCTCATTCTATGGGAGGGACTTGGGCCAGGTACTCTGCATATGTGATCTCATTAACTTACCCCAATAATCCTGAACAGAGTTACTATCCCCTTTTACAGGTGAAGACAGAGTCTCACAGAAGGTAAATTACTTGTCTACAGGTACTGATAAACAGTAAAGCTGAGATTAGAACCTGGGCCTGTGGGCCACAGGGCTCTTCCTAATATTATGCCTATTACCTCTAGGTACTCCTGAGAGCTACAATTTGTGGCAGGCGAGGATGTACTAACTCAAGTAGGGACCAGTAGAATCCTAATTCTGAGTAGCCAGTGACAACAATAATCCCCATTTATCATAGGGTAAGGACCAATACAACAAGTATCTTGGTAGACTGCTTTGTTTACAACTTGACCTGGTGGAAAGTTTCAGGGAGAAAAGCAATTGGTATACCTGTGGTCTGACTAATGTTGCTCCAACTCCATATTCCTTTCACTTCAACAACCACTTGTACACACATAACACCAATTCCAGTCTTTTGCTCTGCCTAAGAAGTATTTCAGTTGGTGTATGAAAAAGGCAGAACTGTTCATCTCTCCCCAGTCTCCATTTCCCTCTTTGGTAAGCTTCCCTATTCCTGGGAATGGTATTATCATTCCCTATCGGGGGAACCAGCCCCCAATAATTCAACATCAGTTCTTTTCTATTTTCCGTAAGTGTCAGCCAGTCTGAGAAGTAAAGAGAAAGAGTACAAAGAGAGGAATTTTACAGCTGGGTCTCTGGGGGTGACATCACATATTGGTAGGACCTTGATGACGACCCCAAGCCGCAAAACCAGCAAACTTTTATTAGGGAGTTTAAAAGGGGAGGGGGTGTATGAACAGGCAGTAAGTCACAAGGATCACATGCTTCAAAGGGCCATAAAGACCAGAAGACAAAGGCAAAATTAGAATTACTGATGAGGGTGTATGTCTCACTGTGCACGTATTGTTTTGATAAACATCTTAATAGGAAACAGGGTTCAAGAGCAGAGAACAGTCTGATTAGAATTTACCAGGCTGGAATTTCCCAATCCTAGTAAGCCTGAGGGTATTGCAGGAGACCAGGGAGTATTTCAGTCCTTATTTCAACTGGATAAGACAGACACTCCAGAGCGGCTGTTCATAGACCTCTCTCCAGGAATGCATTCCTTCTCCAGGGTTATTCCTTGCTGGGAAAAGAATTCAGCGATATTTCTCCTACTTGCACATCTGTTTATAGGCTTTCTTCAAGAAGAAAAATATGGCTCTATTCTGCCCAACCCTGTAGGCAGTCAGACCTTATGGTTATCTTCCCTTGTTCCTTGAAAATTGCTGTTATTCTGTTCTTTTTCAGAGTGCACTGATTTCATATTATTCAAACACATATGTTTTACAATCAGATTTCATATTGTTCAAACACACATGTTCTACAATCAATTTGTACAATAGTGGTCCTGAGGTGACATACATTCTCAGCTTATGAAGATAACATGATCAAGAGATTAAAGACAGGCACAAGAAATTCCAAGAGTATTACTAGGGAAGTGATAAATGTCCATGAAATCTTCACAATTTATATTCGGAGATTGTAGTAAAGACAGGTGTAAGAAATTATAAAAGTATTAATTTTGGGAACTGATAAATTCCATGAAATCTTCACAATTTATGTTCTTCTGCCTCGGCTCCAGCCGGTCCCTCTGTTCGAGGTCCCTGACTTTCTGCAACAATTCCCAAAGTGAGCAAGACAGTCTTAACATTCCCCTGAGCCCAATTAAACTATAGACAGGTGTACTAGGCAGTTCGTGCATTGCTATGAAACCCGGGTAATTTAAAAAGAAAAGAGGTTTAAGTGGCTCACAGTTCTCCAGGCTTTACAGGAAGCATAGTGCTGGCATCTGCTCAGCTTCCAGGGAGGCTTCAGGAAGCTTACAATTATGGTGGAAAGTGAAGGGGGAGCAGGCACATCACGTGGCCAAAGCAGGAGCAAGTGAGGGAAGTAGGGCAGGGGGAGGCGCCACACGCTTTTAAATGACCAAATCTCGGCCGAGCGCGGTGGCTCAAGCCTGAAATCCCAGCACTTTGGGAGGCCGAGACCGCGGATGACGAGGTCAGGAGATGGAGACCATCCTGGCTCACACGGTGAAACCCCGTCTCTACTAAAAAATACAAAAAAAACTAGCCGGGCGAGGTGGCGGGCGCCTGTAGTCCCAGCTACTCGGGAGGCTGAGGCAGGAGAATGGCGTAAACCTGGGAGGCGGAGCTTGCAGTGAGCTGAGATCGGGCCACAGCACTCCAGCCTGGGTGACAGAGCAAGACTCCGTCTCAAAAAAAAAAAAAAAAAAAAAAAAAAAAAGACCAAATCTCCTGAGAACTCAGAGTGAAAGCCTACTTATTACAAAGGGGATGGCCCAAGCCATTCATGAGGGACCCGCCCCCGTGATCCAAACACCTCCCACCAGGCCCCACCTCCAACGTTGGGGATTACATGCACCATGAGATTTGGTTGGGAACAAACATCCAAACTATATCGACAAGTTTCTTCCTGGCCATCAGTCCCTAAACCTCCCTTTTCTTAGAATATTTATTTTAGAAAACTTGCTATTGTAAGTTCTTTTTGCTCCTTTAAGATGTAAACTTTCTACAACCCAGGAATGTCTTTCTCAAGGACTTGAAAACTTTCCCTTTGAAATGTAATTAAGAAAGATAGCATCCCTATCTCCCAGTTTCTGTAGAAGGGTGAATCTAACTTCCCTAAGCACCAGTTAGCAAACACAGATGGCCTAATCACATCAACTCACCTGCCCTCTTCCTGAAATGGCCTCCAGTACTTTCCCACTATCTCCCCCTAGTGCTTAAAAATTCTCCACCTTTTATTTCAACAGAGTTGAGTTCAACTTCTCTGCCCTGTTGAAGCAGTCTTGCCTGTTTAATTGGTCTAGTATGATTTTTATTTTGTACAAGCAAGTCTCAGACCAAGAACCAGCCAACTTTAAAAGCACTATTAAATACATTTTTAAGACAAATTGTAACCTGGAAAAGCATCTGAAATACATATGACAGACACAGGGCTGTTCTTTCTGTACATATGCACAGGTATAGATTGATTCGTGTGACTTTTACATGAATGGGATCAGCTTATTTACTCAAAGTAACGGATGGATGCTTCTGACATCAGATATCAATGTAAACATCTATACTGTATCTAGTCTATGGATGAATTTTAATTTACCAGTGCTTTATTGATGGACTTTTAAGTTGTTTACACTTTTCATAATATGCAGTAAGCATCCTTTTAACTTGAACCTTTGTTCATGTATTCAAATTATTTCCTTAGGATACATTCCTAGAAGTGAAGTTCTTTACTATGTAACAAACTTTTATAAATTAAAGAGTATAAGCTGGTAATTCACAAAAAGACACACATAATAGGATCAAAGAAATATCAATAAAATCAATTAAAAAGATATAATGGTTAATTAACATATGAAAAGGTTGTCTATCTGGCAAACAAACAAAAAAAAATGCCAACTAAAATAATAAATACCAGTTCATCATTAGGTATAAAGTGGCCTTTGTTTTTTTATTTTTCGATCATTAGATTTTTTAGCAATAAAATATAAAATACCTTTAAAATGGGCAAGCCCTTGGACCCAGAAACACCACCTCTAGGAATGTATCCTAAGGAAATAATTTAAACAAGTGAACGAAGGTTTAAGTTACAAGGATACTGAATACTTACTGCATACTATGAAAAGTGTAAACAACTTAAATGTCCATCAGTAAAGCACCAGTAAAATAAAATTCATCCATAGACATATACAGTACAGATATTTTAAATGATGCCTGATGTCAGAAGCATCCATTCCTTACTTTGAGTAAATAAGCTGATCCCATTTATGTAAAAATCACACAAATCAATCTATACCTGTGCATAATATACAGAGATGATTCTAAGGAAAGAATACCAAATGTCAGCAGTGGCTATTTCTAGGTGATTACTTTGGGGAAATTTTTCTTTTCTTTTTTTTTTAACTTGACCATATTATTTGAAAATGTTAGGCTGGGTACGGTGACCCACCCTGTCATTTCAGCACTTTGGGAGTCCAAGGCAGGCAGATCAGCTGAGGTCAGGAGTTCAAGACCAGCCTGACCAACATGGTGAAACCCCATCTCTACTAAAATTACAAAAAATTAGCCAGGCATAGTGGCACATGCCTGTAGTTGCAGCTACTTGGAAGGCTGAGCCAGAAAGAATCACTTAACCCCTGGAGGCGGAGGTTGCAGTGAGCCGAGATCGTGCCACTGCACTCCATCCTGAGCAGCAGAGTGAGACTCCATCTCAAAAAGAAAGAAAGAAAGAAAGAAAAATTTTAGACACTAAACATGTCATTTGTACCAAAACAATAAAAATATTAAAAAATGGAATGTATGCTCCAAAATAATTTTTAATATATATTTAGGCATAGAAAAAGAAGAAAAAAGGATGTTTTACCAAAATGTTGACAGTTGTTATGATATGTGTGGTAGGATTATTACCCATTTTTAATTTCTTCATACTTGTTCTGTATTGTTTGATTGTTTTTATGTATATTACTTTTCGAACCAAAAACCACTATTGCAGTAGAAGACAAACAGAGAAAAACAAAATTCTTCATCACCCGCATTGTGGCACTCCTCCTTCCCCAATATCACAGTGATTTACAGATTAGATATGCTTAGTCAGTTTATAATTGATTGGCTTGCCTTACTGATTCCAGCTCCTTCAGTTGTCTTAACCTTGAACATGGCAGCCAAGTTTACTTTCTATCCTTGCCAGCTTATCACTGTGAAGATATTTTAAAAAGCAGTACTCTGTGTTAGTGGTATCCCTTCTTTTCTTTCAACACCCTTTCAGATATTTCCGTGAAAAAAATGAATTAGCCATTGCATGCCTATTATATCAGTTTGAGAAGAAAAATCTAGATCTATAGTTTCAGTTCCATTTTCAGTTCTCCGGTCCTAGTCTCAGTTGATTTTAGGAGAGGTCATGGGTTCCTTGCTCAGGACTCTGGTCCACCCACTTCTGAGGATCCCCCTGTACGAGAAGGTGAAGGGAATAAGTTGAGGACAGTTTGTAGGAGCCACATCCATTTATTTCCACTCTGCTTTGTTGCTTTAGTGAAGGCTTTTCATTGACAGAGAAAGACAGTGCTAAAAAGCTCACTGAGAATGGGGAAAGGACATTCATAGGGAAGTCATGAAGGCAAACACAGAGCACAGGGTGCCATGGTTTTCCCTTTTTTTTTTTTCCTTTTTTATTTTAAAGATTACATTAGAGATTCGTCTTTTACTTAATAGACTGTTAGTTTTTTTTTTTTTTTTCTCCAGTCTTTTTGTTTTTATAATACTTTAAGTTCTGTGGTACTTGTGCAGAATGTGCAGGTTTGTTACACAGGTATACATGTGCCATGGTGGTTTGCTGCACCCATCGACCCATCATCTATATTAGGTGTTTCTCCTGATGCTCTCCATCCCCCAGTCTCCCACCCCCTGACAGGCCCCGGTGTGTGATGTTCCCCTCCCCGTGTCCATATGTTCTTATTGTTCAACTCCCACTTATGAGTGAGAACATGCAGTGTTTGGTTTTCTGTTCTTGTGTTAGTTTGCTGAGAATGATGGTTTCCAGCTTCATCCATGTCCCTGCACTGGACAAAGAAAATGTGGCACATATACACCATGGAATACCATGCAGCCATAAAAAAGGATGCGTTCATGTTTTCCTTTTTGTTTCTACCCAGAAGGATAACCTCATTTCTTAAAGGGCACAATTTACAATGCTGAAGGTGAGAAGGGTCTTTTAATGCTAAGGATGGCACCTGTGATGCCAAGCTCCATAAGCAAAATAATTTATTTCTCTTCCTTTCCACTCCCCTCCTCTCCCTAGTCTCTAGATTTCTGATAGGCTCAGGACATTTTTTTCCCTAAGAGTCCTCATGAAAACTCAGAAGACCGCAGACGTTTCTGAGAAGAAAAAGCACAGAAAATACATTACCATATATACTCATCCTGAGGGGGGTCTCTTCTGGTTCTCCTTCTTGAATATTTCCACTCAAATGAAGAATAAAAACGTAAAAACAAAAGAAAAAAGTGGTACGAGCTGGGGAAAGCCACTGAAGTGTGAAAGAACTGACCTCTTCATGTGTCACCAACCAAGAAAATCCAGGCCGACACCCTTTATTATCAACAAGTGGTCATTCAAGGTGGAAAACTTCACTACCATTTCAGCATTTTTTGGGAAGAGAGCTCAGAAATACAAAGAGAAAAGGTGTTTGAGGCCATTATTATGGCAAAAAGTGCCTGGAGAAATGTCCTTTGGTCTCAAACTGTTTTGTGCCTTGATGGAATCACACACATATTAAGCAAGATAGGCTGAAAGGATTACTATGGGGCTATAAATGGATTAAGGCAAACCCTCTGACTAAGGCCTAAAGAGATGCATTGAGATATAAGCCACTGTTAATTCATGTCTAAGGAGAAATTGAGATTTTACTCTCTGCCCTGTCCTCCCAGAGTTACTAAATCCAACGAGGGACTGATGTGGTTTGTGGGATTCCATTTTGAACTCCTTATGAGATTCTATTTTAATTTCTCACTTCAATGCCTATAAATTATTTATTTACTTATAAGTAAAGTACATTTAGAAATTGGCTCAGTATAGATTGCCACACCTGTACTCAATATATGTACCTTGCTATCAAAGGAAGAAGCAAGAAACAGCATGACATTTTCCACCAAGGTCTAGCAGCACAGTGCGCCAAGGCAGCTATTTTTGTCCTTTAGGGGAAAAAAAAAAAAAAAAAAAAAACATTCTTACAGTGAGTAGGAACTCTGTCTACATCCTAATGGATTGCTTTGTTAGAAATCCTTGCATGACGCATCACTACAAAAACAAATGGGCACAGATTCCTCACCACTGTCTCCGCGGAATTCTATCTTTCAGTTTAGAAGTCTACTCCTTGGCATTTGCCCCTTAGGAGGAGATATCAAAAACCCATGCTGTCATTTTATCCTGAAAGAAACGAATCCTTCTGAAAGATAGATAAAGGCATCATCTTAATTTTAATCCAAAAGGCACTTCGTTTGTGAAAGTAACTCTATTAGTATTGAAGCACACACTCTCACCAGTGCACACCTGCTTTCAAATTGCACCAACAGACACATCAGCATATCTGTTTGAATGGGGTTTTACAATTCTGTCATTAAATTATCACAGATTAAAATGATCAAGTAAACATTTTTTCCAGGGCCTAAACATTATAAAATCATTTCTTTCCATTCTTTAAAAACAAAGCAATTCATTTTCATTTCTACCAAAGCAATTCATGGAGTGCTGTGTCCCATTATCTCTAACACCAAGGGACTGTTCATAATAGAAATATCTATAAAAACAATCACACTAAGTTATTTTTACATTGAAATAGAACATTGTACAGTTTTCATATAGTATAGTAATGGTTTTCAAAAAGAGGTTCCAAAATACTCATAAAGGGGAACAGGGAATTAGCTGAATGCTGTGGATTGACAGGCTATCAACAAAATAACACATATTTTTCATGAAAATGGCTAAATCACTGTTTACTTGATGAACTGCAATGTAATGGCTCTGAAGGAGCCATTTTGCTGTATTGGCTAAATAATGCATGTTTACCAAAACTGGGTAATTACAGAGTCTTCATATAATGCACTGTCTGTGCCTGCCAAGGAAGGAGATGAACCTGCTAGAGTAAGACCTTGAAATTTGGCTACAGTTATCTCTAACTCTGGCACTGTGGACAGGAATGAATAAACTAGACACTGAAGAAAGCAAAAGAAGAATAGGAGTTTCCCAGTATTTTTCATTATTCAAAACTCCTTAGGTGAAGACAAAAATGTTTACCAGTCAAATCTGTGCTTCCAATTAACTATTGATATTAATAATAGAAGTTATAGCTATGACTTGAGAGGTGAAATATAACATCAAAATATAACAATCTGGTTGAAAATGGTATTTTTTTCATGAAACTGTTGGGAAGTCTAGAGGTAAACCATATCTCAATATATACAGCAGAAGATGAATTTCTTACATAGGAGTAGAAAAAGTAAATTTAAAAAAAAGAGGAAATTGCCAACATTTAATCAGTTTTGACCAACAAAAATCACAATTCTTACAGCCCAACTTAACATAGTACATGTGTCCTGAATGTTTGCTTTCAGATAAATGGATGTTTCTGTTTATTTAAATGGCTGACCCATAGATACAAAATGTATATAGTGTATTTTAAAAGAATTTTGATTAAAAAATAAATAAACAAAAAAACCCACAAATGTTTCAGAGGGAACAGAAAGTACCTAAATGTCCAAGATATGAACCTTGGTGAAGTTTCTCTTTAGGAAGCACAGAAGTCAAAAAGGTGAGAACCCTAGCCTAGGGTTCCCAGAATAAAGGGCAGTCACTGGTGCTAAACACTACTGAGATCCAAAACAAACAAACAGACAAAAAAAAAAATACAATACTAAGAAAACGTCAGTGGATTTGAAAATTTAAATAATATCAGTGGCATTGATTTATAAAGAAACTTTTTGACTTTTTGACTTGTATCACCAGTTACATGGAAAATATCTTAAAGGTAAAAAACTTGTATGGTAATTGAATCATTCACCTAGTTCAAAAGCTTGCATCCATACATGTTTTGATTGACCAATTAGAAAAAGCACAGTTTTTAAAAATTCAATATTTAGAAAGCGAGTCCCAAAGGCCCCTGGGGAGAGATACTTAAAAATTTTACTGTAGACTGAAGTAAGTTATCATTGGAAGTTTCAGAGAAAAAGCTTAGTTTCTTCCTAGTGTCTACCCTAACAACATAGCAGAGTCCCCACACTCTGCATGCAGTCTGAGACTCAAGCTGAAAGCAATTTTATATCCAATTATATAATAAGCTAGAAAAAGAATTGTATAAATGGGTAAAAGGTAATAGAGAGTTGCAGTTAATACTCAAATGCAAAATAACTACAGATTCCAGTACTGTCCCTAATGTGACACTGTTTTCACATCTGTGTTTCCAAAAATTCTCTGCAAGTTAAGAATGTATTTATTTATTAGTATGAGTAAAGCAGAGCAAGCATATTGTTTTGTAACTGATAATTAAGACAAAATTCCAGGTGATAAAATCTAAAAATCAAAATGTTTTTCAGACTAAAGGTGCTAAGACCTAGATGTGATAAGTGCCAAATACAGCTATAGAATCGGTCAGGTGCGGTGGCTCAAGCCTGTAATCCCAGCACTTTGGGAGGCCAAGGCAGGTGGATCACGAGGTCAGGAGATCAAGACCATCCTGGCTAACACAGTGAAAGCCTGTCTTTACTACAAATACAAAAAATTAGCTGGGCATGTTGGCACATGCCTGTAGTCTCAGCTACTCAGGAGGCTGAGGCAAGAGAATCACTTGAACCCAGGAGATGGAGGTTGCAGTGAGCCGAGGTCGTGCCACTGTACTCCAGCCTGGGTGACAGAGTGAGACTCCATCTCATACACAAAAAAATAAAAAATAAAATAAGAACAAAAAACCAGAAAATCTACAAAATACAAAATAGTTTTGATGAAGAATCTTCCTGCTCAGAGAGTTTATGGATACAGAAAGAACATATACACTGGTGTCTTAGATTCTGCCAGTCCATATTTACAATTTGATAAGGATGGTGACTACAACTTGGAAATCATGGTTAAGAATTACTGGAAAAGAATAATGCTAGGTTGAAGGAATGTGTTCTGTAACAACACAGCTCCGCAAGATCTTCCAGTGGCCACATCTTCAGTGATTGTGTTTTTATCTTTGTTTTTCAATCTGCCCCCTTCCTCCTATAATATAAGAGACCATTCCAAATGATCAAAGGGCAGAAAATACAAACAGAATCGATTGTCTTCAAGTCAATTTCTACTGAGAATTACTTCTCATGCCCAGTGAATTTTTCTTTTTCATTTTTGGGATAATTCCCAGGCCTCTTGAGGAAAAGATTCATAGAAACTGACCTAGAAGGCATTTTATCAAATAAATACCCTGCTTTGTACAATTATCCTGTGTCCCTCTGAGAAGACATCAACTAATAAACTTTCCTGGCGATAAGAACAATGTCTTGTAACACTTAACTTTCATTAGCAGCCCCAGTAGAAGATGAAATATCCTGCTTTATGGATCAGGGTCAAGAGGTTCAAATTAAATCAAAGGACAGGAAAATGATCTTGGTTCTAGCCTTGCTTTGCGGATATTAGCATGCAGGAGAGATGTCGAGAGAGGTGGGATTTGAAAAGTTGAGGGAGTTTTACACTGTGTAATACCCCCTTTAAAAAGACACATAAAATAACAAAATTAACTTCCTAAGTTGCATATCTTCAACTTTGCCTGGATACAAGTTTGATTGTTAGAAATGAAAAAGTTTCCATTTAAAAAGGAGGTAACCAGGTTGAAGTCTGGCCTTTTTGTATCTTCCTTATATTATACTTCCTTAAAGTAAATGCAGTAACCAGACAAGAAAGGATAATTCTAGGGACAGGCACCATTTCTCAAGTCTGTGAGAACATTAATAGATGAAATAAAAGTTTACTGAACATTTATTGTGTGCCAGGCCCTGTGTTAACTGGATTACTGCATTTAATCTTCACAACAACCCTATAAAATAGACACTCTTAACAACCCCATGTAACAATGAGGAAATCAGAGATTAGAAAGATGTGGTAACTTGCCCAAGGATATGAAAGTAAGAAGAGAAGCTGCAGATGGACCCAGGAACTCTGATTCCAGAACTGATGTCCTTGACTATTATGTTTATATCATATCATTATACACTGAAGCTTGTGAATTTAATTTTTCAGTTTCATAAAAGACCAATTGGTTTTCATAACATAATGAACTTACATATTTCCAAGGATAATTGCATACACAAGACCACCACATATACATGTCTTAGCCAAATGGCCAATATAGCATTAAAAAGAAAAACCACTACCACCACCAGCAAACAAACAAAACGCTGCCTAGGCAACCCAAAACTTCAGATGGACTTTAGAGCATATTCAAATTAATCAGAGGGTTTCCCACATCTGTGATAAATATTCTTTTTTTGTTTGTTGGAGATGGAGTTTCACTCTTGTTGCCCAGGCTGGAGTGCAATGGCACGATCTCAACTTACCGCAACCTCCGCCTCCTGGGTTCAAGTGATTCTCCTGCCTTAGCCTCCCGTGTAGCTGGGATTATAGGCATGCACCATCACGCCCAGCTAATTTTGTATTTTTAGTAGAGGCAGGGTTTCTCCATGTTAGTCAGGCTGGTCTCGAACTTCCGATCTCAGGTGATCCACCCACCTCGGCCTCCCAAAGTGCTGGGATTATAGGCGTAAGCCACCATGCCTGGCCTACAAGTTACCCCAAATCAGCTTCCAAACCAAGGGTGTCCTATAGTTAGATTCTGCCAGTCCATATTTATGATTTGATAAATATAGTGACTGCAACTTGGAAATCATAATTAAGAATTACTGGAAAAGAACAATGCTAGGTTGAAGGAATGTATTCTGTAACAACACAACAGAGATGCAGAGCTCTTTCAATGAAGAGTTTTTAAATTCCTTTAAACATAATCCATATGGAGAATTATCTAAAAATACAGGGGTTTGTCTTCTAAAACGTGTTCAAGGCAGGTGTCAGATAAGCTGACACTCAGTTCAAGGGATTTCGGTGCAATCACAACCTACTACTTGCTTAACTGACATATATTATTTCTCTGACAGCGCAAAAAAAAAAAAAAAAAAAAAAAAAAAACAAAAAACCAATGCTGTTGTTTGCTTTCTACAGAGATGTGCACCTGGCCAGAGCCAACATGCATGCATTTTCTTTAATGAATGGTAAAGTCACTCTGTAGGCATGTTACAGCTGCTCTGCTGGTTACAAATGGCCCCTGGCTGGTATCTATCCTTCCACTGTTATACTAGACCACATCTGAGAAGGAAAGCTCACTAAAAGAATCCAATTTTAGGGTAAGTATTTAACTGCATGTGGAATGATAGTCTTCCCACCCTCTATAAAAATGCCCAAAGCCTGTGCCAATTTGCAAATCCATATTACATGGTGATGATCAATGACTTTTGGGAGATGAATACTGTATTAGTTTATAGCTCAGTTCAATAAGTCCATTAAGGTGCTAGACTTTGATAAATCACCTTTTTATCACTATAATTTCTGTCGTGCTCCCTGCATGCTCCTCTATCACTCTCAGTTCTCAAAAATAATACACCCATTCTGCTTTTTCTGACCACTGAAGAATATCTCTGTACTCATTTTCACGAGCAACACGCAGGAAGTAAGGATGCATCAGCATCTGCAATCTACAAGAATTTTGTTAGGGCAACCTGATATGAAATGGAAACATAGTTCCAGGCTCCTCATTTCAATCCCTTACCAGGGGTCAAGAGTCAGAGCTGCTCTGGGTTATGGAATTTTTTACAGTTACATGTCCTTTTTGGTTACACAGAAGCCCTGGAGCTAGCTTCCACTATTTTTGTCTTAAATGTGTCTGACTGTTCTCCTGGTTGGCACGGAGATCTTTTTAATTCTAGACATTCCTGAAACATTTGCCTAATCTATGAGTGGTAGACATGGTGGGGAGGGGGTCATACCAAGATGTCTAGTGGTGCTTGATGATAAGTTACACAATAATCAGAGCTCACAGGAGAATACAGACCCTAAAGGCCAAACATCCATGCACTGGAAATAGTGGTCATGGATTCCTCTTTTCTCTTCTGACAATTCATTCATTCCAACCTGTGCCATCCAGTGTGGGTGTTATGGCAGTATTCTGGGTGGAGTTGAGGGATGCTGATATTGCATAACACTGTGCTTTTAACTTTGGAGACAGGCTTAGGGCTGCATCTTGCCTGTTTTCCAACCCCTTCAGTAGCTTGTACAAGACCACACAATCTCAAGTTTCTGCCAGCCACATTGATCTGTGTCTCCTTAAGCTGTCCCAAGCACACTTTTTGAAAATGGGGTCCTGACATGATTACCAGTTGTCAGGTATAAACTATTGGTACTCTTCCAAGATAATGAAAGTCAATAAGAGGATCCAGGGTTTTGTCACTAATCACTAGATCACTAATGATTATCATACCAAAGGATACCTCCAAATATTATGAAGATTAAGGATCAGGCTTAAAAATCAAAAGCATCTATGTTAGGATACAGTGAGGTGCAAAACTAAGGAAGACCTATTCTTTGGCATTCTAGAGTACAGGAAGTAGTGATCTCTGGCAGTCCTAGTGATATACTTTGAAAAGTCCCCACCCAAAACTCAGCAGTTTGCCAAGGAGACACTTTAAAAAGGCACAATATGTTGCCAGAAAGAGCAAGCTTTAATAAACACAGAATTAAATAATCTAACTAAACACTGCCTGGTCAGATGGCACCCAGCCTGCAGAACCATCTGGCTGAAGAAATATTCAGAGAATCATCAACCTAAAAACCCAGATTCTACCCAGTAGGCCACAAATCTAGGTTCCTAAATATAACTTGCTACAGGAAAAGATAATAGTTGACAAAGCTTTAGCAATGTACTGTGTTAAACATACTTTCTTCGAGATTTTGGATACTTTTTCCCCTCAGCCTCCATAAATTTTCTGTTTAGCTCAATTAAACAGATAATATGTCATGCTTTTATCTTTTAAAAAGCAAGAGACCTCATCTCAAAGCTTCATGTCAATGTCTAGATATAAGGCTGAAATGAACAAGAATTCCAGTAAGGTTAGAATTATCTTAATTGAAGCAAAGAGTTAATATCCAAAATATATAAGGAACCGTTACAATTCAGTAGCAAAAAAAAAAGAAAGACCAGTTTTAAAATGAGCAAAGAACCTGAATAGACTTTTCTCCAAAGAAGAGATATGAATGACCAATATGATGTGAAAAAATGCTCAACATCACTAATCATCAGAGAAATGCAAATCGAAACCACAATGATATATCAGCTCACACCTGTTAGAATGGCTATTCTTAAAAAAAAAAAAAAAAAGATAAGTGTTGGTGAGGATGTAGAGAAATTGAAACCCTTGCACACTGTTGGTAGAAATGTAAAATGTTGCAGCCACTATGGAAAACACTACAGAGACTTCTTCAAAAAATTAAGACTACAACTGCCATATGTTCCAGCAATTCCACTTCTGGGCATATATCCAGAAGAATTAAAGTTGGGATTCCAGCCAGGCGTGGTGGCTCACATCTGTAACCCCAGCACTTTGGGAGGCCGAGGTGGGCAGATCATGAGGTTAGGAGTTCGAGACCAGCCTGGCCAACATAGTAAAACCTGACTCTACTAAAAATATAAAAATTAGCTGGGCATGGTGGCGCATGCCTGTAGTCCCAGCTACTTGTGAGGCTGAGGCCGGAGAATCACTTGAACCCAGGAGGTGGAAGTTGCAGTGAGCCAAAATCGCACCACTGCACTCCAGCTTGGGCGACCGAACAAGACTTTGTCTCAAAAAATAATAATAATAATAAAAAATTAAAAAATCAGGATCTCAAAGTGATATTGTCTCTACCATGTTCATTGCAGCATTATTCACAATAGCTAAGATATGGAAACAACATAAATGTCCATCGATGGATTAATGGATAAAGAAAATGTAACATTTACATACAATTGAATATTATTCAGCCTTAAAAAGGAAGAAAATTCTGCCATATGCAACAACATGAGTGAACCTGGAGGATATTATGCTAAATGAAACAAGCTAGTAACAGAAATTGTCCTTGGCTTGTTTCATTTAGCATAATATCCTCTAGTGAAATACTGCACAATTTCACTTATATGAGGCATGTAAAATTGTCACACTCATAGAAGCAGAGAATAGAATGGTGGTTACCAGGGGTTGTGGGGACAGAAAAATGAGAGGAGTTGTCCAATGGGCATAAAATTTTAGTTCTGGAAGATGAGTAAGTTCTGGAGATGTACTGTACAATATAGTGCCTATAGTTAACTCTATGGTATTATGAACCTTAAAAATTTATTAAGAGGGTAGATCTAACGTTAAGAGTTCTTACCACACACCCACACGCACAGAAAGAAAGAGGCATGAGGAAACTTTCGGAAGTGATGAATATATTTATTACCTTGATTGTGGTGATGGTTTCATAAGTGTATGCATATGTCTAAATTCATCAATTTATATACATTAAATATGCATGGTCTTTTGTATATCAATTATACCTTAATAAAAACTTCTTTATAAAGCTAAAAGGAAAAAGAAATATAAATGAACCACTCATACCGCTTAGGTCACAAATTAGATATTAGTATATGCAAATATTCTACATGTAGATAATCAACATTCCTTAGAAATAATGGTTGATCTACGTAATATATGTAATCAAACTTTACTTCCCCTTAGGTAAAATTATATAAATTGCTCTTTGAGTTGCAATTTCATATGGCTAACCTAATACTATGGCTCCTTTAAGACCATACTCATGGCTTTGTATTAGATAGTAATCTTGTAGCCTAAAACTCACTTATAAGTACTAATATATTTTATTGTGGTGGTGGTGGTGGTGGTGGTGGTGGTGGTTGTAGCTCCTTCCCTAGAATTTTCTAAGCAAATGATCATATTGTGAATAAAGGCAGTTTTACATATTTCTTGCTAATTTTTATGTTTTACCTTTTTTTCTTGCCTTATTCATTGACTAGAATCTCTCTACTGGGCTGAATAACAATGGTGAAAGTAGACATCCTCGTTTTGTTTCTAATCTGAGGAGGAAAGCATTCAGTTTTTTAGCATTAGATATTATTTTTGCTGTAAGTTTTTTGCAGATGCTGTTTACCAAATTAAGTTCACTTTTTTCCTAGTTTACTGACAATTTTTTTTAAAAATCATGAATGAACATTGAATTTGGTCATATGCTCTTTCTGCATCAATACAGAAAGAGATAATCACATGGTATTTGATAATCATATGGCATATAATGTGATAATCATATAGTATTTAATTTTTAGTCAATTTATATAATAAGTTACATTGTATGATTTTTAAATGTTAAATTATTAACTTTTCATTTTGGAGATAAACCTCACCAGGTTATGATGTGTATGTGTACTATATATATAGTTGGATTTAATTCGCTAATTTTAAAAGGATTTTGTTTCTATGTTTATGAGGAATATTCATCCATAGTTTTATTTTTTGTAATACCCTTGCCTGGCTTTGCTATCAGGGTTATTTTAGCATCATAAAATTTGTCAGGAAATTTCTCTTTGTCCTCTGTTTTCTAAAAGAGTTTGTTGGGCTGGGCACAGTGGCTCACATCGGTAATCCCAGCACTTTTGGAGGCTGAGGTGGGAGGATCAATTCCTTCCTTAATTTTTTGACAGAACTCACCAGTGAAACTGCCTAGAACTGAAGTTTGTTCTGTAAGGAAATTGTTGTTAATATATTTAATACTCTTGATGGATATAAGGCTATTTATGTTTTCTACTTCATATTGTATAAGTTTTGATAATTTGTGTTTTTCAAGAAATTATCAATTTCATCTAAGTTGTTGAATTTATTGACATAAACTTGTTCATATTATTTATTTATTATTCTTTTTAATCTGTAGAATCTGGAGTGGTATTTCCTTTACTTTGTGATGTTGGTAGTATATATTTTCTCTTTTTCTTGCACGGTTTTGACAGAGATTTAATAATTTTGTTTTTTTTAAAAAAACTTTTGGTTTGTTAAATTTCTCTGCTGTTTGTATTTCATTTCATTGATCTCTGTTCTTAATATGTTATTTACTTTATTCTACTTACTTTTGGATTCATTTGTTTATCTTTTTTTTACCTTCTTGACAAGGAAACAAATCATTTATTTTTAAGCCTTTCTTCCTTTCTAATATAAGCATAAGTTATAAATATAATACCATGTAAGTTATAAATTTATCTTAAGCACTGAACTAACTGCATCCCCAATATTTGATATGTTGTATTTTCATTATCAGTTTAAAATATTTTAAAATTTCAATCATGCACAAATTCACCTCAATAACAAAATTCATAAAGAATTATTTTTTAAGCCTCTAAAGGAATGATATGCCAGAGAATCTATATAATCACAGTGCATGAATTATTTTATGAGAATGGTGTTTCACTGAAACCTGTGCAAGTATAACCAATGGCAGAGTAACTTTTAAAATTGGAATCTTGAAAAAAGTATTTCCAAGGTAAGATTACAAAGAAAGCACATGTGAAATTCATTCATTGCATAGCCAAGCTGATGCAGCAAAGAAAAGAAGCCAAAAGTGCATGGTGTAACAGACTGTCATTGTCATATAATAGTAAATATTGTATCTCTCCCTGGTTCCTGGCACAGAGCTCCTAAAACTCTTATGATTTCTCTGAGTGATACAGATGCTACCTGCATCTTTTGTTCTACTATTTGGTCATTGTCCCTAGATTCTAACATAGAGCTTCCAATTCCTTGGAATTTCTTGGGTGACAGGAAGGTCTTTAGCTCTAATGAGGTGACTCTTAATGGGCTCCTGTATGGGGGCTGGTCACCAGAAGGACAAAGCCATGATTAAAGGTTTAGAAGTTTTAGTTCCATCCCTCATGCTCTGAGAAGGGGAGAAGGGTTAAGGATTGAGTTAATAATTGATCATGTTTACGTGATGAAGGCTCCATTTAAAAAAAATCCCTGAATTATGGAATTTGAAGAGCTTATGGGTTGCTGAACAGTGGAGGTTCTGGGAGGTGCTGAGGGCAGGTCCCCAGAGACAGTATGGAAGCTCTGTGTCCCTACCCCTATAATTAGCCGTATGCATTTGGCTGTTTCTGAGTTGTATGCGTTTACAATAAATGGGTGATGGTAAAGCAAAACACTTTCCTGAGCTCTGTGAGCCACTCTAGCAAATGGTCAAACTGGAGAAGGAGTTTGTGGGAACTTTTGATTCGTAGCTAAGTCAGACAGAAATTGATCGTGAATGGCCTGGGAACCTACTGCTTATGATTAGCGTCTGAAGTCGGGGGTAGTCTTGTGGGGCTGAACCCTTAACCTGTGGGGAAGGGGTCTGTGCTAACCCCGCTTAGTGTTAGAATTGAATTGAATTGTAGGACACCCCATCGGTGTCCATCAGAGAATTGAGATGTCAGGAAAAACTCACACATCTTGTATCAGAAGTGTTCTGTGTTGTGTTGAGAGTATAACAGAAGGAAGCCACTTATTTGTTGCTTTCTCTATGTTCAGTCATCAATGAAGTTAATTTTTTTAAAGTAGAACCTGGTAGAATCTCCACAATACTTTTAAATAAAATTGTTGCTAACTATAAAAATTGTTTTACCTCTCGTATCTTGTGACAAAGTACAGAAGTTAAGAAAGTTTTTGAACTTACAGATGTTGCACACTTTTTGACAAAGGACAAAGTGTTATAAATTAGCTTAACTTCTCTGTGATAGGTGGTTGACAGCAATATGCACATAGTAGCTATTCTGAAAAAATATAATCACACTTAATCTATCCCCTTCAAGATAAGGATGTCATTTTTAGCAATGAAGGCAGAAAGCATTTTAAAGATAAACATATGGAGATATTTCCATTTTTCTCTTGCTGAAAACTACGTGTCACCTCTAAAAAGTCTCAAACTTTTAAAAAGCTGTTTAAAAATCTTTTAAAGAATTTCAGCCGGGTGCGGTGGCTCACGCCTGTAATCCCAGCACTTTGGGAGGCCGAGGTGGGTGGATCACGAGGTCAGGAGATGGAGACCATCCTGGCTAACACGGTGAAACCCTGTCTCTACTAAAAAAATGCAAAAAATTAGCCGGGCGTGCCGGCAGGCGCCTGTAGTCCCAGCTACTAGGGAGGCTGAGGCAGGAGAATGGCGTGAACCCGGGAGGCGGAGCTTGCAGTGAGCCGAGATCGCGCCACCGCACTCCAGCCTGGGCGACAGAGCGAGACTCCGTCTCAAAAAAAAAAAAAAAAAAAAAAAAAAAAAATAATAATAATAATAATAATAATTTCAGTAGGAATCACTTAATAAAAATATTAAAATGTAATGTTATCTAAATAGTTTGGATGTACAATTTAATGATATCAAGAGAAATAGAAATCTACTAGCTAAATTTCAGTAAAATTCTTTGAGTAAATAATACATGGGCAAAAAATCTGAGCATCGTGATTTAGTAAATGCAGCTAATGATAATGATGCCCTTCCTCATATGGGTGTCCATATCCTTGTGAGTTATATATTTCAGCCATCAGATTTATTAAATGCATGCATTTTAAAAATCAATATGATCTTCAGATTGCTATATCACAAAGTAAGAAACCAAGATTTTAAAAAATAAAGAAGCATATTCAGTCATATTGCTGTCACTAGTAGCAAAAAGAACTGATGGGGTATGTTATCAAAAAGACTAGAAACTATAAGTTAAGAGCATGAACTGGGTTTGAGTCCTGGTTCTGCCATAGTTAACTCTGGGATAGTTATTTACTCTCTGTGATGATTAGTTTCTTACCACGAAGGGTTGTTGTGAGGACTAAATGAGCTAATAGTGCATGCAAAATGCCTAGACCAATTGTCCAACAAAAATGTAATGTAAACCACTTAAAAAACTTTAAAATATTCTAGCAGCCTCATTACAAAATATTTTAAGGTGAAACTAATACAACAATATATTATATTTAACCATATATCTCCAAAATGTTATCCTTTCAACATGTGACACATTCATATTTCAAATGCTCAGTAGCTTCTTGGGGCTAGGGGCTCCCATATGGATCAGTGCAGGTCTAGACTACAATGAATATGTATAATAGCTATTATTTCTAATATTTTTATTATCACTACTACTAAAATTCTCAAAATACTCGACATTCTCACACTTAAATGCAAATTCAAAACATAGACTCAGATCAAACACATTTATACCTTTGCCATTTTCCTTCTAGAATCTTGAAAATGGCCTTATTTCTGCAGCTTGAAAATCAAAAGGAACCAAGTTGGTCTCACCAGATTAAAGCACAGGTCAAAGGGCCAGTCTATAAATAGTCAGCCATTTTATCGTTATCCCAAACATGAAACAAATGTAGGGGGAAATGTATACTTAGACAGGAATTAAATATGGAATAAACTTTCTTGAGGTGAACTTAAAAAAGAGAAAAAGAGAAAAGATATTCAACAACCCAAGCAAGGGGCCATCAGTTGAAGACACTTTTATGCTTTAATAAATTCAGAAAATATCTTGCTTCAAAGTGTAACAATGTGTTTCTTGAGTGGGGAAGGGTGAGAAAAGTAAAAAAAAAAAATTAGCCAATCTAGAAACAAAAATATGAAAGTTTAGTGTTTTTGTTTTTGTTTTCTGTTTTTTGTTTTAATAAATAAAGGCTTGGTGTGATGACTCATGTTTATAATTCCAGGGAAGCCCAGGCAAGGGAATCACTTGAGGCCAGGAGGTCAAGACCAGCCTGGCAAGACCCAGTCTCTAACAAATAATAATAATAATAAAAATGAGCCAGGCATAGTGGCACATGCCTGCAGTCCCAGCTACTCAGGAGGCTGAGGCAGGAGGATCCCTTGAGCCTGGGAGTTCGGGGCTGCAGTGAGCTATAATTGCACCACTGCACTGCAGCCTGGGTAACAGAGCAAGAACCTGTCTCAATAAATAAATAATAAAGAGAACATCATGGAAAACATTTAATCCTATTTTCCATTCATTTTAATTTTAAAATGTTTTCTTTTCCTTAAATTTAATGTCATTGTGCCACCCAATAAGGGGGGGCGGGTCACAACTTTAACAAGAAAGATGCATTCCAGATGCAAACAAAACACTTAATAAACCCTTAATATACTTAAAAATAATGGAAAATGTATTTATAAATTAATAATTGAGCAAATGCCTAATAAAAATAATTATATGGCTAATATCCACATGAAAAATATTGCCATTAATATCAATAGGTTTTTAAAAATTGCCTGTAGAATTGGCCAGCAATTGAAATGTGATCTTTCATAATAGCTTTCTGAGCACACGGCTATCTTGCATGTGATTTAGTGGAGTTAGCTTGAAAATTTATGTCTGAATTTGCCTATAATCACTTTTCAAATCTATTTGCACACTAGCTGTCTGATTTAGAAATGTTTTCATCCTCAGAAGCTTACATTACATGCAGTAGAGAACTCTACAAGTTCAATAAAAAATTCTCACAGTCAAAGTAGGTATAAATATGCCATGGGATACTGGTTAATCTTGCATCTAAGTTCACTTTTTTTGGTTGAAAATAAAATAGCCTATTACACATTGAAACCAATCCATTAATCATAAAGTGATTCTTATACTTTTCCAGATCCTAGACCCCTTTCAAAGTGTAAGCGATGCATCTCATCCCCAGAAAAATTTACATATGCAAAAATGTTTGCATAAAATTTCCATACAGTGTTTCCTCTGCTTCTCTGACCCTAAATTAATCTATTGCTGGCATGGAAAGACAGCCCACAAGCAAATATTTCATAGTTCTAAACAGCCAATAAAGTAGTCACACATACAAATGCTTCCCTTTTTTATGCCCTAGCTCTATCATACCATTTTTCTGATTGGTTGGTAAAGGTGGATCCAATCAAGGGGAGATAGTCCTCTGTAACCATTGAATAAGTCAGTCCACAGCATATATCCACTAGCATCCACTGCTAGTATGCTTTTAAATTGAAATTTTATAATAAAAGGGATGAATTAATACATGGTATGGAAAACATTAACCCCAATTTACTTAGCATTTAAAAGAAAAATGTAATAGACTTACATATATGTTAATATAATGTAAGATAATATAAAGTCCACATTTTGTATTACTATACGCATGTATTTTTATCCATTAACAATGCTATTGAACATCTCCTATGTGCCTGGCACTGTGCTAGGAACCCCATGATGATCAATGCCCAAGGATCTTACAGTGTAGATCAAGGAAATCAGAGAAAAGGGACTGGTTTTCAGGGAAGGTTTTAGGCAAAGCTCAAGACAAAGCGGAGTCCAAAAGGATCCGTAGGGGCAAAAGGCATTCTAGGCCAAGAGAAAAAAACACAGAGGCTTACAAGGCTTTCAATGCAGAGAAGCAGAGTTCAGAGCAGGAGACATTACAGGAAATGAGTTCAGAGAGATGGGCAGAGACAAGGTCATGAAGGGCCTTGTATACCTTGCTGGAGTTTTTGGACTTCATCCTGAGAGACCACGGCAAGGCAATAAAGTGATTTTAGCTGGGAAGTAAGGGGATCAGATGGGCGTTATAGAGTAGTAATTCTCAAAGTGGAGTCCAGAGAGCCCTGGGCGGAGGGTTTCCAAGATTTTCAGGGCATTTGTGAAGTCAAAACTATCTTCATGGTAATAGTAAGACATTGTTTACCTTTTTCACCTTATTCTTTTAAGCATGTAAAGTTTTCCAAAGGCTACATAATGATTGACAACATCATTGGTCTGTTCTGATGGCTCTTAGAATATGTGCTTGTGTTATTCAAGGATAACATTTTTATCCTCATCCAAATATAATAAAAGAATAACATTTTTAAAGGCAAGCTTTTAAAAAGTCTTGGTTTTAATTTCTAATAAGGTAAAAATACGTATCTATATATAACCCATATAAACAAAGATCTTTGGCATTCTCCATAAATTTTAACAGTGCAAAGGTTACCTGAGACCAAAAAATTTGAGAACTGCTATATTATGGTTTTACTCCAGCTGTACTGAATGAAACAGCGAGGTAGGGAGAGGGCAATGTTGGAACAATTAGGAGGGTCATCTGCATCTCAGGCAAGGGGTGGTAGTGGCCCAGATTAAGGCTAAAACATAGGAAGATAAAAAAGAGTGTGAATCTACGATATGTTGAGGAGGCAGAATGAACAGAATCTGGAAATTAATTAGGGGTGGATATGAGGGAGAGATCAAGAAGGACATTCAGATCCTGGCTTTGAAAATTAAGTGGCGTCCTCACAGATAGAGGCAACCTATGAGGAGCTGCAGGATTGGGTTGAGATTAGTTGTGATGCATTTTGCATCTGTTTGGTAATGTCCAGTGGTGAGTTGGCTGCATGAGTAGACAGTGCAACAGAGTCTAGAGCTGGACATAGATGGCTAGAAACCTTCAGCATGTGGGTGGCAATTGAGGCCTTTAAAGGAGATGAGATAATCTCCAGAGGACATGGAGAGTGAGAAAAGAGCAGGACTTGGACACCAACAGGAGTGGCCTGAAGAAGAAGAATCTTCAAAGGAGAAGAAGAAGAAGCATCCCATAAATGTGCTATGGGGAAGTCAAGGTAAGAGTGTTTTAGGAAGGAGACACAAGTCAACAGAGTAAAACACTGATGGGAGGGAGCCTTCCAGGTCTTGACAAGATAATGAGCCAAGCCTGGCTATTGACTTCCTTCCCCAAAATCAACTGTGGAGAAACTACAGAAGCTAGAGAATGCACAGGCAGAAAGGATTACTGATATAAAAATGGAGAAAATCTTGGGGAGGCCAAAGGATGTCATGAGTTGGAAGGGCCAAGTGGAGCCTGGTGCTATGAGCTGCCAGAGACAGCAGAGGGAGAGAGCAGACTGAAGGAGAGCATTTAAACTTCGCGCTAGTCTCCACCTGCATTGCCTTGGAAAATCACAGAAACCAGCAGCAATAGCCCTGTTCCTGTGGTATGATATTAAATATTAGGCAGCCCAAAGCCCAGTGGGGTAGAGAACTGGAGTATACCAGCAAGGCTCATTGGCTCCTTGGACATTTATTCCTCTACCTCCTCTCCCATTCAAACCTCCAGGACTGGCAGACCACAAACCGAGGAGATTGACATGACAGGGAAATCTAAGACAGAGAACACCCTAAGCCTTCCAGAAAGAGTTTATGATCTGCAAAGGGACAAAAATCTGAATGAAATAGTATTTCTCAATACAAATATTAGATGCAAAGAGATAAAGTAACCTTTTAAAATACTGAAAGGAACAACTTTGAAGCTCCACATTTATATCCAAAAATTACTGTATACATGTGATGGTAAAATAAATACATTCTCAGGCTTACGAGGTCCCAAAAAGTTTGCCACAAAAAAGAGCCCACTTTGGAAGCATTTTTAGAGAAAGTACTTTAAAAAGATGAAACATAGATGCAGGAGAATACTGCAAGAGATACAGAAAATAAAAATGATCAAATAAGTGAGAAAAGTGTACTATCCTCTAAAAAAGCAAGGATCAAAGAAAAGAAACAAAAGAATATGACTCAAAACAATTCACTTTTAAGTATCAGAAGATATCAACATGATGTAGGTATGCAGGGACTGAAAGGATGAAGGAGTCTTATTGGGAGACATAGACAGTACCAAATCAAGAATTTTATAAAAATGAATAGAATAAGAATGGCATAATTATGGCAGAGGGACCAAGAGAAAGCCTGAGAAGCATCTGATGAAGGAGGTTTTTCTTGACTGTTATGATGATCAATTTATAAAGGCAGTAGGGGCTAAAGTAGATGGCAATGGATTTAAGAATGAGTGAGAAAGAAACAGCAAATATAGAAAGCTGTTTTAAAAATTGTAAAGGAAAAGAGACAGAGAAAACAATAAGTAGGTGAAGTACTGGAGTTGTGGAAGGTCTTTTTACATAAGAAGGAATTGAGCATTTTTATTTATTTTATTCATCATCATCTGGTCACGATATTTCATTTATTATTTTATTTATTTATTTATCATCTGGTTTGTATATATTTCAAAACCACCTCAAATCTATTTTGCAAATTAGGATAAAGGGGAAATAAAGGTGGGAAAATAAAGTCATCGGATATACAAAATGCACACCTTATACACTTGCAAAGATGGGGTGGAGGAGGGAGCTGGGTTTCCTAGTAGCCAGTTCAAAGACAGAACATTTCACTCAAAAATCAACCCACAGAATGGCCAGGCGTGGTGGCTCACGCCTGTAATCCCAGCACTTTGGGAGGCCGAGGTGGGTGGATCACGAGGTCAGATGAGACCATCCTGGCTAAGACGGTGAAACCCCGTCTCTACTAAAAATACAACAAATTAGCCAGGCGTGGTGGCGGGTGCCTGTAGTCCCAGCTACTCGGGAGGCTGAGGCAGGAGAACGGCGTGAACCCGGAAGGCGGAGTTTTCAGTGAGCCGAGATCGCGCCACTGCACTCTAGCCCGGGTGACAGAGAGAGACTCCATCTCAAAAAAAAAAAAAAAAATCAACCCACAGAAATGTAACTTTCAAGTGAAACACGAATCTGAGTTCCTGCAGATGCTACAAACAGGCTTTAGAAGAAAGAGGTGCCTTAAGTCCTTGTCTTGGTCCGTCATTTTCCTACTCTAATATCTTCATTCTCTTTCACAGAGAACAGATGTCTCCTAGATAAAGGATCAATTACTCCTACTTGAAAGTACTTGAAAGTAGACAGGACAAAGACTAAGGATGTTTTCCCTGCACAAGATTTTAAAAAGAATGTCTTTAACTGTTTTTTTCCCTATGTTGTTTCTAACATCTCTTTTATTCCTTCATGTTTTCTAAATGACTCACTGTTACATTCAGATGATGTCGAGCAGCTAGAGCGGTCTGAGGAGCCATTGAGCCATTTCTCCTGGATTTTGTCCTTTGGTATCTCCACTAGAACAATAAACTTGTCTTTAAAGAAGAGTCCAAACATCAGCAGGCTGGCACATTGCTTTTCCTAAACCATATGTCCACATGTCACTCTCCTTTTTTCTTGGCTTGGACTTCAAAGTCTACCTGCATTATTCTTTGTCGATTTGCTTGTCACCTCTCAAATTCATATACACATATAATTTCATTTAAGCTTCAAAACAACCCTGTAACTTATAATTATCCTACCTTTGTGAAGAAAAATAAAATCAGAGTAGCTTGCCTGAGTTGCACTGCTATAGCCTAAGTGGTGATGCTAAGATTCTGACCTTTTTGCAAGAAATAATTAAAGAATGACATAGGCCAGGCGCAGTGGCTCATGCCTGTAATCCCAGCACTTTGGGAGGCTGAGGCAGGTGGATCATCTGAGGTCAGCAGTTTGAGACCAGCCTGGCCAACATGGTGAAACCCCATCTCTACTAAAAACAAAAAAACAAAAAATAGCCTGGCGGCGGGCACCTGTAATCCCAGCTATTCGGCAGACTAAGACAGGAGAATCGCTTGAACCTGGAAGGAGGAGGTTGCAGTGAGCCAAGATTGCACCATTGCACTCCAGCCTGGGCAACAAGAGAGAAACTCTGTCTCAAAAAAAAAAAAAAAAAAAAAAAAAGGAATGACATAGATAGATCCCGAAGTATGTATCCCTGGATCTTTCCCAGGAGGTTAAATTATTGCTATGCTCTGGTATTTTTTATGCCATTTTTTAAATAGGGCAGTTGTGGCCCGAGTTATTTTTTTTTCCTTTAGTTGATTTTTTTAATGCTTGAACACCAACAATTTCATCAACAAAAATACACATCTCTTAATAAAATGAAAAATACCTATGACCAAGATGCCACTGGTAGTTACTGACTTTATTATGTTTTTCAGATTCTCAGAGGATTGCTAGATTTTTTTCCTCTGTATAAGCATTTAGAATTCAGGGTGGATTTGTTGGTTTGCTTGTTTGTTTTTGATCAAATTCTGAACCTAACCCTGACATCAGTGTTTAATTCCTAGAGGCTAGTATGTACACATAAGGGTAGATTCCGAAGATATCTTCGCATCAATTGGGTTATTTCAAATAATAGTCTATTAGCCTTCCAGAGAAAACCATACTGATATCACATTAAATCTAGGCTTTTGGATGTAGAAACATATTTTGTCACCCATTCTAAATAAGGGAAAATAAAAACATGAAAATAACTAAAAAGTAAAATAATTTCTAGAGTTTCCAATTTATTTTATAAATCCTAAGTGATTAGTTCTAACAGTTTCACAAAGACAGGTCACAACTGACAAGTCATAAGCCATGACTTGGGCTTGAGGTAGACATTTTATACTGTAAGAAGCACTGTGTGGATCTGATTAAGTAAAAATTCTAGGTTCAACATTAAGCGGAAAATATAACCAGGACAGCTACTATTAATGTGCCAGGTATACATAGTTATATATTGGAGGGAGGATTTATAAAACTATGATAAGACAATGGCTACTTTGTTACCTCTTAAGTCATCAAGAAGATTCCATTGGTCTCATCTCTGAAAAAAGGACATTAACTGCGAGAAAATTTAGACAATAGCATGCATTCTTGAATATGCATGACACAATTTAATTAATGAGTATTTTAGGACCCTGTTTTCATACATGAATTGTCTCTTCCTAAGTGGAAGAAAACTTAGCATTATGGACCACATTACCAGGTTTTATATGTAGATTTTAACATAATTGTGGACAGACATCTACAAAAATGGCTGCACTTAGGATATTATTAGGCAAAGGCTGCATAATATGGATGTGGTTCTAAGTGGCTGAATTACCGTTTAAAAACTTAGTGAGCAAGGTGAAATGTTACCATTACCCACCTGATGCACTGTGACACTGAGGTATTATCCGATTTATTGGGATGGCATTTTCCATCCATTTTAATTAGACAAGTTCTATTCTGGCATATGCTATGTAATCTCAGCTTTCATATTTTGAAGAAGCATTTGGGACTGCTGGTGATATTTCTAACTCCTGATGCTCATCACCAGCAACAACTGATGCATGAGGTGTTTTGAGTTGTGATTGCTTGAACTGAAACATTTAAGCTATTTTGTCCATGACCTGTGTATAAAAATGTTAAGTATTTGAAGAACTAGATGTTTTGAATTTGAACTAGAATTCAGAACTTCTGATTCCACGTCAACCACTGGTCTGCTCATAATCCCAAATGGAGAGAGAGTACATGCCTCCAACTCACAGCAAAGAAAAGCCCTAATGGCGACAGAATCAGCCAGAGAAGAAGCCAGGCTGTGGCAATACAAAGACTGAGAGTAGAATGTTTTTTGAGATATGTGGTTTGCATCTTTAAAATTCACATAGCCATCAAACTACATGTTGACAAAAAATATTTTCAAGCAAAAACCCTATCAGGCCTGCTTTAAGGGAAGATCTTACACTAGCACTGTTCATTTTTATACAAATAGTTAATAATTAAATAGAATAATTTGCTTCTTTTGGGATGTATAAGGGAAGCTCTGATGGCTTCACTGTTAATTTCTTAGAAGACTCTAGTGTAGATAGTTTAGTATAGGTGGGGTTATCATTAAGTTCAAATTAGATTTAGAAATAATGATATTTTACTAATTCACAAAGCCAAATTTACAAGTTCACATAGGTTTCATTTGAGAACTACACTGGTCTTTTTGAAGCTATTCAAGGACATCATATGTGTTTTTCCTCCTTTCTTCCCTTCTGGCACCTCGTCTTCTACCGACTGCTGACAATGGCCAGGCTCTCCTGGATTTGACGATCTCCTGTACTAAATACACTGTGAAAACCTTGAGACATTAGGTCTTTGAATCGCTAGAACTTAGCACAGGTATATAACAGGTACAGAACTCTATAACTGTTTATTAGTTATTTATTAATTCAATTTTATTCATTATATATTTTTGAAGGTTTATTTTGTGCCACACACATGTCGGGGTTGGGCGGGTGGCAGTGACAGTATGAATAAAACACAATTCCTCCCCTTTCAAGGAATTCCATCTAGTAAAAGAAGACAAGAGCTAACAATTATAAAGCAGTGTAGAAATTAAATGCTAAGACATACATCAAAAGGTATCCTTTAACTCACCAATGCAAATGAAAGTAGGAGGTTTGTCCAAAGAAGAAAATACATTACAGAGAAAAATAATTCTTCCCAAACTACATATAAGGTAGGGAACTGTCAGGACAAAGTTACCCCAGCACAAACCTATTTTTAAATTATCTAAACTTCTCTTTATTGGGTCCTTTTCATAAACACTGATGTCATTTATTTTAAGAGCTTCACTGTGTTTTAGAACATAGTGTAGAACACCGGCCAGGGGCGGTGGCTCATGCCTGTAATCCCAGCACTTTGGGAGGCCAAGGTGGGCAGATTACCTGAGGTCAGGAGTTCAAGACCAACCTGACCAACATGGAGAAACCCTGTCTCTATGAAAAATACTAAATTAGCCGGGCGTGGTGGCACATGCCTGTAACTCTGGCTACTTGGGAGGCTGAGGCAAGAGAATTGCTTGAACCTGGGAGGTGGAGGTTGCCGTGAGCTGAGATCGTGCCATTGCATTCCAACCTGAGCAACAAGAGCGAAACTCCATCTCAAAAGCAAACAAACAAAAAGAACATAGTGTAAAACACCAGAATCAAAGCTTTACCTATCAACCTAAGAAATATCAATCCTTAGAAGCAAGGAAAGTTAAAACTAAAATCCTACTATGCATAAGCATAAAAATGTGCAAATGGACATAGTAGAAAATGTCATGTCCCACTGCATCTGTGGGGGAATGGGAGCATTTTACACTACTTTGTGTGTGTGAAGCTACAATTTTGCCATTCCAAACAGAAGGAATAGGCAATGTGGATGTGACAACAGTTCAAATGACACAGAAGCTTCCCTGAAATTTAGATTCTATGTATAATTTATTTGAAGAGTACCAGCTCAATATAGGGGAGACTTGGGAAAGGATAAGAACTTTTCTATTTCATAAGCAAAAGACTAAAAATTAGATCGTGAAAGAAACACTCCATTTAGTCCTCTATCTAAAGCAGCTTCAGAAAAGCCTTCTAGGAAATAATTTCAGCAACTCATCTTCTCCTAGAGTTAAAAGAATCCTTCAGACATTCCCAAATGTGAAAATATAAATATAATTTCATCACTAAAAATAGAAATTAGCATTATAATTAACTACCAAAAGATGCAATAGTAGAGCTAAGAGGAAAGCTGAATATTTAAGGCAAATATTTCAGCTACACTTTTTTCCTTTTGCTTTCATTTCTTGTCCCTCCTTTTCCTCTTTTGTGAAAATTATATATATATATATATAATCATCTGTCTAATCTTCATCATAATAGCAATAATAACATCTAACATTTATTGAGCACCTAATGTATACTAGGTGGCACTATATTAAGAACTTACATACACTATCTCATTCAATATTTCTAACAGGCAAATAAAAAAACATATACTTTTTGCAGATAAGAAAACAGACTCAGAGGTCAACAGAAGTCACAAAACTACGTGTTGGAATAAACACTTAAATCCACATCTGTGCGTATGCAACATATAAACCTCCTTTGTCATTATCAATAACTGGGATACCTCCACCCCTCCAAAATCCCAATTCCAGGAACCCCTACTCTCCAACCTCACATCTGCTTTCTATCTCATTCCCATTATCCCAACTCCAATACTCCTTTCCCTTCACTGGGCCCTATCATCTAGTGATCAGAATACTTTTTATTGTCCATCACCTACTTCATGTCTTTGTCCCCTCTTTCCCAGCTGAAATTCCATGTATGATCACTATTTCTCACCCTCACCCCAACTGACATTTTGAGTCGGATCCCCTTTTTTTTTTGAGACGGAGGCTCGCTCTGTCGCCCAGGCTGGAGTGCAGTGGCTCGATCTCGGCTCACTGCAAGCTCCGCCTCCCGGGTTCATGCCGTTCTCCTGCCTCAGCCTCCTGAGTAGCTGAGACTACAGGCGCCCGCTACCACGCTCGGCTAGTTTTTTGTACTTTTAGTAGAGACGGGGTTTCACCACGTCTCTATCTCCCGACTTCGCGATCCGCCCACCTCCGCCTCCCAAAGTGCTGGGATTACAGGCGTGAGCCACCGCGCCCGGCCGAGTCAGATACTTCTTTAGGAAGGGGGCTGCCCTGTGCACTGCAGGCAGTCAGCAGCATCCCTGACCTCTACCCACTGGGGTAGCCTTTCCCCCAACCAGTTGTGACAACCAAAAATGTCTGCAGACCTGGTTGGTTGACCTTTTAAATTAAGCAGTATTTGGATTTATTGTTTGGGGGGCTATAATGAATTTATTCAGATAGTTTGCATTTATATTACATCTTTTTGTGGTCTTACATAATCTTCTCTGTAACGGAAAGCTGGGAGCATTTTGAAATGAACTGAAAGGCTGTCTAGTTCTGGTGTGGATCCTGTAAGAGCTCCTCTGTACCTCGGTGGAAGGCCTTTCTTCTTTCTGTACCTTGGTACAGCAGCACTTCTGTGCAACAGACAATCCTCTGATTCCCCAGCAAAAGTACCTCGAGCCAAGCGGGGCTCTGATGCCTCTTGCACAGCAAGTACCTATCAAGAGACAACTCAATCAGAAAACCAATTTCTCGATAATAATACCAGCAAATCTCACACTTGGTAAAGTAGTCGTAGTTTTAAGAAACTTAATATGAAATACACTGTAAAACACAGTTCCCTTTTTTTAAGGGAGAGAAGCATACAAAGCCTAATTTCTTTTGAAAGCACTAGTTGAGTGATATGATTTTAAAACTAGGTTTTTTTTTGTTTTTTGTTTTTTTTTTTTGAGACGGAGTGTCGCTCTGTCGCCCAGGCTGGAGTGCAGTGGCCCGATCTCAGATCACTGCAAGCTCCGCCTCCCGGGTTCACGCCATTCTCCTGCCTCAGCCTCCCGAGTAGCTGGGACTACAGGCACCCGCCACCTCGCCCGGCTAGTTTTTTGTATTTTTTTTAGTAGAGACGGGGTTTCACCATGTTAGCCAGGATGGTCTCGATCTCCTGACCTCGTGATCCACCCGTCTCGGCCTCCCAAAGTGCTGGGATTACAGGCTTGAGCCACCGCGCCCGGCCTAAAACTAGGTTTTGTTTTAAAAGGGCACACTAGGGTACATTTTACTACCTCCTTTAAAACACAAAGCTAAAGCCCTACCCTGACCATTCTCTCCACATGCCAGTTCTCTGCAAACCTTTTGGACTGCTGCTAGTTCTTTTTAGTTCAAACATCCTTCAGTCTGGGGAGGCTTTCCTGAACAAGCCTGGTTTTTCTGTTTGTTGTTTGTTTTTGAGACAGGGTCTTGCTCTGTCACCCAGGCTGAGTGCAGTGGCATGATCATGGCTCACTGTAGCCTTGACTTCCTGAGCTGAAGTAATCTTCCCACCTCAAGTGATCAAGTGATAAAAAATTAGTCGGGCATGGGTGAGAAACTCTGTGATCAGGAGTAGCAGGGACCATAGGCACACACCACCATGCCCAGCTAATTTTTTTTTTTTTATTTTTCTAGAGACAGGGTCCCACTTTGTTGCCCAGGTTGGTCTCTAACTCCTGGACTCAAGCAGTCCTCCCACTTTGACCTTCCATAGTGCTGGGATTACAGGTATGAGCAACTACATCTGGCCTGAACAAGCCTGTTTCTTCTCTCATGGCCAGACCAAGTTGGATGACCCACTTATATACTTCCATAGCAGCCCAATCGACTTCACTATAAATGTCTATCACGGCCTCCAAGCACCTTGCTCAGTGAGGCTTACCTTACCCACTGTATTTTAACCTGCATCGCTGCTGCCTGTGCCCATCCTAATCTCCATTACCATTGGCTTGTTGTCTTCCCCTCTTGTAACATGCATCACCTCCTGACACACTGAACTTATGTACTCTGTAATTTATTTTCTCTCTTCCCTCACTAGAATGTAAGCTCCATGATGGCGGGATATCTGGGTATGTTTTGTTCACCATTGTGTCCCCAGTACCTGGAACATTGAAGGGGTCTCAATCATTATCTGTTCAATGAATCAATTAATCTTATAACTGTTAATTCACTTGGGGTATTAATATCTCCTCCAGTAGCCTCTGAGTTTCTCAAGGACAGGTGCTTACTCCATGTTATTCATCTCTGAATTCCCAATATATGTTACATCACTGTCACCACCAGCATGTCATGGTAATAAGGAATATTTAATAAATGTGTACTAGTTTCCAGTCTGTGAATCTTTTTTGGTATACTATCATATTTTATCTAAACCATTTATAAAGTAGGAATCTATTATTATCACCTTTGTACAGATGAGGAAACTGATGCTCAGAGAGATAAAGTAACTCGCCCAAGTCACACAGTTAATACATGGTGGACTTGAAATTCAAGCCCAGGCAGTTTAACTCCAGAACTCATGCTTGACTGTTTTGCAGTAAATACTCATTGAAATAAATCAATTTCTATAATCTACACAGCTTGGCTTAATTTATTTTGGAGGAGAAAGATACTAGAGAGACTGGCATTACAAGCACTATGCCAATTGTCTTGGGCTGTTATAATGAAGTCCCGTAGACTGGATGGGTTACAAACAACTGAAATTGTTGTTGTTGTTGTGGTTGTTGTTGTTGTTGTTGTTTTGAGACAGAATCTTGCTCTGTCACCCAGGCTGGAGTGCAGTGGCACAATCTCGGCTCGCTGGAACCTCTACCTCCCGGGTTTAAGTGATGCTCCTGCCTCAGCCTCCCAAGTGCTGGGACTGTAGGCACGTGCCACCATGGCCAGCTAATCTTTATATTTTTAGTAGAGGTGGGGTTTCACCATGTTGGCCAGGCAGGTCTTGAACTCCTGACCTCCAATGATCCACCCGCCTTAGCCTCCCAAAGTGCTGGGATTACAGGCGTGAGCCACCGCACCCGGCCTGAAATGTATTTTTTACAGTTCTGAGGGCTGAAAGTCCAAGACCAGGGTGCTAGCATGTCAGGTTCTGGTAAGGGCCCTTTTCCAGATTGCAGATGGCCTTCTTCACATTACATCCTCACACAGTGGAGAGAGAGCTAGAGAGCTCTCTGGGGTCTTTCCTTATAAGGACACTAATCCCATTCATGAGGGCTGCACCTTCATGAGCTCATCACCTCCCAAACACCCCACTCCTAACACCATCACATCGGAAGTTAGCATTTCAATGTACAAATTTGGGGTGGATACAAACATTCAGTCCATATCAGCAATATTTTCTTTATGAGTCTGAACAATTTCCAAATCTATTTCTTCCTCCTCCATATCTTGGCAAATTACCTTATCCTTCCCCATGTTTTTTTTTTCTAAAGAGGTCTATCTTTTCTAGTACTTTAAGGAATCTCCAGTGTTGACAGCTGTAATCTTATCTCTGGCTTCCCTGGGTGAGCCTTTCCAAACACTCACTGAAGATTTAATTTCCTCCAGTTCAAGATGCTGCAGGGAAAAAAATTATCTTCACGACCTCTTCCCAATAAATGGGAAAAAAAAGTGACTTTTTCCCATCACATTTTATGTTTCTTTACCGCATCTCATATATCCCTAATTCCCAGATACTACTTGAAAAAATCAGCTGCTAGCAGGTAGCCATCTGCAACATGTTGAGGCTTCTCCTGACACAATGCCTCTCATCTGGTCAAGCCTCACTTCCACCTTTTCTCTTCCCGACCCTCACTTGAATTTGCCTATACCTTGTCTTTTCTCCTACAGGAGCAGAGCTATCCTTTCTTACTGTTTATAGACTATAGTTATATTGAAAACTTTTCAAGCATTTTTCCTTTTCTGATAAATTTCAATAACAGGTCATTTTCTAATTTCATCTTTTCTCAACTCCTCCAGGATCTTACTTCATTGAGTATGTATTTCCTCTTTTGCATAGTTATCCTTACTACCTTCTCTCTGCCAGTCTCCTTATGTTTCAGTCAACAAATAGCAACAACCACAACCTTCTCAATCTGGCTATGCCCTTGAGTTGTTGGCCCATCTGTCTGATTCCTTTCAGCTCAAATTATCCCATGTGTAGTCCACTAAATAATCCTTTTCCCTGCTTTCCCACATACTTACTCTTCCATTCTGTCAGTTTGGTTTAAACCTGCTACTATACTAAATCCACCCTTTGGGAGGCCACCAGTAACCATGTACAGCTTAAGTGAAATCGCTGTCTTCCATTTTTACCTTCCTCTGTCATTATACAGAATTTAATATTTAGAACCACCTCTCTCTCTCAAAGCTCTTCTTTTCTTTTTTTAAAATCCTCTTTGTTACCCACTGGTTTCCCTGTTCTGTCTCTCTATTAAATATAAAGCAGTGGACAGTCATAGTTGTTCTATGTCCTGGTTTTCCCATTCCACTAACAAGGGGAGGGAAGGCTGCCATGGACACTGTATTGACCCAATGCCAGTAGGTGGGTCTCCACTACTAGTGTGGGCCTCTGGTTCTCTCCCTTCTGTGTGGCAAAAATGCTCAGAAGGCTTGGCTGTATCTCCTAGAAGAAGGCTCAGAAAAGTGCCTTCCACCCTGCTTTGGTTCTGGACTAGTAAGGCTTAGCCAATCTAGGCAGGTAGGGTCTTCCACATGGCTGAGTCTGGCTCCCTGGAACTCTTCACAGGGTTAGAACCAAAACTCTTTAATAGTGAAGCTCTCCTCTGCCTTGCCTTTCCTCCTCTGTATTTTTTCTTACTCTTGGAGACTGAGGATGTAAGTAAACTTATCAAGGACAGAACTGGGATATTTCTGGGTGCCCAAGTCCAATACAGCATATTTGCATTGGGTTAACATAGAGAACACTGCCACCTCTGTGTATCCATCCTGCCCCTTCAGTGTGATGTTCCTAGGCTTCCAGCCTCCATCTCATCCTCTCCAGCCTTTCCTTCACCTAAAGAATATGTCCAATGACTTCAATGATTACCGCTACTCAGAAGAATCCCAAGTCTGGTACTTTGGCTTCATCCTTCTCTCAAGTTCTAGCACTGAATTCTTGAGCTATTTGATTTCCACCTCAAAAACCGATATGTCTAAAGTCAAACTTACAATCTTCCTCCTCAGATCTACTTCTCTTATAACATGTATTTTTAATGATATCAGAATCCTCTAGTCACCCAGATCTGAAATGAACATTGTTGACTTTTCCCTTTCATTTCCTCCTCCCTATATTCCGTGGTCATTAAATTATGTTGACTTAACTTGGCAATGTCTTTCAAATTCACAATTGCTCTATTTTAATCTCTTGACTATATTTCAGGCACCTGTTACCTTAGCAATGATAATTAAGGAGATTCTAGTATCTCTCTTTCCCATAATCCTATACAATGCCACCAGATTACCATTCTAAAGCAATGCTTTGAACCTGTCACTCTGCTGCTTAGAATACTGTGACATGCTAGTCCCTACTAAATGAAGCTCAAACTTCTTCACCTGACATCAAAGCACCATCCATAGTTTTTTAAATCAATATACCTTGGAGTTTATCTTTCATCAGTCTCCAACTTACATTCCAAACTACAACCAAATTAGATCTGCTGGTTTTATTTAGACAACTTAGACAATATTCTCACATCTTGTTAAATCTTAAACAAGGATTCAAGTTATAAAATCTACTACTTTTAGGTGTGTAATCTTGGGTAAATTGTATAACCTCTCTGAGCTACAGTTTTCTTATCAATAAAATGGAAGCAATAATTGGTACTTGTCTCATAGAATTGCTCTTGTCATTTAATTAGATAACATATGCCCAGTGCAGGCTTAGCACAGTGCCTGACATGGCAGAACGATTCACTATCTTTTAGCTAGAATACTAATAATGAGTATTTCTCATTCCATATCTTTTTCATGCCATCCCTTCCACCAGAAATGCCTCCACTCCATGTCTGCTCTTTAGACTCACACCTATCCTTGAAGGCTGAGATGCAACCAGTACCTTCTCTAAGTCTTCTGGACTCATTATGCTCTGCAGTGACTTCTTTCTTCTCCCAAATCCCAAGCACCTTGTATCTCTTTTAGGAAATTTACCACATTGTATATAGTTCTCAGCAAATGTTCTCATTTCTTTCACTAATTCAAAGTGACTTGACCCATTTTTTTAATTGTTTGTTTTTGGAGACAGGGTTTCACTCTGTTGCCCAGGCTGGAGTGCAGTGGTGCAATCATAGCTCACTGCAGCCTCAAACTCCTGGGCTCAAGTGTTCCTTCTGCCTCAGCCTCCCGAGCAGCCAGGACTACAGGTGCACACCACCACACCTGGTTAATTTTTAAATTTTTTGTAGAGATGGAGTCTCACTATGTTGCCCAGACTGGTCTCAAACCCCTGGCCTCAAGTAATCCTCTTGCCTGTTATTGAATCATCTATTATGCCTGGTGCGGTCTCTTGCCCTCAGGAAATATTTATGGAAACAATGAGTAAATAAAGTTTTGATTTTACTTTCCTTAAGAAGAACAATAGAAAATGCCAACAGCTGGGTGTCATGGCTCACACCTGTAATCTCAGTACTTTGGGCGGCCAAGGCGGGTGGATCACCTGAGGTCAGGAGTTCGAGACCAGCCTGGCCAACATGGTGAAACCCTGTCTCTACTAAAAATTCAAAAATTAGCCGGGTGTGGTGGTGCACCCCTGTAATCCCAGCTACTCAGGAGGCTGAGTTGGGAGAATTCCTTGAACCCGGGAGGTAGAAGCTGCAGTGAGCCGAGACTGCACCACTATATTCCAGCCTGGGCGACAGAGCAAGACCCCGTCTCAAAAAAAAAAAAAAAAAAAAAAAAAAAGATGAAAAGAAAATACCAATAACAGTAAAAATTAACATTTATTGACATGTTTTGGGCATATTCGTGTACTTACCATGCGTCAATCACTGCTAAACATTTTACTGCATATTAGTTATGTCGTAAGTACAGTGTTTCCTCACATTTTTTGTGAATTAATGTAACTTGGAAAAATATTCAAAAAACCCACAAGGATTGATTTCTTAGCTATTTTACATATAATTTATTGATCCTTAGCAAAAACAATGGCAACAAATTAATGCCTCTAAAGACTAATATCTAAAAAGTACTTGTTTAAATATATTCTTTAAAAAACAGTAAGACCCCAGTAAAAACAGACCAGAAGAAATGGAAAGTATGAACTACCTGTAGAAAAATATTTATTCTTTCTAAAGATCAAATAAATACAAATTAAATCAACCTTGAGGCACTATTTTATACCTATTTTATCAATTGAGTTACAAAGAAACTTTTTAAAATCACTTAATATTGGGAATATGATGAAACAGGGACACTTGCATACTATCTATCTGTGAAGATGTTAAACCGAGATAATGCTTTTGAAAAGAAATCTGTGAATATGCAGTTGAAGACATGAAGGCTAAATATTCCACTTGAGACATGAGACATGCTCAATGAAGCAGAAGCTTACAGGCACACAAATGTCACGACGTAAAATAATAGCAACCTGGAAATCCCTCTAAGTGCCCAATAGAAATTTTAAAAGCTTTTTAGTAATGACATCAACATAATGGAGTATTATGCACCCTATGATTTGAATGTGTCCTGCACAAAGCATGCATTGGAAACTCAATCCCCAGTGAAAGAATGTTGGGAAGTGGGGCCTAGTGAGAAGGGATTAGGCCACCAGGTATCTGTCCACATGAATTGATTAATGCTGTTATTGTGGGAGCAGGTTCCTGTATGAAAAGATGAGTTTGGCCTCCTCCTGCTCTCTTCCCCTTTCTTGCCTTTCTGCCTTCCACCATGGGATGATGCAGCAAGAAGGCTGATATGCATCCACTCAATCTTGGATTTTCTAGCCTCCAGAACTGTGAGCCAAATAACTTTCTGCTCATTATAAATTACCCAGTCTTTGGCTTCCTGTTATAGCAGCACAAAACAGACTAAGATACATACTTTAATATTCATAATTATAAAGACTATTGTGTTGAACGCATGTCACTCTTTTTAAGTTGTCCAGCATCTGAGCATCTTTCTCTGCTGCAAGAATTCCATTCTTCCTAAGTTTTTCTGAGAGGCTATAGAAACAGAAAATGCCAGACCCCCTTTTCCCCAGCCTCCCTTGTAGGAAGGACATGGGCATGTGCCCTAGGATTCACTGTTCAGTTGCTCTTGCCATGCTTTAAAGGGGAGTTGGTGATCCAGAAAGTAGGGCCAGGGAAGGTTTGTCTCTATGAGAGTGGAGGCAGCAGTGAGTAGGTGATACAGTAATGGGTGGTGTATTCGTTTTCTAGAGCTGCTGTAACAACAGAAATTTGTTGACTTGAACAACAGATATTTGTTGTCTCAATGTTCTGGAGGCTGGAAATCCAAAATCAAGGTGTAGTAGGGCCATGTTCTCCCTGAAACCTTGTAGGGGAGAATCATTCCTTGCCTCTTCTAGCTTATGATGTTTACCAGCAATCCTTGGAATTCCTTGGCTTGTAGCTGCACCACTCCACTCTCTGCACCTGTTGTCACTTGGCCATCTTCTCCCTTTGTGTCTCTCTCCTGACTTCTTATAAGAATACTGGTCCTATTGAATTAAGTACCCACCCGACTGCAGTGTAAACTTATCTTAACCTAACTAGTTACATCTGAAACTACAGTTTCTCCAAATGAGGTCATGTTCTGAGGTACTGGACATTAGGACTTCAACATATCTTTTTGTGGGGACAGAATGCAACCCATAATAGGTGGTATCTACTGACCCATGCCAGTCCAGTGCAAGCTGCAATGTCTGTGGCTTGGTGGCAGCAGTGAGACATCCTTACACTTCATGTGCTGTGACCTGATTGGACCCTGTTCTGGACTCTAGCCAATGATAGTCCCTCCGAACATTCTAGAAGCCATTCTAATGTCCTTAAATAATTTTTTTTGCTACTGAAATTGGATATATCTTGTTGCATTCAACCAAGAATGCTATATAACTATTTAGAAATACAAAAATATTTATGTGTCACATTAAATGGAAAAGCAGACTAGAAAGTGGAATGTGTTTTATGATTATAGACATTTGAAAACAGGAATTTAGGTCACCAAGAACTGGAAAGTAATATTAGGAAAGCATTGTGTTAGAGTTGGGGTGAGAGAATAGTTGTGGTTTATTAATTTTTCATAATTATCTTTCATATTTTTATATAATATTCTTAATTTTCAAAAATTACAGAAGGGATGGGAAGGAAAGAAACAGTGACCCAAAGTATGCATCCAATCTAATATTATAATTTACTATTTTCATAATAGGAAATTAAAAATTAGTATTGGGGAAGGGGGGATTCATGTAACACTTTGATATTAAGAAAAAATATCAAAAACAGTAGGCATTGTTCACAGTATAATTAAGAGTGACATCCATTCAACCAAGCTCTAAGTTAGAAACTGTATCTTCGCTATTTTGTTGTTAGCATCACAGAGTATGTTCCACAAATATCTGTTATCGAATGGTTAAATTATTAATAATTGCTTGAGTAGGTAGGTGTCCTTGATACACGATTAAGAATCATTTTCCCACTTTTCTGTTTCTATTTCCAATTTCTTGGTTCTGCTCAGACCAACCTAAGTTGATGATTAAAAAGTTATGCTCTTAAATCAATTTCTATTGCCCTTGTTTTTCAGCATGATCTCGGTTATATGCTAATCAGAGTTAACATTTACCCGAAGTGTAACTATATGCGCAATTTGTTTTCTTCTCAGGCTGACCCATGAATGAATGCTAACCACCATTAAATCCAAACACATCCTCAGCAATCCCATTATTAAATATTGGAAGCACACTCATTTGGAATGGTGACTAAAATTTTTAGATGGCAACATAATCTGTATTTGTCAAAGTTTTTTTTAAGTCAGTAAGAGAATTCAACCCTCAAAACTGAAATGTTAAGGCTGCTGGTTGGCAGCATGAAATTGAATGCAATGAGCCTGTTTTGGATCACTGCTTAGCTGCGAAGGTCAATAAGGCCTTGTTTGTACCATCTAAAGTTTATGCATAAATCTAACAGCATAAACAGATACTCTAGTCAATTTACATTCTCAACAGCAACTCTGCATTTACAATTTTTTTCTGTCTTCTGAAATAGGAAAAAAGAAAAGAACAATCTAATTGATTGCACAAAGTGTCTCCCTTACAATTTTCTTAAAAATATCAGGACAGCTGTGTTTCATTTCAGAGTTCCCCGTCCTCAGATCTGGGCGCAATCACGTGTTGCTCAGAATACTGAGGCTTCTAAGAAACTCTATGAAGAGCCTAACAATGTTGTCCTTCTACAGAATGCTTTCCAAAATCCACAAAGAAATTGCTCTGTTAGGGATCCTGAAAAACTCATCAGCTGCAATTTCCTCTTCTCATTCCTGAAACTCTGTATGTTTGTTAAAAAGCCAAAGGGAAATTCTAATTAAGAGCACATTCCTTACATGGATAAGACATGAAAGTCACTTTGACTGATGGTTAATTATTTTCAGCATGACTCTGATTCTCCATCTACTATTCATACTAAAAGCCAATGAATGGGGTTCAAACGAAAGAAAAAAAAGCTTCTGTGTAATAGTTTTTTTTTTTTCACTGAAATAATGAGGAATACAGTACCACATTTACAAGGGATAAAGGGAATAAAATTAAATATTCCCTCTGTACCGTTATACTTTTAAAAATCCTGCCTTTTCTAATGAATAAGAGATTCATATATTAAATCAACTTTTCTGCTGAAAATAAATTAATCTGGCCAGTGGGTCGAACGGAAAAATCTAAAAAGAGTTCCTGGTAAAAACAAACAAAAATAAAACCAGGTGATTCCAGCTATAAGAAGCTTCCCCTTATGGGAATAGAGTACAGTTATTTTTTTTAAATGTCCTTAAAATACTAAAAACAATGTGAGATTGTATTTCTATGAGTAAACACTGACATTTGTAGAAGAACGCATGATGGTTCGGAGTAGCCTAGAAAAGCTTCGCTGGAGGTGAGGGACACGAAGGTGAAGGACACAGAACTGAGTTCCCTTGGAGAAGGCAGAGGCTTGGTGGTCATGAACATGGACTCTGGAGCCAGACCACCTGGTTCCATTCCCACTCCACCTCTGACTGGCTATGTGACCTCGAACAAGCTATCTTACCGCTTAGTTTCCTCGCCTCTGAAATGGATATAATAATAGCATCTCCCCACAGGGTTGTTCTGAGGATTAAATGAGCTAATATTACAAGATCTTTGAAGAGTGCCTGACAAATAAATGCTTTATAAGTCTTAGCCAGTATAACCATTTGTAGATGGATGGTGAAGATTCAGAGAAGGGGAACCAAAGGGCAAGGACTCCCCGGGGAAATAGGAACGACTTGGGCAAAAACAGACACAGTGAGAATGGCATATCTATATCATGGCCCCAGTGTCAATGTGGGTTTAACAACATCAAATTCATTTCAGGAAAGAAGCAGGTCAACACTATCTGGGGTCTCACTCTGCTAGTTTGGTCTGACAGGGAAGGAGCCTGCACTGGTGAAAAGTCAGAGCCTGTTTCTTTCCTTCCCTTTTCCTGGCGTATTTCCAAGCCAGTAATTGACTTTGAAAAGAGACCAGTAGCTGTCATTTCTTCCTCAAAGCTTGCAGGGAGTATACGGATAAGGAGCAGGTTTGTAATCCATTCTGTCCCTTTATTCTGTGTGTGGAGTGCAATGGATGAAGTACTTTGGAAAGAAGGCAGGTGACTGGTTCAAATCTCCTGTAAACAGACATGCTAATGACAGACCTGACAGACCTGGCGAACACATTAATGGTATTCAGTAGTGAAAGAGTCATTATAAATAGATTGCCTTTAATAGGATGTATCTGGTCTATCTAGGATTGCTTATGGTAAACAAACCTGGGATCTAAGGATTTATGAGATAAAAAACAGAAAAATAGAAAATGTCACATAAGCTACTGAACTCTCTAGTATAAAATGGAGATTCTCTTTCTGTGTAAGCGATGTGAATTGGACACATCACTTACACACCTCCTATGCTAGTCTTGGCCCAAAGTAGATCCTAATGCAGCAAGAAAAACCACGGTGTCTTGCATTGGAGGTCTGAGACCACTCTCTGCTGTGCCTGGACCCTGAAATTACTGTGTCACTGAAATTATTGGTCAAGTTCAATACTAGATCAGATCTCTATAATGTGTGAGTATGATTTCACTATCTGGTGCTTTGTGTTGTCTAGGCACATTTTTAATAACTATGAACAATTCTAGCTTTCATTGGCCCCTTCTCTGTGCCCATCTTCACAAGCTAATGGGCTGATCACACAGCGAGGCAGGGGTGTGGGGTGGATTGTTAAAGAGCAGGAGTTTTGGGTGGCTCCCTGACCCATGGGCTGCAAGACTATGGGCAGATTCATCAATCTGTCTTCACCTCAGCCTCCTCGTCTGAAAAATGGAGAGAGCCACACCCCCTCAAGGGATTGCTATGAGAACTAAACAAACAATACGGTATACTTAAAGGGCATAATACAGCACTTAAAAGTATACTAAATACTTTCTAAATCACAGCTGTTATTAATACTAAAGGAAGATCTTATTGAATCTCACATCAACGTCTTGCTGGCATATAAGGGAAGGGAGAAAAACAGTAAAATGAGAAAGATCCTGTTCCTTTCACTTAATTTTATGCCCATGTTCTCCTTGTTCTGTTCTCTTGAAGCTTGGTTATAAAGAGCACACAGTCGGACAGGAGATTTGCACGGAAAACTTTAGTCCTACCTTCTGAAACAGATTTTCAAAAACACTTTAAAATATTGCTACTTGCTTGGTATATCATTTCTGGTGTTAGCAAAACCAGTTCCAAAAATTGCCACCAGTTTAAAGAAACATTTTTATTTTTTTAACAGCTGAATTGCAGTATTATTTCTAAAGGGAAAATATTTCTTTGGCTTATTTTCAACATTACCCTTCTTTAAACTTCTTTTCGTGTGTGTGCTGTGTGTCCTGCTGATATTCTGATAGCCTCAAAATGAAATTAGAATAAACCTATAAACACTAACGAGGTTGAAAAGAGCAAATTTTGTTTCCTAAGGACTTCTGGGTAGCCTATTTTTATTGTTCTGAAACTGCTACTTCTAAGTTTTAATCAGATCTATAATGGGTGATTTTAGGAGGAAGATGGGTAGGGCCCTTGAAGGAATGTTACCTGTATGTTTCAAAGACTTAAAATTATTGGATTTCAAAAACATACAATAAAACATATAAATGCTCATTCCTCCACTACCATCTTTTGTCAAGAAGTTATACAAATAAACCCTCTGGTTGTTCTGCTGCAAAGAATATATCCAGCCAAAATAACCTGACAATCTGAGGAATGTCTTCACGATATTCACACTATAGTCAATTGTACTGTAGTTATCTGTCATTGCATTTCACATACAAAGATAAGTGATCAACATTATTATCAATAAAAAACTACTGATAGCTAGAACAGAACTCATAAGTCTTAAATCAAGAGGTTAATATATTCAAAACCATCTGATTGCCAGCAAGCAGAGAACAGTTACAACACGTTCCATACAACTAAACTCATATTACCTTTTAATTAAAATACGCTCACTGAAACTAATCCAGTTAGAATCTACTTTCATAAGGGCATAGTTAACGTGCTTTCTGTATTCCACGGTGTTTAAATCATAGGAAGAGGTGTTTCCCATTAAAAATAAGGTCTGGCTGGGCCCTACAACACTCCTGTTTTCCTGTACAATTCATGAATCACATTTCTGAAAATCACTCAGAATCACATTGAGCCACTCAAGATATGTCAGCATTAGACATTTCACTTTGCCAATTCATCCTTCAAAAGTTTTAATTTACATGTTTACTAATACCCTTCTAAGCTGCTTCCTTGCTGAGTTATTAAGATTGGTAGTGATTATATTTGTATGATCCATATTAATCAATACAATGTTAAATACATTATGGCACATATTTTCCTCACTGCTGCAAAATAATGCACTATGTCTTTTGCATGACATTGTTTGAATCTTTAATGTGCTATAACTCACAAATGACTTAGTGGGTCAGTTTAATGGTGAAATATTTTGATTTGTGGATTATTCCTCCCTTTAATCACTAACAGACACCTACATTTATGTTAACTTTTAACTTGTTTTCACATTCATTATTTTATGTTACCCAATAGATCCTCAGCAATCCTGTGGAATAGGTAAGATAGATTCTTCAATGGGTAAAACAGACATATAGGCCAGGCACAGTGGTTCGTGCCTGTAATCCCAGTACTTTGAGAGGCCAAGGCAGGTGGATCACCTGAGGTCAGGAATTTGAGACCAGCCTGAACAACATGGTGAAATCCCGTCTCTACTAAAAATATAAAAATTAGCTGGGCATGGTGGCAGTCGCTTGTAATCCCAGCTACTCGGGAGGCTGAGGCAGGAGAATTGCTTGAACCTGGGAAGAGTGGAGGTTGCAGTGAGCCAAGATTGCACCATTGCACTCCAGCCTGGGCAACAAGAGTGAAAACTCAAACAACAACAACAAAAAACCGCAGACATATAGAGGAGTTAATAATTTGTTCAGGTCATGCAGCTGGTTAGTTAAGGAATATGGACCATGTCTCCCAGTTTTGGTTCCAGTGCTTTTTCTCATACATCAGGCCAGATCTAATTTCAGATAAAGATCAAACTTAAATATTCAGTGAAGAAAATGGATACCACGATTGATATAGCACCTGGGTAACAATCTCGTGCATTGCTTCTGAAAAGCATAAATCCAAGCAAAGTGGGCAGGAGAGCAATTGATATAACCTCTCTAAAAAGAAATCTGTTGATCCGTAACAAGAGCTTATTCCATTTCTAGGAGTCAAGAGACATTGTCAGACACACAAGTGAAGATTTATGTTCAAAGGCATTTGTCACATTTTTAAGTTAAATCTGTTTTAACCATTTAATCATTTAAATACAATGAATAGCTTTTAATAAAATAGGTTATGGGTGATTTTTTATTTTTCTTAACTTTTCAGTATTCTCCAAGATTTTTCTTTTCTTTTCTTTCTTTATTTTTTTGACAGGGTCTGTCTCTGTCACCTAGGCTGGAGTGTAGTGGCACGATCACAGCCTTGACCTCCCTTGCTCAAGTGATCCTCCTGTTTGAGCCTCCTGAATAGCTGGAACTACAGCTGTGTGCCACCACACCCAGCTTATTTTTGTATTCAAGATTTTTCAAAAAGTCTATTCTTCAAAAGAAATGAGTCTTCTGAGAATCCAGGCAACAACAAGGGGTCACCCAATATGCTTTCAGCTGTAAGACTTGATAACTTTCACACACACACACACACACACACACACACACACACACACACGCACACATAAATAAGTTTTTACCAATTCAAGATGGGGGAAGGTCACTTGTCTGATTTTCTAAACAAAAAGCAGGGATTGAAAACCATTTCCTCTCTCCCTGTCAGCATGGTTAGAAAATTACAACACTAGTGCTTCTACTCTTCCTCTTCCCATCCCTCTACCCCAGCAAAAAAAGGCAGACATTGCTAGTCTATCACAGCACTCATTCCAATGAGTGAGAACATGCCTCAGACTTCTGCTAGGATCCAGACAGCCACTACTCAGTTCAGTATTGGCATGTGGAATATAACCTTTTTGCTGTTTCTGACATAGACTCTACCAGTAAACATTTTCAAGTTGTGATGATAAAATGAATTTGGCCAGATAGCTTCCTTTTTGGTTCAAGATCTTTTTAAAATTTTATCCCACAGAGAAGATCTGCTCAATTCACATGAAGCCATGGCAGAACACCAGAGTTCTACCATATGGTTCGATATTGATCAATATTTGGGGACTATAGAAGACCATCAAATTTATTCCAAATAGCAGAAGATCCAGTGAGCAAATTGCTAGCTAGTATGTATAAATACCACAAATTCATATGTGAAAGTTGGATCCAATCTAGAAAAAAAATGTTGCCACAAGAAACGTGGAGCTCAACAATTAACCCTTGCTATTGGTTGAAATTGAATAACAAAGGGATTCCGAAATAACAGAAATGAGAAACAATATATTCCAAACAAATAGCCCTTCTATAGATTAGAAATACTGTTAAAGTCAGAAAAGAAGAGTCAAAGATCCCAAATATTGCCTTAGTCATTGCAGATTGTGCTGGATAATAAAATAAGAGTAAGACAAAGCCCACTCATATGTCTCTGAGTTAATGGGGCCAAGCAGATAGTCCAATAAGTAGTGTGAAGCAGGGAATTTCTGGGTTTTCTAGTCCTACCACTTGAGGGGAGGGTTCAAAAGAAGATCCAGAGGCAGTCTAATTGCAGTCCTAAAGTCAAAGAGAGTGAAATTAGATGAAAGCCACTATGTTGAAGTAAAAATCACTGGATTTGGAATTGTAATTCATGGGTTCAAATCCAGACTATGCCACTTACTAATTGTTCAGCTTTCACTTGAACTTTCTAGATGGTGGTCATGAAAGAAAGTCTAATAATTTAAATAAAATTATTTCATTCCAAGTTGTAGACAAAGCATGAAGGACTTGGTTGATCTCTACCGATCATGTTTCTGCTACCTTCAGTGTTGAGATCTTGAACTATCTTTCAAGTCAGAAGTCACATCCCAGTGACACCAAAAAGGTTCTCTCTCTCTCCTTTTTTTTTTTTTTTTTCGAGATGGAGTTTCACTCTTGTCGCCCAGGCTGGAGTGCAATGGTGCAATCTCAGCTCACTGCAACCTCCACCTCCTGGGTTCAGGCAATTCTCCTGCCTCAGCCCCCCTAGTAGCTGGGACTACATGCATGCACTACCATGCCTGGCTAATTTTGTATTTTTAGTAGAGACGGGGTTTCACCATGTAGGCCATGCTGGTCTCAAACTCATGACCTCAGGTGATCTGCCCACCTTGGCCTCCCAAGATGCTGGGATTATAGGCGTGAGCCACCACACCCGGCCAGAAGGTTCTCTTAAAAGTTATTTTCCTTCATTAGACCCACAGAGCATTTTTTTGTACTCATCTTATAGAACTTGCCCTATCTATTGTTAAAACTATTTTTGTTCTTATCTCCTCCAAATTCAAAAATAATTAAAGACAGGGGTTATGTTTTACAATCCTTCACCCACCACAGAACCTAGCAGAGTGACCTGACCTTTTAGAATTGGCATCTAGGTGAGAATAACCTAAAGAAAGGAAGAGTTATTTTTGTATCCAGTAGGAGGTCAGATGATGTAACTGAATCTTCATTTCAACCCTATGATGTCAGTACTGTGATCCCCATTGTGCAACAGAGCCACTGTAGCTTGGAGAGGACCCCTGGGGTGCCCCAAATCAAGTAGCTGGTAAGTGGACAAGCAGGGATCTAACTCATACCTTGGACTTCAAAGTCAAAGGTCTTTCTAGCTCATGACCAAAGAGATAAGTTATCAAACACAGGTTTCCAGAAAGATAGACTATGCAGCTACTCTAGAATGTCCCCTAAATTTTAAGTACCCTCAAGCAAAATTGTGTCTCCTTTGTCTTTTTGAATCCCGCTGGTTTGAGACCATTGCTCTTGGCCCCAAGAAGAGATCAGTGAATACATATTGTTTCCATTGCATTTCCCTGTCAATCACCAGTCATGTCAGGCATGACTTGGCTGTTGTGCAGCACCAATGACATCATATTTTCCTCCTGTATACCTACCTGTGTCTTTCTCTGAGAAGAAAGGATTTGGATCAGTGGAAAGATCATGGGCTCTGGGATCAGAAGACCTGGGTTAGAATTCTGACTACATGACTATGGTCATGCTCATCATCCTCCTTTAACTCATATCTCAATAAAATGGGTATAGTTATAACAATGTCATTTTGAAGAATAAATGATAATATATTAATTTCTTGGCACATAGTGGATAGACAATACATATTCCTTATCTCTGAATATGTATTCATATTCCTGGACAATCACTGCTAGTGTCAGCTCCAAAACTGCTCTCTTAATATTTCCAACCTTTCCTACATTCCACAGGTAAAATGCTAATTTTATCTCTTGCCTACAAGGATGTGTTGCTGGTTCAAGTCCCTGGTTTTGGGGCTCACAGTATTCTCCAGACAAACAGGAATGTACCTCGAGCACAATTACACCTCATTCATGGATCCCAGCTCACCAGGAAGCTGTCAATTGACAAGAATTTAGGTGGGGAATGGCTGGTTATTAATGGAAAGCTTTAAATTAGAACAAGCGACTATGATATGACAGCATGCTTGTGAAAAGTTATGAAGCCTTGTCTAGAGATTGCTAAAGGAAAAGCAGACTCTTGGCCAGATACACTCAGGAAGGTGTTATTCTGCATTTGATTTCTAGCTATCACTTATTACCTGTTTAATTCAGGGAAAGTTGCTAACCTCTTTAAGCATCCATTACGCATTACATAAGACAGGATTCATAAATCCTACATCAACACTCTTAGGAGGATTAAAGGGAATTATAGGAAGTGAATGCCCCTGGCCTGGGGTCTAACATAAACAATTAATATCTGTTATATCCAAGTCCTCTCAAACATACCCATGGTTTAAATGTTCTGTTTTTCCCCAAAGTTCTGAAAACAAAGTTTAGAGTTACAATGTTGCCAAGAAGATAATGATTGGAAGGCAGTATAACATAGGGGTTAAAATCACAGACTTTGATTTTAAACAGTCTGAATTTGAATCCTGAATCTACTGTTACTATATTATGTTGGACAATTTACTTACCCCCTCTCTGTCTCAATTTATAAGATGGGAATAATCATAGTACTTATTTCATAAGAGTGCTGATAGGATGAAAACAGAAAATTTATCTAAAACATTTAAGGGAATGCCAGGCACATCACAATTCTGTAGTAAATATTAACTACCATTATCTCAGGAATATCTGAATTTATTTATACTTTGCCAGCCATCTGATAAATTAAATATTAAACATACTACTGAAATAGGCAATGAAAAATATTTTATTTCTGACCAATCTTACATTTTTAATAAGTTAAAAAGCAGGGAGGAAAAATAATAGTTTTTATACTGTAGAATATTAGTTAGGAAAAAATAGTATCACAAATGTCGTTTTTTACTTCATTCTATAATTTTGTAGTACTGAAATTGTTTTGATAGGCTCAAAAATTGAATCACTAGAAAACCAGACTGACAAACCCAATCATGATTTTTACCTTAAGAATCAATACTATTTTGAAAAACTACCTATCTGAATTTATTAGAAACAAATAAATAAATTATACACACACTCATCCAAATAGTTCTTAAAAACCCATGTAACTAAAGAAACTATAACAACTTAGTGAAGTGGTTTTATGGACCTGATCAGTTAATTGCCAAATATCACCAATAGACCAGGGTAAAATAACAAATTTGAGAACCTAATTTTCACCTTTTTTATGTAGGTAAATGTATAAAGTTTACATGGATAATTACTTGACCTACATGGATAATCATATGAAATCGAGACATTTATAATCTCTGTAAAGTAGCACAGGATCAAAGTACAAAATGGTTCAATAAATATTTAGCTAAGTTCATAGGTGTCTGGTTACTAGCAAGAAAGGTACCACCTATTCATCTGAATTTTTGAGGTCAGAAACATGGAGCTGAGTTGTTCTACCTCCTAAAAGGGCTCCTTCCTAATACAGTCAGAGGCAGAAAAGCAAGGAGACAGAAAGATTACTTTGGACTAGTGCAGTGTGTCTTATACTTTTATGGCTCAATTCTGATTCCTCTTATGACTGTAGAGGTGATGACTGCAATTTGTCAGTAACCTTGGTTCTGAAGCCAGACTTTACCTCTCAATGTACTCTGTAAAATATGACATGTATTTCTTCAACAATTTTACTTCAGTAAAAACTGATCAATAATTAAATCACTATTGATCTCTACTGAATTGCATAAGCAGTTTTTAAAAAATATTTGCTTCATCTGCTTAAAAATATAACTCCAAAGACATTTAATTAAATGCATTTTATTTTAAAAATGAAAAATATGTTTAGTTTCAAATTTTTACACAATGGCTATTTTACGAGTATCTGTAATAGGAAGTAGGAAAATCAGAAAATAATTAAATAAGTGGTCTCATTAAAATAAAATAACTTTAAAGATTTAGCTTACTGATCAAGATTCAAGATCTCATTCTCATCTGCAGCACAGTAGGACTCTATTCTCTCTCTAGAGCAGGGGTTAGCAAGCTTTTTCTGTAAAGGGCTGGGTAGTATTTTAGGATTGTGGCACATACGATCTCTGAAACAACTCCTTGAATTATGCTGTTGTAACACAAGGGCAGCCACAGACAGTACGTAAACAAATTAGCATGGCTGTGTTCCAATAAAACTTTATTTGTAGACACTGAAATTAGGATTTCACATAGTTTTCACATGTCACAAAATTTTTTCAGCCATTTAAAAATGTAAAACTCCTTCCTAGATAATGAGCCATACACAAACAGAAGGCTGGCCAGATCAGGCTTGGCTGCTGTAGTTTGCTGAGCCCAGCCTGCTCTAGACATAGCATAGGAATGACACCTGCATTAGAGGCTTTCTATTTCCTAATGACAGAGAGAGAGAGAGCCCACGATCACTAAGGACATGATTAGATTCCCTTGATGAGATTCCCAGCCAGATCCTGGAAGTTCTTTTTGTAATCTTTCTCATCTTTCTTTTTCCTCCAAAGATATTTTTAATAACACTTTTTAAATGGTATAAAGAGATCTGAGAATTAAAAATGTATACCAAGACCAAAATAATGTATTCAAAAGGAGAAGAGTTGAATGGCTCCATCACTATTTGCATCTGTTTCTCATTCATTCATTCCTGTGACAAAATTTTGCAGTGCCTACTAAGGACACAGTGGCTTGAGAAGGGCCAAGGATGCAGAGATGAATAAGACATAGTCCTTGTCCTAAAGGAGCCCAGGGTCTTAGCAGGAGAGACACAAGTAAACAGGATTCCATCATACTGTGCTATGAGCTAGACTACAGGCATTCTCAGGCTGCCTCCAGAGGACTCAGGTCTCAAACGGCCAACTCTTTCCTGTGTGTCAAAGGTTTCTCAAGTGTTCTGAGCTAAGTTTCAAAGACTGAGTAGGAGTTTTCTTTTTTAAAATTTATTTATTATACTTTAAATTCTGGGATACACGTGCAGAATGTGCAGGTTTGTTACATAGGTATACATATGCCATGGTGGTTTGCTGCACGCATGCATTAGGTATATCACCCCCCGACAGGCCCCAGTGTGTGATGTTCACTTCCCTGTGTCCATGTGTTCCGATCGTTCAACTCCCTCTTATGAGTGAGAATGTGCAGTGTTTGCTTTTCTGTTCCTATGTTAGTTTGCTGAGAATAATGGTTTCCAGCTTCATCCAAATCATTATATATCATTTGGAATCATTTTTATAAATACTCCCCATTGGTGTGGACAGCCACCATCTGTACAGGTTTAGTGAACACTCAATGTGTGCCTCATTACATTGTGGGAAATAATTTAGAGCTAACAAATGTTATTTGACATCTATAATGGAGTCTTATAGAAGTAACAGAATAGTATAATTTTCTTGTTTGTCAAATATAAGGAAAGCCCTAAGACCAGCCTGGGGATAGGCCCTGGCCCTGGGCGTGGCTCTTGGGTCACCTGGCCTCTCCCTCGGTTTGTGGTTAGGGCTTTCACTCCCTCTATTGTAATGGGAAGTAATACAAGTAATCAATTATGTGTGGAGAAAACACGATTCTCAGCCACAAACTTTAAACACAATAGAACATGGCTATTCTAGATCCATTCCTAATATTTATCCCAAATTAGTTTATAAGGCTCCATGAGATTCCTGGAGGAAAATTTCAAGAGGAAACCAGATCAGCATAAGCAAAATCAATTGTCAAAAGCCCTTGGCGAATAAGCCAGACACAATTTCCTAATTTAAACTTGCTTATAAATTTACTTTAAGTAGGTTGTAGAATCTCCCCCACTTCTCTGAAATTTGGACCTCAGGATGTTGGTGGATTGAGAAGATTAATAAGGGATAACAAAGAGAATACTTTTGTTTTATGTGTTTGGAAAGCCCAATGCTTAAAATTTGCAGCACTTTCAGTGGAAGTAAATAGTCATCCAAAAGTACTCAGGGCTTGGAAGTTTTTTGTTTTGTTTTGTTTTTGTTTTTGAGTTTATATGGTTATTTCTGATTATACCCATGTGGCATTATGCCAAATAATTCCTCTGTCTCAGTGCTTTATACCTTTTCAATGCTTGTAGACTGTTATTATGACTCCTGTGAGTCATTTCTAAGCAAAGCTAGACATTCTTTGCTACTTTAATCTTTCTTCAAAAATTATTTCCATTGTTCCATTAATAATTTGTATTGTCTGTCTTCTCTTCACTGGATCTTTTCTTTAATTTACTGAACGTTTCTCTTAATGCGGGGTCCACAGCTGAGCCACTCAAACATCAATGGCAAAAAACAGAGAATGAGTTTACCTCCTATCTGTTTTTGGAATAAATCTAGTTTGTCCCAACTGCTAAATCAGAGAATGAATAAGTTTACTTCCTATGTGTTTTTAAAATAAATCTAGTTGGACTTGACTGCTATTTTCTAAATATTCTTTTTCTCAAATTGAATTTCTGAAAAGTATCTGGCACTGGCTATCTTTTTGTTCCTTAAAATGTATTTGAGTTTAGGATTTCTGCTTTAGTCTTTCAAATTCTAAGTCATCTAAAAGGTTATGCTCATTTTTTAAATTTTCTATTAATCTCTGTCCTTTTATATTTGGTAAATACAAATTATTTTCTGGTCCTCTGAACACTACTGAAATGATTTGGGTGTTTTTATTTAATGAAAATGTTAGCTTAAATGTGATGCTAAATACTTTTTTAAAAATTTCATCTGTTGATTATGGAACTAATTAATGTTGTTAGATTGTCAGCTACAGCCTTTAAAAAATGAACAAAATAATAGTTTTCTCAGGCTTAATTTTCCTCCAAGAATCTCATGGAGTCTTATAAACTAATTTGGGATAAATATTAGGAATGGATCTAGAATAGCCATGTTCTATTGTGTTTAAAGTTTGTGGCTGAGAATTGTATGTTTTCTCCACACATAACTGATTACTTGTATTACTTCCCATTACAATATAAGGGGTGAAAGCCCTAACCACAAACCAAGGGAGAGGTGAGGTGACCCAAGAGCCACCTCCAGGGCCAGGGCCTATCCCCAGGCTGATCTTAAGGCTTTCCTTATATTTGACAAACAAGAAAATTATACTATTGTGTTACTTCTATAGGACTCCATTATAGATGTCAAATAACATTTCCCACAATGTAATGAGGCACACATTGAGCTTTCACTAAACCTGTACAGATGGTGGCTGTCCACACCAATGGGGAGTATTTATAAAAATGATTCCAAATGATATATAATGAGAAAATAATAAACAGTTCTTATGAAAAGTGTGGAGAAAGAGAAGGTTAACAATTGGGGTGAAAATATTGATAAAAATTTTGAAATGCATGTGGCTTTTGCAGAAACTATCAACACTAGGTCAATTTAGATCATGTTGAGGGGTATTTGAGTTGTTAGTCTGGCTGAGTGGAGAGGATTTTGTCTTTGGGGTCAAATTTCTAGATTTTTTCATGTATCACTTAGGCAGCATAATAAAAATCAGAAGACAGGTAATAGAAAACTGGAAATATTAGGCATGAATTACCAACAAACTAAAGAACCTCAGTGTGGTCTAAGTAGAACATTTGACTTTTTATATTTAATTTTTAGAAGAACAGAAACAAAATGCATTGGGAGGACCCGCTCCCAATATTTCAACATAAGTTCTTTCTATTTTCCATAAGTGTCAGCTGGCTGAGAAATAAGGAGAGACAGTATACAGAGAGGAATTTTACAGCTGGGCCGCCAGGGGTGACATCACGTGTCAGTAGGACCATGATGCCTGCCTGAGTCTCAGACCAGCAAGTTTTTATTAAGCGTTTCAAAAGGGGAGGGGATGTAAGAACAGAGAGTAGGTACAAAGATCACATGCTTCAAAGAGCAAAGAGCAGAACCACTGATAAGGGTCCAACAAAGATCACAGGGCAAAGGGCAAAAGCAGAACCACTGATAAGGGTCTATGTTCAGCAGTACGGTGCACATATTGTCTTGATAAACATCTTAAACAACAGAAAACAGGTTTCGACAGCAGAGAACCAGTCTAACCACAAATTTACCAGGGCTGAGTTTTCCCAACCCTAGTAAGCCTGAGGGTTCTGAAGGAGACCAGGGCTTATCTCACTCCTTATCTCAACTGCACAAGACAGACATTCCCAGAGCAGCTGCTCATAGATCTCCCCCCAGGGATGCATTCTTTTCCCAGGGTATTAATATTAATATTCCTTGCTAGGAAAAGAATTTAGTGATATGTTTCCTACTTGCACATCCATTTACTGGACCTCTGCAAGAAGAAAGATATGGGCCTGTTTTTGTCTGACCCAGTAGGCAGTCAGACCTTATGGTTGTCTTCCCTGTTCCATAAAAATCGCTATTATTCTGTTCTTTTTCAAGGTGCACTGATTTCATATTTTTCAAACACACATGTTTTACAATTAATTTGTACAGGTAACACAATTATCACAGTGGTCCTGAGGTGACATACATCCTCAGTTTACGAAGATAACAGGATTAAGAGATTAAAGTAAAGACAGGCATAAGAAATTATAAAAGTATTATTTGAGAACTGATAAATGTCCATATTAAGATGAAATCTTCACAATTTATGTTCCTCTGCCGTGGCTCCAGCCAGTCCCTCCATTCGGGGTTCCTGATTTCCCATAACAAAAATGGCTTACTATTATGGATTACCATAAGAATATCCTCATAGGTAGCTGAAAGAATTGACCTACCAGATAGGGTTAATTATATTCTCCCATTAAATGCTTGACAACGTCTACCAAATACAACCTTAGTTTCAGCATAATTTATGCCCAACTGTTCTTTCCAACAATAGTTAATTAGCAGGTTCAGACACTTTTTATGTCCATCATCATAGAAGAGAATGCATTCTTTCTCCTTTGAACTATAGTAAGTAACTCAATCCTGAGTGATTGCTCAAAGATATATGTAAAACACATGGAAGGTCAAGTTCCAGCTCTCCTGTAGAGTCTTTGTATTTTTTTTTTTTTTTGAGATGGAGTTTTGATCTTGTCACCCAGTTTGGAGTGCAATGGTGTGATCTCAGCTCACTGTAACCTCCACCTCCTGGGTTCAAAGGATTCTTCAGCCTCAGCCTCCCAGGTAGCTGGGATTACAGACACCCGCCACCACGCCCAGCTAATTTTTGTATTTTTAGTAGAGACAGCGTTTAATCATGTTGGCCAGGCTGGTCTCAAACTCGACCTCAGGTGATCCACCTGCCTCAGCCTCTGAATCTTGTAGAGTCTTTAGCCAACCCTCTCAACATGACTCTTTGGAGTCACTTCCATGGTAACATAATTACCTTAAGGACAGAAGAATATATAGCTGTGCTCAGTGGCTCACACCTGTAATCCCAGCACTTTGGGAGGCCCAGGTGGGCAGATCACAAGGTCGGGAGTTCGAGACCAGCCTGGCCAACATGGCAAAACCCCATCTCTACTAAAAAAATAAAATAAAATTTAGCCCAGCATGGTGGCAGGTGCCTGTAATCTCAGCTACTTGGGAGGCTGAGGCAGGAGAATTTCTTGAACCCAGGAGGCAGAGGTTGCAGTGAGCCAAGATTGTACCACTGCACTCCAGCCTGGGCAATAGAGCAAGACTCCATCTCAAAAAAACAAAAAACAAAAAAAACAAACCAAAACAAAACAAAACAAAAAAACAGAGGAACATAGTACATTTCCAGGTAATTTACTCTGATCCCATCCAGTTACAGGCTAAATGGGAAAAACATAACCAGAATAATAGTAAAGTTAAATTTAATCTTAACTTACCCAATGAAATTAAAATTGCCCAGAACACCCATATTCATTGTAATTCTAGATGCTTATTCTAGCACCCTAAAGCTGCAGTAGGGCCTTGTCCAGCTAGAAACCTATAATGTCAAGGGAAGTGAGGGGACATCAGGGGCAACAGCTCCTGGGGCAGCTCACTGAAACTCTCCATTCCCCAGAAAACCCCACAGGAAGTGACATCTTCCCCCACTATCCTGTGTGTCTTTCAGTAGCACACAGGAACTTTCTGGAAACCATGTTTGCACTCCAACCATAAAGCCTGTCCTTAGAAAGGGAACTGACAACTGTTAAGCATAGCACTAGGGATATCAACACCAATAGAACCTAATCCCTGCCCTCCAAATCTACAGCCAGCAAGGGAGGAAACCAGGCCAACAAATCATAGCAAAACAGCTCGATAGGAGTAGTGATATGGGGGCATGTAGCTTCTAAGGGAGTATTCAGGGCTGGGGCGGTGGGGGCATGAGAAAACATTTCCTGAAGGAGGTGACAACAGAAATCTGCCAGCGAAGAACAGAAGAGTGAGAGTGCAAAATGGGATACGGCAGCTGCCCAGGTAGCTCAGAACTGCTAAACCATAATAAGGTGAGACAGGCAGGAAGACTTGGGCTTGAACTTCTTGCTAATGGCTGGAACATGCTGGGAATTTACTTCATTCCTCTGTCTCAGTTTTTTCTTTTGAAAAATGGGATGAGAAATGTAGGATGGATATGAGAATTAAATGAGACAGTACATATGGAAATGCCTTATATACTATAAAACATCAACAATTTTAGTTATTGCTTTTACTGGAACAGTTTCTCAGATGCCCCTTCCCTTTGCCCTAGTTCCATCACAAAGTGACTAAAAGGCAATCCACAAACAACCTGAAGAAAATGATTGAGATAGAACAGCAGTAGATGACTAGCTCTGGAGGAGATTACCTGCATGTGTGATATTTTGTGTTTCCTCATTCAGGTTATGATATTTGAAAGCAGGGATGGAGGCCTGGAGCCTGTCCCTTCCTCCTGCTTTTGACATGGAAGATAACACAGGGTTGCTGTCCCTGGGACCTCAGTGTGAACAAGTGGAAAGAATACCATGAACTTGTTGCAAGATGACAGTGACTCATTTACTTCTGCCGTTCATGCTAGACACCAGCACTTCTAAAACCTTCAGAGGAAGATTTTATATAGGTGTGATCTTTCTGTTAGAAGAAAGTTGAAGAAAAGCTGTAGAGACTTACAAAAAATAAAGTTAAATGCATAGAAAATAATACCCATGTCAAAAATGAAAAGGAGTTGGATTATCATCCTAAAAGAGATAAACATAAAATCAGGCTCACCCTGTCTATCATGAGAAACCGCGCATTTGAAGCAACTGTTTTCTGCTCTCAATGAAACTCAAGGTAAACTATGTGTCCACAGGAGTCTTGGCGTGTGCTATTTCCTTAACAAGGAATGTACCTCCTCTGTTCACTGTCAAGTTCCCCCACACTTCCTCCAAGGCCAAGTCTGCTGTCACCTTCTTTTTGAACTACACACTCCTTGATTTATAGTGCTTTCTTTCTGGTTGTTCACACCCCTTCCTTCTGCCTTTCATGTAGTAAATAAATGCTCAGTAGGTGTTTGCTGAAGAAGCGGGCTGCTGGAGGGTAAGAAATGTCCCTCTGTCTGTCACAGTAGGTATGCAGAGGAGGAGAGACTGCTCCCAGAGGAGGAGGAAAGGAAAGTGCTATCCCTTGGGGAAAAGTAGGGGTAATATGTATGAAGTGGCTGAAGACTTCTTGACCAACAGCTACATGTTTCTATGCTGTCCCTGCAAGGATGAACCATAAATCCCCAGGAATATCTGAAGGGTCTTAAGTTTTCTTAGGTGGTGTGGTGAAAAGGTAAAAAATCACAATTTCATTTCATATAAATTTTAAAAATAATGAAATAAATGGGGAAGTTAGGAGGAATATGGTAAAGTGCTGAAACCAAACAAATAATCATTCTCTATTTTGGGGGCTAATAGAGTGTTTTCTTAAGATAAAAATATTACATAATATAATAGCCTATAACTTTTACTTTAATGGAATTCATATTTTATTGGAAAATTCACTTGCTACTATTTGAAATTAAATGTCTCAAGTTCTATCAGAACATTTTCATGTACTAATATATACTTTTATATTTGATTTTCTTTTCAGTCTTCTCTGATTTCCAGATTTTCATGGAAACTTCCCAGGTATATTCATTTGATGTTTTTTAATCCAACCAAACAAAATACTACAACTAAAAACAGAAGGAAATCTCTGCATGCTTTTCTTTTTTTTGAGACAGGGTCTCAGTCTGTTGCCCAAGGCTGGAGTGCAATGATGCGATCTCGGCTCACTGCAACCTCAGCCTCCTAGGCTCAAGTGATCCGCCTGCCTCCACCTCATGAGTAGCTGGGACCACAGACACAGGCCATCACGCCCAGTGAATTTTTGTGTGTGTGCGTGCATATTTGGTGGAGGCAGGATTTTGCCATGTTGCCCAGGCTGGCCTTGAACTCCTGAGCTCAAACAATCAGCCCACCTCAGCCTCCTAAAGTGCAGGGATTACATGCATGAGCCACTGCACCTGCCCTCTGCACACTTTTTATCTTTTTTAATTTTTCTTTTCGAAACTTTTCATTGTGTTTTTGTACCATATTTCATGATGAAAATGCAAGAGAATCTAATGAAGGGTTTGGGCTGGAGAAAAAAGGATGTCTCTGACTTTTCTAGATTGAACCTGAGGCACCTTCAATATTCTAGCTGTTATCCTTTCCTTGAGGAGCCCAGCATTATAGCATTTAACCCTATCCTCATCGGCCCCACTCTGCTTTCAGTTGTTTAGTTGGCCTCTTATCAGCTTCTCTGTATCTTACCATAGCCGCTGCTCGCTCTGGCAACCTTCATCTCTGGGATTTCATGTCTCTCGTGTCATTGCTATTTTGTGTCATTTTGTGCCATCCCTATTTCTCACCTTTTGACCTCCTTCCTGCTGTCCTGTAGCAGTGAGTCTTTAGCAACCATTTGTACATTATGGTCCTGACATAAGGCAGGCAACTGAAGAGAACTCGGCTAACTCTCTTTCCTGAGAATCTAGAATAGGTCCAAGACAGTTGGTCCCTCTTAGGGGCTAAACCTGTCACACATAAACTCTGAAGCAATAGAGTGGCCATGGTTTCCACCATGTGAACCCGAGGCCAGGGACAGCTGCTCTACAGAGTGGGCAGGATGAAAAGGAGCTGTCTGGGTGGTCTTCCAAAGCGTCCTTCCCTCAGTCCCACCTGCCTTTTTGCCACTGGCACCAGGGAGATGACCCTAGATTTCCCTTTTTGGACTTAGGTTTACTTGCCTATTTCTATCATTTATAACCAAAAGAGTCTTTATTAATAAATGCATATTCATAAAAAGGAAAGTTTAATTTTTGAGAGTGTTGCAAAATCTAAATAAAGCTAGCTAAACATCATAAATGTTAGAAAATAAAGAATAAATAGCATTGTGACTTAGTCCATTATATGAAATTACCTGGTGTCCTAGAAAAATCTAGGCTGAGGAAATTTATTTGCATAAAGTATTGAATGTTTGGGACAGAGCAGAAACTGAGACAGAAAAATGCATGAGAAAGCCAGTATCTCAGTGGCAGGCAATTTATTTCTTCCACCTGTCGCACAATTACTCCTACCTCTCCTAACTCCTGCTTCTCCTGTCAGTTAGTAGGTCCTTCTGATAACCAAATAGATAAAATTATGGAGAGTGTCTCTAGGGTAGGAGTGGAGGAGAAAGTCTGGGAGAAGGTGACAAAGAACTGGCTGCCAATTTCAGAAAAAAATTATTGCCTGTAATGATACAAGTGACACTAAGTGGCAGACTGATTGGAGCACACAGGTAAGTCACTGAATGTACTAAGAGAATTGGGAAATGTGTGAGCAAACAGGAGGATCTTGCTATTGCAATTATTACCTAACTGCTCCAAACTGACAAACCACAGGTCAGCCTTTTTAACTGACTGTGGACACAGTATTCAGGAAAAAGTCAGATTTAATTTTGTACATGTTCCTTGTTTGTTAATCGTGTTAAAAAAGCCTTGTTAATAAGCTAACACCAAATGAAGTAATTCTAAGGTTTTTGTAAATTGACCATTAGAATCCCTCCTCCTCTGTGTCTGTCATGCCAATGAAGCACATTGGATAGTTGTCGTATACAATAAGCTCATTGGGCAAGAACAAGTTACAGCATACGGTAGCACGGGTTCTTAGAAAATGATGACTAGCGGCCTGGCGCGGTAGCTCATGCCTGTAATCCCAGCAGTTTGGGAGGCCGAAGTGGGTGGATCACGAGGTCAAAAGTTCGAGACCAGCCTGGTTAAGATGGTGAAACCCCATCTCTACTAAAAATACAAAAATTAGCCTGATGTGGTGGTGGGTGCCTGTAATCCCAGCTACTCGGGAGGATGAGGCAGGAGAATCACTTGAACCCAGGAGGCAGAGGTTGCAATGAGCCGAGATCGTGTCACTGCACTCCAGCCTGGACAACAGAGCAAGACTCCATTTCAAAAAATAAAAAAGGGAATGACGACTAGCAATTATAACCCATTAATCTCAATTGCCTTATTAATGCTAACCAGAATGTTTAAAAAGGAAATATAAAATCAATAATTATATGTATATATTTACATTTTCATCCATAGTTCTGTTACAAAAATTAATTCTCCTGATGGAAATGTAAGCAAGAAAACTAACACTACCCTAAAATAAATAAAACATGTTCAAAGAGTTTTTCTTTTACTTTTTTAGAAATGGCTCTCTCTTTATGATTATGAAAAAAATTTCAAAGAATCAGGAAACCTAGAAGGGTATACAAAAGATAATTTAAATTACCTAAATTATACCACCATTATTTAATATTTCCGAGGTTATCTTTTCAGACCTTTTTACTTCAGTCTGTTCATTTGAGGACCAGAGGCATAGACACAACCTGGGAGCTTGTTAGAAATGACGAATCTCAGGCTGCTCTCAGACCTATTGAATCAGAGCATGCATTTTAATGAGATTCTACAGGTGATCTGATGTACACTAAAGTCAAGAACCACTACACTAGGTAGTCTTCCAGTCTTGCCAAAATGTTGAATTAGAGTTTTTAAGAACAGTTGTATTAAAATATAATTCACATACTACACAATTCATTCTTTTAAAGTGTACAAATTAGTGCTTTTTAGTATATTCAGAGAGTTGTATAGCCATTGCTACTATATAATTTTTGAACCTTCTCATCAGCCTCCTAAGAAATCCATCCCATTAATAGTCATTTCCCACTCCTCCTACCCTCAAACCCCTGGCAATCATTAATTTATACAAAATAGAAATCTATTTTGTATAAATTTTATACACACGGAATCATACCATATGTGGTCTTTTGTGTTTGAGCTTCTTTCACTAAGCACAATATTTTCAATATTCATTCATGTTGTAGCACATATCAGTATTTCATTCCTTTTTATTACTGAATAATATATTCTTTGTATGAATATATGACTTTTTTTTTTTTTTTCTGAGACAGAGTCTCACTCTGTTACCCAGGCTGGAGTGCAGTGGCATGGTCTCGGCTCACTACAATCTCTGCCTCCCAGGTTCAAGCGATTCTCTTGCCTCAGCCTTCTGAGTAGCTGGGATTACAGGTGCATGCCACCACACCCAACTAATTTTTGTATTTTTAGTAGAGATGGGGTTTCACCATGTTGGTCAGGCTGGTCTAGAACTCCTGATCTCGTGATCCTCCTGCCTCAGCCTCCCAAAGTGCTGAGATTACAGGCGTGAGCCACCATGCCCAGGCTGACATTTTGTTTATTAATTATTCATTGATGAACATCATTTTATTTTTTTTTACTTTTTGGTTATTATGGATCTTCATGCATATGTTTTTGTGTGACATATGTTTTCATTTCCCTTTAGTACATACCTAGGAGTGGAATTGCTAGGTCATATGGTAACTTTATGTTTCACTGTTGGATAAACTGCCAGACTATTTTCTAAACTTGCTTCATCATCTTACATTACCACCAGCAAGGTATGAGGTTTCCAATTTCTCTGAAACCTCAACATTATTTATTATTTTCTGACTTTTTGATTCCAGCCATCCTAGTGGGTAGGAAGTGGGATCTCATTGTTTTCATTTCCATTTCACTGATGACTAATGATGCTGAGCATCTTTCCATATGCTTATTGGCCATTTGTATATCTTTCTTGAAGAAATCTCTGTTCAGATCCTATGCTCATTTTAAAATTGGGTTGTCTTTATATTGTTGAGTTGTAAATGTCCTTTATATATTCTGCATAGTAGACCCTTAACAGAGTATGATATTTTCTGTCATTCTGTGGGTTGTCTTTTCCTTTTTCTTAATGTCCTCTTAATATCCTCTGATGTACAAAAAGTTTTAATTTTAACTTTGATGAAATCCAAGGTATTTATTTTGTTGTTGTTTGTGTTTTTGTTGTCATATTAAAGAAAGCATTACCCAAGATCAGGAAGATTTACTAAGATTTTTTTTTTCTGGCAGTTTTAAGGTTTTAATTCTAACATTTAGGTGTGTAATGGATGGTGAGCTGATTTTTATATATGGTATGAGGTAGGTGGTCCAACTTCATTGTTTTATGTATGACTATCCAGTCATTCCAGTACCATTTGTTGAAAAGACTATTTTTTCTTTCTCTATAGAATGGCCTTGACATCCCTGTTGAAAATCAATTAACTATAGATATATACATATATTTCTGGACTCTCAATCCTATTCCTTGATATATATGTCTATCCTTATGTCAGAACCACACTGTCTTAAATAATGTAGCTTTGTAGTAAGTTTTGAAATTGGGAAGCAGGAATTCTCCAACTGTTCTTTTTCAAAACTTTTTATTATTTTGAACCTCTTACACTTTTATAGAAATTTTAGAATATTTTCTTAATTTCCTTTTCATATTGTTCATTACTAGTGTACAGAAATACAATTCATAGTTGTATATTGATTTTGTATCCTGTAGCCTTGCTAAACTTATTTATTCACTCTAATAGTTTCGTATATGTGTGGATTTCTTAGGGTTTTCTATATGGAGAGACATGTCATCTGCAAATAGATAGTTTTACTTCTTCCTTTGCAATCTCAATGCCTTCTATTTCTTTTTCTTACAAAATTGCCTTGGCTAGAACCTCTGGTACAATATTGAAGAGTGGTAATTAAAGCAGACATTCTTGTTTCTGATCTTAAGAGGAAAGTATTGTCTTTCACTGTTAGGATAATGCTAGCTGTGGACTTTTCATAGATGTCTTTTATCAGGTTGAGGAAATTCCCCTTTATTTCTAGTTTGTTGAATGCTTTTTTTTTTCACCATAAAGGGGGTTATATTTTGTCAAATGCTATGCCTCTATCTATGAAAGTAATCGTGTGTTTTTTGTCCATTACTCTATTAATATATTACATTGACTTCCAGATGTCAAGCAAACTTATATCTGGTATAAGTACCACTTGTTCGTGGATTATAATTCACTTTACATGTGGCTGGATTCAGGTTGCTAGCATTTTGTTGAGGATTTTGTATCTATATTTTAAAGGATATTGGTCTTTAGTTTTCTTGCTATGTCTTCGTCTAATTTTGTATCAAGATAATACTAGTCTCAGAGTAAGTTGGGAAGTATTCGTTTTTCAGTATTTAGAGAAGTTGGAAAGATTTGTTTCACCTTCTTGTCTTTCAGCACTTTGGATATGCCATATCACTGCCTTCTGGACTTAACTGGTGAAAAGTCAGCTGTATATCTTACTGAGGATCCCTTTTACATGATAAGTTGTTTCTCTCTTGTCACTTTCAAGATTCTCTCTTAAAATAGAATTACCTTTGACTCAGCAATCCTATTATTGGGTATACACCCAAAAGAATATAAATCATTCTACCATAAAGACACATGCATATGTTCACTGTAGCACTATACACAATAACAAAGACATGGAATCAATCTAAGTGCCTATCAACAGTGGATTAGATAAAGAAAATGTGGTACATATATCCTAGGGAATACTAGGCAGCCATAAAAAGGAGTGAGACCATGTCCTTTGCAGTAACATGGATGGACCTAGAAGCCATTATGCTAAGAAAACTAACATAAGAACAGAAAACCAAATACCACATGTTCTCATTTATAAGTGGGAGCTAAACATTGAGTACATATGGACAAAAAGAAGGGAATAAAAGACACTGGGGCCTACTTGAGGGTGGAAGCGGGGAAGAGGAGGAGGACTGAAAAACTACCTATCAGGTACTATGGTTATTAGCTGGGTGATGAAATAATCTGTACACCAAACTCCCATCACACACAATTTACCTATATGACAAACCTGCACATGTACCCCTGAACCTAAAAGTTAAAAAAAATTCTCTTTGTCTTTCAATAGTTTGACTATAATGTATGTAGGTGTGGACTTCTGTGTTTATCCTACTTGGAGTTCATTGAGGTTCTTTTAATCAGGCTCTTGTTTGCCCCAGTTGTTATTGTAGTCTCAGGCAACTGTGGTATTAAACAATCACCAAAGACTGTCTTCAATAAACTCCCTAGGTGTGGTGTTTTTCCTACAGAATGAGCTCCAAGTCAGGTCAGATAATGACAATTTCCTGTGAATGGAGCTTTTCAGGGAACTGTGAAATATGTCAAATAATGACAATGCCCTGGGAATGGGACTTTTTGAAAAGTTCCAAACCTGTTATGCCCACTCCAGTTGCTGTTAGGCTGCTGTTTTTTGTTTGTTTGGTTTACAATTACCATCATTGTGAGTCAGCTAGTATTCAAGGCTACCATGGAACTAGGGGAGGAGGATGGGAATAGGACAAGGTAAAATGCCACAAAGCTCACTGTTCTTACTGATGTTTTTTGAATAAACGCTTCGTACATTTTTGTAAGCCTTTGGTTAATTTCCAGAGCTCTTAAAAAATTGATTTTGATGATTTTTTTTGCCAATGTTTTCATTGCTTTTATGGAAGCAGCAATTACTGGAGGCCCTTTCTCCACCATTCTGGAAGTGCTTTCTTTTTTCAGACCTTTAAAAATAAGTATTTAAAAACATACTTCTATATTAAAAGAAGAAAATTGACATTTGATACATTCATTTTCTATTTAGAAACATTTGTAGTCCACACATTATAATATAGATAAGAAAGTGCAGTTACCTTAGTTCATTCTAGCATTAAAGTAAAACTCATTCTATTTATTGAATGAATGAATAAATTGTCACATGAGTGAGTGAATGAATGATTGACTGCATGAGTGCATGCATAAATGATGAATACCCATGGTCTCAGGGAACTCAGGTGTCACCAAAAGAGACAGATTGGCTGCATACCAAGATGCCTTCTAGAGAGGCAATCATTATCTTGGTGATTTTACTCTGGTGCCAAGTCTGGCCTTCAGCTTTGCAGACTCAGCTTAAACACAAGTCTGTCAGCACATAAATAGGGCCACATCTTTGAGACAGCTTCTCATTAACCCAGGTCACAGAGATCAGAATGCCAAATATTAATTTACAATAAGAATTATAAATGCAATGAGGAGGATCATAATTGTATTGCCAAGACTAGTGCATTTTATCCCTGAAGATAATCTACATGGGAAGACAAATCTTTCTGAGAAGTTTACAGGATGGGCAGAGAAACAAGACAACAAGAATTGTTATAATATTCAAGTGTTTAATGGTATTGGGCTACCAAGTCCTGATAAACTATTCAGATCCTAACTTTTGCTTTGTTCCTCTTGATTTAGGACACTAGATATAATGAAACGCTGGGATTGCAAGCGTGAGCCACCACACCAGGTTCTCAAATGGGTCATTCCAGGTGGGAGAGTAAAGATTAAGGCACATCAAAAACCAGAGGCCAATTTCTTTGGATTGGGGAATCCATAGGATTCCTTACTGTAAAATATAACTAAGATTTAATTTCCTGATTGCTCCTTACCTTTCTGATGCCAAAAACTTCCTTCTTCTGGGCAAGATTTGGATGGTTCTTGCCTAGGTCCTCCTTGCTGATTCCTCTATTTATATGTGACATTTCTGGACAGCCCCTCTTTTGATATATTCTTTTTTTTTTTTTTTTTTTTTGAGATGGAGTTTCACTTTTGTTGCCTAGGCTGGAGTGCAATGGCATGACCTTGGCTCACTGCAACCTTCATCTACCGCGTTCAAGCGATTTTCCTGCCTCAGCCTCCCAAGTAGCTGGGATTACAGGCATGCGCCACCACGCCTGGCTAATTTTGTATTTTTAATAGAGACGGGGTTTCTCCACGTTGGTCAGGCTGGTCTTGAACTCCTGACCTCAGGTGATCCGCCCACCTCAGCCTCCCAAAGTGCTGGGATTACAGGCGTGAGCTACCATGTCCAGCTGATACATTCATTCTTTAGTCATACTTTTGTTTCATACAAGCCCCTCATAGCAACCTTACAGATAGCTGCTCTGACCCAAGTTCTTGGTGGCATCTTGGTTTTGCTGCCACTTCTTGCCTCTATCACCCAGGTTTCTTTTTTATATCTGCATCCAAAAGGTTCTACGGCATTTCATGTCAACAAAACTGTCTAAAAAGGTACTAATTCTTCTCTTTTCCCTTACTGTCTGTCTAGTCTTTTATCTTTCTTTAATTCTTAAACCTTTTATTTAATCTCTCAATTTTTGGAATCAATAACATTTTCTAACATGCTTACTCTCTAGCTCTTCCACTTCTCCCACACTCAGCACCCCCAGTAGCTGGTGTTATTTAATATCACCGTTTGTCACCGTTATTGTCCCCTGTTTAACTTATTCTCTCCACCCATCCTGTACCAATTATTCAAAATTTCCCTCATTTCTACTTCTTCCATTGTACAGGTTGCAGTTGAAAAAGGTAAAAAACCAGGCAGCTAATAGTCAGGTACACTAAACTTTCAGGATTCACAAGATGTTCTCTTGAGAGCTGAGGGAAGGCCACTGCTAGAGGTCAGACAACTGATTACATTCTTTAAAATAATTCCACAAGGCATATAAGAAGCGAGCTCCATTAACATTCAAGATTCAAAATTAACCTTTAATGAGAATTCATAAGACCTTCTTCATTCCCCCTAACAACAAGGCAAAGGAAGAAAAAAGCACCATTTCTTATTAATTTGCAGCTTTTACAAAAAGGATAAGCAATTCCTACAATCTTACCTTTAAATTTTAAATACTGTTAAAAAAAGAGTAGCAAACTTACAACAAGGTCCTTACTGAGAGCAGCATTTTTCCCTCTAGAAATCAAATGAATTAAAAATGTTGCTCCCTAGGAGAAAAGACCAGCTCCTTTATAGCATCACCTTGAAAGAGAAGCCAGGTGTTGTGTATTCAATCTGTAAATGCTAATGAAATGCTAATATCTCAGGGCAAAACTTGTTAAACTGAAGATCTTGAAATGCTGGCCTGTTTGAATATCTGGTTAAAGGAAGTACGCTGGTAGGAGCCAATTACTGTGTGGCTTGTTAAAAATCAAGTTTAATGATTAGCAAGGCCAGCCTATGTTTAAGCAGAGTAGAAAGTCGCTAATTTGTGAGAGGCACTGACAGTCCTTGTGGCCCAAGACCCTACCTATAATTTGTACTTACAGTACCTGAAACCTCCACATCAGAGTCACTGTGCTAAGAAGATGTCTCCTTAAGAACTAATACTAAAATATGCATAATTCACAGGAGGAAAGATGGGGGAAGCTAAAGGCACAGGAATTAAATGACTAATGATTCTGACAAAAATCTCATGAGGTGTCACTGTTACTATCAGATGACAAGGCTGTGACGGCATGGTGGCCAGGAACATGAACTGTAGAAATAGACTACCTGGACCTGAGCCTGGCTCTGCTATGTATTAGCGCCTCATGGTGCCTCAGTTTCTTCATCTGCAAAAGGGGGCAAATAATGTACTTAACTCTCAGGACTACTATGAACAGTAATTTAAAGGCCTTTAAGAGTAACTGGCATGTAACAAGTATGCAATAGGCATTTTGATTATTTTGCAGATGAGAAAACTGAGCCATAAAGAGGTGAAGTTAACCTGCTGACTAATCATACAGCAGGTGAGTGCCAGAGCCCTGAATGGTAATCAAGAAAATTTGGCTTTAAAGCCCAGCCATGTACTTTGCACACCATCTTAGCACAATAAGATCATTAATAAAGCTGACTGGTTTTTAATTTCTTTATGGCAATGGAACATAGGGTATGTAAACTCTCATCATACAGAGAATGACAGTCTGTAAAATCTAGGTCAGTGGTACTCAAACTTGGCTGCACAAATTCAAAACCCTGCTCAGGCCACATTCTAGAACAATTAAATCCAGCATCCTTGGATATGGAACCCAGGCATCAATGGCTTGCAAGTCTCCCCAGGTGAGTCCAATGTGTAGCCAAGCTTGAGGGCCACCAGACCAGTGGTTTTCAAACTTGAGCATGTATCAAAAGCATCTGGAGAACTTGTTCAACAGAAATTGCTGGACCACATCCCCAGAGTTTCTGATTCAGCAGGCACGGATGGAGCCCAAGAATTTGCAGTTCAAACAAAATTTCCTGGTGATGCAGATACTGCTGGTCCAGAGAGCACACTTTGAAAACCACTACCTTAGACATTCAAAAATTCCCTCTGCATCCATGTACCTGGATTGGTCTGAGAAGCCACAATATAGTAAGAGAGTGATTATATGAGGAGGTAAGGGATATCCAGGGATCTCAAAATGGAGTGTTAAGAGCACAGAGAGAGAAGGGAAGCTAAATATACTCCTGTACATCTCACCATTTTTCCTAAGGTTAATTCAAATGATGAATGAGGGGTTTGCATTTGTATGCTAATATTTGGCAGTTTTAAATCAAATTGGTGTCTCTCACCATTCCAATACTTCTGTTTCAGTGGAAGCAGCAATATTTCACTCAAAAGCAAGCTATCAATGAAAGAAACGGGATTTTTTAAAAGTCAAAATCAACTTACCACTATTTATTTACAAAAGTGTTTTTGGTAAAATGTAAATGGATGATTAGAGATTCATCAGGTAAATAATAATAACAGAAGTCACAATCCTAAGTTGCCATTAGATTTTTAAGTTCTATGAAAGCAGGAGCCACCTCTGTTTTACCCACAACTTTATATCTAGAACTAGTGTGGTGCCTGATACATAGCAAACATTTAATAACTGTGTGCAGGAGGGAGGGAGGGAGGGAGGAAGGAGGGAAGGAAGGAAGGAATCTGAACAGAATGTAAGGCAAAACAATAAATGGGGCAAAAGGCATTATTTATATTAATAAAGGATATCATGTACAATAAAGAGATAATAGTTTTGGATCTTTATGTATTGAATAGCATAACATGGAAATATGGAGAAGAAAAACTTTTCAGAACATAAGGCAAAAATACTAGAAGCTCAATAGTAGTAGAAGACGTCTTGAGTCACCCTGTTTAACGTCTGCTCAAATACACAACATTCTGTTGAATTACTGTTACTCAACTTGATCTGTACATCTTGGTTAGTACACAGAAGAATAGCACCCACTTTAATTTGTAGTTCTCAGTGAATACATTCCAAAGCTAAATGTCACAAGTGAAGCATGGGTTTTCATCTTGTCATCATGCTCTATGTTTTCTATTTTGTCTAGTATCTTGATCTTTCCTTTGCAGTTTATCTTTTGTGACATGGATTATATTTTATTTTTTGATATTTTAAAAAACAGTTTTACCAATTTATATGTCTTAAAATTCACCAATTGTACATCCCCATTTACAGTCTCTATGCATTTAATTTAAAATTCAACAATTTTCAATTAAATCTACACAACTGATTTCAATGTTCACAGTGATTTCCTTTTATACCAAAAATTCTACTTTCTTGCTTTTTGTTGTTGTTGTTGTTTTTATTAATGTCTTTCTTGGCTAAAGAATTCCTGTGAGTAAATTTTCAGTACTGTATATAAATGACATATTTTTAAGTCCTTCCAAATTTGAGAATGTCTTTCTGATTTCGTATTTATGCGTTAGAATTCATTAGTCACAAATATTTCTTCTAAAATGCTGTTGATTCATAGGCTTATCTAATGGAGTTAAATCTAACTTGACTCTTTCTTCTTTTGTAGGAAACTTTTTTCTCCTTACTTAATGGTTTCCTGAATTTTTTTTACTCTTGAAACTCAAAAATATCACAGATATGTTTACATTACAGATATTTTCATTAATTTTTATTCAAACGTGGTGAACTCTTTCAATCTGCAGATGCAGATTTTTCTTGAGCCCTGGAGGTTTTTTCGTTTTGTTTTATTTTCTATTCATATCTATGAATACTGCTTAGTTCTATTTGTTCTTGAATCTTCTGCAGAAATACCAATTACCATGTGCTGGATTATTGTTTCCTATTTACCACATCTAATATCTCTTAACTTCATCACTCAATATATTTAATACATATCTCTACAAGCACATTATTTTAAAGAAAGAAGTTATTATTTACAAAGTATTCACTATGTGCTGGGCATATGGATTATCTCAATGAATCTTCATAAGATAACTCTATGAGATGAGTTATGTTATAGCCCCATTTTGCAGTAGAGAAACTTAGGGATTATAAAAGATACAATTACTTGTTCAAGGTCGCATAGCAGTAAGCAATGGGGTCATAATAGAAAGACAAACAATTTGATTTTAGTTAACCAGCTAACTAATGAGAATATGATATTTATCATACTGAAACAGATAAGACTTTATAATATAAACAAGTATATTTTCCCCATTAAATCTATGCCCTGGGCAGAATTCAATGTTCTGCTCTAGTCAGATAGTTTTTATATAGCAGTCCAGTAAATACTCAAATACGGTATTTCCAACCATGATAAGCACAAGTTTGTGCAACACTTGGCATAGTGCTGTGACTGAGGGTCCCAGGCTGTGGCTCCAGCCACATCCATCGCTTCCTCTGCAGAGCAGAGCTGTGGCTGTGCTGAAAAGCCCTTTCCCTCCATCTCTCTTTACCCTAAAGGTGAAATCGTATCTCCACATTTCCATGAAACTTCCTGTTGGTTTTCTCTTTTCTTAGATCTTGCCCTAGAAGCATTGACTGGTGTACCTACCAAAAAGTCCATCAGCCAATGTGTCTATTGTACCACCCTCCTCCTCAGACGTCCTGCTCCTTACTGCTAGCTTGGAACGATTTAAATAATTGACTTGTCCAAGATTTGTTAAGACACACTTTATTATTTCAGACACTACTTCTCTCACTGCATCATTATCCTTAAGAAACCCCATTACTAGCTTCTTGGAGTAAGGGGCAGACTCCATGTTCATGTTCAAGAAAATATAAAAAATGAAGAGGCAGACTTACAAACTTACAAGGGAAGCTCCCAATGTTGGCAGTCAGTTTTCTCTGGTTCAGGCCACTCTGTGCCGAGGAAGGCCCAGGAAGTGCAGACTGTTCCCCTAAATTACCTCTAATTCCCTGGGAGACCAATTTGGAGATTTGACTCTGTCCTGGAATGGTACCAGGGATCTGCCAATCAATCTAGACTTCCAAGCTTGCCCTAGAAGTGGACCTGGTTAGGCTGCAGTTGGCAGGAAACAGCGAAGTCTGTATCTTCGGGCCATCTGGCAATATTTCTTTCAAAACTTCTGTGCTAAGTTTATAAAATGAAAGTCAGCACTCTCACCTTATATGACGGGTTCCTGATTTCAGAATTTGGGAGCAATGCCTTGGATGATGTGTTGGGAGAATTAGGAATAAATTGAATCCAAGGAATAAAAGAAAAAAAAATGATAAGCTGAACTCTTTGAAAGACTCCATTTAAAAAATGAAAAGGCAAATCACAGACTAGGGGAAAATATTCCAGATCTAAATATATATCAATGGACTAGTATCAAGGATATATGAAGAACTCTTATGCATAACTCTTACAAAAGACTTAAAAAGTCACTTCACTGAAGAAGACATACTAGTGGCCAGCAAGCACATTAAAAAGATGCTTAATATCATCACTAGTCATAAGAGAAATGCAAATTAACATAAGATACTACAGTACACACATGAAATGTCTACAATCAAAGGAAAAACAATACCAAATGTGAACAAAGAAGCACAGAAAGTGGAACTCTCATACATTGCTACAGTATGACCATTTGGAAAACAGGTAAAACATGCACTTAGCATATGTCCAGGAAATTCTAGTCCTAAGTTTTTACCCAAGAAAAGTAAAAACATGTGTCAACACAAAGACCTGTACATAAATGCTCGCAGTAGCTTTGTGTGTAATCGCTCAAACCTGGAAACAACATAAATGCCATCAACAGGTGAATAAATATAGTACATCCACACAATGGAATACTATTTAGCAATGAAGAGAAATGAACTACTAATAAGAACAATAGCTTTGATAAATCTGAAAAGCATGCTTTGAAAAAAAAGCTTAACACTACATACTTCATAGTTTATTTCTCTGAAATTTTAGAAAAAGCAAACTCATCTCTAATGACAGAAGTCACCTGAGGTCAGGGGCGAGGGGATGACTGCAAAAAGGCAGGAGGGAAGTGTTAGGAGTGCTAGAAATATTGTTTCCTGTATCAAAGTATCTTAGGTACCCCATAAGTACATACACCTACTATGTACCCACAAAAATTAAAAATATAAAAATGAAATAAAATTCTATAAACTATACATTTGAACTGGATGCATTTTCTTGTATATAAATTATACCTCAAGAGAGCTGGTTTTTTTTTTTTTTTTTTTTTTTTTTTTTTTTAAGAATAGGCTGAAAGAAAGTTTCATCTGGAAGAGTTCAAAATTCTAGTGCAGTGCTGCATCCATTTTATTTTCACAAGGTAGAATTTTTACAAGAATTGAAGAAGCCACAGGCAAGCAAATTTTAGATTTCTAACTTAAAGACAAATAAAAACTTAGTTATTACTATTGAGAATACATGGGGAAATTTAGGATGCATTATTCGTTTTTTAAAATATGCAGGTTTGTCCTTCCCAGGGGTTATGTAATGCTGAGCAGATACTGTGATGATTTGAGGTGGGGGTAGGAGTGAAAAGTGAAGCAGTCACTGTTTTGCCAACTGTCACAGAAAGTGGTGAGAGCCAACTTACATTAATTGAGCCAGCTCCTCACAGGTGCAAGCAAATTCTTCAACAAAGCCAATACTGTCCTCTGCTCTAGACAGTTTTAAGTACTCCAAGAAAAGACTCTGTCATTTCCTTAAAACTTGATTCCAAAGAATAAAAAGATATTATAATGGAGAGATGCTTTTCCAAGCATTCACTTTGAAACGCTCCTTTGCTTAAACTCTTCCTTTTCCTCCTATGTGTGCTTTTGTGATACACTGAAACCTGATTTCCCTTCTTTTCCTGTAAAGAATAGTGCTGTATCTCTCTTGAAGTAACAAATAAGCAGGGAAATAAAAAGACATTTTAACAGTTAAATTTGTTTTGCAAGAGGTATTCAGTGTTTTATAGCACCCTGATGCATTCCTCTCTCAGTCACCTTTCCTAGGGATGGTTTAAACCAGGCACCTGTGAGGATGGCAAATGAATCAGCAAATTCTATCCTTCCATCCTGTGATGAAATAAGGCATGGAACTTTACAAGATGTCAAAATGCATCCAGTCCCCTGCCACCCACAAGAACAGAGATATTTTTGACCTTCTTGCAGACCTAATGGAGTTAGTTGGGAACTGGACACTGTCCAAATATTTGGGAAAATGTAGCCAATTTGCGATGTTACCTTTTTGTCCTTACTTAGCAAAATTTCCAACAAGAAAACTGAGCTTCATTGTACATCATACATAAAAATATTAAAGTCATAACCCAAGGAGACTACATAGCAGCAACAATGCTAATTTGCTTTGCAAGACTCCTAGAACTTTCCAGGAAAAAAAGCTATATACTGTGAATTTGGGAGGTATAAATATTATCAGTAAAATGACTGTAATAACTTGATTCACCAATATATTCTGGCAAGGGCAAGGAGGAGTGTGGCCAAGGCTTCCCTCCCAGCCCAGAGTAATAGAGCCTGGCCTGCAGACACTTCACAACTGTATTAGCTTCTTGAGGTCCACCCAAGGAGTATATTTTAATAAAAGCTTTCAAAGAGTGAAAATTCCTTCTCAAGATGCAGCTTTTCACAACTCCCTGCCAGTTCAGACCCATCTTATCATCATGAACACCTACATTCCATAAAAAGTAGCAAGGACATTATCAGGAGAATGGAAAGGAGAAAATTACCATTGTTACCCTTACCCTTACTGGGGACAGGAATCTCCTCAGAGATTTTATCTAGCATCTCCTTTCTTGTGTTCTCTTGGCATTTTATGACACACTGAAAAATCCCATATAAAACTTCTCTACCCTTTATTTATTGAAATTATCATTACCCGAAAATACTTAATTTTTACTTGTACTTAATCTTTCACACCAAAATGTAAACTTAGTGAGGACAGGACCTTGTCTTTGTTGACCACTATACTCCCCAGCATCTAGGACAGAACCTGGCACATAAAAGTGCCCACAAACTGTGGTAAATGATTTGGTAAATTAATGAATGGATGATTTTGTGCTAACCTGGCATCTTGCCACCAATAGTATTGTTCATGTTCTTCCCCATATCCAATATCAGTTGATTTTTTAAAGGCATGAATCCTACATATTAACCAGTAGTTCCCAAATTTTAACCTGCATAAGGATAACCTAATGTGCAGCAAAGATACAAATCCTAGCCCAAACTCTATAGATCAGATTTAGTAATCTAAGGGGAGAACCCAGGCATCTGGATTTTTAGGAAATATTCCAGATGATGCTGAAGCACATTAGGAAACAGTGAGCTGGGGAAAAGCCTATGGCAAAACCGTTTCATATAGAACACTAATAGGTAAGAAAGACATGATGCTAGAGAACCGTAATAATGACTTCTTTGGAAAATAGAGAGAAATACCCCAGGCAGATTCTCCTTCAGAAACCCATTAGTTAGGTAAAGAATCCAGGATAGTGTTTATGAGGTTTCCTTTGCACCTATTGTTTCTACCAAATTCATTAATTTTTTTCTAGGGTCGAATTGTGCAAATCTAAATGTTATCAACATTTCATTATTTTTAAAATTCTTAGCCAATAAGAAATGTAACCATGTGTAATTTTGAGCCTTGTTAGCTTTATACTATTTTGATTACTTTTCATCAAGTCCAATTTTTCCCAGGTGCAATTTTTCCCATTAAGTCCAATTCTTTTCAGAACCTCTAATATGTTAAAGTGCTTACAGCTTTCAATTTTGCCAAACAAATTTTACGTTACAACTAGTTTGCCAAACACACCAAATTTTACCATGTTAAATGTTTATTGTTTTCGTTTTTCTTTATGTTATTATTTCTTTTCTGTTGTTATTTTTCATTTTTTAGATAGAATCCCATTCTGTCACCCAGGTGAGAGTGCAGTGGTGCGATCTCAGCTCACTGCAATGTCCACTTCCCAGGTTCAAGTGATTCTCCTGCCTCACCCCCCGAGTAGCTGGGACTGCAGGCACACACCACCACACCCGGCTAATTTTTGTATTTTTAGTAGAGACAGGGTTTCACCATGTTGGCCAGGCTGGTCTCGAATTCCTGACCTCAAGTGATCCATCCGCCTTGGCCTCCCAAAGTGTTGGGATTATAGGAGTGAGCCACCGCACCTGGCCTATATTATTATTTCTACATATAAAATTCATTAAAAATTGAAATGAAAATATACTAACATTTGATATTTATTGCTTGAAGCAAATAGTGTTGCTAAGGCAAAGAAACATGATCTAAATGACAGAGGAAGTCAGACCATTCTGCTGCCAATTCTACTACTTCATTAAACATTCAGAAATAATAATTCCATGCTTCCAATGTGCCTTGCACTGTGCTAGGACCTAAGGACACAACAACACATAAAGCCTGCCCTAAAAAGCTACAGTTTGGTGGAGGAACTCACACTTGTAGTAGGTTCCAGAATCATTCACGTAACACTGATCCCTTTGATGCCAACCACAGAGAGTTTGGTACCAAAACTATCCCATTAGATCAAGGCAGAGCTCCATGTGTTTCTAACAACCCAGGCAACCCCCACATAGTACTTATGGTCCATTTTTCATGTGTCTCCCACCCATGCTCTATTTCTAGCCTACAAGGAAACTTGAATATACATATATAGAGGCCGAGCATGGTGGCTCACACCTGTAATCCCAGCACTTTGGGAGGCCAAGGAGGGCAGATCATGAGGTCAAGAGATTGAGACCACTCTGGCCAACATGGTGAAACCCTGTCTTTACTAAAAATATAAAAAGTAGCTGGGGGTGGTGGCACGTGCCTGTAGTTCCAGCTACTCAGGAGGCTGAGGCAGGAGAATCACTTGAACCCAGGAGGTGGAGGATGCAGTGAGCCAAGATCGTGCCATTGCACTCCAGCCTGGTGACAGAGCAAGACTGTCTAAAAAAAAATATATATATATATACACACACACACACACACACACAGATAATAGAATTACTCTCTAAATCAAGAAATATTGAAAACATGTTTATTCCCAGCTTCGTAGTGAGGACTAAGCTCTGATTTTTTTTATCTTGCTCAAATTCCTATCTAAGGGGTCTGAGGAGTCATGCCCTACAAACTATAAATCCTCATCAGATGGGTTTTATTTAACCCTATATATTGTGACTTACTTTCCAATCTGACTCTGGCATAACATTATGAGACAGGGAAGAAAATCAAAATATTTTACCCCAAAACATGTTTTTTGTTTGTTTGTTTTTGTTTTTGCCATATCTTGAAAAGATCCTGCAAAGCAGTCCTCTGTGGGGGAAAATCTGCATCTGCAAAGAATCTCTCTTAACATAGCTAGGTCTTCTTCCAGGCCCTCCCAATTCTAAAGAGATTGATTAAAAGTCTAGCATCTTTTGAAGATCTGAATAGGAAACATCTGTCATCTATTGTCTAAGGGCAGCCACTATAGAACTGCCCACTCTCCCACCTCCCACCCGCCTTTGAGTTTTTCCCGCCTTTCTGAACCAAACCAATGTATTTCTTAAATGTATTTGACTGATGTCTTATGATCCCAAAAATGTATAAAACCAAAGCTGTAACCTGACCACCTTGGGCACATGGTCTCAGGACCTCTTGAGGGCTGTGTCATGGGCCACTCATATTTGGCTCAGAATAAATCTCTTAAAATATTTTACAGAGTTTGAGTCTTTTAGTCGACCGGAGTTGAAGGGATGACAGGTTATCGCACAGTGACCATCAATAAGTAGAAAGCAAAAATAACTTTAAAAATATTTAAAACATACATAATACTTTGAACCAAGTGTTTCCTAAGTTCATCCAACTAAACATTCATTTATTTCACAATTTTTCTTGAAATGTGGCTGCTACTGGCATATAAGAAAGAGTATTATTTTCTTTTATTTCTTTTCCAATTAAAATTCAGGCACCTCATTGTCTTGAAAAATTGGCTTAAAGCAGAATATACTAAGTGAGGAGACCACCCCTCGTATCGTCTTATGCCCAATTTCTGCCTCCAAAAAAGAAGTAAAAACTAAAAGGCAGAAATGAAATCCACAGGCAGACAGCCCGGCGCCACACCCTGGGCTCGGTAGTTAAAGATCCACCCCTGACCTAATTGGTTATGTCATCTATAGATTACAGACATTGGATAGAAATGCACTGTGAAAATCCCTATCTTGTTTTGTTCCGATCTGATTACTGGTGCATGCAGCCCCCAGTCATGTACCCCCTGCTTGCTCAATCAATCACAACCCTCTCACATGCAACCCCTTAGAGTTGTGAGCCCTTAAAAGGAACAGGAATTGCTCACTCAGGGAGCTCAGCTCTTGAGACAGGAGTCTTGCCGATGCCCCCGGCGAATAAACCCCTTCCTTCTTTAACTCGGTGTCTGAGGAGTTTTGTCTGCGGCTAGTCCTGCTACATTTCTTGGTTCCCTGACCAGAAAGCGAGGTGAATGGTGGATGGTCGAGGCAGCTCCTTAGGCGGCTTAAGCCTGCCCTGTGGAACATCCCTGCGGGGGACTCCGACCAGCCCGAGCTATGTGGATCCTGAGAGCGCTCCCGGGTAGGCATTTACCCTGATGGGACTACTCGCCAGAGCAGCACGTGGCAGGCCCCCGTGGAGGATCAAGGCAGTGGCTGAACACCAGGAAGGAACCGGCACTTGGAGTCTGGACACGTACGACTAGTCTTCCAAACTTGCCCACTCTGTTTGAGTGGAAGCGTGGCCTGATCACCCAGGGCATGCCTTTATTGGCACTTTGGTTTTGGTTTTGACTCGGTTTGAATTGCTTGACAGGATTGGTCTTGGGAACTTGCCTACTCCATTTGAGTGGAAGCGTGATCTGATCACCCACGGTGGGCCTGTACTGGCACTTTGGTTTTTGTTTTTGACTTGACTTGGCTTGCTTGATACTTTGGTTTTGGTTTTGACCTGGCTTGGATTTCTGGATACTCTGATTTTGGTTTTGATTTTGGTTTGGTGCAAACTGCAAAACTGTGTATGTGCCCTTTTTACCCGTTCTTTGTTTTGTGGTGTGCGTGTGGTGTGAGCTTGGTGTTTTGTCTCGAAGAAGCACAGGTCAGGCACAAATAAGCCCACTACTAGGAACTATGTTGAAAAATTTCAAAAAAAAACTTCAAAGGAGACTATGGAGTACTATGACACTAGGCAAACTTAAAACTTCATGTAAGAAGACTGGCCAGCATTAGAGGTAGGTTGGCCATTAGAAGGAAGCCTGGGCTGGGCGTGGTGGCCCATGCCTGTAATCCCAGCACTTTGGGAGGCCAAGGCAGGCAGATCATGAGGTCAGGAGATTGAGACCATCCCAGCTAACACAGTGAAACCCTGTCTCTACTAAAAATTCAAAAAAATTAGCTGGGCGCAATGGCGGGCACCTGTGGTCCCAGCTACTTGGGAGGCTGAGGCAGGAGAATGGCGTGAACCCGGGAGGCGGAGCTTGCAGTGAGCCGAGATCAAGCCACTGCACTCCAGTCTGGGTGACAGAGCGAGACTCTGTCTCAAAAAAAACAAAACAAAACAAAACAAAACCTAAAAGTCTTTTAGCACATGTACCACCCCTAGAATTTCTGGTAAACCAGCACCAGACTGAACATCATGTTCTCATCAAAAGGTGGAAAGAAGAAAAACTCGAGCCAGCCTGGGAAGGACCCTACCTTGTGCTGCTAACCACCAAGACTGCTGTTCGTACAGCAAAAAAGGATGTATATCACACCCGAGTCAAGAAAGCGCCACCCCCTCCAGAGTCGTGGGCCATAGTCCCAGGGGAAAACCCTACCAAACTAAAGCTAAGAAAAATTTAACTCTTTTCATCTATTCTATTACTCTTTCTTCTTTCCTGGTTCTATTGCTGACCATCTAGTTATTAACATAACCAAGTCAATTTTGCCTCAAACTATTGCATTGCCTTGTTATACCGTGTGAGGACTTGCCAAGTCAAAGATAGCTTTCTACTTCAGAAAAGTACTTCTGTCCCTCCTGCTGTCCTCAGACTGGGCATTAGTAAACTAGGACTATTTAATCCAGGGAGATTTCAATAAAGACCCCAGTGCCAACCAGGAGTCTTGCCCCCTGATGTAGTTGCCATAGTTGGTCCAATGTTCTGTGGACCACTAAAGAGCAAGGATGGACTGCCCCAACTGGTTTTTGTAATTTCCTAAAACCATACATTCATTTTACTAGAGGATCATAGAAGTTAAAGACTTCAAACAAACTTTAGCAATTAAGACAGGATACCAAGATGCAGATGCCTAGTTAAAATGGATCAACTACTCCATCTGCAAGTTGAACAAAAGCAATTGTTATGCTTGTGCACATGGCAGGCCAGAGGCCCAGATTGTCCCCTTTCCACTAAGTTGGTCCTCCAGTGGACCAGGTATGGGCTGCATGGTAGCTCTTTTCCAGGATTCTACAACCTGGAGTAATAAGTCATGCCAAGCTCTCTCTGCTATATTCCAAAGTCTGGCACCCTGCAGGTCAGCCCCCAAGGGCCATCCAGCTTCCGTCTCCCAACACTAAGTTCACTTCGTGTCTCTCACTACAGGGAGGAAACTTAGAATTCCTTGGAGATCTGAAGGGATGCAGTGAGCTTAAGAATTTTCAAGAGTTTATCGATCAGTCAGCCCTATTCATCCCTGAGCGGATGTGTGGTGGTATTGTGGTGGACCTTTACTAGGCACTCTGCCGAATAACTGGAGTGGCACTTGTACTTTAGTCCAATTGGCTATCCCTTTCACCCTGGCATTTCATCAACCAAAAGGAAAAAAATAATACGACATTGTAAAGTAAGAGAAGCCCCTTATGGGTCTTTCGACTCTCATGTCTATTTAGACACAATTGGAGTCCCACGAGTAATACTAGATCAATTTAAAGCTTGAAATCAAATAGCCACAAGATTTAAGTCAATATTTTGGTAGGTGACAGTTAATAAAAATGTAGATTAGATAAACTACATTTATTACGACCAACAGCAATGATGTTTTCATGAGTTAAAAGAAAAACTCATGTTGGCCCCAGCCCTGAGGCTACCTGACCTGACAAAACTCTTTACATTCTATGTGTCAGAAAAAGCAGATAAACTAACCCTTAGGCAAAACCTGAATATAAAGGCCCCCATGCTGTGGTAACTTTAATAAATACCAAAGGACGTCATTGGTTAACAAATGCTAGATTAACCAAGTACCAAAGCTTGCTCTGTGAAAATCCCCACATAACCATTGACATTTGCAACACCCTAAACCCCACCACCTTGCTCCCGGTATCAGAGAGCCCAGTTGAACATAACTGTGTAGAGGTGTTGGACTCAGTTTATTCTAGCAGGCCCGACCTCCGAGACCTCCTTAAACATCAGTAGACTGTGAGCCGTACGTGGATGGGAGCAGCTTCGCCAACCCCTGCAAAGTGACTCTGAAGAAGACGACAAGCCCTACCCCAGTCACACCCGGAAACCGACTGGTCCATGCACAGCCGAAGCATGAGGAAACTCATCGCAGAACTCATTTCCTTAAAATCTGGACTTGCACAGTAAGGATTTCAACTGACCTTCCTCAGACTGAAGGCTGTTCCCAGTGTATACATCAAGTCACTGAGGTAGGACAAAAGGTTGCTATGATCCTATTACTTTATGGTTATTATAAGTGTACTGGAACTCTAAAAAGAACTTGTTTGTATAATGTTATTCTAAGGTATGTAGCCCAGGAAATGACCAACCTGATGTGTGTTATGACCCATCTGAGCCTCCCATGACCACAGTTTTTAAAATAAGATTAAGAACTGAAGACTGGTAGCGGCTCATAAACAATACAAGTAAAGTGTTAGCCAAAACAGAAGAAAAAGGGGTGCCCAAACAAGTCACCTTAAAATTTGATGCCTGTGCTGTCATTAACAGTAATAAGTTAGGAAGCGGATGTGGCTCTTTTAGTTGGGAAAAAGGCTATATGACCGAAAATAAGTACATTTGTCATGAATTAGCACTGTGTAGAAATGAATGTGGATACTGGTCTTGTGTCACTTGAATACATAACGAAAAGGATCCAGTCCACCTTCAGAAAGAAAAAAATGGCCCTTCCTGTACTGAGACTATGTAACCCCTTAGAGCTAGTAATAACCAATCCCCTTGATCCTCACTGGAAAAAAGGGGAGCCTGTGACCTTAGGAATCAATGGGGCCAGACTGGATCCTCGAGTAAATATCTTGGTTCGAGGAGAAGTTTACAAACGCTCTCCTGAGCCAGTGTTTCAAACTTTCTATGATGAACTAAATGTACCAGTACCAGAAATTCCAGGAAAAACAAGAAATTTGTTTTTGCAATTAGCCAAGCATGGAGCCCAGTCTCTCAATGTCACTTCATGTTATGTATGTGGAGGAACTGTAATGGGAGATCAATGGCCATGGGAAGCCCAAGAATTAGTACCTACAGACCCAGTTCCTGATGAATTTTCGGCTCAAAAGAATCACCCTGATAATTTCTGGGTCCTAAAAGCCTCAATTATTGGACAATATTGCATAGTTAGAGAAGGAAAATAATTCACTCACCCCGCAGGACGACTTAGTTGTCTGGGACAGAAACTGTATAATGGTACCACAAAAACAGTCACTTGGTGGAGTTCAAATCAAACAGAGAGGAATCCATTTAGCAAATTCCCAAAGTTGCAAACCATGTGGACCCACTTGGGAGTCCCACCGGGACCGGACAGCCCCCACTGGATTATACTGGATATGTGGGCATAGAGCTTATGCCACATTACCTGACCAGTGGGCAGGTAGCTGTGTTATTGGCACTATTAAACCATCTTTCTTCCTACTGCCCATAAAAACAGACGAACTCCTGGGTTTCCCTGTCTATGCTTCCCTCAAAAAGAGAAGTATAGTTATAGGAAATTGGAAAGATGATGAATGGCCCCCTGAGAGAATTGTACAAAATTATGGGCCTGCTACTTGGGTACAAAATGGCTCATGGGGATACCAGACCCCATTTATGTGATCAACCGAATCATACGGTTACAAGCTGTCTTAGAAATAATCACTAATAAAACCGGCAGAGCCTTTACTATTCTGGCCCGGCAAGAAACTCAGATGAGAAATGCTATCTATCAAAATAGATTGGCTCTTGACTACTTGCTAGCAGCTGAAGGAGGGGTCTGTGGAAAATTTAACCTTACTAATTGCTGTCTATGCATAGATGATCAAGGGCAAGTAGTTGAAGACATAGTTAGAGATATGACAAAACTGGCACATGTGCCCATGGAAGTGTGGCATGGATTTGATCCTGGGACCATGTTTGGAAAATGGTTCCCAGCGCTAGAAGGATTTAAAACTCTTATAATAGGAGTTATAATAATAATAGGAACCTGCCTACTGCTCCCTTGTTTGCTACCTGTACTTCTTCAAATGATAAAAAGCTTCATCGCTACCTTAGTTCACCAAAATGCTTCAGCACAAGTGTACTATGTGAATCACTATCGATCTGTCTTGCAAGAAGACATGGGTAGTGAAAATGAAAGTGAGAACTCCCATTAATAAAATGCGTGAGAGTCTCAAAATGGGGTAATAAGGGAGGAGACCACCCCTCATGTCGTCTTATGCCCAATTTCTGCCTCCAAAGAAAGAAGAAGTAAAAACTAAAAGGCAGAAATGAAATCCACAGGCAGACAGCCCGGCGCCACACCCTGGGCCCGGTAGTTAAAGATCGACCCCTGACCTAATTGGTTATGTCATCTATAGATTACGGACATTGGATAGAAATGCACTGTGAAAATCCCTATCTTGTTTTGTTCCGATCTAATTACCAGTGCATGCAGCCCTCAGTCACATACCCCCTGCTTGCTCAATCAATCACAACCCTCTCACATGCAACCCCTTAGAGTTGTGAGCCCTTAAAAGGGACAGGAATTGCTCACTCAGGGAGCTCTGCTCTTGAGACAGGAGTCTTGCCGATGCCCTGGCAAATAAACCCCTTCCTTCTTTAACTCGGTATCTGAGGAGTTTTGTCTGCGGCTCATCCTGCTACAATACCAAAGGGATACATTATTACATTAGATGTCACATGGGAGAAAGGTCTTAATAGTCAAATAAGTATGAAATGTTGGATTAACGAAGTTCACCAGAATTATTGTGGGATTTCTCAGAACCTCTAATATGCTAACATGTGTTATGAATCTCTACAAGAAAATAGTGCATGCAGCATTCACAAACTTATTTGCCCAGGGAACTGCTTTTTTTTTTTTTTTTTGGAAAGTAGCTCTCAGGAAAACTTTGGGAAAGCATGTTCAAGCCACAGACATTTTCCTTTACTTAGAAGTATGATCAGTGAGAAACACAGTGTTTTATTTGGATTAATTCATGATCCACCCATTCAATGGACAATGTATAACAAAATCACAAGAGAACATTTCCAAAAGCAAACCAGCAAATAACACAGCAACCTCTATATTGCCCTTTGCCCTAATATTTACAAATCACCATACAAGGATATTTATAACATCTTGTGTAATACTTAAAAATTCACAAACCACTTTCACATCTTACTTGGATCTCACGATACTGTATTATCACTCCTATTTTACAAATGAGGACTCTGAGACTCTGTGACATAAAATTACTTGTCCAAGATCTCACCAGGTACTGAATGGTGGAGCCCATATGTTAACCATTAGACCTTTTCTTTTGAGGACCAGGACTTCTCCTCCACAGCACATTGCATCTTCGGTGTATCAAATGGCACACTGAGTTTGTAGACAAATAACTGCCTCAAAACCAATCACAACCAGCATATCCTAAATATAATAGGATATGAACAGCATTCTGGAAACTTGGAAATCACAGATGAATCAAGAACCATGCTAATATTTGGATTGGAGCATTAGATTCACTGCTCCTGTTGGTCCCAAATCAACTTATATATTTGGAACTGCAATCCTGCATTTCCATTTCACAGGCTCCCTAACTGGAAAAGGACAAGAGCCTAAAAGGTAAAGTATAAGTGGAAAAAGTAGTTTCCTCACCACCTCCAGGCTGCACAAGGCTGGATTTTAACATTGTGGGTGGATACATGAGCACTTCCAGCTACAGGATGAAAGTCATACTTAGTTCCCAGCTACTCTGGCTGCATTCCTACTGTTTCTAATGACTGTTTGGAACAGTAACAAATTATCACCAAAAAGGCAATGGTTCCAAAAGGACCAAGTTATTCTTAAATGGACTGTAACTTTCATGGAAAAGAAATACTAATTAACTGGCCATTAGTAATCCACCCATCAAAAAATGTTGTCCTCTCTGATGTTGTCAACTAGCAGTGAGAAAATTCTGCTCCAGACTTTAGTCTGAATAAATCTGCCAGGGAAAATATGTATCTCATAGATGTCTATTTGTGGAATGGGGAAACACTCCTATGCTATGTGCATATGCCAGACAGCTCACTTTATTCTGTCGCAAAATTATTTGTCTATGCAAAATTATGTACCTATATTGTTAAAAGTATCCTAAAATGTCACTTTTGAATTCTAAGCATAAGAGGACCACATAGCCTATTGAACTGATTATGCACGTATAACATTTACATTGTGACTCATATAGAAAAAAAAGAAAATTTGCCTAATTTCTCAGTTGAGGAAAGTCATGGTAATATCACTATTCCAGAATTTGCAAGTTAAGCAATGAAAGCATCAAGTTTCAGTCCAAAGTGAAAACAGTAAGCTATATTCTGAAACTCAGAGGACTAGAAAGCAATTTAAAAAATAGGAATGACATAATGTAATATAACCAGAAAAACAAACCACAGAATCATGGGATTGCATGTGAATTAGCCTGTTGCCATGAGAGAACCATATCCAAATGGTTCTCCTCTAATGCCAACTAGAGGAGAAACATAGGTAACACTTTTCATGGGTAACACTGGGGGAGATAAACCATGTGTCCTTGCCAGTTAACCATTTTGATGTTGTGAGAAGTGGAGAGATGAAAATGGGAGACAAGTTTATTTTTTAAAAAAATTAAAAATAAACCAGCTGGGTTGGTTTCTTTTGAAGACTGGAGAAGTGACAGCTTGGAAACTCTCTAAGTAGAGTCCATGCTGTCAAGAATTCAGAAAAACAATAGTAGCTTTTTATCAGCTAATCAGACCACAGGAGCACAGGAGATCCAGGAGTTTACAACAGGAAGGGTTTTGTTTGCAAACCATGCATTTATTACAATATATGTTGGATAGTGAGGTGGAATACTGTCGCAGTTTAAGAAAATGGGCTCCAGAGCCATATGTGCAGTTCAGATCTCAGCTCTGTTACTTACTAGCTTTAATATCTTAAGAAAGTTACACAACTTGTCTCTGCCTCAGTATCCTCATCTTTTTTTGAGGCAGAGTTTTGCTCTGGTTGCCCAGGCTGGAGTACAATGGTGCGATCTCAGCTCACTGCAACCTCCGCCTCCCAGGTTCAAGCGATTCTCCTGCCTTAGCCTCCTGACTAGCTGGGATTACAGGTGCCCACCACCAGGGCCAGCTAATTTTTCATATTTTTAGTAAAGACAGGGGTTTCACTATGTTAGCCAGGCTGGTCTCAAACTCCTGATCCCAGGTGATTCTCCAGCCTCAGCCTCCCAAAGTGCTGGGATTACAGGCATGAGCCACCGTGCCCGGCCCTATCCTCATCTTTAAAATAGGGATAATAGTAGCACCTACCTGTGCATGTTATTAAACTATTGTTTCTTAGCTTCAAACTCACCCCTCGAGTACTCTCTTTTTGGATGCTGGGGCTGGGACTCTGGAAGTCACATTTCTGCTTTGCCACCCTGCTCCCTTTTTGGTTCTGCCAATGGTGTGGAAAGGGGAGGGCAGTGGTGCTAGAGGGAGCCTGGAAGACTGAAAGAGGAAAAAAGGACCCTTGATCTTCCCATCAGTCTCCCCAGCCTCTCTTCCTTATCCAGTCGGTACAGCAAGTTCCAGTAGCAGTAGTTCATTCCAGCTTGCAGTTTTTCCTACACTCTTAGAACCAGGCTCTTTGCACCCCCTCAGAGACACCAGCACTAGCTGGCAGCAGCCTCTCCTCAGGGGACCAAGTTTTAGTTCCTTCTCCAAGCTTCTCAATTTTTTCAACCTCTTCCCTTTGTTCCTCCATCCTTAGAGGTTTTATCTGCTTCCTGCACTGGCTACTTCTGTGAAACATTTGTGTTCTTTTCTGCCTTTTCAGTTCTTCAATACATGGCTAACATGTATATTAACACAATTAATATTCTTTATATCAAATTATTTCTGGTAAATTAATTGATATGTGAAAAGACCAGCTATAACTTGGGGAGAAAACATTTGCAAATTACGTCTTTCATAAATGACTTATATTTAGAATATTTTAAAAACTCTTATAACTCAAAAATAAGCCAAACAAGCAAATACTTGAATAGAAATTTACCAACTAAGACATGAATGGCAAATAAGCACATGAAGAGTTACTCAACATCATTATTCACTTAGGAAATGCAAACTTACACCACAATGGCATACCGCTGCAAACCTACAAGTACGGCTATAATCAAAAGAACAGATAATACCAAGTGTAGGCAAGGATATGGAGAAACGAACTCTCCAATATTGCTCATGAGAATGTAAAATTGTACACCCACTCCAGAAAACAGTTTGGGAGTTTCTTTAAATGTTAAATATAAATGTACCATACAACCCAATAATTCCAGTTTTAGAAATCTATTCAAAAGAAATACAAACATCTGTCCACACATTATTGATAATAGTCAAAACTGGAAGAATTCATAGGAGAATCATAAACAAAATATGGTGTGTTTATACAATAAAAATTCTATTCAGTAATGAAAAGAAACAAACTTTGGATACGTTCAACAACATGTATGGTGCTTAAAAGCATTATATTAGTGAAAGATGCCAAGTGCAAAAGGCCACATATTGTAGGGCTCCATTTATATAAAATATCCAGAAAAGATAAATTTATGGAGACATAAAGCAGATCAGTGTTTGCATGAGGCTAGAGGTGGAACTTGGCCTCATGCAACTACTGAGTGCATACAGGCTCAAGAGAATTTTGGGGGGTTGATGGAAATGTTCTAAAACTGGATTATGGTGATCATATTACAACTCTATAAATTTACTAAAACTCATTGAATGTAATTTTAATGAACAAATTTTTTCAGTATATAATCGCACCTCAATAAAATTTTTAAAAGGTATGGTTTACATCTCCTGGAGAGATCCTAAATGATGTAACCCTCATAAGATTGCTGTGAATATAAAATAACTTCATAGAATATGTATAGCACAAAGTGTTTGTAAGGGCTAGTAAGTATGTAGTAAGGACTATATGTGTTGTTATTATTATTACTTTGTCCTACCACAAATTAAATATTGTATGTATGCAGCACTTGGTACAATGCTTGGCACATAGTAGATGCTTAATAAAAATTAGTACCAGTGCAGAAGAAGTTGGCCATGCCCTCATAGGAGACTGGTATAGCCAAAAGGAGGTATACACATGGAAACTACAAAATTGTTGGTCTGTGAGAATGCTATGCAGATAAAAACAAAACAAAACAACACACACACACACACACACACACACAGGCACACGTGTGCACACCATGTCTGGAAAAGGACAAAGATGCTAGGGCCAAGAGTCAGAAGCAGAAAAGGAAAGGAAATATTCAGGTAGAGGCAGGAACAAAGAAATAAAAGAGCCAAGAAGTACTGGTGAACATAAAGAAGCAGACTACACGCCGCAGAAGTGGGACCCTACCTCAACCGTTGCATCCAGGTAGTGGATGTCTGCAAGCATCTTGCCTTGGCCTGGGTCCTGGAGTTTCTTGTTAAGCTAAAACCAGTCTTAAAAGTCTCAAACTGAACCATTCAGGTCCTCTTTATTTTATTTTTTTATTTTTATTTATTTTTTGTCTCCTTCATACTTTCCTTCAAAAAACGAGAGGGCAGATCTCATGTTAAGTGTTCTTACCACAATAACAACAACAACAAAAACAACTAAAAGAGGCTGCACAGAGTTTTAACCACAAGCAAAGTATTATTCAAACCCAAACTGTTCTGGTGGGGAAAATAAAGGCTGCAAAAGCTGCCTGGCGAGGGCTCCTAATTCAGCCCTCCCGAATTTCACGGTACACCTATCAAGTCTAAATCACATGCCCCACTGCTAATGAGCTGACAGCTTCACTCAATACAGCTCTCTATGGATAAACAACCTAGCAAGAACACTGAATTCCCAATGAGAGGAAAGCTGGGTTCACAGGCAAGAAATGATAGCCAAGAAATTGCAATGACAAGTTTCTAAGTGCTGGGCTAAAGGTTTTAAAGGCTTAAAGTTCAAAAGTACAAGGGGAAAGTAAGCCTTGGGGAAATAACTACTTCTAGGAAATGAACCATTACAGAGATGTAATTTGCTCCCTGTGTCTTTAGACAAAATTAAAACAAAAATGACTGAGGCCCTCCTTCCCCCTAAAGTCTCAACAATTCCTGAGCAACAGTGACTTTTATCTGCAAGTCATTACAACTCAATTTTTTATTTGCGTGGGCAGCCAAAAACAAAAGCAAACCAACCAAAATACTGCACGCATTTTTTTTTCTAATATTATGTAAATAGCTCCAGAATTTCCAAGTTGGAAAATACACCCCCTATGCTGATATTTCCAAATCCACTAGTTTCAGCCATGGTCATCAACAAGCCAGTTTTTCTCCCTATTCCACCTGCTTAGCATCTGATGATCCCAAAGCCATAAACAGCTCATTTGATCTGACCCAACATTAATGCTAGGTAATGATTAAACTTGAGTTCTGTCTTAATACACAGAAGTTTGAGTACAACAACATACCAATTCTCTAGTCTGGAAATAGGAGAGTAAGAAAGATGTTGACGACATAGGTTACAAGTTAACCATAGAACATCTGATTCCCAAGCTGGAAATATAAGGACTGCCCTGATGTTTACAGTCCAAAGGCACTCAGAACTCAACCCTTAAGTCGTTCTTTTTGATGATCAAATGCATTATTCATATGCATGTACTAAAGGTAGAAACTTTTTAGAACCTTATGAACATTAAGATTGTCTCTCTAGTATTTTAGTTTCATCATTAGAACCCAGCTTAATCCACCTCAATAGAATTAATCTACAAACTCCATGGCAAACTTAAACCACCTATCAGATAAAATTTAATGGCAGACTAATGGAGCCAGAGGGCCCCATGCAGTCCGGACTTTATTACATTTAGAAAACATGCTTCAGGACATTCATGAGTAAGCTGTGAAGTATTACCATAAATATGTAATTAACAACCATCCACAGTTGGCAAAATAAATGAGAAAAAAACCTACATTTAGCAGTGCTGGCTGTTTGATTTATTTATTTTTTCTTTCCTGGCTATCTTTCAAAATTCAGCAATCCACAAACGAACTACCCCATTTCTAATACAAATTAGCTAGGTTCTCATTTCTGTTTCATTTTCTCAATATTATATTTACTGAATCCCTAGGAATGACTCTTTTATCAAGAATGTAGTCAAAGCCATTTCCATAAAATGCATTCATACTGGCAAGCAGAAGAATATAATTTTGTATTAGGATGATAAGCAGAAACCCATCCTATAGAAGTGGGAGGCACAGCTGGCAACAGTTAGGGAAATTACCTCTTATTTGTGGAGTCAGTCATAGAGAAAGGAAGGGAAAGCCCTTGATGGGGTGCTTGGCAAGATAAACTAGGTCACCTCCTCTGCATTAGACAAGACCTGCACATGCCAACCTTGTCTACAGCCCAGTAATTTCAGAATTTGCTTTCTGTCTTCATCTTCTGCTATCATCCTGGATAATATTCAGCTTAATTTATTTCAACAGAGATTTGTTAAACATCCACTGTGTGCGTGACAACATGCTGAGGTCTGGGATATCAAAATAAAGAGGATCTTTGGCCCTATCCTAATAAACTCACAATCCAGCACTCTGCTCCCCTCTTCTTCCAACTTCTCAAAAAGATAATGCAATTCCTGCTCCATTTCAATCACTCATAGGTCTTAGTATCTTTAGGGTCTCATCTTTATTGAGTACTGTTTTACCTTCAGTGTTCTCTGAGTGTCCAAAACTTCCTTTCCATCTTTCCCACACTCTTGTGCCCACAGAACCCTCTCTGTTCTCACAAGAGACCACAGGAAACTTCAAACTCTTCTGTTTTTCTCCTAAGCCAAGTTGCCAAGGGCAATCATTCCAAGATGACCCTGTCTTACATTTAGATGTCCTCATCCCTGGTCCTGGTGTGTCAAATAATGAAAAACATGCCTTGCCAACTGGGTCTGCTGCAATTTTTGCTGTTTAACTTTGAGTTCTTCCTGGACTCCAAAATGTTTCTATTCCTCACACATTTGTTCCAAACCTTTTCTCTATCCTTCAGTACATCCATCTCCCCTCCCTGCCTGCACATTCTAGGAAGATGACCAAGCTGGAAAGAGGCTTTTCATCTTGTTGATGCTACCTCGCCCTCTTCACTACCTTAAAAAAAAATCACAAAAACAATCACAGGATCTCCACCCATCATTCCAGTCTGTCTTAGAGGGAAAAGCATCCCTGTTCAGGATGGAGTCTTCCATCCTCTTTTTACCACTCACTCCCACTTTTTTTTTTTTTTTTTTTTTTGAGACGAGGTTTTGCTCTTGTTGCCCAGGCTGGAGTGCAATGGCAAGATCTTGGCTCACTGCAACCTCTGCCTCCCAGGTTCAAGTGATTCTCCCGCCTCAGCCTCCAGAGTAGCTGGGATTACAGGCATGTGCTACCGCACCCGACTAATTTTGTATTTTTAGTAGAGATGGGGTTTCTCCATGTTGGTCAGACTGGTATCGAACTCCAGACCTCAGGTGATCTGCCCACTTCGGCCTCCCAAAGTGCTGGGATTACAGGCATGAGCCACTGCGCCTGGCCTGCTCCCACCTCTTTCACAACCTTTTAATGGCAGAAATCCTCTTTCTCCTGCACCCTCAGTATCTCTCTGAACTGACTCCTTCTCTCAAAGTATAAATTTCTAAAGTCTATTCCAGCCTAAAAAAGAAATTTCAACATCCTGCTATCTCTCTGAGCTGACAATAATCTCTTCCTTTATTTACTTTGCCAAATTTAGAGCAAGAATCTTCTCCAGGATCATCTTACAGTTGAAGAAAGCAGGGTTAAATGACCTGCTCCTGGTTTCATTCTACTGGTGTCCAGCAAAGTTAAATGACCTGCCCACAGTTATACAATGTGTTCTTGCTACAGTGGACAAAAATACAAGGATGCAACAGGTTTTCACCATGATATTCCCTTTCTCCTAACACCCTATCCTTTCTCCCAACACCTAAATCTAGTTGTGACCATAACCCAGCATTCTCCACTGCTAGAACTTGTCCCTAAGACAAGAGTACAATTTTGGTAGAAGATCTGGGTTCTTTGGACTTATGTACAGGGCTAAGTGGACATGAAAATCTAACTTCTACTGCCAGCTTTGCAATTGTTTGAACTAAGCCATTTTTCTTCCCACAGTGCCTCTTTGAAGTGTGTGTGTGTATGTTAATGGTTAATGTTTCTTTTACATTTACTCTGGTTGTGTTTTCAGCTCACAGAGAAAATGCAGTCCACAACAAACGAATTTGCTGGACCACATGCTGAAGAAGGCAACTACTAGTAAACAAGTCCCCCCACCCTCACCACACTGTAATTTCATCAAACTTTGCCTATAGCCAATGGCTCTTATTACACATTCAAGATGAAATCTTTGGATAACAACTGCCTGTCTGTTTCTTCTGTCTCCCAGGCTATCTAGAAAATGGCTAAATCTCAAGGTTAGTTTTGGATGAGTGATTATGGGGTGGAAATCTTTACAGAGCACTCTCCTTGCGACTCAACTTTTAATACTCAGATATAGGAAGCTTCAGCTGCAGCACTTGTTTATTCTGAATTTTCATGAGACCACACAGGAAAATCAACATTTGAATTAAATATATTCCAAGCCATGATGATCTGCTGAATAGCTTAAACTTGTTAACCTATTAACAAGAAAAGGAAGAGGCTTGTAAAAGTGAATTAAATCAAACCTGCTCTGGGAGACTCTACTATTGCTCATCAAAATCCAGCATCCTTCCTGCTTTTCCAATAAAATGTGAACAGAAAAAGCATGTCACTCTGGCTGAAAGCTTTAAGAGGCTGCTTCACCAGGCCCTCTTCCCTCTGCCATCTGCAGTCCCAATAGCAAGGATCTGACTAGGGTAAGTTAAGTGAGGCATCTGTGGTGCAAAGTTGAAGGAGGCATTCACTCCTAAGGTCATGTGAATTCAAGGTTAGTACTTGCACAACCCTGAGAGTGGATGCCACAGATACCTCGCCTGTCTCAGCCTAGAGCCAGCACTACCAGACAGTGGCTGCTCCATCAGCCTAGATCCCCAGGTGAGGACTGCACCAACACAGAGCCACCTCATCACCTGCATGCACACGTCATGAGAGAAGTAAGGTGTGGTTCAACTACTGAGATTTGAGGAAGTATCTATTACTGCAGCAGCATCTCCCACTACATACTCATCCTCCCAACATTACAAATCAGAAACCACTTATAATTTTAAAATCCACCAACAGAGAAAGAGGCTGCATTCTTGAAACTGCCATTGCAAAGATTATTACAGTTATGACAGTGAAAAAGAGCTGAGCTAACTGACTCTATCTTGCCTTTAACCACCAAGCTGCCCTTGGTTCATTCCTGAGCATAGGCTGAACTAACTTTGGGAGGAATTTAGCTGTAGTTTGACTTTTAAACAAAGGTGATAACAGTCCCCAAAACAAAATCCCTTCTCCCTTGAGGAGAAGACTGCCTTTGTCAAACCAACAAATTAGCCATAAGATTACAAATTACGGCTCAGGAGTAATGCAGCCAGAGGCTGCAAGATTCCTAACCTCCC